>NC_133648.1:89220630-90420630 GCF_009905375.1 Apium graveolens
CCTGAGCGACTGGGGGATACGAATGGCTCGGGACGAGTCTGGTAACCTATAAACAACAATTAAGTTGGAATTAAAACCAAAGTCACTTGTAAATCTATACATTAACCAACTTAGACTCTAACGCTCGTTTTGCGCTTACTGATTCTCTTAAGTCACTCGAGTACCCTCGGCTCCACCATTTTTAATAAATTAACCATTACGAGTTTTAAGGCGATTCTTTCGCAAGTGTCTTACCAACTGCCTATTACACCTTACATAAATGTTTCATACTTCAATTAGTCCTTTAAGGTCTTTAACCTATGTTTCAAAGTAAGGTGAGGGGTAAGGGTTCGTTCGCGAAACGTCGTTACTTAAAACGGCCGTTTCTCCTAAACCGTTCATCGGAATCAAACGAATCACATCTCAAAACAAAGCTCGTAACATGAACTATCTAAACATGGCAATGGTCAAAACCTAGCAGTGAGTTCAAGGGTTCTGATGTTAAGAACAAAAACAGTCTACGGTAAATCGGGCATTATGGCGGCTATGTTTACGCGATTTCCCAAATTTAAACCATTCCAAAACAACCACCAATCAACCCCAAATCAATCATACAACCAACATCCATCCAAAACACACTCCAACAGCCCCAACAACTCAATATTATCAACTTTATACTACCCTCAAACATGAACTAAAAGCTATACTTAAGTTCATTAACTAATTAACAAGATTTACAACTCCAAAAACACCACAAAACCAACTAATCTCTACAAACTCAACCAAACTTTAAACAAACAAGCCTCATGCTTCACATATACTATATCAATCATATTCATTCCTAATTACTCAAAACCAAAGCTAGGGTTTGGAGTTTATACCTTCCTTGGAGCTTTTAATCCATGAAAGATCCTTGAAATGCCCATGGAAGCCTTAATCTAACCTCCTACAAGCTTGTTCTTTCAAAGAAATCAAGAACACACAAATTAATTTCAAGAAAGTACTATTCACCATCTTCTTCCATGATTTATAGAAAAAGATTGGCTTGGAATTAGAAGCTTAAACTTATAGGAAGTATGTAACTATCCATGGGGAAGCTTAGATAATTACCTTGCTAAATAGTAAGTGGTGGAGCTTGGATCTTCATTTTTTAAGAAAAGAAGCCGAGAGCTTCATGAAGAAAATGGGGGGTTTGTGTTTTTTTGATGAAAATGAAATGTTTTGGCTTGGTTGGTTGCTTTTTGTCTTGTTTTTTGGTTAATTACCTTTCTAGCCTTGACTTTGTGTGGTTTTAAATCAACCACATCTCCTTCCCCTTATGTCATGCTTATGTCACATTGCTATGTCATCATCCCTTCTAATCTCTTTGATTAGCTTCTAATTGTTTGCCTAATGACCGCTGATCTGTTATACGGTTCGCTTAACTTTCGTTTTCGTTTATCGTTTGAGGGATCATACCCGGGATCTTATTACTTAGGTTCTCTTAACCTTTCTCAATATATTGTATTCCTTTATGATCCTCTCTTATAATCCTTTAATTTAAATCCTTTTTATCATGTTACCTTATACTCAATTCTTTCCGTATCTAGTGGATTTCCGGGAAAAATCAAAGTGTTCGGAATTGGATTCTGACGATCTTTACATACACTTATATACCACATAAAGTACCAATAATATCCCAAAAGACCAATAACAGAACCCCTACATAGTGTGGCATGAAAAGTTTTCTCATTCAGCAAAACACTATTCATAAGGGTTTCAAAAATTTCGAAAAAAATTTGGGGTTATTACAGTCTCCCCTCCTTAAAAGGATTCCGTCCCGGAATCAGATAGAAAATGAATAGGGATACTCTCTTAGCATTGCACTTTCTAACTCTCGAGTAAATTTTCCCACATTGTGGTCCTACCACCAACTCTACCTAGTTTGATAATCCTTCTCCTAAGCACTTGTTCCTTTTCACTCTATAATCCTTCCTGGTTGCTCCCTATCGGTTACGTCGGGTTGCATGTCTATGCGCTCATATGCCCCTATTTATCTGGCATCTGAATTACACTTCCTTAACATTGATACGTGAAACACGTTATGAACTTGCTACAGGTTCGGCGGTAGGGCTAGCTCATATGCTAACTTCCCAATACTTCTTAATACATCCAAGGGTCCAACAATTCGTCGGCTTAGCTTTCCTTTCTTTTTGAACCTCATCAATCCTTTCCAAGGGATACCTATAACATTACTAGGTCCCCTATTTCATACTCTTTGTCCTTTTGAGTCAAATCAGCATACCTCTTATGTCCATCTTGGGTTACTACCAGCCGTCCTCTGATTAGATCTATCATATCCTTGGTCCTTTGGACCACTGCTGGTCCGAGCATCTTGCGCTCTACAACTTCATCCTAACATAAGGGAGATCGACATTGTCTTCCCTCAAGGATCTCCTAAGGCGATATCTCAATACTGACATATGATCTATTGTCGTAAGATAACTTAATCCGCGTTAAGTGATCATTCCAAATTCTTTCAAGTCTATTGCACAGACTCTCATTATAGCTTTTAACATTAGAGCTTTTGCTTCTCAATACCCATTCTTTTCCAGTTCGTAATCGCTACTACCTGCCGTTCCTAATATTATTCTAGTTATACTTTTGCTCGTTAGCGTTCTATAACCTTTTAACAACCACGTCAACCTTAGTATCACAAATGGGTTTCCATTCCGAATACTACCACAACTTTATTACTCTTTTTTCAGCTGTTTCTATTTTCCAAAATTTGATCAATCATATAGAAGTAAAGGAATTTGTTGAGAGATCACTATGATCATGAACACTTGTTATATCGCATAGTTAGTACAGAAGGTGGCCAGCCTTTAGTACTTGACAAGCAATTAAACAACATGTGGTATCCTACTAGGCTTCTATCACAAAGATAGATAGTCATTCGGCAATACCTCCCCTTCTGGAAGGGTTGTTCTTCTCAGTTTATATGAAATGAAAAGAAGAGAAAAGAACGAATTGAAGAGAATTGTATATATGAAAAAAATATACTGCCACAAAATATCTGGCTTGGAACCTACCTCTGAACTGTAGAGGTTTGTCATAGGAGAATAAAACATATGTGTATATATATCAAGTATTATCGCATCGCATTTCACATGCCTAAATATTTTTGCTATTCCGTCCATCGTTCTATGGACCCATGCTCTTCCTCGAGCTTATACACAATCACCTTTGAAACTCCCTCGATATCGAAAATCGAATCTGGGATCTCATTCTAGACATCATCGTTACTAGAATTCTATGCTTGCACCGCAACCTTCCTCATATAGTAATACGACTCTCTTTTCATAAGAGGGAATAAATATTCAATAGGTAGATACTCTACTTAATTAGTCTATCAATGATAACTTATACACTACCACGACCCGATTAGTGGTACTCAATCTCAACATCCATTCCAATACAACTCTCACGGTTGTAATCAGCTCATTACTCGCAGAATCATTGCTGCATTACTATGGTCCACCACCGACCTACTGTCGTCATTCACTTTCCATGAAATCTTAATATCTAACCATATGGAGTCCATACATGTCGTATAGAATACTTCTAAGGAGTTAACATAATCACCAATCATAATTCATGAAGAACACTCCAAACTCTGACGTACTTTCATGACATGAAGTAGATAAAATTGCAGAAGAGTTTCAGTCAAAGCAACGATAGCAGGTTAATACCATTCTTAATCATATGCCTTAAATAGAAGACTTAACTCAAGGGTTCGTCTAGTCCTTTTTGAAACATGGTCCTGGCTTATCTCAAGATAGTATCTTCTGAGATAGATAGACCGCTCATGGCGATTACACGAATTAAACCTTTACCAACTACTATTACGGTTGGGTATTGCACAGTCATCAGAAGGAATGTCAATCTTCCAAACCATAATACAACCTTCATAGCTTTAACCATCATCACTGTATTCCTTTGGCACAAGCGCCTATAATTATCCTCTTACCTTTAAAGTGTCGGCCACCTCTTTGGCCTTTCCTGATAGTAAAATTTCCTTACAGTCAATGTCATTTTAACCACCTCCAAATAAATTTTCTACCTCATTTCAATCACAGCTTATGTGAAGATGTTTTCCTTAAAATCTGATGAGAAAAAAAAATCACCATTTTTCCATAAGTTATTGCCTCAGTCTTTAGAGGTTAATCACTGTCACGACTGACTCTCAATCATACTTAGAACATCTTTAATCTTAGGTCCTAATTGCCTGGAACAAATTCGACCTTTACTGGTTCGATCCATACTTTCTCGTGCTTTAACACGTGCCCCACTTGGCATCATTATAATTACGTCATATTTCCTTTATCAACATTTTTATTCTTGAGAATTTTGAATATTACCTTTCTCCTTGTAAAACCTCTAAGGTTATCCTTCAATCATTCCTCCCGTATTCCCTATATACAGGGCATATCAAAATACCATTTACTAATACTAGAACCATTGTCTATATACTTCTGAAAAATTTCTCCACTGATCCTTAAAGGTTGTTGTTACCTTAATCCTTCATTCTATACTATCAAAACTCATACTATCCCTATTAAGGGTGAAATGCCAACCTTTATGCATTCCCCTAGGATTCATTTTAAGTTACCGATGTTCTATCCTTAATTCCACCTTTAAAAGGTACCTGCATCCTTCCATGGATAACTCAAGTCATATATCCCTGATAAGGGTGTCTTATTCAATCATTCCCACCTCGATAGTACATGTCTAATTTCATAATAACATCTGTATTCAAATTGAGGTCAACCCATATGGCCTTCAAAAGATAACAACGGTTATCCACTTTTCTTGCCTAATTTGGTAACGATAACAAGGATGTTCTGGAAGATATTGGTCGTGTTCAACGTGAACCTCTTCTTAATAATTCCTTATTTACTTTTGTTGTTTATCTTAACAGTCACCTCAATGTTGGGATATCTTTCATACATGGCGTCTCCCTTTCTGGGTATCAAGCCACCGGTCTTACACTTCACATTCTTGAAGGTCACTTCCTTCATCCAATTTTTCCTAATTTCTTACTTCCTTGTCTCCTCAGTCTATCCGCGTCTCATTATTTATCCTTCGAATTATCTCAAGGTTTCCTCGAATCCTTGGATGAAATATATGTATCTCTTATACCTTCAACCATCAATTTAACTCATGGGGAATCACCCTCATCCTGACGATTACATACTTTTCTATTTCTATTACTACGAGTCTTTAGGGTTTCCTCATACCCAACTCCCTTATCATTCCTCAAACTCTCTTGCCTTTATATTCCTTTCCACTTCAGTTTCTTTTTATTTTCCTTTCTCTTATCATTATTTCATGAACCAACCCAACATAAGCATCGATTTCAAACATCCCGTCATTCTGGATTCGTGTCCTCAGAACGAATCTTGACAACTTTTACCACTTAGATTCATAATTCATCATACTCTTCTGCCTTTGTTCTGTCTCTAAAGCTTTTACACTATCTCCCTAACCTTGGGAAGTACTTTCCTAAAAACAATTGACTGAACTTAAATCAGTTTATTATAATCTCTTGCTCCGTGCCTTCCTTGGTCTTTCACCAGTGGGTGGCCTCTCTCTTAGGAGGGTAAGTGACAAAAATAGTCTTTTGTGATTCGTCAATCATTTAGAATCTCAAATGATTCCTGTATTTCCTTTAGCCAGGCTCTTGCCTCGACTAGGTCAGCTTGTTCCTTGGAACTCTGAGAGCTTAGCGACTTAAAGGTCCTGAAAGAATTTCTCACCGCATTGTTTCCTCAGGGTGGTGGTTGGGGATAATAGTCTAATATCTGTCTAGACAGGTCCATAAATTGTCGTATATGAGTACCATCTCGGGTCTCCTTTCCTTACTCGACTTTCTATTTCCTTAGTATGAAATGTTTCAACCTTCTCCCGTAATCGGGGTTATCTTATACGTTAAAAACCTTTTTTTCCACTCTATTATGTTATGGGTTCTTTCTTTCTTGATGGCAACCTCCCTGACTATAACATTCAGGGTTTGCCCTTAATCTTATTCCTTGAACTATGACTTTCATCTAAGATCTCATCTTTAAGCTCTTGAACATTTGGAACCCAAATTCTATAGGAATACCTCATTATTCCCTTATCATCTTTCTCAGTATTAATCTCATATCTATTTGTTGGCTTTCTGCCTTCATTCATCACTTTTTCTGGCACAATATGTTCTTTTCCGATAATTCAGACTGTATTGCAATCTCAAACATCTT
The DNA here is from genome assembly GCF_009905375.1 of Apium graveolens. NCBI lineage: Eukaryota > Viridiplantae > Streptophyta > Magnoliopsida > Apiales > Apiaceae > Apium > Apium graveolens. The sequence goes on from NC_133648.1 coordinate 89,226,891, forward strand.
TTCGGTATCGGCTCCGGTTACCTTCACTTCTATTTCCATTTTCTCAAAATCTCTTATAAACTCTCTCAAAGACATTATCATCTTGAGTCTCTCCTTTTTACCAAGGGCATCATCCACCACATTGGCTTTCCCCGAATGATAAAGAATCTCATAATCGTAATCCTTGATTAGCTCTAACCACCTCATTTGGCGCATGTTAAGCTCTTTTCTGTGTGAAAATGTACTAGAGCACTTATGGCTTAGGTAATTCTCGCACTTCTCTCCATACAAGTAGTGCCTCCAATCTTTAGGGTAAAATTATTGCCATGAACCCAAGCTCATAGGTGGGGATATCGAATTTTATATTCCCTTAATTTTCTTGACGCGTACGCGAGTACCTTGTTGTGATGTATAAGAGCACCCTAATTCCTTATGCGAAGCGTCAATACAAACCACAAAATCTCCTTTTTCCATCCGGCAACGCCAATATAGGGGCCGTCACCAACCTTTGCTTCAGTTCTTGAAAGCTGTTCTCGCATTTCTCTGTCCATTCAAACTTCTCAGTCTTACGAGTAAGCCACGTTAAAGGGGGCTACTATCTTTACAAACTTGAACGAACCTCCGGTAGTGATCGACCAATCCTACCTCTGGTAGTCGACCTAACCATGGTCATCAATTCATCAGTGGTCCTTTATTCATTCTTGTCAGGATCCTCCATGGGATCCTCCTCAGCAACTGTCCCTTCTAGGACAACATCCTCAACCGCTACATCCTCAATATGAACATCATCCGATCCCGCGTTAGGACGCTCTATCGGATCCATAATCTGATCTCCAATAAGTAATAAAACATCATCGCGTTGTTGCTCCTCAACCTCAGGGTTCGGAGTCCCGCTACCATATACGATAACGAACTACGCTTCTATCACGATATTTATAAGGGTTCCCATAAGGGTTTTAACTGTCAGTACTACGTTAGGTAGCCCGACTATGAACTTGGCAAGAGTTCTTATTATCTTAGTGAACTTATTATCTTAACGTCGCATCATCTCTGAGGTTTATAACACTTAGCTCTGATACCACTTCTGTAACACCCCCAAATCCGGGGTCGGGGATCCGGCTTGTCACGATTTCCATTTCCCTTAATAACACCCAATCTTAATAATTAATCAACTACTCTGTACTGTGACCCCACAATAAACACACACACCACACGTTATAGTCTCAGAGATGAACATCCAAAAATAATCACAAGTCATTTTATTCCACAATTATCTGCCAATACACCTTAAAAGGTTTTCTGAATAAATTTACATTTTCTTTGCCATTATTACAATTCATAAGTATACATAAATCTGGTACATCAAAAGTTGAAGCCTAGTCTATTGGTAGTTCCCACCTTAGCTACAGCGACTTCAATGCCTATAGGAAGCTGCAGAACGTTTCCTATCCGCTCGCGAATTGGGAGCTTGGTCCTGTTCATCTTGTCTATCTGATGTTGTGTGATGAAAGAAGAAAGCAAGGGTGAGCAGCAACCCCACCAAAATAATATGTATAATAATTTACAATATATGAGCCTTCTCATAGTACTCTTGAAAGTCTTGGTCAAAAGAAATGAACCAAGTTTGATATCTTAATGCGATGAAGTCGCAAAATATTCAATATATATACATATATACTTTTCAAAATCTTGGAAGTCCTCTTCCATGCATAATATACACAGAGTTCCAGTGTATAACTGTATAAAAATATCGTTGCAAGGTGATCTCATATATCTAACCTTGTCTCAACGTTTTTCTGAAAATCTTTGTCATGCATAAGATAATCATTTACTAGATATAAGTTTAAAAGATGAAGTTACAAGATACTCCAATATACTTATATCTTTTCCAAATACTACTTGAACTACCACCGTTTAAGTTATAATTAGTTTCAAAAGTTCATCACGTAGATGAGACTACAAGACCAGATTTGAATAGATTAAATATTTAAAATATCATCAAAATAAAATAAAGTTACGAGATACTTCATTTGATGCAAACATCATTTTGAAAACTTGACCCTGCCAACACTCAACAATCGCCCAACCGTAGCCTTTCTATCGAAGTGCTCTGGGTAGTGTTGCAGAAATATCCAATTGGATGATGAACTCATTACGGGAGTTTGCCGCGCCAGGAAGACCACTTACGATGATCAGTCGTAGTAGTGCAACCCCACCATTTTCTATATGTAGAGGAGAACCTGTCGGATTTACTTGTCAACCGAACACTGAACTCCTAAGGAATGGACCGCCTTAGCGGAACTTCCAGGCCATTTGGGCCAATATAATAAGGCTGGGCCGGCGCCACTCGACCACTTACGCCACTCCTAGTTCAGATGAAATCCATGACTCTGAAACGTAAAGCTCGTTCCCCCTTTCCCCAAGTAGAAACTTGTTGATACGACTCCACCAAGAAGTCATATCTAGTTGGAAAGGAGAACTCACCGATATTTCCCAGGCGATGCCTGTTAATGGATTAACTTGTTCCAAGAATTTTACTTCCCGAGTGTTGGGTAAGTAATCGATTCATTTAACAAAACAACAACCTTGTTGCGAATATAAAACACACCACAGAGCCGGATCCCTCAGGTTTTGAGCGAGTATTTAAATCCCCTTCGAAAGGAGGATCTTAAATATAAAAATTAGTTTTGGGATCCACTCTAACTTTTAAAAATCATTTTGAAGACTCGCAAAACATTTTTAAGAATGTTTGGAGTGATGCTGATTTAACAAAATAAATCAGTCCCAATATATTAGAAAATATCTGAATATTATTATTTAAATAATATTTCCATAAAGAATAATCTTTATAAAAATAATTGAAGTAGAAGTTTTGAAACTTATACTTGAAATGAATATTAAATATGCAAAGATATACCTATACGAAAGTACTATCTTTATTTGAATAATCAAAAGTGAGTTTGATTATCGACACCTTATTCTTTAATAAAATAAGGAATATATCTCAGCAAATAATCGGAGTCATAGATCCTCAAATGAATATTGAAATAATATTCAATAAATAAAATAAGCTGAGTCATAAACCCTCGAATGAATATTCGAAATAATATTCAATAAATAAATAAGCTGAGTCATAAGCCCTCGAATGAATATTCGAAATAATATTCATTAAATAATAAGCTGAGTCATAATACCTCGAATGAATATTATAAATAATATTCATTAAATAAAATAAAGGAGTCATACATCCTCAAATGAATATCCAAGTAATATTCAATAAATAATATAAAGGAGTCATAAGTCCTCGAATGAATATTCAAGATAATATTCATTAATAAAATAAAGTTATCGAATAAACCTTATTCGATTAATAGTTTTGAAAACTATAACCATATATATATATATAAATATATATATATATATATAAAATCTACTCGGGATCCTCGACTCCCGGTTTTAGAAAATATTTTCACGTTTGGGTCCCTATACTAAGGGTATATGCAAATTACCGCTATTCTCTAGCATAGGTATTATCAACTGAACCAACAGATATATATGGCAAGAATACGAAACAGGCATGCATATGTACCATATCACATGCTACAATATATCGCAAGAATTTGCTAATGTAACCGTCATGCATCTATTACAAGATAATGCATATACAAGTGTATACATCACAACAACAGTATAACGGATAGAAAACTTGCCTGAGCGACTGGGGGTTACGAATGGCTCGGGACGAGTCTGGTAACCTATAAACAACAAGTAAGTTGGAATTAAACCAAAGTCACTTGTAAATCTATACATTAACCAACTTAGACTCTAACGCTCGCTTTGCGCTTACTGATTCTCTTAAGTCACTCGAGTACCCTCGGCTCCACCATTTTTAATAAATTAACCATTACGAGTTTTAAGGCGATTCTTTCGCAAGTGTCTTACCAACTGCCTATTACACCTTACATAAATGTTTCATACTTCAATTAGTCCTTTAAGGTCTTTAACCTATGTTTCAAAGTAAGGCGAGGGGTAAGGGTTTGTTCGCGAAACGTCGTTACTTAAAACGGCCGTTTCTCCTAAACCGTTCATCGGAATCAAACGAACCACATCTCAAAACGAAGCTCGTAATATGAACTATCTAAACATGGCATTGGTCAAAACCTAGCAGTGAGTTCAAGGGTTCTGATGTTAAGAACAAAAACAGTCTACGGTAAATCGGGCATTATGGCGGTTATGTTTACGCGATTTCCCAAATTTAAACCATTCCAAAACAACCACCAATCAACCCCAAATCAATCATACAACCAACATCCATCCAAAACACACTCCAACAGCCCCAACAACTCAATATTATAAACTTTATACTACCCTCAAACATGAACTAAAAGCTATACTTAAGTTCATTAACTAATTAACAAGATTTACAACTCCAAAAACACCACAAAACCAACTAATCTCTACAAACTCAACCAAACTTTAAACAAACAAGCCTCATGCTTCACATATACTATATCAATCATATTCATTCCTAATTACTCAAAACCAAAGCTAGGGTTTGGAGTTTATACCTTCCTTGGAGCTTTTAATCCATGAAAGATCCTTGAAATGCCCATGGAAGCCTTAATCTAACCTCCTACAAGCTTGTTCTTTCAAAGAAATCAAGAACACAAAAATTAATTTCAAGAAAGTACTATTCACCATCTTCTTCCATGATTTATAGAAAAAGATTGGCTTGGAATTAGAAGCTTAAACTTATAGGAAGTATGTAACTATCCATGGGGAAGCTTAGATAATTACCTTGCTAAATAGTAAGTGGTGGAGCTTGGATCTTCATTTTTTAAGAAAAGAAGCCGAGAGCTTCATGAAGAAAATGGGGGGTTTGTGTTTTTTTGATGAAAATGAAATGTTTTGGCTTGGTTGGTTGCTTTTTGTCTTGTTTTTTGGTTAATTACCTTTCTAGCCTTGACTTTGTGTGGTTTTAAATCAACCACATCTCCTTCCCCTTATGTCATGCTTATGTCACATTGCTATGTCATCATCCCTTCTAATCTCTTTGATTAGCTTCTAATTGTTTGCCTAATGACCGCTGATCTGTTATACGGTTCGCTTAACTTTCGTTTTCGTTTATCGTTTGAGGGATCATACCCGGGATCTTATTACTTAGGTTCTCTTAACCTTTCTCAATATATTGTATTCCTTTTATGATCCTCTCTTATAATCCTTTAATTTAAATCCTTTTTATCATGTTACCTTATACTCAATTCTTTCCGTATCTAGTGGATTTCCGGGAAAAATCAAAGTGTTCGGAATTGGATTCTGACGATCTTTATATACACTTATATACCACATAGAGTACCAATAATATCCCAAAAGACCAATAATAGAACCCCTACATAGTGTGGCATGAAAAGTTTTCTCATTCAGCAAAACACTATTCATAAGGGTTTCAAAAATTTCCAAAAAAATTTGGGGTTATTACATGCGTGGATTACACGGATCTCAATAAGGCATGTACGAAGGATCACTACCCCTTGCCTAACATCGACCAACTGATAGACGCAACGGCAGGATATGAGGTACTTAATTTTTTGGACGCTTTTTCTGGTTATCATCAAATTGCTATGAATGATAGGGATGTGCCCAAGACAGCGTTCATAACTCCGAAGGGGACTTATGCTTATATTAAAATGCCCTTTGGACTGAAGAACGCTGGAGCCACATTCTAGCGAATGGTGAACAAGGTCTTTAAAGAGCAGATCGGAAGGAACATGGAAGCATACATGGATGATATGATAGTAAAATCACTATTCCGAGATCATGCCGAAGACTTAAAGGAATGCTTCGAAATGCTCCGAAAGAACAACATGAGGATCAATCCGAACAAATGTACCTTCGGAGTCTCTAGTGGAAAGTTTCTCGGGTACATGGTCAGCGCTCGGGGAATAGAGGCGAACCCAGAGAAGATCGAAGCAGTTATCAATATGGAACCTCCCAAATGCATCAGAGATATACAGAAATTGACAGGTTGGCTCGCCGCTCTTCGGCATTTCATTTCCCGGTCAGCCGAGAAAGCACTTCCCTTCTTCGCCGTGCTCAAAGACTCAAAGAATTTTGAGTGGGGGCCCGAATGCCAAAAGGCGTTCGAAGAAGTAAAAGAATATTTGACAAGGGCACCGCTCTTGATGAGGCCCGATCCGAAGGAAACTCTTCAGTTTTATCTAGCTGTGTCCGACAGAACTCTGGGGGCCGTCCTTGTGAAAAACTATGAAGGTAATCAACATCCTGTGTTCTACGTGTCCCATGTCCTCAAGGACGCAGAGACAAGGTACCCCAACGCCAAAAAATTCGCATATGGGTTGGTTATGGCCTCCCAAAAATTACGACATTATTTCCAAGGCCGGACGGTCCAAGTTGTCACCAGCCAACCTATGAAGAATATTTTGACTAGGCCCGAAGCCTCTGGGAGAGTCGTAGCATGGTCCATCGAACTCGGGGAATTTGATCTCGAATATGTTCCCCGAACGGCAATTAAGGCCCAGGCTTTGGCCGACTTCATGGTTGAATGCACATTCTCGGGCCCGAAGGATCTTTCACCTAATGAACAACTAATCCGGATCCCAGGAAAGTGGAAGCTTTTTGTAGATGGGTCGGTAGCCGGAAAAAAGTGTGAGGTCGGCTTAATCCTCTCCAGCCCCGAAGGATTTGAGATATGCCAAGCCATAAGGTTTGACTTCCCTTTGACAAATAATGAGGCCGAATATGAGGCCCTCCTCGCAGGCATGAAGCTGGCCCAAAGCCTTGAGGCGAAACACCTAAGGGCTTTCAGCGACTCCATGTTGGTCGTGAAACACTTCACGGGGGAGTATGAACAAAGGGATCCCCGAACGAAAGCCTATGCTACCAAGGTACATGATGCTTCTTTATCATTTGAAACCTTTGAACTAAGTCAAATTGGCAGAGAGAACAATTCTAGGGCAAATGCCCTTTCCAGGCTAGCTTCGGCCGAGACACAGAACTTAACTGGTTCTATTTACCTCACCGAAGCCAAGACGCCTTCGATCGAGAAGAAAGAATGTCTAGAAATTCACCAGGGGAGCGACTGGATGACCCCCCTCAGGAACTTTTTGGAAAAAGGCATTCTACCACCCGACCGAAAGGATGCGCTGAAAATTAAATACAGAGCATCGAACTACACAATAATCAATGGGCGGATGTATCGCCGATCAGTCAGTCAACCCCTTCTGCGCTGTTTGAACAACGAAGAACAACAACAGGCTTTGGAAGCAGTGCACAAAGAAATTTACGGCGAGCACCTGGCTGGTCGGTCGCTCGCCTTCAAAATTCTCCGACAGGGATTCTTCTGGCCCACTCTGAGGGCAGACGCCAGCGACTATGCAAAAAGGTGTGTATAGTGCCAGCTGTTCACCCCTATCCCGAAACAGCCCCCAGAAGAAATGACCTCTATAATAAGCCCTATTCCATTCTCCGTATGGGTCGTGGACATAGTCGGCATGCTGCCCACCAGCACAAGGCAAGCGAAGTACTGCATATTCTCCATGGACTATATGACTAAATGGGTCGAAGCTCGCCCTCTGTCATCTATAACCGAAGAAGCCGCTAAAAAGTTCTTCCTGGAACAGGTCATTCTCCGGTTTGGCATTCCGAAAACATGCATCTCGGATAATGGAGCTCAGTTTATTGGGAACAAATTCTGCAAGTTTCTGCATCATTTTGGAATTGAACAGAAATTTAGCTCAGTTGCCCACCTGCAAGGAAATGGGGCAATCGAGGCGGTGAACAAAGTAATATTCCGAGGAATCAAAAAGAGGCTGGGCGAGGCAAAAGGAAGATGGGCGGAAGAACTCCCTTGGATCTTATGGGCCTACCGAACCACCCCCCGGACATCAACGGGAGAAACTCCTTTTAGAATGGCCTATGGAACCGAGGCCCTATTTCTTGTTGAAGTGGGCTTGGAATCATACCGAACCGAGATCTACAATGTGGAAACTAATAGCTTCGGGTTAAAGGCGAATGTAGACTTGCTGGAGGAAGAAAGAGAAGTTGCACATCAAAGAAACATGAGGTATTTACTACAAGCGGCACAACACTATGACTCCAACGTGAAGAAAAGGTCTTTCGGAATCGGAGACCTAGTCCTAAGGGAGTTGGCCGCATCTATGCCGGCCAAACAAGGAAAGCTTCAGCCCAACTGGGAAGGGCCCTATAAGGTGATCAAGGTCATTCGCCCGGGAACGTACAAGCTTGAAATGTTGTCAGGCGAGGCAATCAAAAATACTTGGCACGCCAGCCGCCTTCGAAAATTTTATCATTAAGAAATTTCTTTAAAAGTTTGTATTTGAATTCTATTTGAAGAATGTAAATAATTCGACTATAAATAAAGAAGCATATTCTGTCACATTTCTTTATTTACACATGTCGCGGCCGCCCGAGTATTATCTGAGGGCGATCCCGAAGAAGATAAACCATTCGGTCGCCGCCCTTATCTAATTTGATAATTACACATGTAGCATAAGGACAATCGCCCAAAACTCGAACATCCTTCACTACACTATTATGATTCAATTTGCAAATGGTAAACACGAATTAAGGGCCTTAAGGGGCAATCCTAGAATAACGCCCTATCATTCATCTTCCCTTAATCATTTGATATTTAAAAGGACGAAAGAACCCCTGTCCCGGGGCGATCTAAAAGAAGAACATGGTCCTTCGGCCTCAATCAAGCATTCTAAGGACCCAAAATTAGGTCTGGGGGTAATCCCGAAGAAGACCTCCTCTTGGACGAACAAACCATGACATGCTGATCTAGGGGCAATCGCTAAAAAATCAGCATCCCTGTTCCTTCGCCTAAATCCAGTAAAAGGATTAACAACCCGAAGTCACCTTCAGCCTTTAACCCTTGGGGCCGTAGGGGGTAATAAGGCAGCAATACGATAAGATCGTTAAGGCGAATGAATAAGCCAAAGATACGATTCATTTTATTAAAATTGTTGAAATTGTTAAGGCAGATAAAGCCGAAGATACAATTCATCTTACCAAAATTATTAAGGCGGATAAAGCCGAAGATACAATTCGATAAGATCGTTAAGGCGAATGAATAAGCCGAAGATACGATTCATTTTATTCAAATTATTAAAATTGTTAAGGCGAATGAAGCCAAAGTTACAATTTATTTCATTAAAATCGTTAAGGCATCAATAATGCCGAAGAGGCGATTCATTTTAATTGTTAAGGCGGATAAAACCAAAGATACAACTATTAAATGCAGTTGGACAATGCTGATGAAAGACAAAAGATGCATTAAAATATAAAAGTCCGAAGGCTAGTTAAATTACAGAAGCCCGAAGGCAGGAGTACCAATTACAAAGAGTACCGATTACAAAAAATAAAAATACAAGAAGAGGAACGAAGAATGTCGCTGCAAGAGTTGGGTATGACCATGGAAACACCAACAGCAAACTTCGCAATAAGATCATCTTCAGTCATGTCAAGCACCTCAGTGCTGAAAGCTTAGGCCTGAGGGTCTTCATCCGAGAGCTCTTCATCTTCGCCGGAGGAGACAGGAGGGGCTTCGACTGCTGGTCGGCCGATAGGATCCTCCAGGCTGTGAGTGTGAGTGGATTTATTATTCGAATTGGTCGCCGTCCAATCAGGTCGCCCTGCTCGACGGGCCATGGTGTAAAAACCGGGACTCTTCGGATTCTTCTGAAAGTCGTAATGGTACCAGAATAGGCGAGTGTTGGGTGCGATCCCGGCATGAAGACATCTGTTCTGGAAACAGTTAATATGGATGAACCCGTTCGGGTCCATCTGTCCGAGGGCGATGCCCATCTGGAAGAAAAGGTGCTTGATCAACTTCAACGGAGGCACCCTCAAGCCACACTTGAAGGCCGCTTCCGAAACCCCTACGGCACAACCTCCATATCCATCTGGCACCCCGGGAGTATCGTAGATCCTTTCACCCTCCCTAGGCGCATACAGCCAACAAAACCCTCGAGGGACGGAATAATCATCATACATCTGAACTATGCGTCCCTTCGTCAGTTCGGATCGATTATTGGCTGCGGGATAGTCAGCAGCCGAACCAAAAAGGGCCCGTCCCGTCCGCTCGGGGTGAATGGAAGACGTTCCCGCCAAGCTGTTCGACAAGGGGTCCCAAGAATCTGGGGGACGGTTTGCTCGGTCCATGTCCCTGTATCAGGAACAGAGAGACATTAGTCCATATACTCGGATTAGCAGACATAAAAGAAAAAATAAAAAACCGAGTACACGTCCCAGGACCGAACGAACCAGAACCCCGGAGGCGGTTTCCGAAGGCTGCTCCTGGGGCAAGCCATCCCGAAGGATGTTCTTGCCTACAGAACCTTTCGCAAATATCTCACTCCGGACCACATGTTTACGCCTTGGGTCGGCTCCCGAAAGACGTTCTAAAACCAAGAAATCCCGAAGAACGTTCTTGGTCAGAAAACGCCTCGCATGCCATCTTTAAACCCGTGGGGCCCCCTCAAATTGGTAAAACCCAGAGAAACTTCTATTACCTACCCAAAAACCCCAAAAAATACAAGGACACACGCACAAAACCCAGAAAAACCCCATGAACCCAGAATAAAACCACAAAGTCCACATGCAAACATCCTAAAACACAGAAAACTGGCATGCAAATTCAAAACTGGAAAACAATAAAAGGGACTTACTTATTTGGATATGTTCTTGGATTGAAATGGGATGATTTGGTAAGACGGAGTTGCTGTTGCCCGTGATTGGAAGATTCACCACAATTTGTCACTGTGTATGGAGGAACTAAAGTGATAAAAAGAAAATGAAATACACAAATGGGATTATATAGGCGCCTAAAATAAATTCAGAAAAGCGACGTTTGGGGGTTTTTGAAATGGACGTCCCAGATCAAAACAGTTGATATTCAACGACTGAGATTGAGCCATGGAATGACGTGCCAACAGCTATCACATTAATGCACTGCAAGCCCCCACAAGCTTGCCACGTGTACGATCGAAGATCGAGGCGGAACTGAAGGGATCGCCCTAGGGTTTCTTCGCTCCAAAATAGGCCGAGACCGGTGTCCGTCGGCCGGCCCGAAGGCCCAGCCGAAGGACATGGACATGTTGGTTATAGGCCCATCCAGGCCCATTGGGCGAAGGCCCATAAAAGTCCAGGCCGAGGCCCACTACTTGCAGACCATTGGACAGAACAAGGGACATAACGCCCCCATTCCACTCCCTCCTTAATGATGGGTAACAGCTATCATTAAAAGCAGGATTGGGTATAAAAACCCTGTAAAAGTAAGATAGGATAGAGACATTCTTGTAAACACTCTGCTTTTCTTGTATTATTACCCTACTTTTACAGCCAGATTCTGATTCTCACACCGGAGGTGAATCGGGGGTAAAAACCCTCGCATTCTCTTCACTTTCAGGTAAGGCCGAAGCCACCTTCAATCCAGCCGAAGCCCGTTCCAGCGACCGAAAGGATCTGGGCGTAACATGTATCTTTTGAATTAATTAGTATATAAAATATAAGTTTTAAATTAATATTAAAGAGTTATGATGTTAGATATATTTGTGATGTCATGTCTAATTTGCTGTGTTTAGTTTCAGAACTTAATATCAGGACTTACTGGAAATCAGAACTTACTAGAAATCAGAACTTACTGAAGTCAGAACTTATATCAAAACTTAAGGCCGTCATGATTTATATCAGGACTTAAGTGCGGGTATTTCAGATAAGGAATGCGGCTGATTTATAGGTGATGATCTGGACTAAAATAATAGAAGATATGAGTGGAGAGTGGACAACTAGAAGATTTGTAGAAGATAATATTTGATTGATATATTTTAGGAGACATAATTGTATTCCATATTAATTAGAAGATATCTTGTAACTGTGTACTATATAAACACAGCTTAGGGTTTACACTATAAGTGTTATCATTCACGAGAAAGATTATACATTATAACCTAACAACTCTTAGTGATATTGTTCATCACTGAGAGAGTAGTTTAACCTACTTTATAACAGAGCTTATTATATTGAATAAACTTGATTACTGTTAGATTACTGCTACATACTTGTGTTCAAAATCGATTTGATTGTATAAATACTATATTCAACCCCCTTCTATAGTGTTGTGTAACCTAACATATGAAATATATAATTTGTTGGACGTATAGTAATGGATAAAAAATTAATAAAATGAAAATATGCCATTAAATTTAATTAAAATATTTAGACACGACGAATTTTCATCCGATTAATGCTCTACTTACCAATTAATCCTAAATCAGTATATCAGTCAATTTGTTCGGATTATCAATTTTTACAATATTATTTATCACTAAAATCTTTTTCTTCATTTTTAAATTTTAATGTCAGTAATAAATCATTGGGCATCAAATGTTTATTTGAAGTCCAATTATCAGAATGTCAACAAATTTATTTTAGTAATTGTTTTCTTAAGTATTTATGCTTGTATTTATGCTTGTATTTATGCTTGATATTATATAAAGAAGTTTTAACAAAGTAATTTTTTACAAAAATAAGTTATGCAATATTATAATGACATAATATGTAAGTAGTATAAATTGATTGTTTAATTATAATTAAAAAGATTAATTAAACCATTAAAGTATAAAATGAACCAACTGAACATAACTTATTTTTTCGCTTATCGGAAGATCATGGAAGCTTAAGATATACTGAGTAAAATATACTGAGTATTACTCTCGTTCAGAAAATGAATAGATAAATTGTTATTATAAAGATCGCCAGTTTGTTTGTGTATTATTTTTATGAGATATAGAAAAAGTGAGAAAAAATAAATCGAGGTTTGATCGCGATCGGTCATTGTAAATTTTCACATGAAACTTAGGGGCCATTTGTTTATAACTTCATGTAGCTGAATGAATATGAATATGAATCACTCATACATTTAGATTGTTTGGTCACAAACTTTAAGAGCCTGAATGATTCAAAACCTCCTGAGCGATTCCTGCCAAAAACTTTTATTGAATGATTCATGGAGTATAAGATATAAGTAAACACTGGTATACTGACTTTCTTTTTGAGTAACCTAAACATGCTTTAATAAAAAATAATAATGTAAGGCATAATATACAACACTGATTTCATCGTAAGTACATTTCTTATTGTAATTTTTATTTTAATATTTAAAAAGGCATAAAATAAATTACTAAATCAATTATTACAAGAATGGCAACTAATTTAATAATAAAATGTTACATACTCATAATATTATATTAAAGCTTAAATAAAACATTTAAATCATTTAAATTATTTTTTAATATCATATTAGATTATAATTGATGTCGTTCTGATAATTAAATATACAAAATACTATTATTTTTTATTAAACTAAGAAAATAAGTGTCGTCTGACAATTTCAGATGTTTTATGCCAAACAATATTATTCATTAATTATTCAGATATCTCAATCATTCGGAAATTTTAATTATTCAGAAATTAGTATTCAGATTTGCCAAATTACCCCAATTTTTTTTTTAAATATTTAGTACATCTAACATTTAATATTATATCGATTTTAAAATCTTGTAACTTTTTAGACTTAATTAATCACAAAATTTAATCATTCAGAAATCATAAAAAAATCTATACCAAATGATCTTAATCATTTGATATTCAGTTGTTTGATTCATTCAGATAATTCAGAAATATTAATGATTTAGATGTACATGATTCAGATTTGCCAAATGACCCCTTACCCCTCATATAAACATTTTGTATTAAACCAAATTTCTAGATAGCCTTTTTACGCATTTTATTTTCTCAAGAGAACACAATCAGTGAAACTCTAACTTTTTGAATTTGATTGTTGGAATGTGCAAGATGTAGTGCATTACAGAATAAATATATGTTGTACATAAGCATATGTCTTAAATTGACATTATATATTTCTTGTAGGTATAATAATATATGAATATTGAAGCGGTTAACAACAGAAGATGAAAAAATACAATATTAAGAAACTAGGTGAAAAAATCATGCTTCACACTGTTCGAAAAAAATAATTATGAAAAGTGTAAGAATAAATATAATTATTTTTAGAAATATTGTAATAAGTATAAAAATAAATGAATTTTAATAGACAATACAAGCATAAACAGAATAAAAAAAGTATCGATTTATATATGTAACTGACTTAAATATTTATGTTATTTGATGATTTGAGGAGCCAAGATTAAAATTTTGGTAAAAGTGTGAAAGCTTGGACTCATTAGTTAGCTAGTTGTGTTGCTAGTCTATAAGTATCATTCTCATAAAATAGAACTGCATTAACTTTCAATATTAGCCAACAAATAAGACTATAATAGAGGGAACAACAAATAAGACTATAATAGAGAGACACTTTTCTTTATACACTTAAAACCTAAGAAAAGAATGGTTTAAAAAAAACCTGGGAAATGAATAAGATGTGTTCCTGTCATTCACCAATTGCTTTGGAATCATGAAATGTTTGCACCTTTTGGTTGATGAACAGATGTAGGTCACTCCCTTACTAGTTTGGAGATATGCTTCTGGAAAAGCAACTATTTGAGCCTTTTTGAGGTCATTTAGCAATTGAGTGTCCTCTAGAATCGCCCTGTTGACTTTGTTAATTAGGATGTTGTAACGCCCCCAAATCCGGGGTCAGAGGATTTGGTCGTCACTATGAAACCTCAATCCAAATCAACCTGTTTAATCAATAATTAAATGCCAGCGGAAGATATTTAGCTAAAATGACCCCAAACTAATCCAAGATCTTTTAAGGTTACAGTTCTAGAAATAAGAATTCCAAATTCCATCAATAATTTTTTTCATTTTCTTTTAAAACTCTTTTCAATAAATTCCAACTCAAAACTAAACCCACTAGTATAACTTCGAAATGAAGTATACTAGACCCAAATAAAATACACAACTATAATATAATATAAACCACATTACACAATAAAACTTATACTAGTTCGTAAACCTTGGACCAACCACCTTCCAAAAGCTTCTTCTTTGCTTTCTCGAATTATGCAGCTAAAAAGCGCAAGCTAATCCTCATTGGAGGTTAAATTTAAAAACAGGCAAGTATGAGCGAAAGAAATGCTCAGCAAGATCATTATAACATATATCTGGTCATTTTGATATAAAACCGACATCTGCAATAGCGCAGAATATTTTAATATCATAATTGCTGAATCATAAAATTTTAGTGGAGGAACCCCATAATGATTCCTTAATTATATTTAAAATCCATTTTGATATTTTTGAGCGAAATGTTTCATCAAATCTTGACGAGAATCAAACCCGTAAAACAGTGTTTACGG
This sequence comes from Apium graveolens, assembly GCF_009905375.1. Classification (NCBI taxonomy): domain Eukaryota; kingdom Viridiplantae; phylum Streptophyta; class Magnoliopsida; order Apiales; family Apiaceae; genus Apium; species Apium graveolens. Next base: position 89,242,235 of record NC_133648.1, read on the forward strand.
AAATATCGTAAACAATAATAACAAGAAACAATGATTATGGATTAAATCATAAACTTTACTCAAAACCGAACTCTTCAAATTAATACTTATTTTGCTGTCATATCAAATTAGATATCAATACGAACTTTGATGCTCACAACACCCATACTGAAGTCAACATCAATCATCTATACTAATACCACCTTTGATATTAACAACAACGTAAGTATCATCATAAATTAGAATCTGAATCAAAACTGCATTTCACCGTTAATCCAAAATAGAACAGTTGATAAATCATTCATTCTATGAATATCAAAAACGATATGATAATTTAGATTAGGATCATTCTCCGACGGACGTACTATCACATGCTGATCAGCCCATGTGATAGCACAAGGTCATGATTCGTAGAAACGTGACCCCAAAAATACGAGTACTCAAACAAAAGGTAATATACATGCCTGTGGCAAAAATTATGTCATAATATTCTATATGGCACTTAGAAATAACCCTCCGCTGGACCGTCCGTCCCGGTCACTTATGCAATTATGATCCAATCTTAAAACCTTTTATTGAAATGGGGTCATAATAATCGACACCCGAAATAATTTTATTCCCCCAATTCTTGGGTAGGAATATTCGCAACCAAATCACTTTTCTCAAAATCCCAAAATATTTATAAATCCGATAATTGGATAAGTAAAATCACTTGCCTATTCTGAACATAGAATAGCAGATGAGTATTTGCATAAACATAATTATTTAATTCAACGATATGTAAAACATTTATCGATTATAAACTGAGAATAGGGAAAGCAATACTTGCATGATAAAATTTATAATAAATATCACTTGACCAATAAGTGATGATAGGGATACTTGCCTTTGAGTTTTAGTAGTTAGTCACACTCGCAAAGACACATCTATTCTGACATTCTATCTCAAAGCATCTTCGTCTTTCTTTTCAACACTTTACTGATATGCTGCTCCTGCGATTGCTAGAAGCCAGTTATCCAATACCATTCCATCTCACTCTTTATCCAACATCTTGTCCTGATCATTCGAACGATCTGTATCTATAATTAAAAGATATAGCTTTAATCGTCTAAACGATAATAACTCGACAAACTGCGCGTCAAAACCCTAATGTCTACCCATACGATAGCCCACACATAAAGGAAATAGTCAAACATAAAACTCTTGACCCACGTACACACGTAATTCACATAACATATAAACACATAACTCACGTATCACATAATTCATATCACACATGCCTCGGTTTGTCAAAAGGTTCGACTTGGTACTTTAAGAATTTAAAACGGGTCAAATATGATTTATTGATCAATAATCGACTCAGAATGATTAACAAATCAAACGACCTTGCAATACAAAAGAAATTAGGTCTCAAAAGTATTTTTATTGAAAGCGGAATATTTTTCTGAGTTTAGAGGCGCTCGTTTCGTATTAAACGGACACACGGTTTATTTAATACGAATAAAATAAGAATAAATTATTTAATAATATTTATCGAGCTTTGAAAATAATTTAAAATAATATTTTAAAGTTCGAAACTATTTTTCGGAATTTTTAAATCATAAGAAATAATTAACTCGAATTAAATAATCAATTAAAATTCATCAACTAAATAATTTGGATTTATTTTTAAATAATAATAAAAATAATAATCTTCAGAACTAAAAATAATATTTTCTTGGAAATCGAACAACACCTCCTCTATTTCTCGCAGTGCCAATCGATATCATATCGACACAAACAACAACAATCAACACAATAATTTATATTTACGCGTATAAACACTCCAGAAATGAATAACATGGTAAAAAATGACTTCTACACCCACTTCTAAAAATTACGAAATAAATATATAAACACTAACATGCTATAATATACCCAAAATATAAAATCAGAATCTTGGAATCCTTACCCAAAATAAAATTCTGGTCACTCCAAAGAGAATATCTGATGTCCGGAAAATATCTTCCGAAAAATCCAAAACTAATATCCATAGATATACATACGTTGACATGCCATGTGGAGTAATCAAAATCGTCAAACTCCTTTTGTACGTCCCGAGAATAAATTAAAACGGAAATATGCCCTGCAAATTATCTCCTCAAAATCTTGCAAAATATATACCTATGCGTAGGTATCGAAGCGCAGATCGTTTATATATATAATAATTGAAATTTGGATATACGATTTATAAGATATGAATTTTTCAAAATTAAAAGTAAATAAATAAATGGTACAGGAGAGATATAGGAGACAGGCAGAGGGAGTAAAGGAAAAAGGAACAAACAGGGGCTGGGGCTAATGGCGCATGAGTGATAGAAGAGAGAGAAGGGAGAGAGAAGGGAGAGAAAGAAGGGTGGCGGTCTGTCTGAGCATGTTTTTGTTTGTTTTTTTTTGTTCTTCTTCTTTTTTTTAACTTGCCACGCTGCACGAAAATTTCTGATCATCTGCCACGTATTTGTGGCTATGCTAAAATTAGGGCACGCATTGTTTTACCTCCCGGCAGTCTGATTTCGTCTCGCGTTTCACCTTTTAACGAACAATTTTGCGGATGAAAATAACCCGAAAATTATGAAAATAATTTTAAAATTCCAGGAATAATTGAAAACTAATAAAATAAAATTTTCATAATTTTTAAAACATTTTTGACTCGTGCGCCATACCCGCATTTTATAATTAACGAACCGAACCGCACTTGAAACAAATTCAGAAAATCACGAAAATAGTCTTAAAATGTTACAAATATCCCGAAGTTTATAAAAACATAAATTTTAAAATTTTAAAACAATTTTTGAAACACAATTTATACCCGCTTTTAACAATTAAACGATTCAACACGCAGGTAAAATTAATCCCAAAATAATTTTAAAATTCTCAGAATATTCCAAACTTAAATAAATATGAATTTCATAATTTTTGAAGAATTTTAGAATTAAATACGGATTTTACAAATAAATGAAAACATAAAATCATACAGGGCTAAATAATTGATAAAATATTAATTTCTAAATTTTATAAAATTCCAAAAATAATTATTGTAATTATAAAGTCATAAAAACAATTTTAAAGATAATTTAAATATTTATGAAATTAAATTTTCAATAAAATTACTTTTAAAGACAAAAATAAAACGATACGACTCAGTAATTAATAATACAAATAATCCTCAATCATAATTGAGTCCCTCACAATTAATATTACATACACATAGCAGACATAATATCCATCCAATCCCTAATATTACTAAAAGAACTCAATTTACCGATATCAATAAAATGATCGGTTTTCAAATAAACTTTTGAAAATAATACATTTAAGTAAATATTTTTAGAAATTAACAAGGATCGATATAACACTTAACAATTAGCACATTACCATTTAATAACACCAACTCGTCAAACAAGAATAAAATATCCACAATTTTATTCCTTCCTAATCAGAAAATCACCTAAACATATTCAAATAATAATAATAATAATAATAATAATAATAATAATAATTTTAAAAAATATGGGATATCACAGATGTCCAGCTCAAATGCTCTTTTAGATATGAGATATTTGAGAGACACCTGCATACATCTATCTATACCATGTCATTAATGTTTTCAACAATCCTTCTTTCTTGAAAGTTGTCTATTGTCACCATTATCACCCTTAAAAAGTTGTTATTTCTGTTGAAAGCCTTTTTGTAGGTGAAAAAGTTGTTGGTTAGAGAAACTCTGAGAGCCCTGAGCAATTCATCAAACTCTTTGTCTAAACAGGGCCCCTCAGCTGCTTTATGTAGTCTTTCTTTCCCAACATCATCTTGATTTGTTTGAACTGTGGCTTGGCTGGATGATTTTAGCAGTCTGGCTTCTATCTCCCCCTTAGTCTTGGTAGCAGGCAAGATTAGAGGAGTAGGAATTTCAGGCCTAACTGCTTCTGGCAATGCAGGAAGAGAAATGTTCAAAGCTCTCATATTAGCTCCTAGAGATACAAAATCTTACATTTGTAGGTGTTTGTGGGAGTCTACTGGGGACTTGATATCTTTCTGTTGACTCTGCACCAAAGCTGTCAGCTGAGAAACTTGAGTTGTCAAATTTGAAGACTGCAAAGATGAGATTTGAGCTTGCAGATTTTGTATTTGTAGGGTTGTTGTTATAGAAAAGGGTTGTTGTGAGCTTGATGCTGCCAAAGGACCAACATAATTATGCACAACATTTTTGACCTCCTCTATGACCAAGGCTGAAGGTTCAAACCCAGCTTTGTAAAGTTGATCCTGTTTGACCTTTAAGTCATTATTGTGAGTAATTAGCTTCTGGATTACTTCTACAGGAGTGAGAGGGAGAGGGCTTGAAGCGTGTCAAAAAATCTGTTGAACTTGGTCTTGATATCTTGAAATATTGGCATCATCTCAGCAATCCTGTCATTCACCAATTGCTTTACTTTAGTTTGATGCTTGACCCAAGTGCTTTCCATGGCTCTTCCAATATGATTAAAGGCCTTCAATTGAGCCTTATACACCTCTGTCAAAACATCATATATTTCTTGAGGAGTGAGGATCTTAGCATTGCTGCCCAAGATGGTGATATATTCTTCCCAAAACTTGGATAAAGCCTCCTCCATTATGGTAATAAAATCCTTTGAGAGCCATGCATCCACATTACCATCTGCTTCATCTGTAATTTTCTCCTACTGCTCCTCAACATCCTCCTTGTATGAAAGCAGTATGGCTTGATAGTCTTGTTTTGACATATCTATAGTGAGGAGTTGTTGGGTAATATTGGATAGGTCTGCAAGTTTCTCAACCAATAGATCATCAACTTTAGAAGGTTTGGCTTGAGGATCCTGCAACCATTGAGATATGAGGTGAGAAGGTTGTGGTGTAGTGTTGGAGGTAGATGGTATGTCTGTTTGGTTTGAGTTGGAGGGGACAATGGTGGTAGGTAACCCTGTGACAAGAGTCATAGTTGAACTCACAGTTGGAGTTGTGGTTATGACAGTGTGTTGTTCACCAATAATGGGAACCTCTATTTGAATTGGAGGGGATTTGACCAGGTTACCGTCATGTACCATGGCCTCAAACCCTCTTTCTTATTATAAAGAACTGACACTTGAATGTGCTATACTTGCCTCCCCAATAGCTGGATCATTGGCAATTTTACTTCCAAATTTTATTGACAATGCAATTTCATCTAGGATTTTGATGGGAGTTGTCCCTACTTGAGGAAACTCCAATGAAATTGGAGAGGATTTAGATAGCCCCCCCCTCAGGAGTACTACCCTCAAACCTATCAATCCGTGAAAATTGTTTAGCACATGAAGGTGCTTGAGTAACATCCACAGGGTCTTCAGTTAAAACTGGTGAAACCCCTGTGATTTTGATGGTGTCATCAAGGTCTACCCCAGCTAGTAGCCTCTCACCATCTAAATGTGGTTCCTGGGTGGTGATCACAGTTTCTTGAACCGTGTCACTTGATTTGGACAACACTTGAGAATTGAATTCAAGTGTTTCATTAAATGAAGAAGAAATTTAAGATTTGTGATGTTAGCATTGAGTGTTGGCAGCTCCCCCTGAATGGATGAGGGAGCTTCAATTGATGTGCTTTCAGTGTGTATGCCAATCTTATTTCTTCTTTCATCAACTTGAGAGTGCTCAAGTTGGGGGGCTGTGATTAGGACAGTGGTGCATGAGAACCAAGCTGTATCCATGATGGTTAACTGCTCAATTCAAGGGCAACATGTGGAATTCAATAAAACTGATGTCAACAAAGCTTTGGGGATGCCTACTGATAACTTGGTGAAGATGCCTACTCAAGAAGATTTGGCTGAGTTCATGGACTTCATCAACTACAGTGAGAAGATCAACCTGGCCAGCTTGAACAAGAAGCATTCGAGGAGGGAATGGTCATTCCTGTTTGACTCAATTGTGAGGGCTTTCACCTGCAGGAAGACAGGCTATGACAACATCTCCGGTGTGGTCCAGAAGTTGGTATTCTCCATGGCTCGCAACAGACACATAAATGTGGGGCTTCTGATTCTACAGGAACTTAGCACAAGGCTCACAATGCCTTTGGCTACAAGAGATAAGGAAATTTTCTTTCCTAGGTTTATAATATCTACTTTAAACCATAAAGTTCAAGACATTCATTTACTTAATGGTATAGATAGAACACAGATAGGCAACTATAAACATGTGTCCAAAATTCTATTTACGTCACTTATTACAAAGAATAAGGTACTTCTAAGTCTTAGAATCACTCCATTCATGTTGGAGAGGTTCGGGACTTACCCTTACCCTATGCCTGATATGAGGTCAAATGTCCAAATTAGTACAGTTATGGCTCCTGTCCCTTGGAGGAACAAACACAAGAACACCAACAGGGGCCTTCCCAAACTGAGACCCTTTCTTATTTACCATTAAAAGCTAAAAACCAACCACTTCATCCTCTCAAAAGGGTGAAGTGAATAAAAAAAGAAAAAGCAGGCATCCTTGACAGTAATAAATGAAAGCGGTGAGGATCAAACACAACCAGAGTCTACCTTGGTCAAGAAGCTAAAGAAGGTAAAGCAAACTGAGTTGACCACTCAACTAGCTACCTCTGTATCCTCCCAAAAGGATGTAGTTGTAAAAGAGGGATTAAAATAGACTCTAGAGACATCCTCTCAACAGAGTGCCTCTATTAAACAAAGCATTCTCCCTAGTGCATCTTGTAAAGAGTCTGCACCACCACTTGAACACATTCAAGTGTATAAAAGAAGAAATAAGGATGTCACACACTCCGAGAGCACATCTTTTGAAGCTCCCTCATCTATTCAAGGGGAGCTGCCAACAGTCAATTCTCAAATCACTAATCTAATCTCTCAAATTTCTTCTACATACAATGGAACACTTGTATCTACTTCACAAGTGTTGTCAACATCAAGTGACATGGTTCATGAAACTATGCTCACCACCCAAGAACCATATTTAGTTGATCAGAGGCTACACTCTGGGGTATAATTTGATGATACCAACAAAAACACATGGGTTTCATCGGTTTTAACTGAAGACCATGTGGTTGTCATAAATGCACCTTGATGTGCAAATCAATCTTCACAGATTGAAAGGTTTGAGGGTAGTACTTCTGAGGGGAAGCTATCTAAATCCTCTCATATTCAATTGGAGGTTCCTCATGTAGGGACAACTCCCCTCAAAACCCTGGATGAGATTGCTTTCTCAATTGAAGCTAGGATTCCAATTGTCAATGATCCAACCATTGGGGAGACAAGTCACGCACATCTAGGTGCCAATTCTTTGAAAGAAGAACAAGGGTTTTAGGCCATGGTACATGACAGTAACCTAGTCAAATCCCCTCCAATTCCAATAGAGGTTCCTATTCTTGGTGAACAAAATAATATCACAACCACAGTTTCTACTGTGAGTTCAGCTGTGATTCCAATCACTGTGATTCCAATCACAGGGTTACCAATCTCTTCTCAACCCTCTACCTCAACTCAAACATGTATACCATCTACCTCCAACCCTACACAATAACCTTCACACCTCATTTCCCAGTGGCTGCAGGATTCTCAGACTCATCCAATAACCATGAATGATCTTCTAGTGGACCAACTTTCTGTCCTTGCCAATATTACACAACAACTGCTCACAAGCGATATGTTCAATCAGGATTATCAGGCCATCTTGCTCTATGACAAAATGGATATTGAAGAACAACAACAAAAGATTATCAATAAAGCTGAGCAAGATGATAATGTGGATGCTTGGCTAGACAAAGATTTTAGTTTAGAAATGGATGAGGTTTTTGATAGGTTTCGAGAAGAATACATAACTATCTTAGGAAGCAATGCCAGAACACTCAGTCCACAAGAGGTTTATGATGTTATTACAGAGGTCTACAAGGCACAACTCAAAGCTTTTTACCTTATTTATAAAGTACTACAACAGACTCTGAGTAGTAATCAAGACAAAATTAGAAGATTGGTGAAAGGCAAGCTGGATGTCCTTGTTCCAACTCAAGTAAAGATCAAGAATAAATTCACCAAATTTGTTGATCAAATGGCCAGGTTTAATATACCCAGTATGGAGCAAAGCATTAAGAACCTAAAACAATCATTTCTAGCTTTGCATGAAGTTGTCTAGAATCACCTCACAAGTAACAATGACACAAGGGTCAAACTCGATCAACTACACCAGGCTAGGTATGAACCTTCAGCTTTTTTGGTGAAGGGAATTAAGGAGTCTCTTCAATCCACATTTGGTGCTCATATCTCAACAAGCTCATATCAACCAATCTTCACATCAATAAATATCCACATCCAGTCTCTTCAATAACAAGTCTCAACTCTGCAAGCCTCAAACGACTCACTTACATCACAAGTCTCTCAACTCACAGCTCTAATACAAAGTCAATAGGCTGACATCAAGACATTGGTAGACTCCCATAAGCATCTTCAACCGCAAAACTCAGTATTATTGGAAGCTATCATGGGTGCTCTAAATATTCCTTTGCCTGCACTTCTTGAAGCTGTAAGGCCTGAACTTCCTACACCTCTCATCTTGCCTGCTACCAAGACTAAGGGGGAGATAGAGACTAGGTTTCTAAAATCATCTGTCCAAATACAAAGAGCCAAAGCTAAGAAAACTGAAAAGCAAGCTGATATTGGGATTGAGAGGCTTCTAAAAGCAGCTGAGGGACCTAGTTTGAGCAAATAATTTGATGAACTAGTAAGGGATCTCAGGGCTTCTCTATTCAATAATTTCTTCACCTACAAGAAAGCTTTGGACAAGGCTATCAATTTCATAAGGGTGATCATGGTGGTGACTAAGGATGGTTTTCAAGAGAGAAGAATTGTTGTCAATATAAATGATTCTGGTGTGCATATGTGCATGCAGGTGTCCTTCAACTATCTCATAACTAGAATGGCATCTGAATTGGACATCCTAATCAACAAGGTTTATAAGGTGATTCAGGAAAACACTCTCTTGCTTACCGAATTGAGAAAAGGCTTAAGAAGCTGCTTTTCCAAAAGTATATCTCCAACCAAGTAAGGGAGTGGCATACATCTGTCCATCCACCAAACATTGCAAATACTTCCAAATCCCAAAGAAATGTGTCATGGAAAACAAAAAGCTGATAATGATTCTAGAAACTGATTTGAAGACAAAGCAGAACAAGACTATTAAAGATGAGGAAATGATCAAAATACCGGGGAGATATTTGAGAGACGCTAAAACCAAGTTTCCTAAAACTCAAATCAACACTAAGGATGATTTGGATGATGATGGGCAGAAGAAAGATGATCAAAAACCTTTTGGCTTAAATCCAAGTCAATCATCTAAGGCAACTAGCAACAAGGTGTATGAGAAAAAGAAGAGCAAAGATGATAAAAAAGATGATGGAAAAAGAAGTAGAAAAGATGGAGAAGGGGATTCAAAGAAGAGAAATGTCCAAGAACTACAAGTCAAAATTCACCCTACTCAAACCTTTAATCCTGAAAGCTCAAACACACAACCACCTTTAACCTCTAAGTCTAAAATTTTGTACAAACAAGATGCAAACACCTTACTTAAAATACCAATTACTTCTAGCCAAACCACCTTAAAGAGAATCTCAAACCTACCTTAATTTAAGCCACCAACCAAGACTCATTTCAAGACTGTTGGGAGAAAACCAAAGAAGCTGCAAATTGGTGAGGGGGTTATCTGGAATTGCTTTAATCAGACTGATTTTCTACCTTTAAACTGGTACATCACAGATGATGACTACTTTCAACAATTATATGAAAAAATGGTCCAAGTTTGGGTTGTATCATTGAGAGAAGTCAGAATCTATATCAGGATGACTCCTTCACTCTACTTATCAAGGAATTAATGGATACACTTTCAACCACGGAATTTAAGAGGATGATTTGCTTAATGAAGGACAAGGACACAAGTACAAGGGCATGGAAGGCTGTAATATATGTATGGCTGAGAGAAATGGATGAAAGAAATGCAAAAACAAGGGCTGAAAAGGAAGAAACGGATATGAAGTATGCAGAAGAAATTGATATATTTGAACAAAGATCAAATGAGCTCAAGGAAAAGGGGATGAGTAGAATATCAAAGGATGGATATTTTCTAAATATAAAGATTGGCAGTTACTCAAGATTCAGGGTTAATTACCTCAATGGTTACAAACTGGATGATTGGCTCAGACTAGTAGAAGCCTTGAGAGGGACACAAATTATTGAAGAACTTAATGTGCTTATAGATCTCAAGGACCTCATTGGAAAAGAGACAGGCTATGAATATTTCACCTAGTTTTTTGTACTATTGAACAAATATAATTACTCAATGTATAAATGTGTGTATTCTCAATCTTTCAATTCTTATGTATTTGATTTTAGTTTGGGGTTAGTCTTGTTATCAGGCATGAATTTGTGATAAGCAATCTTCTCATAAATTGGAGGAGATTGTTGTGCAAGACATGCCTACACAATAACAAGACTAAGTCAAAATTGACAGCCCTAAGATTCAGTTGTATTGATAATCTATATTTGTATTTTGTATTATATTACTTTAGTCTGTAAAATGGTTAGAAGATTAGAATGAGGGATTTTTCTGTGAACAGATTCCATCTAAGAAATAAACTATGGAACAAGATCAAGCCATGATCATGCCTCAGAGAAAAGTGTAGAAGCTTGGAGTTGAATAAAGCTGTTCTTGGAAAAATATTCTAAGTCAAGATATCGACAAGTCACAGATCAAGTCATATAGAGAAATCATTCGAGAAGTCCATAATGACTTGTAGAGAAGTCCAGAATGGCTTATAGAGAAGTCTCAGAGATATCGACAAGTCAAATGAAGATGTAAAGATTGGAGATATCGATAAGTCAAACGAAGATATGAAGATTGGAGATATCGACAAGTCAATTTCTCATATAGAGACCTCAGAGATATCGATAAGTCAAAATGTGTATATGGAGATCTCAGAGATATTGACAAGTCAGTTCTACATGTGGAGATCTCAAACATATCGACAAGTCAATTCAAGTGCAAGAATCTAGAGACCTCGACAAGTCAAATATACGTATAAAGAACTCAGAGATCTCGATAAGTCATTATACTTATCGAGATGTCATTCCTCTATAGAACAAACTGGAGATCTCGATATGATTTTCAAATATAGAATGCAGACAAGTTAAATATTCAAGATTATTAGTCAACAAATAATCCTTTCACTGGATTGGAAAGTCTACAAAAGTAGCTTGAAGAATACAAGATCAAAGGCCAAGATTAACTGAACAAAGGGTGGTCACAGACCTGCAAGATTCTGCACAGATTTGCTAAGCCAAAAATAGAAATAGAAAAAGTTTGCTTTAGAAATTGGTTTAGTTCTTTTTAGTGCAAGTTTTTCAAACCTGTGCTGCTAGTGTAAAAAGCATGCATGGGTCCTTAGTTCACAAGTAAAAAATAGATTCAGATTTGCTTGTATTCTCTCAAGAGAGAAGCTGAGTTCTTTATTCACAAAGAACCCAGGATTTGTAGCAAGACATAACTTAATTTAATACAAATTAAGTGAGTTTTGAAATATTGTGTTTGCTATTTTATTCTGCTAACATAATATAACTGCACCTCATATCTACTTTATTCACAAACAACCAAACAAATTTAAAAAGGCTTAAAAATATCTAAAACATATTCACCCCCCCTCCGTGTTGCATTCATTAACTAACTAACATATAGGCATGGTATAGTCAATGCCTTTTCGTTTTAAGGTGGTTCTTCTTTCGAATATTTGCAAGCATTTTTTTTTCAAAATTTTTCTTTTATATTCCCCTAGTGTTGTAAGTTTGGGCGTAGAATGCTTTACTTGCATATGAATTGGGATTAAGGTGTTTTCCATATATGGATTTTTGGTAGGCTCTTTTATTTTTTGGAGTTTAATAATTCTTACACAAATGACTGCCATTCTGAAGTTATAACGCATGAATCAGTTGTAAAACCCAAATATTTATTGGCTTTTAACATTGTGGTTTAATAAAGTACTTTTGTAACTTGTCTTAGAGATTAGGTTTCTTATATATGAGAAATTTTTATTTATATATTTACCTTTTTTATTAAGATTCTTCTTTTTGGGAACTAAGTTCGTATGACTGTTAGTCTGGAATTAACATTTGATGCATCGGCCATTGGTGATCGACCTTTATGTTTAAATAGCTTTGTTGAACATTTACTGAATGTGGCTTAATTTTGTTGAAATAAAATAATAGAATGGCTAAGTGCTGATTTTTCCAAATTAATAATTTAATTGACCCTCGACGGGGGCCTCATAACGACCCTCATAACATCGAGGGTAGATTTCCGATGATAGATAATGTTTTACAGGCTTCAGAGTTAACAGAAATATAGAAAGTTAACGGTAGAACTTCTTGAGGTGGATGTCATTATATGCATTCTTGATTGGTCGGCCGTTGAGATATGCCAGCTCATAGGTAGACGAGCTTATGACCTTAGTTATCTTATAAGGGCCTTCCCACGAGGGCTTGAGCTTCCCTGTTATTGTTGGTTGTGAGGCTACAATTTCTTGAAGTACGAGGTCTTTGACCTTGAACACTTTGGCCTTCACTTTATTGTTGAAGTATTTGGGAATTTCTTCGATGCATTTCTTTATCCTTTGAAGGATTGTTCTGTTCGACACTTTAATTGGGCCGTTGGCCTGGGGGTAAGTGACAGAAGCCTTGATATGCTGAATTTTAAGTTCTTCCAATGCTTTCTCAAACTTCGCTCCAATAAATTGGGTCCCATTATCAGATACGAGGATTCTAGGGATTCTGAATCGGAAAACCACATGTTTCATTAAGAACTTGATTATTTCCTTTTCCCTAATCTTTGCTAGGGGCTTCGCTTCCATCCATTTTTTACATAGTCAATGATGACCACGATGTACTGGCATTGGTTCTTGGATTTTGGAAATGGTCCCACAATATCGACTTCCCATTGAAAGAAGGGGCATGGGGTGAGGATCAAGGTCAATCGTGTCGAAGGTTGATGACTGACATTTCCGTGCATCTGGCATGCCCTGTATTTCTTCATATAGTCTTCACAATATTTGCGCATCATGGGCCAGAATAGTCCCTGTCGCATGATCTTGAACGCTAAGTTTTTACCCCCTAGGTGCTCACTGCAGATCCCTGTATGAACCTCTATAATTGAAAGCTTGGCTTCATCGGGACCGATGCATCGGAGTAAGGATTTCACATTAAATTAAGGGGCATGGAAGATCCTTGACGTATATTGGGCATGGATTACTAGGAAGTTCTGAAGAGGCGAGTTTCGACAAGGAGTCAGCCCACTGATTCTCATTTCTGTCGACATTCGATACTTCCAATAAGAGAAGTTTTGTAGCATTTCCATTGCTCGGGCTATGTATAATGCCATCTTATCATTATGAGTCTTAAATTCACCATTCACTTGTTTGGATACCAGCTAAGAATTACCAAATATATCTATGATCTTTACTTCGAGTTTCATTGCAAGCCTTAAGACGATGATGAGCGCCTCATATTTCACCATGTTTTCTTTAACTTAAAATTTGAACTTAAGAGCATGTTGAACCTTGAAACCCTCGGGGATTATTAGTATTATACTTGCTCTGCCCAAGTTAGCCATGGACGACCCATCGAAGAACAGTAACCACGCCCTTGAATGATCATGGTTGAGCGTCGATTGTTTGCTTGTAAATTGGCATTCGGCGACAAAGTCCGACAATACCTGAGCTTTAATCGAAGTCTGTGATTTATATTCGATGAAGAATTGACTAAGCTCAATAGTCTATCTAGTGAGCCTATCGGTCATTTCTGGTTTTTGTAAGATTCACTTGAGTGGTTGATTTGTTAGGGCATGGATTTCCCTTGCTTGAAAGTAATGGTGGAGCATTCGACTTGCGATGATTAGTGCATACACGAGTTTCTCAACCTGTGGATACCTAGTTTTGGCATCGCGTAATGCATGGCTGATGTAATACACTGGGGTTTCTTTGTTGTCTTCCAGATGCATGAAGACGGCTGCGACAGTTTTATCGGTAGCCAAAAGCTAAACCCTCAGGGGTTCGCCCTGCTGAGGTCTCGTGAGGAATGGGGGATTGTGAGAAATGATTTTATCTCCGCGAAGTTGTTTTCACAGTCGTTGTTCCACTCAAACTTTGATGACTTTGATTCCTATTTTATTATCGAGAAGAGAGGAAAACATTTCTTCGATGATTGGGGAATGAAATGCCTTAAGGCAGGGATGCTCCATATCAGCTGTTGCACATCCTTTACAGATTTTGGATTTTCCATTTCCAAGATTGCTTTTGTTTGGGCCGAGTCTACCTCTATTCCTCGCTGGTTGACCAGGAATCCCAAGAACTTCCCGACCATAAGGACGAATGAGCACTTGGCCGGGTTTAGGCTCATGTTGTGCATTCTCGCGTGGAGATCATATCGTCGGCGTAAATCAACATGTTTCTTTCTATCTGGGCATCAAAAATAGTGTCCATGGTTTGTTAGAATGTGGCACCGAGGTTGATGAGACCAAAAGGCATGACAAGGTATTCAAAGATGCCTCGATATATGATGAATGTCATTTATTCCAAATCTTGATTATCCATCTTTATCTGATTGTACCCTGAAAAGACATCCATAAATGATAGGAGTTCGTTGACTGATGTGGTGTCGATGAGTTGGTCGATGTTCGGTAGAGGATAAAAGTCTTTCGGACATACCCGATTGACATCAAAATAGTCGATGCACATTCGCCACTTGCCGTTACTTTTCTTGACCAAGACGACGTTGGAGATCCATGTGGGGAATTTGACCAGAGCGATGAAGCCTACTGCGAGGAGCCTATCTAACTCATGGTCGTTGGTGTACCCTTTTTCTTTGGAGAATATGTGTCTGCCTTATTAGAGTTATATTTTTGCTGATATGCAGCGAATGTCGAGCTATGGTATCAGGAATACCCAGCATGTCTTTAGGATCCCAGGAGAAAATATCTATGAACTCACATATAAGATCCATTATTTTGAGCTTAAGATGATCTACTAAACTTTTGCCAAGGCGAGTCATCTTATCGGGGATTCCTTCAATGACTTCGATCTCTTTCGTTTCCTCGGTCGGAGAGCATGAGTTACTTATAGGTATGTCGATCATTTCTCTGGGGTAGATATCGAGGACTTGGTTCCCCAGTTCGTCATCTTTCTTGCTCTTTGGTGAGACTGTGGATAGATCACATTGTTTTGTTGTATCCTGATCTTCAGTCATCTATCCTACTCAGAAGTCTGTAGGGAATTTCATCTTTAAATTAGAAATAGAGGTGATTGCCCGCAAGACAGAGATCGTGGTTCTACCAAGTATAGCGTTGAAGCTGGAGGAGGCACTTATTACGTGGAACTTTACTACTTTCCAGATTTGGCAAGGAGGTGAGCCAAAAATTAGTAGCATGTTAACAGTTCCTACCACATGGACCTCATTACCGGTGAAACCATACAGCGGGGTACGAGAGTTCTCAAGCCTTCAATCTCCAATGTCCATCCTTGAGAAAGCGTGGTGATATAGGATATCGAAGGAACTTCCATTATCTACCAGCATTTTCTTGATGGTGTTATTTCCTACCCGTGTAGTGATGACAAGGGCGTCTTGGTGACCTTCGATGAGGCCAGGATGGTAGTCATCATCGGAGAAATATATGACTGGCAAAGGGTTTGTTCGTGATAATTTCACAGTCGACGGGTTAATGTTAAAAATGTCTCGTACATAGGTTTTACGAGAATTATTAGAGGAGCCTCCGGTAGCTACGCCGCCAAAAATGACGTCTATTACCCTATCATCATCGTTTCTGCGATCTCGTTGATGGATATCATCTTGTTGGATATAGTGGACTAGTCGTCCTCGACGAATCTTAATTTCAATGAGGTTTATAAGCTGGAAACATCATTCTATTATATGACCTGTATCCTCATGATAGTCATAGTACTTGGAACTTGGTGGAATGCCGGGCTTCATCGGCCACGGAGGTCGGTACTCCGGTTCAGTCTTTAATACAGCCAGTATGGTCGCTTTATCAACATTAAGTTTGGTGAATTCTTTTTCATTCCTGGGATGGGGCTTCCATTCTCTTTCATTATCACTATCAAGTGGCAGAATGTCACTCTCTCTTCAAGAGTCACTTTCTCTTTGCCTCGGGGTACGGCGATAATCTTGTTGTCTATCATTTCTCGGTGATCGGGGGCTATAGCTTCTGCGGCATTCGTATCTGGCCGAACGTCACGGAGATTGAATACAACTCACCGCCTCCTGTACCAGCATACGATGTTTGATGATTTGGAACGCTGCTTGAAAGGTTTTTGGGCATTTTGCGAAGATTTCTTCGAGAAGTAAGCTGTGTCGAAACTTGTCGAGACCCGCTGCCAAGAAATTGACGGCCATTTGTTCTGTGGGATCTAGGATTTCTATAATTTCTTCTCTGAATCGAGTTAAAAAACTTCGGAGGCTCTCGCTTAACCATTGGTGCATGGTCATTAGGGATGCCATAACCTTTATGCCTTTGTAATTGCTGGAGAAGCGAGCTTGGAATTTGCTTTTTAAAGTAGACTACGAATTAATGGATCGGGGAGGTAGATTGTTGTACCAATAGAGTGCCGTTCCTTGCAAACACGTGGAGAAAAAATGGCATCGAGCAATTTCAGAATGCCTGAAGTTTGACCGTAAAAAGTGTTTAAAAATGCTAGGGGGTCACCCGAACCATCAAAGTGGTTGAGTGAAGGGGTTTTCAATGTTCTATCGATGCGTGCCTTCTCAAGTGCTAGGGAGATGGGGCTTTCTGCGACGGTCTTGAACCCCGATTGATTGCACATTAGATTTTGCATTTGAGCTATTTCCTCTTGTATCTTGGCAAACTCCTCGTGGGAGATAGTTTTTGTAGATTCAGTTTTTTGGGAGGCGTCGGAAGACGACACTGTACGCTGTCGCTTCGCGAGGCTATGAATACGTCGACTCAGCGGATGGCTCATACTCATACTCTGTGTCATCCTCATCATCGTAATATTGATCTCCCGAGGCTTGATTTTCTATTGTTATTTATTTGATCTCTCATCGCAAGTGATGTATCTCACAATGTCGCTCCAGCTTAGCTTGTAGAAGGCGAGTCTCTTTCTCTAGGTATTCGAGCTCTTCATCGGAGTACAGTGGTTCCTCAAGTTCTTCCGCCTCCTGCGACTTTATACGTTCAACTTTCTCCAGGTATAGGCGCATGTCGCTGGGGAGCACTTTTTTTCCTTTAATATTTGAACTCGTCGGCGTTGATCTGGTTTGTACTTGCATTTTATCGTTGGCGGCTCTGTGACAGTCGGATCCAGCGATTGGCCCTGAGTAGCTTTCTCTGGTGGAGGAAACAAACATCCCGGCTGTAACACCGGCTGCTTCGATGGTCCTTGATCGTCGTGATACTTTGGAACGGTGGGGATCTCATCCGTGACCTCTGTTGGAAGTACCGACTCAGCTTCTTGCGGATCGATCTCCTCTACAATCATGATTTGGTTGGATCTCAGAAATAAAGCTCCTTCTAGCACCAAATGATTTACCCGGATATTTAACAAATATACAAGAATATTATTTAAGGAAGTCTTTTCTTTATTCAATTGTCCAACCCTTACAAATGAGCCTTGCTCCTCTTTTATAGGGAAGCTCAAGGGGCTTTGTCTAGTACAATTGGGCCTAATGGGTCTTTAATTAAATACTATTTATATATTAAAATAAAGTTATCTTGGGCCTTCTTATTGAGTACTTGGTCCAACAAGAGTAGGGGGGATATGGAGAGACACGAGACTGCATGAGACTTATAATGATTACGTATAGATAAATACCATAAAGACGTTTTAATTTTCCTAGATAACCAAAGACTAGCTAATAGACCGTGGGCCCGCTTAGTTTTGAGCCCAAAAGTTAACCAACTTATTACTATTAACCCCAACATGTGATAATTCATCTGCTCTCTCGTTCAGATCCCTCGGGATAAAGCCCAATGAGAATCCATGATCGCCTAAGAGAGATATATTCGATATTGGGCTAAAAGGTGAAATATAATAAGTACCGCCCATCCTGACCTCAATAATTACTTCTCTAGAATCTGAGGTAACAATTATTTTCATCCATGTTACCATTTTGGTGATTATTACCCTGACTATATGCAGAATGCTCTCTAGTTAAGCCTCTAGAACAGAATAACATTGTAGTGGACCGATGAAGAGTAGATAATTCTCTTGTATTTGGTTTTTATTAGTCCTTCTATTCCTCCTTGTAAACTTCGTACAGAATTACGGCCCCTGCACCATCTGCTGAACATACCAAATCACATTGCTCGTGTTTGATGTCCCAGAATTTATTGTTTACTCCAAAATGTTGTAAATTATTGATTCTTACTTTTATTTGATTAATATACATAGAATATTAATATTTATTAATTTTAAGAAGCATACATACCATGTATATTCAATAATAATTTATTATTTCTTTTAACTTTAATATAATATCGATGATATCAATAAATAAATAAAATTAGCAAATTTATGTACATATTTAACAAAACAATATCCAACACAACATACAATGAGTCATAGAGAGACTTTTGATAATGAGGACTTTAACATTAGGATTTTCTAAACCGAGATTATAGTTTCTATAAATATATTAAAATTTAAATTTTCTTGAATATAACAAATACTTATGGTTATTAAGAGACCATACATAGTTAAAGATTTAAATTAGAAATGTCACTCTGATATTTTTAGTACTTCACATTTTTTACAAAAGGAGCTAAAATTGATGTGTATACTATACATAACAATATAAATCAGGTTTTTAATATATATAGTCACAATTTTTTTTAATTTATATATAAAATATGAAGTATATGATATATGTTTGATTGTTAAAATTTGAGGTCATGTATGCATATCTGCTACAAAAATGACTTCTTGCTTGATTTCATTTTCAAAGTATAAGTAATTGAGAATGAGAAGGTTACAATAAGATCACATATACATTTGATAACAGATCTTTAACATATAAAAAAATTCCCGCATACTTCATAATTTACAATTATCTATCCCACAAGATTTTTCAAACATAAGCATGAATATGCTTAAAATTAATAAGAAATTTAGGAAAGAAATCTGAATCAAACAATATTTTGCTTATTAATTATTATTCATAAAATTTTAAGAGTGATACTTTTTCATCTTTAAAAGCAATATCTGCTTTAAACAATAACGAGAAAAGATACCACTATTTTTACAAATAAAAAAAACCATGTCCATGCAAAATATAAAATATAAAATAGAGTACAAAAACAAATATCACATGTATTCCTTTATCTAGCCCGATAATAAAAACCGTGAGCCCAGCTCCCTACTGCAGGAGCATCTCAAGATAACTCATGGACTCAAATATTGGTCCACTATTAGTTGCCATCACATTTGCCTCAAAAGTAGATACCCCGTAGTCTTCCACACTAATTGATCCATCAATCCCAACTTGCTTATTGTTACTTCCTCCAGAGGAAGACCCATCCATAATACTTGATTCGGCGGATGTCGAGCTCCCGCTTTGGCACCCATTTTTAAACATAGTCTTTACATAGTTCTCAAACAAAGAGCTGGGCTTCGGGGTGTTCTTACTTTTTTGTATAGAATTAATGCACTTTCTCTTGGTGGCGTTCCATCGATTCTTGATATCGCTTTCACTACGCCCCGGAAGCAGCTTTGAAATCTCAGACCACTTGTTGCCCAACTTTTCATGAGCCCGAATCAGCTGCATATCCTCATCCTCAGCCCAAGCCTCTTTCTGTAATACAAATTTAGAAAATAAAGAATCTACTTTCTCAAGAAATTAAATAATACAATAAAATATAATTTGTGATGTAGAATGTTAAATGCAAATGTCACAATGCAAAACTTTTATATCATTACAATAAAGGGGATATACAAAGAGGTGATACACCATAAAACTTTCTTAAAATTGCACAAACGATCAGTGTATATATATTAAATAATATAAAGGAAATTAACTATAAAATCTAATTAAATCTCATATAAATACAACATAGATAAATAAAAATGTAATGAATGTTGAGATGGTTCATCTTTAAAATGACAACTAGTTATATTCAAAGAAATAAAATCTATTATTCAGATGACATGCATATGTGTCACGATTCCTTTACAAATTGTACTTTCAAAAATTGAAGTACAAACTTATGCATCGAATTAATAATGACATCATGGAATGGGAATCTAAAGTACACATTGATGTTGGTAAATACTATAAAGACTTATTAAAATTCTCAAGTTGTCATGTAGTTTCTATAATTTTCCATCAAAATAATTTTATTTTTCGGATATAGAAGCTTTTCTTAGTAATGCAATAAGAAAAAATTGATCAATAATGAAAGTTAACATAATTGTAAAATTTATGATTAGAATAGAACTGATGTTTCATTGTTTTTGATTGAATGGTTTAAATATGTAAAAATTTTAGATGGAGTTTATGTAGTAGGAATAACAGTTTAACAACCATTAGAGAAGAAGAAAAAACAAAACCTTGAGTCCGGGCCTGAGATGATTATTGTATCTTTCCCTTAACTGCTTCCCAAGCCTCCCCGACATCATCCTAGCAATGTAGCTCCACTTCTTATTTCCGTACTTGTGCACTAAATTCAGCAACATTCTGTATAAAAATTCAATTAAGTTTTACTGCAAAAGATTTTATGCATCACTTTTAAATTAATTTAATTAATTCATTACATACACAAGAATCATAAAGTTTAATACTAATTAAAATCGGATTTACCTGTCCTCTTCCTGGATCCAGCGTCCTTTAATGCCATTCTTATATTTTTTCTCAACATTTCTCTTGGCCCTTTCATCACTCACTATCTTGTCTACGTTCATGCATGGATTCACTAAATCCGATGAACCAAATTCTTGGATGTTGACATGAGGATTTGTAGCATGGGTTTGGATCTGCATTGGAGGGCTGAACTGCTGTGATGTGTTCTGATGAATCAAACTAGGATACTGTTTATGCATATCAGAATCTTCTGAGGATGAAGTAGCCACTAATCCATTATTTTTTAAGTAACCAACATGATTGAAGCCTGGTGCAGAATTTGATGAAGCATGGAGATATGGATACCTATAAAAATTTTGACCATGCAGATTCAGGGATGATCCCCCGCGAGTAAATTCTTGACGAGAGGAGTTTGGAAAGTTGATATTCATAGGATTCTTTTGTGATGAGTTATAAGCAACTTGTTGATTTAAGAAGACATTGTTTTGAAGTGGATTCACTGCATTATTTTCATACATAAGGGGATTTGATTCAAAACTAAAATTCTTACGGTAATTGTTTGATTCAAACACCATTTTTTGTGAAGGTAAAAGCAATGAGATGTGCTAGCACTGAAAACAATGAAAAGCAGGAGTGATAGTTATATGATTATATTTTCCTGAATTGAACAAAATGGTGGATCACACATATATTTATAGTGAGTGACAAATTAAGTCTATTTGGTTAGAGTGATTATGACCGTAGATATGAAGTTTAATCCAGCGAAGGGGAATCAAAGTGGAGCAATGTGTGAAATCTTAGTTGTGTTACCGAAGTCAAACATCAGCTTGACATATGCAATGATAAAGTCATTATTAGTAGTTTCTGTTTTGCATGACATATTATGTGACACTTAAGTGACGTGTAACAAGTGGTATATACAAAAAAGAATAACAAATATTAGTTTTTTTGTTTAAAACTTTACTCTATATTATTCTTTCACAAATAAACGAAAGTAAAAAAACTCCATGTTAGTTATAATTTAAATATATATTCCATATTTATAGGTATATGATTTTTTTTAAATTTCAATATGCTAATTAGACATATAATTATTAATTTACTACTTTTTTCATCTTACTTTTTTGTTACTTTTACATTTTAAAATTATACAAGATATTTAAATAAATCTCTTTCATGTATTAAAGAGAAATCTAAACAAAATTTATTTTCATAATACAAATGGAAAATGTTAATATTATTTAATATAATTATGTTTCATCTATTTAAAAATAATGTTAAGATGCAGGGAAACATGTATTTTTTTTATTTATCAAATATAAATAATAAAATTTTGCTTATCAAAAGTAAAATATAAGGAAACAATATAAAGTTTTGCATACTTTGATCTTACATCATGCATACTCATTAAACTATTAATAAAAAAATATTACATCATGTATACTAAAGTAAAAGTACAAAATTAAAAATAATATCATAATTTACAGTTTATTTAGATAACACCTCATTGATATCTTAGAGATTATATAAGATTTCATGTAATTATTTAATTGGATATTTTGGATATTTAGAATTAAATGCGTTTCTACAATTCTAAAGTTTGAATTTGGGGTTGTTTAATTTTAAAAAATGACTGCAGATTGACGTTGTAACTGTTTAGTTGGATTTTTAAAATTAAAATTTGTATAAATGCTACTAATCTCATTCCAAAATTCTTAAGGGATGTGGGTATGTTTACTTTTCAAAAATGATTTTTGCAGTTTGACGTCTAGTCATCACTAGTTAGTTTTTATCAAATTTAATTTTTATTTATATTTAAAATAAATTGATCCAATACTGCATACTTTTTAAGTACAAATGAAGAAAGTACCTATATTTGAAAAGTACCTATATTTGAAAGATAATGACCTGAGTGGTACTTAATGGCCTAAAGATGGACCTACTAGAGGTGGATAAATGAGCAGGTTTACTCAACTTGCTTGGCCCAGACCAATATTATATTCGCTAATTAATTGAATCATCTAAACCGCAAATAACCCGACCCAACTTGTATTAAGTCCAGTGACGATTACACGTCCATTTTTCCAAACTCATATACCAGCCTGACCTGGCTCAAACTTAATTCAGCCCGATCAGACGTGCCTAACCCGATTAGAAACATAATTTTTATAAAAACGCTATTATATATATTTCCACTACGCTTTAATTTTCTTATAATTTAGACATACCTATTAAAGTTTAATTGTTTCAAAACTTCAAAAGTTTCATAATATATTTCTTATAAATATTATAAAGAAAATTAGTTTTCGTCATTTCGACAATATTTTGTTTACCCCCCAACAATGATCATTATACAAGTTCATAATCATCAAGTAATAAAATATATGAACTGTAATGAATATATTTGAGTTCATATACAAAACTATATTTTAAATGGCGAACAATCAATATTCAAATATTTATTTTAAATGAATAGTCTAAGAGTCCATTGAAGTTAAACTAAAAGATTGTTTGTGGTAACTTATTAATAACTAATAAATAATGAGATGAACTAATTTTTTTAAAGTATAATATCTTTGGGGTATTACTTTTGCTGAATTTCCTAAATTCTAATTTAGGTGATCATATTGTCGGACTTGTTTAAAGTAGTTAATTTTCCATTACACATATAATAATAAAAGTTACCAGTACACCATAGATTTGCTATCGCTACCAAATTTCTAAAAAAATATCATAAAATGTTGCTATTGAGAGATGAGTTACGTATATTGCAATGTTTTTTTAAAAGCATTGCAATTAAAGTGAAAAAAATTGAGGGAGTTTAGAAATACATGTTATTGCAATGAATTATATATTTGTTACGGTATATTATAGATTCGGGCCCAATAAGGTGGGCTTGTTCAAAAGTAAAGCGGGCTTGCTAAAAAATAAGCGAGCTTTCTATACTTATTTTCCCGATTATCAAATAAAAAGAGAAAAACAAAAACAAAACTTAACACTCTCAAAAGTCAATTACTTCTTGAGACACAAACTTACAAATGAAAGAAAGAAATTTCTACTAACTCGGAAGTTAAATGAAGCACTCGAAAAAATACTAGAAGATTAAAGCTTAAAGGGTATGCATTTTCCCCAAATCTTCTTTCCAAATCTGTTTTAATTCAAAAATTTGTTAGACTATTGTTAAATTAGTTTTAAATATTGCTTCATTTATCTCGGGGGGGGGGGTGACTGTGTTTTCTTGAGTTTGAATTATCTTTTTTGCTAATGAAACAAAACAGCTTGTTTGAGTTTGTAAAGATAAAGTACTAATGCAGGACGCACAAGCAAATATCAAAAATCACTTGATTTACTACAATCAAATTTATTTTGTTACAAATCTATGTTCTTAAAGATAAGAACTCACCTACAAATCTTGAGCGAGAATACAAGATTTTTTCTAGATTTGTTTGTTACTTTTAAACAAAGGACCGATGACATGCTTTATAGATCAACATGCACGGGATTACAAAACTTAAACTAAAATGGACTAACACGGTTTCTAAAGCTACTTTGTATATTTTTCATTTCCATTGTTGGAAAATCTGTGCAAAATCTAATAGGTATGTGACCCTTCTTTGTCTAGTGAATCTTGGCCCTTGATATTGTATTCTTCAAGTTGCATTTGTAGTCTTTCCAATTCAGTGATAGAATGTTTGTTGACTGATAATTTTGAATCTTTAAGTTGTCTGCATTATGAATTATTAAGTGTTTTATCGAGATCTCATTTGTTCTGTAGAGATGTCACATATAGATAAGTAAAATGACTTATCAATATCTTGAGTTCTCTACATGTGTTAATGACTTGTCGAGGTCTCAAGTTCTCTACATGTAGAATGACATATCGATATCTCAAGTTCTCTACATAGGCTTTTGACTTGTCGATATCTCTAGTTCTGTACATGAAAATTTGGCTTGTCGATATCTCTAGAACTCTGTACAAAAAAATGACTTGTCAATATCTCTAGCTTTCTATATATTTTTTTGACTTGTCGATATCTGAGATCTCTACATGCATATTGACTTATCGATATCTCTTGAGACTTCTCTACAAAGTCATTTTGGACTTCTTGACAGACTTCTCGATATTCCTTGATTTGTAACTTGTCGATATCTGACTTAGAACATTTTTTCTAAAATAGTATTATTCAAATTCAAGCCGCTACCCTTCTCTCTGAGGCATGATCAAAATTTGGTCTTCTTTTAGAGTTTATTCCTTAGCTTAAAGGTTGTTCACAGAAAAATTCTTCAGTCTAATCTACTTAACATTTTTATAGACTCAAGTAATATAATTACATAATACAAAATTAGATTATCATACAACTTATCCTTAGGGTTGTCAAGATGACTTAGTCTTGTTATGTACATGCATGTCTTGCACAATAATCTTCCCCAGTTTGTGAGAAGATTACTTGTCACAAATTCATGCCTGGTAACAAGACTAACCCCAAGCTAAAATTAAATAAAATGAGACATACAAATTTACAAATTACAACTCTTATACATTCTTACAGTTACATTCAAAATTGAGGTACATGATTATCTGAATTTTTCATAGCCTGGATGTTCTCTAATTAGATCTTTCAGTTTAACTAGGACTTCAAGTTGTTCTATGATTTATGTTCCTCTTAGAGATTCTGTCGGCGTGAGCCATTCATCCAAGTAATAACTGTCAAGATAGCTGATTCTGTACCTTGATAACTTATGAATCTTGACATGCAGAAACATACCATTAGGAGACACCCTGCTCAATCCTTTGGCTTTCAGTTCATTTGACCTTTGCTTGAACTAATCTCATGGGCATATTTTCTTTCAATTTCCTCCCTTTTAGCCCTTTCCCTTGCATGTCTTATATTTCTATCTTTTAGCCTCCTAGCCAACTCAGCCTTTCTCATCCTTGTAAAAGAATCCCTTACATTCATCAAACTTATCACCCTCTCAAGTTCTACAGTTGAGTAGTTCTCACTAACTTCTCTATTCAAAAAGTTGAAGGTGCCATCTTTGATGTAGATCCTGACTTCACTTACAGAAATAACACAGACTTTGACTATTTCTTTAGCTAGCTGTTGGTAGTAGTCATCATCTGATATGTTTTCTGAGATTGGTAGAAAGTCATCCTGATTAAGGCAATCCCAAAATGCACCATCTTCAACTTGAGTTTTCATTGGCTTTCTTTCTGTAGACTGGAAATGACTTTTAGTTGGAGGTTTGAATGAAGGTGGTTTTAAAATTTTCTTTAGAAAGGTTTGGCTGGCTATTTTAGGAATTTTGAGTAGAGAATTTGCAGTTGGCTTATACATGTACTTTGTCTTAGAGGTTTGGATAGTTTAAGTTTGTGTTTGGCTAGGTGTTTATGTTTGGATTGGTAGGGTTTTGGATATTTGCATGACTGGTGTCTTTTTTGTGTCTATCTCATCTCCTTCATCTCTCTTCTTCTTCTTCTTGCTATCATCCTTTCCCTTCTTTTTATCTTTCTCTTTCTTCTTCTCATCCACATGACTACCACTGCCTTTAATAGATTGACTTCGATTTGAGCCAGAAGATTTATGTTCCTCTTTCTTCTGCTCATCATCATCCAAGTCATCCTTTGATTTATTTGTGTCCTTGGTAGCATGGTTTCATCATTTTTTAAGTACTTGGCCAGAATTTTGATCATCTCTACATCCTCATGGGTCTTGTTTCTCTTTGTCTTCAGCTCAGTCTCCAAAGCCATCATCAACTTTTTATTCCCCACAACACAGTGCTTGGGTAGTTGGAAGTGCTTGCATCTTTCAGTATTGGGACATATGTAGGCCACTCCTTTGCTTGGCTGTAGATAGGCTTCTGGAAAGGCACCTATTTGTCCATTTTTGAGCTCATGAAGCAAAAGAGTGTTCTATGGACTCATCACCTTTACTTTGCTGATGAATATGTCCAGCTCAGATGCCTTTCTTGATTGTGGGAAAGAAAGGGACACTTGCATACACCTATTGTTAGATATATTTGATAATGTCATGGCTAATATGTTTTATGTTTAGATTTCAGATCTTATTTGAACAGGACAAATCAGTACTTAACTGATCAGTACTTATACTGGACATCAGGACTTAAGAGATATCAGTACTTATGTTATCAGGAGATAAACATCAGGAGATAGATATCAGAACTTAAGTGCTGAAGGACGATCAGATAAGGACATCAGCTGATTAAAGTTAAGAAGATCAAGATAAACATAAGAAGAGATATGCATGAAGAAGGAATTCCATAAAGAATGGAATACTTGGAATAAAAGATATCTGATTGATATATATTAGGAAGCAGAATTATATTCTATATCAATTAGCGATTATCTTGTAACTGTGTAATATATAAACACAGACATAGGGTTTACACTATAAGTGTTATTATTATCGAGAATATTATTTACTTAACCCTAGCAGCTCTCGTGATATTTTGTTCATCACTGAGAGATAACGGTTCTAGATTGTAACAGAGTTTATTGTTTCAATAAAGTTTGTTTTCTGTTACTTAAGTTCTTGAAGTTCGATTTGATTGTAATAAACACTGTATTCACCCCCTCTACAGTGATAGTGTGACCTAACAAGTGGTATCAGAGCCTGCTGTTAACACACATACAGTTAAAGATCCAAACACAATCATGTCTG
Organism: Apium graveolens; assembly: GCF_009905375.1. Taxonomy (NCBI): domain Eukaryota; kingdom Viridiplantae; phylum Streptophyta; class Magnoliopsida; order Apiales; family Apiaceae; genus Apium; species Apium graveolens. The sequence continues at coordinate 89,269,788 of NC_133648.1, forward strand.
ACACAGAAACTCCAACTAAGCCTGCCAAAACTGAGGAATCATCAAAGACATTAATTCAGAGTCGATATGAGACCATCAGAGTTCCCATACTGAGACCATCTGAATATCCCATATGGAAGGTAAGGATGACCATGTTTCTGGAAGCAACAGATCCAGAATATCTTGATAGAATCAAGGAAGGGCCTCACAAACCTACCAAGCTCGCTGTTATAGTTGCAGGTGAAGCAGCAATGACTGTACCAAAGGAAAAGAGTGATTACACTGCTGAAGATATAGCATCTATTGCTAAGGATGCCAAGGTACGACACTTACTGCATAGTGCCATTGATAATGTAATGTCAAACAGGGTAATCAACTGCAAGACTGCCAAGGAGATATGGGATGCACTGGAGACAAGGTGTCAAGGAACTGAAACAGTTAAGAAGAACAGGAAGACAATACTCACTCAAGAGTATGAACATTTTGACTCAAAATCTAATGAGTCATTGAATGATTTATATGATAGATTTGTCAAACTTTTGAATGATTTGTCATTGGTTGATAAAGAGTATGATCTTGAAGATACCAACCTAAAATTCCTGTTAGCTCTTCCTGAATGCTGGGATTTGAAGGCAACAACAATAAGAGACAACTACAATCTTGATGAAACAACTCTTGATGAAATCTATGGAATGCTCAAGCTCATGAACTTGAGATGGAACAAAGAAGCAAGAGGAAAGGAGGAAAGTCAAGGACAGTTGCTCTCAAGGCTGAAGAGGAATCCCCCAAAGCACCTTCCTCAAAGAAAGACAAGGGTAAAGCTCTTTTCATAAAGTCTGATACTGAGTCATCAAGTTCTGAGAGTGATGATGACTCAGATTCTGAAAGCTTGCCTGAAACTGATGCTGATGAGGAGATGATGAAGCTGTGTGCTCTTATGGTGAAAGGAATCACAAAGATTGCATACAGGAAGTTCAGGAAGGGAAAGAAGTTTTCCAGGAAAGGCATAAGTTCTGATAAGAAGAATTTCAGAAGATCTGAAGGAAGAGGAGGAAAGTCTGACAGAGGAGATTACACCAATGTTAAATGTTATAATTGTGGTGAGAAAGGCCACATATCTCCTGATTGCAAGAAGACCAAGAGTGACAAAGGCAAAGCTCTTGTCACAAAGCAGAAAAGCTGGACAGACACCTCAGACTCTGAAAGTGAGGAGAACTATGCATTGATGGCAAATGCTGATAAATCAAGTTCTGAGAGCAGTTCTGAAGCTGCTGAAACAAAGGTACCTCAGACTACTTATGCTTTTCATACTGATGATATTAATGAGTTGAGAAGATATCTTAAAACCATGTTTGTTAGTTATAGAGATCAAACTTTAACATGTGAAAGATTAACTTCTGAAAATCTTGCTTTTAGGAAAAGAAATGATTTCTTAGAAAAAGAGTTAGTCATGTTCCATCAAACTCAGAAGGATAGAGATGATGCTTTTTATGTTAGGGATGAAGTGCTAAAAATGAATGAATCTCTAAAAACTGAGTTAGAAAAGGAGAGAGAGATTATTAGGACTTGGACTAACTCTGGCAAAACAACTCAAAATTTGCTAAGCAGTGGAAACTGGAAAGAGGGCTTAGGTTATAGAGAAAATAAAAATGAAAAAGGAACTGTAGAAATTAAGCCTGTTGATAAGCAAAAGCCGAAGTTAAAACATGTTAAGTTTGTAACTGAAAAATCTGAAAATGAGAAATCAGAAGTTAAAAAGGAATTAGCTTCTGACAAACTAAAATAGGAAAAGATAGCTGAAGTTAATATAGGCTTAATGACAAAGAAGCAGCTTAAGCATAAGCTGAAAGATGTTAAGAATGCAAACAAGGTAAAATCACCTAGGAAAAACAGGAATGGAAAGGAAGGTGTGAATAAAAGCAATAACTATAAATCTGTTTCTGATGCTCCTAGGAAAGCATGTCATAACTGTGGAAGTTCTAACCATCTGGCTTCTTTTTGCAGGAAGAATAAGAATATTAACTCCTTATCTTCAAAATCAGGAGTTAAGAGTCAGTCTGTTAGATACAAACCACAAAATCCTTATTTTCATTGTGGTAGTTTATGGCATTCCATTTATACTTGTAAGGAATATCATAGTTTGTACTATGATTATTATCAAATAAAACCTTCTTTAAAGAAAGTTTCTGTTGTTCCTTCTAGTGTAAGTTCTGATTCAATGTCTGGTAGTATAAGTTCTGATAAGAAAACTGTTAACATAAAATCTGATGCTAAATCCGCTGCAAATGTTAACAAACCTAAAAAGGCCAAAGGATCCAAGCAAGTCTGGGTCCTTAAAACTAATAATTAGTGGTCTTTTTGATTGCAGGGCAACAGGAAAAATATTTTAGTTCTGGACAATGGATGTTCAGGACATATGACTGGAAATAAGGCCCTGCTATCAGACTTTGTGGAGAAAGCTGGCCCAAGTGTTTCTTATGGAGATGGAAACATTGGAAAAACTTTGGGATATGGCAATATCAATCTTGGGAATGTCATCATTAAAGATGTAGCTCTGGTCTCAGGACTTAAACACAACTTACTGAGTATAAGTCAAATCTGTGACAGAGGTTATCATGTTGATTTCTTTGCAGAACATTGTGAAATAGTTAGTAAATCTAAAGGAAAAGTTGTTCTAAAGGGATTCAGGCGTGGTAACATTTATGAAGCTAAGCTTTCAACAAGTTCTGATGGTTCTGCAATATGTTTAGTGAGTAGAGCCTCAATTGAAGAAAGCTGGAATTGGCACAAGAAACTCTCTCATTTAAACTTCAACAAGATAAATGAACTGATCAAGAAAGATCTTGTGAGAGGACTGCCAAAATCAGTGTTTGCTCCTGATGGTCTTTGTGACTCATGTCAGAAGGCCAAACAAAGAAAATCTTCATTCAAGAGCAAGACTGAATCATCAATTCTTGAGCCTTATTATCTACTTCATGTTGATCTATTTGGTCCAGTGAATGTCATGTCTATTGCAAAGAAGAAATATGCGTTGGTCATAGTAGATGAGTTCACCAGATACACATGGGTGTATTTCTTGCACACAAAAAATGAAACTGCATCTATCCTGATTGATCATGTCAAACATCTGGATAAATTGATCAAAGATTCTGTGAAAATTTTGAGGAGTGATAATGGCACTGAATTCAAGAATCTGATAATGGAAGAGTTCTGCAAAAATCATGGAATAAAGCAGGAATTTTCTGCTCCTGGAACTCTACAGCAAAATGGAGTTGTTGAAAGGAAGAATAGAACTCTCATTGAAGCTGCACGAACAATGCTTGAAGAAGCAAAGCTTCCAACCTATTTCTGGGCTGAAGCTGTGCAGACTGCTTGTTTTACTCAAAATGCAACACTCATTAACAAGCATGGAAAAACACCATATGAGATGGTGAAAAACAAGAAGCCAAATCTGAAATACTTTCATGTATTTGGATGTAAGTGTTTTGTTCTCAAGACTCATCCTGAACAGCTATCCAAGTTTGATCTAAAAGCTGATAAGGGAATCTTTGTTGGATATCCACTTTCCACAAAAGCCTTCAGAGTCTATAATTTGAGAACAAAAGTGGTCATGGAATCTATCAATGTCTCTTTTGATGACAAGAAGATCACTGGACTTGAAGATTGCATTGATCATGATCAGCTGAGATTTGAAAATGAAGATTCATATTCTAATACCTTAAGTCCTGACAGTCTAAGTCCTGATACTGTAAACTCTGATGGATTAAACTCTGATGTTATTGAAACTGTGGTGACTACGTCAACGGAAGATGCACCAATGCAGGGGGAGCATACTCAAGATATTATCACATCTCAAGAAGCATCAGAACACACATCTGGCTCTTCAAGTTCTGATTCGTCAAGTTCTGATAAGCCAAGTACTGATAGTGCTGAAAATCTAAATGCTGAAGAATCCAACTCAGAGAGCATAGTTTCAGGGGGAGCATCAGAAAATGAAAACGAAGACAGCATGAATCATGGGGGAGCATCCAGTTCTAGAGAAAACCTTCCATCTGCACGGAAGTGGACAAAATCACATACACCTGATTTGATAATTGGAAATCCTGATACAGGTGTCAGAACTAGAACATGTACTTCTAATGAATGTCTTTACAATTCTTTTCTCTCTCAGTCTGAGCCAAAGAAAGTGGAAGAAGCTCTTCAAGATGCTGATTGGGTGCAAGCAATGCAGGAAGAGTTGAATGAATTTGAAAGAAACAAAGTCTGGACCTTAGTGCCAAGACCTAAGAATAGATCTGTTGTTGGTACAAAATGGGTATTCAGAAATAAAACTGATAGTGATGGCATAATTACAAGGAACAAGGCAAGACTGGTTGCAAAAGGATATTCTCAACAGGAAGGAATTGACTATGATGAAACATTTGCACCAGTTGCTAGGTTAGAAGCCATAAGGATATTCATGGCTTATGCTGCTCACAAAAAGTTTACTGTCTTTCAAATGGATGTGAAAAGTGCTTTTCTCAATGGAGAATTGGAGGAGGAAGTATATGTTGAACAACCTCCAGGCTTTGTAGATTCCAAACATTCAGATTATGTCTACAGGCTTGATAAAGCACTTTATGGACTTAAGCAAGCTCCTAGAGCATGGTATGAGACTTTAGCTCAGTTTCTTCTGGAAAGTGGATTCAACAGAGGAACTATTGACAAAACACTATTCTATCTCAACCATGGCAAGGACTTACTTTTGGTCCAGATTTATGTTGATGATATCATTTTTGGGTCTCCAAATGACAAACTTTGCAAAAAGTTTGCCAAACTAATGCAGTCAAGATATCAGATGAGTATGATGGGAGAACTTAGTTATTTTCTGGGCCTTCAAGTCAAGCAGAGTGAAGAAGGCACTTTTATTTGTCAATCTAAGTACACCAGAAACTTGCTGAAGAAATTTGGAATGCAAGACTGTTCAAGTGCATCCACTCCCATGGCCACTGCAACAAAACTGGATAAGGATACTGGTAATTCAGTAGATATTACTGATTACAGAGGTATGATTGGCTCACTTCTCTATCTAACTGCTAGTAGACCAGATATCATGTTTGCTACCTGTCTTTGTGCAAGATTTCAAGCAGATCCAAGAGAACCTCACTTAACAGCTGTAAAAAGAATCTTTAAGTATCTTAAAGGAACAGCTGATCTAGGATTATGGTATCCTAGAGAATCAGATTTTAAATTAATAGGTTACTCAGATGCAGATTTTGCAGGTTGCAAAATTGACAGGAAAAGCACAAGTGGAAGCTGCCAATTTCTTGGAGGCAGATTGGTTTCTTGGTATAGTAAGAAACAAAAGTCAATTTCCACATCAACTGCAGAAGCAGAGTATATTGTTGCAGGAAACTGCTGTGCACAGATTCTTTGGATGAAGAATCAGTTACTGGATTATGGGTTAACATATTTCAAAATCCCTATTTACTGTGATAATCAAAGTGCTATTGCTATGACAGGTAATCCAGTTCAACACTCTATGACAAAGCACATCAGCATCAGGTACCATTTCATCAGGGAACATGTGGATGAAGGTACAGTGGAATTGCATTTTGTTCCCACAGATCAACAAGTAGCAGATATCTTCACAAAACCACTGTGTGAAGCTACCTTTACAAGATTGGTAAATGAACTTGGAATGATTTCAGGTTCTTTCTCTAAATCTGCTTAAACTTGTTCTATGTTATCAGACTTTATGATCAGTATTTACAGAATTAATCTCTTTGTGTATTCTGTGCTTAATTGATAAATGTTTTTAAGTACTGACTGTTGTCTGATATATCTCTTAACTCTAATAAGTGATATATCTGTTTAAGTAATCATTCAATCCTATGAGGATAATTGTGCTAGATACTGACCTACTAGTCTTCAATAAACAAATGATCCCATGAAAGAAGTAATTATTTCTGTGGAAATCTTATGACACAAGCAAATTCTGATACTTGAGCTTTGTTTAGTTTACTTTATTCATCTTATTACTAAGTCCCAAATTAGAATAATGCTACTCATCTGTTTAAGTTCTGATTCTAGTAAAACTGCTGAATGTACTAAGTGCTGATAAACCTCACTTAACAAAAGAAAAAGAAAAAGAATCAAAGAATAATATCAGGTACTCCTTTGAGATCTAGAGTAAAAATGTGAATGGGAAGACCCAAGTGCATAGCTGGTATTAAGTAAATATGCATTAGAAAAGCAAAATATTTTCTTGGTGACTTTTCACACTCTATGATTACTGGAGAAATACTCTGATAATAGCATAAATTCTGATAAGCAGTCGTAACTCACTTACACTGAGAAGCCACTGTAAAATAGAATTTAAAAAGATGCATAAAATTAGCACAAAAATAGTTGAGGTGGACTCATGCATGAACTCATTTATCAGTAGGTTTCAGGATAATGACAGCTCTTTAGCAAAATTTTAATTATGACTTATTTTTAAGATGTACTGAAGTAAATCAGACTTTACTCTTTATTAGTTATTTAGCTTAATGCACACACAACTCACTCCATATGAATGATGAAATTTTTGTGGTGGTCTATGTTCTTTTAGACAAACAGTCACTGTGTCACCTTGCACAAATTCTGAGGACACGTTCTAGTTATATGTTCTGATGATTAAGTTCTGAAGACTATAACTCAGAACTTGTATGAAAACTTACTAAGATAGATATTCCTTGTTCGAGTTAAGACATTATGTTCTGATGACTGTTAAGTTCTGGTATAGGTCTAAGTTCTGATTTTTCAGTCTAACCCTTTACTTGACTTATCTGTGAAGTACACTGCACTTTATCCTGATGTTCAAACATCAGAACCTGGTTCATCAGCACCTCCCACCTCTGCTCAGCCACCTCAAACCTCTCAACCATCTCTCAGAACATATCTCAAGTCCTATGTGAAGCCTACATCTTCTAAGTCAAAGAGAACAAAGACTGTTTCTCAAACACCTCAGAAGAAGAGGAGGATTACTTTGAGAGATGAATCAGATTCTGAGGAACAGATTTTTTCTTCAGAACCTGTGGTAAATGAATCTGAGAAAGCAACTTCTCAGAAGGATTCTGATATTAGGGGTTCTAAGCTTCTCAAAAGGCTTAGACGAATGACTGTTCCTGAAACTCCAAAAGAATCCAAATCAAACAAGAAATACAAGAAACAGAGGGCACAAAGGCCAGTTTCAGATGATGAGGAGGAAGCAGCTAAGGAAGGGGATCAGGAATCTCTGATCTCACAAGAAAAAGAATTTGATCCAGTTACTTCTTCTCCATCTACTCCATCTCAGGAAACTGTATCTGACAAGGCTAATTTCCCATCTGTGTCTCTTGGTAATCAAGGCACAAGTGCTGATAATGCTGATCAACACTTAGTTGTGCCTGGAGTAATTTTCTTAGAAGCTCCAACAGCAACAAATCTTTTGCCAACACCTGTTACTGATGCTATTCAAACTCCGGAATTATCTAAGTCACCTTCTCTGCATCTAGACACTGATGATCAGACTTTAGGTGAGCATCAGGATATGGCTGTTGATCAGAACTTAGCATCAGATCAGCAATTAGAGGATGCTGAAGTCTCCATTGCTACTCACACTGCTATTATATCCGATGATACTGATTCTGTAAGTTCTGATGCTGCACATGCTGGAGATACTGGTGATGCTGCTCCAACTGCAGATACTGAAGCAGCAGGTCCTTCAGGACATATTCCTCTTTCTAAGTCTGAACTAGTAAAGCAGTTTGCTACAGCGGAACCACCAGTGCCTTGGAGTGAAACTCCTGCAGGTCAGGAGTGGACTAAGGAATGGAACTCAGTTTCATGTATTCCATCTGCGTTACATCTTACTGAGCACTTGACTAAAGCTGATGAAATGTTAAATTCTAATGATTTCAAAACCCACCTTCGTGTCACTGCATTGAGTACTAAACATCTACAAGGTCTTCATTCAACCACTCATGCAGAAATACACCAGATTCAGGAGAACTTAATCAAGCAGGAACAAGTTTGGAAACTTGATAAGAAAAAGTTCTTTCAACCTTCTATTGACAGGATTGCTTATATTGAGAAGACTCAAGATCGTCAATAAGCACAGATTGATCAAATTCTACAAAATCAAGATTCTCAGCAATCACAATTGACTGAAATCCAATCTTCAGTGGAATTGCTTATCTCTCTTCTACTTCCTGCTGATGCCAAAAAGGGGGAGAAAGTAATTAAGTCCAAATGCAAGGATGACAAGACACTGCAAGGAAAGGATGATGAAAAAGATGACCAAGGAAACTCTGGAATGGGTGGAGGTCATAGTCAAGGTAAAAGATTCTCATCAAGAAATGCTGAAATTGCAAGTCACAGGATAAGTTCTGATACTGGGAAGAGAATAAGTTCTGATACTGGTAAAAGAATAAATTCTGATGAACTTCTAGATCTTGATGAAGAAATGTCAAGACAGTTATTTCTTCAATAAAATCCAGGAATGGACTTGGAAAGTTTAAAGGAAGAAGAAGCTAGACTTAAATCAAAGAAAGCCACATCTAAATCTGAAGCTTCTGGTAAAAAGTCACTTCCAAAACTTAAAGGCATTGTGATTAAAGAAAAGGCACAAACTGAAGCAACATTTGCTAAATCACAACCAAAGATAGATCCAAGATCCAAGGGTAAAGAAAAGGTTGGTGAACCTGTTAAAGTTTATGTACCTCCTGAAGATGAAGAAATTACTGATGACAAAGATAATCTTGCTCTGACTTCAAGAAAAGTTCTTAAAACAACCTCTGACATGGCTCAAGTTGTTCAGAGTCAAGAAATTAAAAGTTCTGATATTCAAAAGAAGCAAGTAACCTCTGACACAACTCAAGTTAACTTGATATCAGAAGGAAGATCAAAAACACTCCTACCAGGATTCACTAAGGCAAAACAAACTCAATCTTTGAAGACTACTGCAAGTCGTTTTGAAGCTAGAGTAGTTACTGGAAAGGAAGCAAGAGATAAAACTGGATTGGGAAGTGCTGATGAAAGAAGAGTACACAACACTACCAATGATCCAACTTCCTTGAGTGAACCAGGTATTGGGGCAACTCCTGAAAGATTGAATCAACTGGAATCTGTACAAATGGTTTACCATACCTACTTGAAGGAACACATCTTGTTGTATTTCATGACAGATGGTAGGGTATATCATATAAGACAAAATGCCATTCCATTGAAGTATTTTGAAGAATTGGAGCATGTATTATTCTTACTTCAAGTGGATGACAGATTGACAGGGACTGCTGCAAACTATTTGAAAGAACAGATTCAGAGACAGAAAATACTTTATTCTGTTAAGTCTGACATCATATATGTTCCAAAGTACAGAAATCACAATGGTGATATTGTTGATATGAAGCCTAATACTGCACAGATCAGAACATATCTTGGTATTAAGGGGCTTGAGTTTAATCTAGAGTCTGACAAATCCTATGTCATAAGACTAGATCAGGAGTTGAGAAAAGCAAAGATTAATGATCTCAGAGCTGCAATATTTCAAACTGGTGAAGATACTGCAGAGTTTAAAGATGTCAAACGGAGAATGATTGATGAACTCAGATATGCTGAGAAATGTTTGTTGAAGAATTATCTCAGAACAACTCCTGACATCAGAGAGATCGAAAATGATGAAGCCAAGTCGAAGATCTACAACTGCTTAAATTCTGATATTTATACAGACTGAAGTTGTTATCAGAAGTTGAAATTGGTAAAAGCTTTAAGGACTGTAAGTTGTAGTTATCTTGTCTAATTCTCATGCATTTGTACTTAATATTTTTGACATCATCAAATATCTGTTAAACTTGTATATTTTTCTAATTTACAAGTTGGGGGAGATTGTTAGATATATTTGATAATGTCATGGCTAATATGTTTTATGTTTAGATTTCAGATCTTATTTGAACAGGACAAATCAGTACTTAACTGATCAGTACTTATACTGGACATCAGGACTTAAGAGATATCAGTACTTATGTTATCAGGAGATAAACATCAGGAGATAGATATCAGAACTTAAGTGCTGAAGGACGATCAGATAAGGACAGCAGCTGATTAAAGTTAAGAAGATCAAGATAAACATAAGAAGAGATATGCATGAAGAAGGAATTCCATAAAGAATGGAATACTTGGAATAAAAGATATCTGATTGATATATATTAGGAAGCAGAATTATATTCTATATCAATTAGCGATTATCTTGTAACTGTGTAATATATAAACACAGACATAGGGTTTACACTATAAGTGTTATTATTATCGAGAATATTATTTACTTAACCCTAGCAGCTCTCGTGATATTTTGTTCATCACTGAGAGATAACGGTTCTAGATTGTAACAGAGTTTATTGTTTCAATAAAGTTTGTTTTCTGTTACTTAAGTTCTTGAAGTTCGATTTGATTGTAATAAACACTGTATTCACCCCTCTACAGTGATAGTGTGACCTAACACCTATTAACCCATAAATCATTGACATTCACAACTACCCTCTTTTCTGTAAAATTCTATCTTGTCACCAACACCACCCTAAGGAAATTGATATTTTTATCCACAACCTTTTTGTATGTGAAGTGATTGAAGTTGAGGGACACTTTCAGGGCTTCTAGAAACTCAGCAAACTCCTTGTCAAGGAAAATGCCTTCAGCTGCCATCTTGAGTCTTTCAAGTCCAATATCATCTTCATTTTTGCTTGATTATTGGCTGGTTTTTAGCTTGGGCTCCATCATCTCCCCCTTAGTCTTGGTAGTAGGAAAGGTTGAGTGTTGAGGGATTTGGGCCCTTACCATTTGAGGTGTTTCCAGAAGAGGTACACTCAAAGCACCCATAATAGCTCCAATAGACACATTTATTTGCATCTGAAAATATTTTTTGGGAGCCTATTAGGGACTTGATGTCTTGTTATTGGCTTTGGACTAGTGAAGTGAGTTGGGAGAATTGAGTTGAGAGAGAGGCATTGGAGGCTTGTAGATCTGTTACTTGCTACTGAAGAGCTTGAATTTGAAGATTGGTGGAAGTGGAAGGAGTAGACTGTGAGCTTGATTGAAAAGAGGTACCAAGAGAATTCTGTACTGCATTTTTGATCGCCTCCATGACCAAAGCAGAAGGCTCATACCCAGCTTTGTATAATTGATCCAACTTGACCAATTGTCATTGTTGTTGGTGATTTTCTCTTGGATCACATTATACAGGGCTACGAAGGAGGCCCTTAGCTTGTTGATGCTTTCTTCAATAGGAGTGAGAGAGAGAGAGAGCTTGTAGATTGTCTAAGAACCTGATGTATTTTATCTTCATATCATTGAGAGTTGACATCAGTTCATCAAATCTCCTGTTGACCATTTCCTTGACCTCACCTTGATGACCAGCCAAAGTCTTTTCAATAACCTTGCAATGTAATTGAAGGCTTTAAGCTAATTTTTGTAGACCCTTGTAATAGTATCATACACTTCCTGTGGAGTGAGTACTCTTCCATTGCTTCCAAGGATGGTTATGTACTCCTCCCTAAATCTTGTGAGGGCCATATCTATAGAAAATGTCTTGAAGAGCCAGACATCCACATTTTCATCCCTTTCAGCCTCATCCACAATCTTTTCTTGTTGTTTCTTCATTTCTTCCCTGTAGGTGAGAAGGATGTCTTGGTAGTCTTGATTTGACATATCTGAGGTAAGCAGTTGTTGAGAAATATTTGCAAAACCTTCAAGTTGATCTAGCAGCATTTCATCAACTATTTGGGTTGGAGTTTGATTGTCTTGCAACCATTATGAAACCACGTGTGGTGATTATGTAGAAGTTGAGGGTTGTTTAGAGTTGGTTGAGGTTGATGGTATGGAAGGGAAATTGTACCCAGGACAGAAGTCACAGCTGAACTCATAGTGGGAGTTGTGGTTATGACAATGTGTTGTTCACTAGGTGAGTGAACCTCCATTTGAATTGGAGGGGATTTGACCAGGTTATTTTTATGTAACATGGCCTTAAACCCTTTTTCCTTTTGCAGGGAACTAGCACTTGAATGTGCTTGTGTACTTGCACATGGTCTTCACTGAAAACTGATGAAACTCCTTTTTTTGTGATGGTGTCATCAAGGTCTACCTCAGCATGTAGCCTCTCACCTTCTAAAGATTGTGCCTGAGTGGTGACCACAGTTTCATGAACTGTGTCACTTAATTTTGGAAGGGCTTGAGAAGATGATTCAAGCTCTTCATTAAAATCAGAAGAAATTTTAGAAATGAGATTTATGAGCTCAGGAATGAGTGTTGGCAACTCCCCCTGAATAGATGAGGGAGTTTCAATAAATGTGTTCTCTAAGTGTGTGCCATCCATTTGACTTCTTTCACCCTCTTGAGAGTTCCCAAGAGGGGGTGCAGACTCAGTATAAGGTATATTGGGGAGTATACTTATTTCAATTATGACACCTTGTTGAGAAGGTGGTACTAGATTCTATTTTTGCCTCTATGTTACCACTGTATCTTTTTGAGAAGATGCAGAGATGGTAACTTGAGTGATCAGTTCAGTTTTCTTTTGTTTCTTTGGCTTTGTGACCAAGTGTTACCCAATTTCTATTTTATCCTCACCACTCTCATTTACAACTACTAGGGTTGGTTGCTTCCTCCTCTTTTTACTAATTCAATCCTTTTGAGAGGATGAATCGGTTAGTTTCCTAGCATCTAGTGGTTTTAAAGAAAGGGTTTCAGTTGTGTAAGGCCCATGTGGGTTATCCTGTTTAGGTGCTTCTACATGTGCAAAAGCCATAGATGAACTAGGAGATGCATTACTTCTCATATCAGGTATAGGATAAAGATAGGTTCCAAATTTCTCCAACATAATGTCAGTGATACTTAGCCTAACCTTCACCTGATTCTTTGTATTAAATGATCCAAATAGAATTTTGGACATTTGTTTATAAATGCCTATTTCATTTCTATTTATGCCATCTAACATATGTATGTCATTAACTTTATGATTTAAAGTAGACATAATAAATCTAGGAAAGAAGATCTCATTACCTCTACTTACCAAAGGCATTACGAGCCTTGTGCTTAGCTCTTCCAGTATTAGGTTTCCAACATTGAGGTGTCTGTTATAGGCCATTGACTATACCAAATTTTTCACCACACTTGAAATATTATCATAGCCAGTCTTTTTGCATGTGAAGGCCCTAATGATTGAGTCAAAGACAAAGGACCCCTCCCTTCTTAGATTTTTTTTTGAGTCTGGCCATGTCTATCTTCTCACTATAGTTGACGGAGTCCATGAATTCAGCCAACTCTTGAGTTATGGGAGCTTCAACAAAGTTGTCTGTAGGAATACCCAAAGCCTTGTTGATGTCATCGGCATTGAACTCCACAGCAACACCCCTGATTGTGTAGTTAACCACCATGGAAACTGCGTGATTCTTATGAACAATGGTGTTGATTACTGTAGTGTTCCATAAATCATTTAAGACATCTAGGTAGAGCACTGGTTCACAGTTAAGCCTCTTAAAAGATAGGAATCAAAAATGAACTTGACAAAGCATTTGAAGTTATCACGTGCTTGGGTTGGATCCACAAAAGCCAGATAATTGATGCCATCCTTGGGGATAACAGCTCTCACGTTGTTAGAAGCCATTGGAGAGTTTGGGTTTTAGTGGGTAAGTGATTTGATAAAACGCTTGAAACGAAAGAGAATGGTGAAAATTTGGGGAAACTAGGTTTATTTGAGATCTCGAAAGTGTAAAAAGGGGTTATGTCGAGATGTCTTGATGTTTATAGGGTAGAGATGTGACTTATCGACAAGTTCGCTAATTATAATAATCAAATTCCACTCTATAGAATAAAAATGGATAACATAGTTGTTCACTATCTATCAGAAATAGGAAATAATATTTTAGTATAATAATTACTAGAATTATATGAACTCAATAAATTCAAGAGTATTTGAAAGTACTGTCTCATAAAGATTTACCTAACAACAATATCAATTCCAAAATATATACATTTATCTATTCTTAAATTAGAATAGGATAGGGGTACTTGCCTGATAAGAAAAACTGATAACAGCCCTGTCTACGACCTGATTGCTTCCCTGACGTTGACTCTATAAATCAAACATACTTTATTTAATGAATAAGACAAAACTCGAATAACGTCTATACGTCTTGGCGTCTACCCAATTGACTATCTAATCATGGAATTGAAAATTGTAAACAGATAGCATGCATATCACATAACACGTAATCATGTTATTCATATAACATGTAGGTCGGATCATGAAAAGATAGGTCTCGGTATTTTTAAAACTGCAATCGTACCAAAAATAAGAATTTTCGATAATTATTCAACTCAGAACAACTCGTAAAAGAAACAACCTTCTGATAAAAAGGAATTTAGGTCTCAAAATTATTTTTAATGGAAGTGTAATATTTTTCAAGGCCTAGATGCGTTCATTTCATATTAAACGGATGAACGGTTTATTTATTATGAATAAAAATAAGAATAAATCAATTAATAATAATATTAATTGATTATTAAATACCTTTATATAATTTTTAAAAGCTCTAAATAATTTTTAGAAATTATTTCTCCTAATTATAAATAATTATATTTTATTTAACTATTTATAAATCAAATTAATTGATTAAATGAAGTAATCAATTAATTAAATCATAAATAATTAAATCAAAAAGATTATAAATAATTAAATCAAATTTGGATATTCGGAAATAATAAAAGAAAATAATTTTCCTGAATTTAAAATAATTTAGTTATTTATTTATAATAATTAACTAAATTGATTTATGAATTAAAAATGAATTTTAGAATTAAAAATAGAATTTTGAATTAAATCTTTAATTAAAATATGTAAAAACAGATTTCAGAAATGGATTTAGGATTTTGGAAAATCAAACCCGGGTTTTTATTGCTGCCACCAAGAACACGGTCGGGTTACCAAGAACAACCCGCCGGAATCTTGGTTTATCCGGAATCCGACCGGCAAGCTCGGCAATTCCGGCCAGCTCCGTTTTGGCCAAAAATCAACCGTTCGAACTAGTTTTTGATTCTAAACGATACAAAATCATTGCAACAACTCAAAACTGACCATAATAACAAACAATCATCCTACAGGTGATTGCTCGACCAAAAATGATTAAAATCCGGCGAGCTTAAACTCAACTCTGGCCAAGAATCGATTTCACTGATTTCTTGACCAAAATCAATGATTTTAGTATAAAAAATAAAGCTCTAATCATCTACAATCTATTCATGTAATCATAATCAATCAACAACTCAAGAACATTTCTAAAAATCGAATTGAAAATTATATAAAACAAAAAACTCGGTTTTATTCAAAACCAATCAAAATCATGAAATTTATATATAAAAATGATCCTTATGATATCTACAATCATAATCAATCATCAAAATCAATAACAGCTAACAGAATTCAAAAACGAAATTCAAAGAATATAATTAAAAATTAAATTTGAAAAATAATTAACCTTACACGATGATTTCGGTATGCATACGACCGTTTCGTCGAGAGCGTCGATACGATACTAAGATCACGATCAACGGATTGACAGTTTGATCAGAAAGTGGAAATCTTTGAATTCGGAATTTCAAAAATAAAAATAAATATATAAACGAGAGAGAACTGTTTGTGTTTATCTATTTGGTTTGGATTACTACTGATTTAAACAGATAACTACGGGATATATTTATATTTACATAAATGGTCCCTTTTATTATTATAATTTAAAATCACAAGCCCGAAGATAATAATTTATGGGGTAATGTTGTTAAAATATAATTTATAGATTAATACAGTATTTATATCAAAATTCCCCGAAAAATACATATATTTCAAAAATACGAAAACCCGGACTATTTGAAAATTCATTGATTTTATAAAAATACAAGTACAAATTTTGTGGGATTTTACATCCCGGCCGGGTCCCGGTCCGATAACTAATAAAAAACGAAAATACTTTCTAAATTTAAAATAAACCCCGAAAACAAATATAATAAATAGCAATGCACACAAAATGAGTTCTAACACGTAACACGAAAGAAATGTAATCTGGAACGCGTCCAGATTGCGTATTGATTCTTATACTTGCATTTTAAACACGTAACAAATATTCGAAAAATATCCCGGTCCTTACAGGATTGAAGTTATAACCTAATATACATTAAGTCATGGCAACACATTTTAAATTTAATTAAACAGAGAATATTTATATTATATATCATAAAATATGTACATAAATTTCCCGGATATTACATCCTTCCCCCCTTAATAGGATTCTGCCCTCAGAATCTATTTAGGAAAACATATGAGGATTTTTGGATAGTATTTCGCTTTCTAACTCCCAGGTCGACTCTTTAACCTTGGAATTTCTCCACAACGCTCACACCAAGGACACATACTTATTCCTAAGTACTTTTTCCTGCCGGTCTAGAATCTGCACCGGTCACTCTGCAAACGACAAGTCTAGTTGGATCTCGATTGGCACGTACTCTATCACATTATTGGAATCAGACAAATAACGCTTTAAAATAGACACATGAAACACAGTGTGGATATGGTGCATGTATGGTGGTAAAGCTAGCTCGTAAGCGACCTTTCCCACATGCCTCAAAATCTCAAAAAGTCCAACATAATTGGGACTCAACTTTCCTTTCTTTCCAAATCTGGATAAACCCTTCCAAGGTGAAATCTTAATAGTATTGCTTCTCCAACTTCAAATTCCATATTTTTCTGGCAAGATCATCATACTTACGTTGTCATTCTTGAGCTGCCACTAATCTTTTCCAAATGAGTTCAACTTTTTCTTTTGTCTGCTTGATCAATTCTGGACCCAAAATTTTTCTTTCACCAACTTCATCCCAATAGATTGGAGATCTACATCTTCTAACGTACAAAGCTTCGTATAGCGGCATTCCAATACTTGCATGATAGTTGTTATTGTAGGAAAATTCAACCAACGAAAAATGTTCATCCCAACTTCCATCAAAATCGAGAGCGCATACCCTTAACCTGTCCTCCATAGTTTGAATTGTCCTTTCACTTTGACCATCTGTCTGCGGATGATATGCGGTACTCATATTCAGCTTTGTTCTCAGACAATCTTAAAAACTTTTCCAAAACCTTGAATTAAATCGAGGATCTCTATCTGAAACTATAGATACTGGAACTCCATGTCGAACCACAATTTCCTTCAGATACAGTTTAACCAATATATCCAATGAAAATTTCTCATTAATAGGAAGGAAATGTGTTGACTTAGTCAATTTGTCAATAATAACCCAAATAACATCATGATTTGCTTTGGTCCTTGGTAATCCAATTACAAAATCCATTGCAAGATGCTCCATTTCCATTCTGGAATGTCCAATTGATGTATCAATCCACTGGGTCTTTGATGTTCTGCTTTGACTCTTTGACAAGTGTAACACTTACTTACCCACTCCGTAATCTCTTTCTTCATACTTGGCCACCAAAATTTTTCTCTTAGATCTCTGTACATCTTCGTACTTCTCGGATGAATTAAGAATCTGGAGTTGTGAGCATCTCGAAGGATTTCATCTTTCAGTTTAGCCACATTAGGTATCCATATTCTGGAAGAAAATCCTAAGATTCTTTTATCATCCTTTTGACTCCGGATCTCTTGTCCGGTCAACTCTTCTTGTTCATGACTCATTACTTCTTCCTGACATCTTCTTATTTTCTCCAATAATTCTGGTTGAAAAGATATAACATACATCACATTTGTAGACATACTTAAAATACCGACCTCTATTTCAAGCTTCTCTAAGTCCTTGATCAATTCCTCAGATGAAATGATCATGTTTAACCCTTCTTTTCTGCTTAACGAGTCTGCCACCATATTTGCTTTGTCTGGATGATAGTTAATTACACAGTCATAGTCTTTGATCAATTCCAACCATCTTCTCAGCCTCATGTTCAGCTCCTTTTGGGTAAAGATATACTTCAAACTTTTGTGTTCCGTGTAAATTTCACACTTCTCTTCATACAGATAATGCCTCCATATCTTTAATGCAAACAATATAGCTGCTAGTTCCAGATCATGGGTTGGGTACTTCTATTCATGTGGTTTTAGTTCTCTTGAAGCATAGGCTATTACTTTTTTATGTTGCATCAAAATATATCATTAACCTTTATGTGAAGTGTCACTATAGATTACAAAGTTTCCTTGATCAACTGGTAAGACTAGTACTGGTGCTGATACTAATATTTTCTTTAATTCTTGGAAACTCTCCTCACACTTTTTAGTCCATTCAAATTTGTCATTCTTTCTGGTGAGCTTTGTCAGTGGAGTAGCTATTCTTGTGAAGTCCTGCACAAACCTTCTGTAGTAACTTGCCAAACCTGTTAAATAATGAATCACACATAGAGGGGGTGAATGTGTTTTTGTGTTTTTCTGCTTTTCTTGAAGTTTTTATGGTGATGAACAAAGTTAATTAAGATCTTGTAGTTAAATGTGCTAGTACTGAATTTACTCAGATAAAATAGTGAACACAACTCATTCAAAACTCACTTAATTTTATATTAAAATTAAGAATGTTTTGCTACAAAATTTCTAGGTTCTTTATTGATAAAGAGTTTAGCTTATTCCTTGAGAGAATACAAGATTTTCTTATCTAAATTGTTACTTCTAACAAAGGATCCAGTGTTTACTTTATAGAACAGTAAACACTGGTTATTACACAATATGCAATAGCATGTACTAAACTCTATTTTTAGAATAACCAAATCATTCTATTTCTGGCTTAGTGTATCTTTTCTAATCTTGCACGCCTGTGACTTTGCTTTCCCAGTTAATCTTGGCCTTTGATGTTGTACTCTTCAAGCTGTTTTTTGTAGACTTGTCAATCCAACTAATTGGATTGTTTGTTGATTGATAATCTTGGATGTTTAAATGGCCTGCACTTTGTACTTTGAGTTTTACCTCGAGATCTCCAGTTTGGTATATAGAGAACTTGACATCTCGATAAGTATATTGGCTTATCGAGATCTCTAATCACTCTAAAGTTGTTTTGACTTATCGAAGTCTATGAGTTCTCTATAAGAGAATTTGGCTTGTCGAGATCTCTCATCTTCATATCTTCAATTTGGCTTATCGATAACTCTGATTTCTCTAATGACAAGTTGGCTTATCGATAACTCTGAGTTCTCTAGTGACAAATAGACTTATCGATATCTCAGAGTTCTCTAGTGAAGAAATGACTTGTCGATATCTCCAATCTTCATGTCTTCAATTTGGCTTGTCGATATCTCTGAGTTCTCTAGTAGCTTTTCCTGACTTCTCGATAAGTCATTCTGGAGTTCTCGAATGACTTCTCTATAACACTTAATCTATGACTTGTAGAGATCTTAACTTAGAATATTTTTCTCAAAACATATTTATTCAACTCCAAGCTTTTTTATGATTCTTCTAAGGCATGATCTTCTTGATCTTCATCCATATAGAATTCTTAGGCTTGATACTGTTTACAGAAATAGACTCCAGTCTGCCCTTGAACATTTTTACAGACTTAAGTGGTACAATACAAAATGCAAACTTAGATTACAGTACAACTTACTCAGGGTTGTCAATTTGACTTAGTCTTGTTATTGTACAGGCATGTCTTGCACAACAATCTCCCCCAATTTATGAGAAGATTGCTTATCACAAATTCATGCCTATTAACAATACTAACCCCAAGCTACAATGTAAAATTAGACCAATACATAAAACTTGACACAAATACAATATTTATACATTATATGATTTCTTGAGTTTAAATAGTTACATGCATCAGACAAAGCCTGTGTCTTTTGTTTCTTCTCTAATGAGGTCCTTTAAATATAAAAGAATTTCAAGTTCCTCTATGATTGGTATCACTCTTAGAGCTTCCACAAGTTTGAGTCATTCAGGCTTTGGATAACCACTCTGCAAATCAATCCTGAATTTTGAGAATGTTCCAGCTTTAACATTTAGAAATCTTCCATCCATGGAGATTCTGCTCATCCCTTTTGCCTTGATTTCTTCTGATCTTTTAATGTACATTTCAATCTCCTCATCATACTTCCTTATCCTCTCCTCATATTCAGTCTTATTCCTTGCTCTTCTTTCCTCCCTTACTATCAACCATTCAGCTAAAATAGATCTCCATGCCCTGGTTGCAGTGTCCTTGCCCTTTAAAGAGCTTATCACTCTCTTAATTTCTATGGGTGAGAAGGTATCCATTAAGGTGCTACCAAGAAATGTGAAGGACCCATCTTCATAGTAGATTCTCACTTCCCTTAGTGTTACAACCCAAACTCTGACTATTTCCTCAGCTAGTTGTTGAAAGTAATCTTCATCTGAGTTGTACCAGTTTAGAGGTAGAAAATCACTTTGCTTGTAATAATTCCAGATGGCCCCCTCAGTTACTTGCACTTTTTTAGTATGCTTAGCTTTCTTAGGTTTCCTCCCAACAGACTTGTAGTGAACTTTGAGTGATGGCTTGACTAAAGGTAGGCTTATGACTTTCTTGAGAAATGTTTGTCATGATGTGATTGGTATTTTTAGAAAGGTGCTAGCAGTTTATATGTATAGGAATTTAGGCTTTGAGGTAGGAGGTGGTTCAGTGCATGAGTTGGTTAACTTTGAAGGTTGAGCTTGAATTGTTTAGATTTTTAGGGTTTGTTGTGGTTCTGAGCCATCTTGCCTTTTCTTACTTCTCCTTTATTCTCCTCTTTTCTTATCACCATTCTTCTTCTCATCCTTCTTCTTATCCTTGCTACCAGTTTCTCTTGATGATTGACTTGGATTTGATCCAGAAGGTTTTTGTTTATCATGCTTCTGTTCATTAGCATCCTTGTCATTTCTTAGATTAAACTGAGTGGGTGGCAACATGGTGTCAGCATTCACAAGATACATGTTAGATACTAAACATACGCTAATATTACACCAAGTATACGCGTTCGCAAGTAGTATAAGATATAAATCAGATTCGATCCCACAGAGACTGTATTGGTTAACTAATCAACTCATGCACTTAAGCAACAATGTATGGTTATTATTCAATGCTAAGACGATAACAAAGTGAGATTGTTTATAACTAAGAATTAAACAAATTATTATAACTATGAGAATAAGATAGACTAAATTAATATATATGATAAATATGGGATTCTAACTTCATTAAATACTTCATTCAATAGCCTTATTGTTCTTAACCTTAGCATGCAATGGTGATGACACTAATCACACAACACGAAACTGATAAACGCCAACTTTCGTTGCACGAGTACCATTCTACCAGACATCCACAAAAGAGATAGAATCTGAATAGTCACCAATTATATTGAGACCCTATATGTCTATAGAATTTGACAACATAACGGTTTAAGCACAAGTTATCTATCTTGATTACATAGGGCAAGTAAGATGATTAAAATTACCTACGAATCATGCATAACAATACATGAACCTATGCTAGCATGGCAAGTTCTAAATCCTTAAATTCACTTTCGCTTCATTATGAACTAACACATTATCTTATAAGTTCGCGATGCTCACAGGACGAATACGCACAACCATAACTAGGATATCATACAATCACCACACACTAAGGTATTGAAACAATTTAACTAAAGAAATCCATAAATAAATCCGCTAGAACTCCACGATAACGATTAGCCCAGAATCGAACTCATCGCCAATGTGGGTTCCAATGAAAACACAATATATCAAACGTAGTCTTTATATGAATAAATATACCAAAGTACAAACAAGAGTAAAGGTTCAGCAAAACAAGAAATAAGCATCCAAATTACAACTTAAAACAAAGATTCACAAGAATAAACTAGATCGTCTTCGCCTTTGTTGAATTGTGCCCAAAAGGTCTCTTGCGCTCTTTTACTTGCTTGATGTCTCGGAAAAATGACCTAAGTTATGTTTATATAGCAGTCCATGCATCCCAGAAGTCTAACAAATCAAATTTTAGTTGAATCAGGATTTTAATATCCCGACCCAGCACGACCGCACGCTTCACCAGCGCGGGCGCGCTGACTTTCTGTTTTCCCGACGCGGCTGCGCGCAACACCATCGCGGGCGCGCCTGCCTTCTGCCAAAAATTCTTTTTTTTCTTCTTCTTTATTCCTTGCAGCTTTGAGCCAATCTTTCAAGCTTTTGTTCTAGAACATCCTAAACATTATATTTGCATCAAAATAATGCTAATTCACCTGATTCACGAAGTAAAGCCTGAAATGCAAAAATACTTGAAAACACGTTAAAACACAAATAACTTGAGTACAAATACACCAACTCAAAGCTTATTAGAGCATAAATAAGTCTCATAAATGCCACTTAACACACCCCCAAACTTGAATCGATGCTTGTCCTCAAGCATAAACAGACTCAAAGAACAAGAAATAAAAATGCATGAATGCAACTATATGAATGCATCGATCCCCAAAGAATAACTAAATCGATCAACTAGCAACACCTCAGCAAATGCAATTATTCGCATAAGGATCCATCAAATCTCACAAATCAATCTACACACCAAAGACGTGCGTGTGTGCAAATGCTTACAGAGATACTATCACAACTAGATCGACAATGATAACTCACTACTTATCAAAACAATCACAAGTTTATAAATAGAATAAAAGCTAGACTCAAAATAACTTATAATACTTCAATTCTTATATCGGAGTTGACATGGATTCATGCTTTTATTCACAACAAAACAACAAAAATATGCTTATTTGATCATGCAATGAGTGAGGTCCACAAAAGACTTATACAATAGCACCCATGTAGCGAGTGTTAGGTTAGCGTATCCCAGACTATAGAAGCCTTAGGTCACTGGGAACAAAGTCTTCTAAGAACTTAATAACTCGAGTACTAAAGAGCCCACTCGTGATCAATTATACATAACACTTATTCTTTTTCTTTTTTTTTCTTTTTTTTCAACAATTTCTGAATGAGTGCGTTTCGCTCCATCTCATTCAACCCTAGACTACTCATAAAATATGAGCCGGCTACTAGCCATTTGACACCTAGCCACACAACTAGAAATGAAATCCAATTTCTCCAATTTTTAAATATCCATGTCTTTATTATTAAGAGCATATCCTAGATTCTAAATATAAACAAGCGATTAAACCTCGATAATCCAACAAATCATGGCTATGATCTAACACTCTAGTAAGACTTAGTGAAATACAAGTGTCTCTAGCATGCAAATCAATCCAATAAGACTCAACATCACTAAATACAACATCACTACACAAGCATCAATATCACCAATTAATCGGAAAAATTATCTAAG
Source organism: Apium graveolens (assembly GCF_009905375.1). Classification (NCBI taxonomy): domain Eukaryota; kingdom Viridiplantae; phylum Streptophyta; class Magnoliopsida; order Apiales; family Apiaceae; genus Apium; species Apium graveolens. The sequence goes on from NC_133648.1 coordinate 89,293,122, forward strand.
GGATCATATTATAATGCAAATTCATGAAACTACATGAACAAATTATCATAAAAACTACCAAAATAAAAAAAAACTACATTGCAAAATATATGCAACTATATGAAATAAAACTATCATTAACATGCAAACTATATGAGACTCACACAAACTATATTCCTTCAACTACTACCCCCAAACTTAAAATATTCACTGTCCTTAGTGAAGGTAATAGTAAGGAATCAGGCATACCTACTGTGAATCAGAATCCTCACCCTCAAAGGGTGGAGTGTCAGGTGTGTCCGGAGGTGGATACACGTAATCCTCACCAAAAACTGGCCATTGAATGTCAACTCTGGTGGCTCTAAATGCAGTCCCAAGTGCCTGGGTGAGATCACGTGCAAACCGACTGCGGATGTCGTGCATCGCATCCATCCTCCTCACAAGACGCCTATACTGCATCGAACTCAAACCATCTCCCATCTCTGATCTTGCTGCCTCCTGCTGCTGCTGTGATCTTGACGGTCCAGCTCCTCTCCATACTGAGCTCTCCAAGATGCTCTACGGACATGCTGAGAACCTCCTGCTGTAGCTGCTTCCATAGGCACACCACCTGACAAATGATCATATGAGTAACCAAGCCCCTTAAGATCGGGCTTCCCTCCATACCACTCAATCATGTTGTGCAGTGTAGAACTGTCAATAGGAGCACTGGGAATCTGAAGCTGCTCATGTGCGGGCCAATGAACACCAAATGCCACGCACAACTTTGTCACAATGGATGCATAAGGAATAGCCCCAGTAGTACCTCCCCTCAAAAACCTCAGGATCCCCTGATATATCACCATCCCCAAATCAATGTAATCACCCTGCAGAATACCCCAAAGCAGACGGGAACGCTCCACCGTAATCTCATGCACATGAGAAGATGTCATGATGTTAGCACAAATAAATGAGTTCCAAGCCCATGCATACCTGTTCATGCATGAAGCAGGGAACGTTGAGTAATCAGTAGTGCCCCTCTTGAACTTCCAATGAGTCTCAGGCACACAGAGAGTAGCAACGATGAGATCCAAATCGAAGTCCTCAGGAGTCTAATCGTTTCAAGTGTCCTGGCCCACCTTCCTTGCAGGCTTCTCAATCACTGTCCTGATATCCTCGGCACTGTGCTCAACAGTCCTCCCTCTCACCACCGTGAAACCATTCTTCTCCACCTTAGCATTGGTGTAGAACTCCCGCACAACACTCATGGGCACAGCAGTGGGAGCCTCACAAAAAGGAACCCAACCCATCTCTAAAATCATCTCCAACAGCTTACCATCATTCCCTGATGGAAGAAGTCCTCTCTCCTTAGCAATAGGCTTCGAGAGAAGCCTCGTGTACTCCTCCTTAGCCTCAGGAGTAGAGAACCTGGGCCTCACACCACTCGCAGTAGAAGAATCGGTGGCACTGCTTCCAACTTGAGTTCTCTGTCTTTTGGGTGCCATCGGGATTGAAAAAGAAAGAATAAAAGCTTAAGTGTTTAGAGAGAATTTGTGTTTGAGAGTTTGTGGATTGGTGGAGAAGTTGTATGTAAGTGTATGTATTTATAGGTGAAGGGGTGTGAATCTGACAAGGAATAGAAGTGGGAATTGATTATGGGAATCTTGGGAATAATGGAATTGATTAGGAGAGGGAATTATGGGATGTGGAAGAGTAAAAATCGGGTTAAAATTGATTTTGGAATTAAAATCCTGATTTTCTCTAATAAAATTGTTGTTTTTATTTTTTTCTGAACAGGGACTCGGCGCGGCCGCGCGCTAGGGCAGCGTGGGCACGCTCTAACTTTGGAATACCGGCGCGAGCACGCACTAGGACAGCGCGGGCGTGCTTGGTTTCTGGAAAAACGGCGCGGCCGCGCGCTTGGCCAGCGCGGGCGCGCCCAGTTTCCGTACTTGGCCCTGATTTTTTCCTTTTTCTGATTTTTTTGTGTTTTTCTCTTTTCTTCTTGCCTCCTCTACCTACTAATGTACAACACACTTGGGTTGCCTCCCAAAAAGCGCTTCTTTTACCACGCTAGCTCGACGTAGAATCTTGAGATTAAGTGGATAATAAAACGGCACTAACCACCTCGCGGTTTACCATATCACCATAATAATGCTTCAACCTTTGACCATTTACCTTGAATGCTTGGCCCAGATCATTCTTAAAAATTTCCACCGCTCCATTTGGGAACGCAGTTTTGATTATGAAGGGCCCTGACCATCTTGACTTCAACTTTCGAGGAAAAAGACGGAGACGAGAGTTGAATAAAAGAACTTGTTGCCCTGACATAAATTTCTTGAGCACTAGACCCCGATCGTGCCACCTCTTGACTTTCTCCTTATACATCTTGTTGTTTTCATAAGCTTGAAGTCGGAACTCGTCAAGTTCATTCAATTACAGCATCCTCTTCTTTCCAGCCACATCCAAATCCAGATTTAATTTCTTCAAAGCCCAATAAGCTTTATGCTCGAGCTCCATAGGAAAATGACACCCATTACCATAAACCAACTGAAATGGCGACATTCCCAATGGAGTCTTATATGTTGTTCTATACGCCCAAACAGCTTCATCAAGCTTTAAAGACCAATCGTTCCTTGTTAGACATACCACTTTCTCCAAAATACGCTTGATCTCCCTGTTAGAAACCTCAGCTTGACCATTTGTCTGAGGATGATGAGTCGTATACGTGTTCGCAAATAGTATAAGAAATAAATCAGATTCGATCCCACAGATACTGTATTGGTTAACTAATGAACTCATGCACTTAAGCAACAATGTATGGTTATTATTCAATGCTAAGACGATAACAAAGTGAGGTTGTTTATAACTAAGAATTAAACTAATTATTATAACTACGAGAATAAGATAGATTGAGTTAATATATATGATAAACATGGGATTCTAACTTCATTAAATACTTCATTCAATAGCCTTATTGTTCTTAACCTTAGCATGCAATGGTGATGACACTAATCAGACAACACGAAACTAATAAATGCCAACTTTCGTTGCACGAGTACCATTCTACCAGACATCCACAAAAGAGAAAGAAGCTGAATAGGCACCAATTATATTGAGACCCTATATGTCTATAGAATTTGATAACATAACGGTTTAAGCACAAGTTATCTATCTTGATTACATAGGGCAAGTAAGATGGTTAAAATTACCTACGAATCATGCATAACAATACATGAACCTATTATAGCATGGCAAGTTCTAAATCCTTAAATTCACTTTCGCTTCATTAAGAATTAACACACTATCTTATAAGTTCGCGACGCTCACAAGACGAATACGCACAACCATAACTAGGATATCATACAATCACCACACACTAAGGTATCGAAACAATTTAACTAAAGAAATCCATAAATAAAACCGCTAGAACCCCACGATAACGATTAGCCCAGAATCAAACTCATCGCCAATGTAGGTTCCAATAAAAACACGATATAAAAAACGTTGTCTTTATACGAATAAATAAACCAAAGTACAAACAAGAGTAAAGGTTCAGCAAAATAAGAAACAAGCATCCAAATTATAACTTAAAACAAAGATTCACAAGAATAAACTAGATCGTCTTCGCCTTTGTTGAATTGTGCCCAAAATGTCTCTTTCCGTCTTCTCCTTGCTTGATGTCTCTGAAAAATGATATAAGTTATGATAATATAGCAGTCCATGCATCCCAAGAGTCCAGCAAATCGAATTATAGTTGAATCAGGATTTTAATATCCCGACCCAGCACGGCCACGCGCTTCACCAGCGCGGGCGCGCTGACTTTCTGTTCTCCCGACGCGGCCGCGCTCAACACCAGCGCGGGCGTGCCTGCCTTCTGCCAAAAATTCTTTTTTTCTTCTTCTTTATTCCTTGCAGCTTCGAGCCAGTCTTTCAAGCTTTTATTCCAGCACATCTTAAACACCATATTAGCATCAAAACAATGCTAATTCACCTGATTCACGAAGTAAAGAATGAAATGCAAAAACACTTGAAAACATGTTAAAATACAAATAACTTGAGTACAAATACACCAACTCAAAGCTTATTAGAGCATAAATAAGTGTCATAAATGCCACTTAACAATACCTTTCAAGGATCCTGATCATTTCTTCATCTTCATTTTTCTTGTTCTTCTTATATTTTAAGTCAGATTGAAGAGTCATGATCAGTCTCATATTCCCTCTCACACAGTTCTTGGGAACATTGAGGATTTTGTTCTTCTTGGTCTGTGTGCAGATGTAGGACACCCCTTTCTTGGATATAGATAGGCTTCAGGAAAAGCTGTTATCTACACATTTTTAAGCTCATGAAGAAGCTGAGTGTCCTCTATGATGACTACATGAACTTTGTCAATCACAACATCTAGCTCAGATGCCCTTAAAGTTCTGAGATTTGAGAGAGAGACTTGAAGGAATCTATCCATACCACCATCATTGATGTTAATAACAATTCTCTTCTGTAGATAATTCTCAACATTCACAACTACTGCCCTGACAGAGTTGATAGTCTTGGCCAATGCTCTTTTGTATGTGATGAAGTTATTTTGAAGAGACATCCTCAGGACTGCAGGAAGTTCACTAAATTTTTGGTCTTGATTTGGACCTTCTGCAACCTTGATGAGTCTTTCTTTGGCCACATCCTGAACTTGTTGAGTTTGTGAAGAGCTTTGACCAACCTGAATAGGCTCTTTATACTTAGATTTAGCATCCCTGGATTGTTGAATCCTAGCCTCAATCTCCCCCTTAGTCTTGGTGACATACATAAGTAGAGGAGTTGGTAATTCTTGCCTTATTTCTTCATGTAGTGAGGGCAGTGGGATGTTGAGTTTCCCCATGATGGCTCCCAAAGCAACAAAATTCTGCATTTGGAGATGCTTGTGAGAATCCACCAGGGTTTTGATATATGTTCGTTGACTCTGCACAAAGGATGTAAGAGGTTGAACTTGTGCACTTATTGAGTCATTTGAAGATTTGAGAGAAGAAACTTGGTGTTGCAGTTCTTGAACTTGTAGTGTGGATGAGGATTGAGATGTAGAAGAAGTAGAAACTCCAAAAGTGTCCTAAGCTGCCTTATTGATTTCATCCATGAGCAAGGCTGAAGGAGTGTATCTGCTTGAGTGCATTTGATCCAGCTTCAGTCTTGTGTCATTAGAATGAATGATGTGATTTTGAACTTGTTCATCCAGGGCCACAAATGAGGTCTTGAGGTTCTTGACACTTGATTCCATTCCACTGAGATCATTCCTTGACATCTGGTCAGCAAAGTTTATGAATTTGTTTTTTATCTCAGTTTGAGAAGGAATTATTTGATCGATCTTTTCCCTCACCATCTTCATTATTTTATCTTGATGACTAGTCAATATGAGTTGAAGTGCTTTTCCAAAATTTTGGAAAGCCTTGAGTTGAGCCTTGTATACATCATTGATGCCATCATACACTTCCTGAGGAGTGAGAGATCTAGCATTGCTTCCCAGAACATTGATATACTCTTCCATGAACTTAGCTAGCACAACATCCATTTCAATAGAAAATTCTTTATCTATCCAAGCATCATTGTTTGTATCCTGACTAGCTTCATCTATAATTTTAGCTTGATTTTCTTCAACATCTGCCTGGTAGGTGAGCATGATAGCTTGGTAGTTCTGATTTGACATGTTGGATGTGAGCAGCTGTTGTGAGATCTGTGCAAGGCCTCCAATCTGATCAACTACTAGATCTTCAATGGTTGAAGGTTGATCTTCAATTTCTTGGAGCCACTTGGAGATGAGGTGAAATGGTTGAGGTTGAGAGGTTGGTGGTTGATTTATTGGGTGAGAAGGTGACAAAATAGCAGAACCACATGTGATAGAAGTCACAATTTGACTCACAATAGGTACTGTGGTTATTGAAGGGTTTTCAGCACATAAACGCAACGACAAACGTAAATTTAAATCTTAAAAAAAACCGAAACCCTCCGCAGGATCCATGCGAAAAATAATATTTAATTTGTAGTTCAGTATGTTTACCTTAAGAAGCTTTACGTTAATGGAAAGATGGAGGTCTTTAATAGCGATCCAAGAACGATGAGCGGAGATCCTTAGCAGCTGCTCCTCAAGTGTGAAGCACTCCACCGGTATCCACCAAGAAAATGATGTAATGAAGGAGGAGGAGGTGGAGAGAATTAGGGTTTTTTAAATCTTTGGGTTGAGGCAAAAATAGGGTTTATAATGGTATATTTATAGGCAAAATTTTCAGCTGAAAATTTCCCATAAAATATTATTATTATTAACCCTTTATTATTCTCACTAATAATTAAAACACCTTTTAATTATTAATCCTTTTTCTAAACACTTTAGAAATAATTCTCTCACTTAATTTAATTTCCAAAAATTAAATTCTTAATTAATAATATTAAGAACTTTTTCTTAATTAATTTATAATCAATTAAATCTCATTTAATTAATTATTAAATTTGCCAATTAATTATTTATTTCATAAATAAATAATTATCAGCCATTATTAATTAATTCCTCCACCATTAAATCATTCTCTTTTATGTTGTGACCCTGTAGGTTCAATATTAAGCCAGTAGTAGATATAAATAATAATAAAACTAATTTATCATTATTTATATAAATTCTCTAATTCATTAAATATGATTAAATAATTAATCAGGTTTATTCTATATCGTGAGGGATACTTCTCAGCATATCGCGACTATCCGGATAATACGAATTCACAGCTTAGAATACCAAGAACCTATTCAGTGAGTAGTTACCGTACAATTAATTCCTTCTACCCTGCAATGTCACGATTAAATACAAGGCATGAAACTTGTGTCAACCCTATCTTATTTAATCACTCGCTTTCCCATTCACTATGCTTAGTTCTATTTAATGTAAATTAGAAACTCCTTTCTAATTTCATTCACTCTGACCAGAGATTCCTGAACTAGCATAAGTGGATCAGCATTGAACATTCTCTTCCTTCACTGGATGGGGTAGATCCTTTATTGATCATACACTATCTTCGTGTACAAATTCCTATACCCAGTAGAGCCCTTATAATTATCCCTGGAGACTAAGAACTAAACTGAAGCATAGTTCAGTGTACACAAGATGACTATGATGACCTCAAGTCTAAGGATACTTGTACAACTATCACTATGTGAACAACTGCTGACACGTGAGTGAACTCCATCAGTTGTTCAGCTGTGTGAGTCATGTTCAACTTATTCTATAATAAGTATCTACATACTAGCTATAGTGTCACCACACAAATGTCTATGAGAACAGACATCCTTCATAATGAAGCAAACATAGTAGGTACCGATCTTGGCGGATTATTAATTACCAGTTAGTAATCCTACGACCAGAAACTATTTAAGTTTAGAGTTATCATCTTTTAGGTCTCATTATTATGATCTCATCACAATCCATAAAAAGCTTTACTCTAAACTATTGTACATCTTATTTAAACACTTAAAATAGATAGAGCCCGCAATAAAAACAAAACAAGTCTTTTATTAATATCAATGAAATCAAAACAGATTACATAAAAGTTATTCCTAAATCCTCATACATGATTGGACTTAGGACATATCTCTTTCAATCTCCCACTTGTACTAAAGCCAATCACTCTGGTATCTAATACCCATCTTGTCTTTATGACGATCAAAGTGACTCTGAGAAAATGGCTTTGTGAGTGGGTCTGCTACATTGTTATGTGTGTCAACTCTCTCGACGTTGACATCTCCTCTATTTTCAACAATCTCCCTAATCAGATGAAAGCGCCGCAGGACATGTTTGGAATTTTTATGAGACCTAGGTTCCTTGGCTTGTGCTATTGCTGCGTTGTTATCACAATACAACATAATAGGCTCTTCAACGCTAGGAAGAACTCCCAACTCAGAAACAAATTTCCTCATCCAAACGGCTTCGTTTGCAGCCTCACTTGCAGCTATATATTCTACTTCCGCTGTGGAGTCAGCTATTGTGTAAACTGTTTGGAACTCTTCTAACTAATCACACCACCATTCAGAGTAAACACGTACCCTGGCATGGATTTGCTATCACTTTCTGATTGAAAACTAGAGTCAGTATAACCCTCTATTTTCAACTCAGATTCACCACCAAAAACAAGAAAAATGTCCTAAGTCCTTCGCAAGTACTTAAGGATGTTTTTGACTGCTTTCCAGTGGTCTTCACCTAGATTGGACTGATATCTGCTCGTCACACTAATTGAATAAGCAACATCATGCCTAGTACACAACATCGCGTACATGATAGATCCTAATACTGAAGCATAAGGAATCTTACTCATACGCTCTCTTTCCTCAGGTGTCTTAGGAGACATTTTTTCGGAAAGGGACACTCCATGGCTCATCGGTATGAGACCTCTTTTGGAGTTTTCCATGCTAAACCTTTTAAGCACTTTCTGGATGTATGTACCCTGGGTAAGACCTATCATTCTTCTAGATCTATCTCTATAGATCTTCATACCGAGAATATAGGATGTTTCTCCCAAGTCCTTCATGGTGAAGTTCTTTGATAGCCATACTTTGACTGATTGTAGCATCGGTATATCATTTCCTATAAGAAGTATGTCATCCACATACAATACAAGAAATGTTACCGCGCTCCCACTAACCTTCTTGTAGACACATGGTTCATCTATATTTTTGATAAAACCAAACTCTTTGATTGTCTCATCAAAACGGATGTTCCATCTACGAGAAGCTTGCTTTACACCATATATGGTTCGCAGCAGTTTACACACTAGGTGTTCATTTCCTTTGGAAAGAAAACCCTCTGGCTGTGTCATATACACTTCCTCCTCAAGTTCCCCATTGAGGAATGCCATTTTCACGTGCATTTGCTAGATCTCATAGTCGTAGTAAGCAGCAATCACAAGCAAAATCCGAATTGATTTTAACAGGGCTACAGGCGAAAAAGTTTCATCAAAGTCAATCCCTTGCCTTTGTTTGAATCCTTTTGCCACGAGCCTGGCCTTATAGGTCTCCACCTGGCCATCTGCTCCAATCTTTCTTTTGTATACCCACTTGCACCTAATAGGCTTAACACCTTCAGGCGCCTCAACCAGAGTCCATACTTGGTTGGTATACATAGATTCCATTTCGGATTTCATGGCACTATGCCATTTCACTGAGTCAACACTACTCATAGCCTCATTATAGGTGACAGGGTCGTCATCATCAATGATTGACAACTCATTGCCATTCTCAATGACAAGGCCATAATACCTCTTAGGTTGGCGAGACACTCTCCCTGTCCTACGAATGGGCTATTCCACAGAAGGTTGTTCAATCTGAACAGGTGTTTCCACTTGATCCGTAGTAGTTTGTGCTTCTTGAACTTCATCAAGTTCAATTTTGCTCCCACTGTTTCCTTTCAATGATAAACTCCTTTTCCAAGAAGGTAGCATGTCTGGATACAAACACCCGATGATCGGTGTAAAAGTAATACCCTAAAGTCTCTTTAGGATATCCCACAAAATTACATTTTACAGATCAAGATTCCAGCTTATCTGGGTCAACTTTCTTGATATAAGCTGGACATCCCCAAATCTTAACGTGTTTAAGCCTCGGTTTCCTTTCTTTCTATATCTCATATGGAGCTTGAGGAACAGATTTGGAAGGCACCTTATTCAGTAAATATGCTGAGGTTTCCAATGCATAACCCCATAGGAATACTGGAAGATTTGCATAGCTCATCAGGGATCGAACCATGTCTAACAAAGTTCGATTTCTCCTTTCAGATACCCCATTTAACTGTGGAGTATATGGAGGAGTCCACTGGGAGAATATACCATTTCCTTTGAGATAATCTAGAAACTCTCCATTCAAGTATTCACCACCTCGATCTGATCGAAGAGTTATAATACTGTGTTTGGTTTGTTTCTCCACTTTATGTTTATATTCTTTGAACTTTTCAAAGGCTTCAGACTTGTGTTTCATCAAATACACATATCCGAATCTAGATCTATCATCTCTGAAACTAATGAAGTACAAAAAATCCACCCATGGCTTGCGTAGACATTGGTCCACATACATCTGTGTGTACCAATCCTAGCAAATCTGCAGCACTCTCTCCATGTCCACTAAATGGAGATTTGGTCATTTTACCCAATAGACAAGACTCGCATGTAGGATATGATTCAAAATCAAAGGGGTCAAGTAACCCTTCCTTATGCAATGTCCGCAGTCTATTTTCACTAATATGACCTAGCCTACAGTGCCATAAATAGGTCAGATTTTCATCATCTCATTTTCTTTTATTAGTTTGTTCAATCTGAAGTAAATCATGCACTACATCACATACATTCAGACCATTATTTAAAATGCCACGTCCAAAAAGAACATTATCTCTAAGGATAGAACATTCATTATTCTTAATAATAAATGAAAAACCATCCACATCCACCATAGGAATAGAAACAATATTCCTCACAATAGAGGGAACGTAATAACAATTATTCAAAATAATAGTCTTGCTCGTAGGCATATGTAAACTAAATGATCCTACAGATATGGATGCAACCCTTGCTCCATTTCCCATACGTAGAATCACCTCATCTTTTTCAAGAGTCCTACTTCCCTTTAGTCCTTGCAACAAATTACAAATATGAGAACCACAGGCGGTATCTAATACCCAAGTAGAAATTTGACCTAGTGACATATTAATTTCGATCATGAAGATGCCTGAATCAGAAGCGGTAGTCTTACTACCCTTCTTCTTCTTCAATTCTGCAAGGCAAACCTTGCAGTTCCTCTTTCAGTGCCCCAACTTGTTACAGTGAAAACAAATAGCTAAATTAGGACCGGTCAACTTGTGAGCATCTAGTATGCTCCGGAGTGATAGTGAAGAAGACATGACGAATATAGTAAATCTGTAAATGATAAACATATAAAAACACTTAGCAAATATTCAATTTCATTTCAAAAACACTATATGAATCGGGTCTTTATTCATAAGTGTCTCCCACTAGTTTATCTAATTTTTTCAACCCCTAAGTGAAAATTAAGCATTCATAATGCTAGTGGGAATAGGGATCCTACATTCCATCACATAACCTCGGCTGTGGCACGAAACGTCATGTGATGTTCAATAGGCAGACAACTCTTGTCAATTATATCTTATGTTATTCCCTAATATAAGTTTAGCCTCTTGAATAATTGAGTCACGGCTGTGGCATGACAAACTCAATATTCTAAGTCAAGTCTAACCCAACATTTCATACAATTGAATCAGTCTCCAACGACCCACGGTTGTAGCACGTACCAACCTTTAGATTCTAATTCAATGTACACATCTCTATGTAATAGACAATTATTTCTTATTTCGAAATCAAAGCCCTCGGCTGTAGCACGAAACGAAAATGATTTAAAAATAAGAACCACTTTCTACCATGTTGGAAGGCTATGACCGACACAAGCCCGTTGTGTCATTGGCCAATTACTACTTGATATTATTTAATTTTAGAGGGTTTATATTACGTTACAATCATAATCATATTATAAAGAGATTCTTCCTTTTAAATTAAATATTTCAAATCAATAATCGATAATCAGATGATTCCCAGATCGGGTGGAGCATTGTCAAGAGGCGTCACTTAATAACCCTTTCTTACAGATAGAAATCTGTTGTTGACAGAATCATCCTTTCTCTCAATATTGAAAATTCATAATCAATTACGTGTTTCATAAACACAAGAATCTCATGATCGTATTCATAATATTTATATTAAGGCAAGAAACAATTCTTATTCTAGATTTTCTAGAGCACGCCTTATATTGATTTAAGTTCACCTAAATCTATCATCGCATGGTAAACATAGGCATATATCTCATATATAAAATTAAATAAACAAGTAAATGTAAAGTGCAATAAAGTAAATGTGTTTGGTTATGGCCCCATCCTATGTGATCTTTATCAAGCTCATGATAAAGATCAAGGTCAATCTAATATGGTGATGGAAATAAATACAACTACTTATTACATAAGTCTTCTTCTTTGTTTAGACTTCTTGTATGCCTCGTCTTCTTCTTTGTATCACCTCCATTGGATAGCCTTCTTGAGTCTTCAATTACATTACATGATTGAAAGTAAAACTAATCTAATGAACTTACAAGAATAACTCGAGTTACATTCGAGATTTATGATTACAAAGATTGACGACATGCAAGTCGTATTTAAAACCAAAACCAAAACCATTACACTAAGGTTGAAAGGCCATAACCATCCACCATGCTCATACAACACATAAAAGCATGTTAAAACACATAATCTGATCTTAACATATCATATTATCCATGATCTAATTATAAAAAAAATATGACAAAAATCAGAAAAATCAGAATCAAATCAGAAAAACAAGAATAACTGTTTATGGGAAATAAACGACGTCAAACGCCTTATAGACGAGTAGCTATCAGTTTTGTTCAGACGCTCGTTTACCTATGGAATAGGGTATTCGTTTGCGCAAATCAGACACCAGACCCAGATTTCAGCAAATCTGCAGCAGCCAATTCAGAATCCGTATCTAATATGATTCTCATAATTAGAACAAACATAAATCATGTATATATCAGTATATATACAGATTACATAATCATCTTATGATTATACAACTCACATGAATATCATATATTCAAAACCATACATATATAAGCATATTATATCAACATCAAATTATGGCGAATCACGTACATGCTCATATATCGAAAACAGTTAAACACATAAATGAATTAAAAACTTTTCGCAAGTAGCTCTGATGCCATTGAAGGGTTTTTAGCACATAAACGCAACGAAAACGTAAATTTAAATCTTAAAAAAAACCGAAACCCTCCGCAGGATCCATGCGAAAAATAATATTTAATTTGTAGTTCAGTATGTTTACCTTAAGAAGCTTTACGTTAATGGAAAGATGGAGGTCTTTAATAGCGATCCAAGAACGATGAGCGGAGATCCTTAGCAGCTGCTCCTCAAGTGTGAAGCACTCCACCGGTATCCACCAAGAAAATGATGTAATGAAGGAGGAGGAGGTGGAGAGAATTAGGGTTTTTTAAATCTTTGGGTTGAGGCAAAAATATGGTTTATAATGGTATATTTATAGGCAAAATTTTCAGCTGAAAATTTCCCATAAAATATTATTATTATTAACTCTTTATTATTCTCACTAATAATAAAACACCTTTTAATTATTAATCCTTTTTCTAAACATTTTAGAAATAATTCTCTCACTTGATTTAATTTCCAAAAATTAAATTCTTAATTAATAATATTAAGAACTTTTTCTTAATTAATTTATAACAATTAAATCTAATTTAATCAATTATTAAATTTGCCAATTATTTATTTATTTCATAAATAAATAGTTATCAGCCATTATTAATTAATTCCTCCACCATTAAATCATTCTCTTTTATGGTGTGACCCTGTAGGTTCAATATTAAGCCGGTAGTAGAAATAAATAATAATAAAACTATTTTATCATTATTTATATAAATTCTCTAATTCATTAAATATGATTAATTAATTAATCATGTTTATTCTACATCGTGAGGGATACTTCTCAGCATATCGCGACTATCCGGATAATACGAATTCACTGCTTAGAATACCAAGAACCTATTCAGTGAGTAGTTACCGTACAATTAATTCCTTCTATCCTGCAATGTCACGATTAAATACAAGGCATGGAACTTGTGTCAAGCCTATCTTATTTAATCACTCGCTTTCCCATTCACTATGCTTAGTTCTATTTAATGTAAATTAGAAACTCCATTGGAGAGGATTTAGATAGCTCCAATTGAATTGGAAAGGATTTAGATAGCTCCCCCTCATGAGTAATACCCTCAAACCTAACAGTCTGCGAAGACTGATTTGCACATGAAGGTGCATTTGTGTTTGTCACAAGGTCTTCAGTGAAAACTGATGAAACCCCTGTGTTTGTGATGGTGTTATCAAGGTCTACCCCAGCTAGTATCCTCTCACCATCTGAATTTGGTGTCTAGGTGGTGAGCAAGGTTTCATGAACCAAGTCACTTGAATGGGGAAATAGTTGAGGATTAGATTCAAGTGTTTCAGTGTAGGAAGAAGAAATATTATATATGTGATTTTGAAGCTCAGAACTGAGTGTTGGCAGCTCCCCCTGAATGGATGAGGGAGCTTCAAGAGATGTGCTCTCTTTGTGTATACCGTCCTTGTTTCTCCTTCCATACACTTGTATTTGATCAAGTGATGGTTGTGCAGACTCATTACAAGATACATTGGGGAGAATGCTCTTTTCAATAGAAACACCCTGTTAAGAGGATGTCTCTAGAATCTGTTTTGTCCCCATTTGTACAACTGCATCCTGTTGGGAGGATACAAAGATGGCTTGAGTGGTCAACTCAGTTTTCTTAGCCTTCTTTGTTTTTCTGACCAAAGGTGACTCAGTTGGCATTTGTTCCTCACCACTCTCATTCATTACAGTAAGGGTTATCTCCTTTCTCTTCTTTTTACTCACTTCATCCTTTTGAGAGGATGAAGTGGCTGGTTTCCTAGCTGCTATTTGTTTTGAAGAAATGGTCTCAGCTGGGGAAGGCCCCCGTTGGTTTTCCTGTATTTGAACTTCTACAGGTTCAGGGACCATAGCTGTACTAGATTGAGCATTTGATCTCATATCAGGCATAGGGTAAGGGTAAGTCCTAAACCTCTCCATCATGAATGGAGTGATTTTCAGACTCACATTTACCTTATTCTTTGTAGTAAGTGAACCAAATATAATTTTGGACACTTGCTTATAATTGCCTATTTTAGTGGTGTCTATACCATTCCACAAGTGTATGTACGATACTTTATGATTTAAAATAGACATAATAAATCTAGGAAATAAAATTTCCTTACCTCTAGCAGATTGGGGCATGGTCATCCTGGTTGCAAGTTCTTGCAGGATCAATAGACCAACATTCAAGTGTCTGTTGTGGGCTATTGAAAACACCAGCTTCTGCACCACACTTGAAATGTTGTCATATCTTGTCTTCTGCATGTGAAGGCCCTCACTATTGAATCAAACACAAAGGACCATTCCTTCCTTAGGTTTGTTCTATTCAAACTTTCCAAGTTGATTCTTCCACCATAGTTGATGAAGTCCATAAACTCAGCTAGTTCATCCTGGGTTGGCACCTCCACTAGATTTGTAGTTGGAAGACCCAAAGCTGTATTCACATCTTATTCATTGAACTCTATCTGTTGGCCTCCAATTGAGCATGTTACCATTAAAGACACAGAGTTGTCATTCATAGAGTTCTCGAAGGCGTAAGTATATGTGTATCGAGATGTCTGGGTATTTATAGTAAAAGCAGATGACTTGTCGAGAACTCAAAAATAGACGTTTGGAATTAGTCTATCGAGAAGTCATTTTAAAATGTGAAAAACATATCAATAAGTCATTTTATTTATGTAACACCCCCAAATATGGGGTCGGGGATCCGGGTTGTCACGAGTTCCATTTCCCTTAATAATACTTAATCTTAATAATCAACCAACTACTGCGTATTGTGACCCCACAATATACACACATACCACAAGTTATAGTCTCAGAGATGAATATTTAAAAATAACACAAGTCATTTTATTCCACAATTATAAGCCATTACACCTCAAAAGGGTTTCTGAATAAATTTACATATTTTTTGCCATTATTACAATTCATAAGTATACATAAGTCTGGTACATCAAAAGTTGAAAGCCTAGCCTATTGGTAGTTCCTACCTCAGCTACAACGGCATCAACGCCTACAGGAAACTGCAGAACATTTCTTATCCGCTCACGAATTGGGAGCTTGGTCCTGTTCATCTTGTCTATCTGTTGTTGTGTGATGAAAGAAGAAAGCAAGGGTGAGCAACAAGCCCACCAAAATAATATGTATAATGATTTACAATATATGAGCATTCTCATAGTACTCATGAAAGTCTTGATCAAGTAAAAATGAACCAAGTTTGATATCTTAACGCGACCAAGTCACAAAATATTCAGTATATATGTATATATACTTTTCAAAATCTTGGAAGTCCTCTTCCATGCCTAATATATACAGAGTTCCAGTTTATAACTGTATAAAAATATCATTGCAAGGTGATCTCATATATCTAACCTTGTCTCAATATTTTTCTGAAAATCTTTGTCATGCATAAGATAATCATTAACCATATATAAGTTGAAAAGATGAAGTTACAAGATACTCCAATATACTTATATCTTTTCCGAATACTACTTGAACTACCATCGTTCAAGGTATAATCAGTTTCAAAAGTGCATCACATAGATGAGACTACAAGAAAAGACTTGAATAGATTCAATCTTTGTAACATCATTATAAATAATGAAGTTACGAGATACTTCATTAAGTCCCGATATATATATACACCTATATATATACATCATACATTCCTTAAAAACCTCTGTCATGAAAAGTATAAACAGAGTTGTCATATCCAATAAATTTGGAAAGAAGAGAATTTTGGCATAAACCTGATATCTTGCTGATCAGGCAAAGATACCAATAAGTAACCTTTTCTACTAGTAGATGGACGAATTCCCCACTGGTCATCACCCTGGCCGCATTAGGACCTATGCTGGACTGCCACTCAGCCACTTACGCATTGATGGACTCCCACTGAGCCACTTACACTTTCATGGACGCCCACTGAGCCCATGTTGCTTATGCCGACTCAAATAGATGGACTTACTTCCCGAACGTTGGGCAAGTAATCAAAATGTTTTCTCAAAACACCAACCTCGTTGTGAACATAAAATACACCACAGAGCCGGATCCCTCAGGTTTTGAGCGAGTATTTAAATCCCCTTCGAAAGGAAGATCTTAAATCTAAAAATGAGTTTTGGGATCCGCTCTAACTTCTAAAATCATTTTGAAGACTCGAAAATATTTTAAAGAATGTTTAGAGTAATGATGACTTAATAAAATAAGTCATTCCCGATATGTTAGAAAATATCTGAATATTATTATTTAAATAATATTCTCATAAGGATAATCTTTATAAAAATAATTGAAGTAGAAGTTTTAAAACTCATACTTGAAATGAATAATAAATAACAAAACATATACTTATACAAAAGTACGATCTTTATTTGAATAATCGAAAATAAGTTTGATTATCGAAACATTATTCTTTAATAAAATAAAGAATATTGTTTAATAAAATAAGCGGAGTCATAAGTCCTCGAATGAATATTCAAAATAATATTCATTAAATAAAGTAAGCGGAGTCATAAGTCCTTGAATGAATATTCAAAATAATATTCATTAACTAAAATAAAGTTATCGAATAAACCTTATTCGATTAATAGTTTTGAAAACTATATATATATATATATATATTATACTCGGGAACATCGACTCCCGGTTTAGAAAATGTTCACCTTTGGGTTCCCTATACTAAGGGTATACGCAACTACTGTTTATCTCTTGCATAGGTATTATGCAACTTATAAGCATTTGAATTGATAAAAGAATATCAAGATTATGAAACAGGCATGCATATAAATATCATATCACATGTTCCAATATATCGCAAGACTTTGTTAATAATAATCATGCACTTATCACAAGATAATGCATATACATATATACATCACAACAACGGTATAACGGGTAGAAAACTTGTCTGAGTGTTCTGGGGTAGACTTAAGCATAGAGTGGCTCTGGTAACCTATGAACAACAACATAAGCCGGAATTAGACCACAGTCGCTTAAGAAACTAGTCAAAACTCATTCATACCTTAACGGTCGCTTATGGTCGCTTATACGCTTAACAATTTGCGTTAATCGCTCGCGTACCCTCGGCTCCACTAATTTTAATAAATTAACCGTTACGAATTTTAAGGCGACTCTTTCAGTAATACTCTACCAACTGCCTAACCCACCTTACATAATTGTTTCGTAATCCAATTAGTCTTTTAAGGGCCTTAAACAAGGTCTCAAAGTAAAGCGAGGGGTAAAGGTTCGTTCGCGAAATGCCGTTACTTACAACGATCGTTTCTCCTAAACCGTACATCAGAACTAAGCGAACCATATATCAAAATGAAGCTTACGACACGCTCTAGATAATAATGGCAATGTTACAGATTGACCGGTGAGTTATCTGGTCCAAGATTCATGTACAACAGTCTAAGGAAAACGGGCATTACGATGGCTATGTTTACGAGTTTTCCAAGTTTCTCACTACACCAAAACCTCACCAAACAACCCACAATTATTAACACATCAAAACCTCAACTAAATAATACTATACCAGTCCTTATTCTCCAAATTCTTCATCTCAACCAACCACAATCAAGTTCTATTAACTATAACAAGATTCATTCACCAAATCACTCCAAATTCAAATCAAACTACTAATAATCAAAGATCATGCTTCTCATTTAGAAAACCAACTATCAAACTCACTAATAATAAAAGTAAAGGCTAGGGTTTGAAGTTTATACCTTCCTTGGGAGGTGTTAAGTTGTTAGGAAGCCTTAGGGAGCCTCCTACAAGCTTGATCTTTCCAAAGAAATCAAGAACACAAAGTTAGGCTTTG
This sequence comes from Apium graveolens, assembly GCF_009905375.1. Classification (NCBI taxonomy): domain Eukaryota; kingdom Viridiplantae; phylum Streptophyta; class Magnoliopsida; order Apiales; family Apiaceae; genus Apium; species Apium graveolens. Next base: position 89,311,704 of record NC_133648.1, read on the forward strand.
AAGTTTCTAAAAGTCCGATTGAAAGAACTGTAAAAATGAGGATTTTACCATGCTTATTTGGATGAGACTTGTGAACAAGAGTTGTAGGCCATCTCAATACCTTTCCAACGAGTTATAGAAGATAACATTTGAGTGAGTATTGAAGGAGATATGGCAGTTTGAAGTTGCTGAGTTTGTTTTAGCCGAGAGCTTCTTCTTGCAAAGTCAACTCTTCTCTTTTTGATTGATGTTATTTGCTTGGTTGATTCTTCTTTTTGTCTTGAAATTTGTTTTAACCTTTTTACCATGGTTAATTTTGTATGGCCCAAAATCACCCAACAAACAAAACTCCTTTGTCATGTTTATGCAAGCAAGCTTGTGTCATGTGATGACATCATCATCCACTACCTTTTTGATTAATCCCTTAATTACTTGGCTAATGACCGCTGATCTATTATACGGTTCGTTTATCTTTCATTTTCGTTCGTCGTTTGAGGGATCATATCCGAGATCTTATTACTTGGGTTCCCTTAAACCTTTCTCAATATTTTATATTCCTTTTATGATCCTCTCTTATAATCCTTGAATTTAAATCATTTTAATCATGTTACCTTATACTCAATTCTTTCGGTATCTGGTGGATTTTCGGGAAAAATTAAAGTGTTCAAATTTTGATTATGACGATCTTTACATACACTTATTTACTTTATGGAATACTAATACGATCTTAGAATTTCCATAATAGTACTCCTATATATCGTGGTCTGATAATTTTTCTTAATCAGCATTGTCAGCACAAGTTACTATTCATCTGGGTTTCAAAAATTTTCAAAAATTGGGGTTATTACAATTTATTCCTGTAGAGAACTAGAAATAAACTTATCGAGATGTCAAATAAATCAAAATGGACCGAATTATTTCCAATTTTTATTTTAATAAATCAAAATAAAATCAGAATAATTTAGCCAAAAGTATTTTACCAAAATAATTTATTGAATTAAATTATTTCAGTTCTGAGTTATTTATAAGTCTAATATTATACTTGTAGAGAACTCTGTGAGTTGACTCTACAATGACTTATCGGTAAGTCATAATAAAGCTTTTCGAGAAGTCACTCGAGAAGTCAGAAAATTGACTTATCGAGAACTCATTCGAGAAGTCTTGAAATGACTTGTCGATAAGTCAATTAGACTTATCGAGAACTCAGTTCTCTATATACTTTTGATCATTTTGATTCTGCCTTGTGTTTATTTTACATAATGAAAATGTAAATCAACATCTAGACGGTTTACTTAGAATTTGAAAAATTCCAAGCTGAATTTTCATTTTTGAAAAATAAATATGCAGAGATTTCTGAGATATTTATAATTCATATTTCAGTTAAATTCTAATTAATCAAATAAATTATGATTTACTGGGAATTAATCTGCTGCAACACATTAGCTGAGTTCTTGCCTTAGGATGAAGAATTTAACATTCCAATTTCACCTACAAGTCTAGTGAAAGTTGCTTTATCCAAAGGTTTAGTAAAAATGTCAGCTAATTATTTTTCTGTTGGAACAAAAATGAGCTCAATGGTATCATTTACAACATTTTCTCTAATAAAATGGTAACTTACATCAATGTGCTTTGTCCTAGAATGATTAACTAGATTAGACACAATAGATATTGCATACCTATTATCACACATGATTGAAATTTTGTGTAACACTAGGCCATAATCCATTAGCTGATTTCTAATCCAAAGCACTTGAGCACAAAAACTTCCACCAGCTATGTATTCAGCTTCAGCTGTGGAAGTTGACACAGATTGTTGTTTCTTGCTATACCAGGATACAAGTCTTTTTCTAAGAAACTGACAGCTTCCACTAGTACTCATTATGTCAACCCTGCATCCAGCAAAATTTGCATCTGTGTATCCAACAGCTTCAAAACCACTTCCCTTAGGATATCACAATCCCAAGTTTGGAGTCCCCTTCAAGTATCCGAAAATCCTCTTCATAGCCATCAAATGTGATTCTTTTGGATAGGCTTAAAATCTTGCACACAGACATGTAGCAAACATGATATCTGGTCTACTTGTAGTTAAGTAAATCAGTGATCCAATCATTCCTCTATAGCTTGAAATATCTACACTCTTGCCCTTTTTATCTTCATCCAACTTTGTTGTTGTAGACATAGGTGTACAAGTAGGTGAACAATCAACCATACCAAACTTTTTCAATAAATATTTAACATACTTAGTCTGGCTGATGAAGATTCCATCATTTCTTTGACTGACTTGAAGTCCAAGAAAGTAACTTAATTCCCCCATCATACTCATTTCATATTCACTCTGCATGAGCTTAGAGAATCTTTGACAGAGCTTCTCATTACTAGAACCAAAAATAATATCATTTATATAAATCTAAACTAGGATCATATCACCATCATGCAGCTTGTAGAAGAGTGTCTTGTCTATTTTTCCTCTAGTGAAACCACGTTTAAGTAGAAAATCTGTCAGTGTGTCATACCAAGCTCTAGGTGCCTTTTTTAGTCCATATAGAGCCTTGAGTAGCTTGTACACAAACTCTGGAAATTTCGGATCTTCAAAGCCAGGTGGTTGTTACACATAAACTTCTTCTTTTAACTCACCATTTAGAAAGGCACTCTTGACATCCAATTTGATACACTTTGAAGTTTAATGTGAAACAAATACTAGAAAAATCTTTATTGCTTCAAGTCTTACAACTGGAGTAAATGTTTCATCATAATCGATTCCTTCTTCCTGTGAGTAGCCTTTTGCAACCAACGTCCTTGCCTTATTTCTGGTAACTATACCATTTTTATCCATCTTGTTCCTGAATACCCATTTTGTTCCAATTACACTTCTGTTCTTAGGTGCAGGAACTAACTCCCAAACTTTATTTCTTTCAAACTGATTAAGCTCTTCTTCCATGGTAGATATCCAATCAGGATCCTAAAGAGCTTCTTCAGTTTTCTTGTGCTCTACTTAGGACAGAAAACATGCATGTAGACACTCATTATCAGTTGCACTTATAGTCCTTACACCAGCATTAGGATCACCAATTATTGCATTTTGATTGTGACTCCTATCCCATTTTCTGGTGTGAGTTTGTTGACTGGTGCCTTCATCATTTTTTTCATTATTGGTATGACTAGTAGATCCTTCTTCTCTTTCTCCCCCTGAGTTTGTGCTATCAAATTCATGTGTTTGAGATGAGCTTTCATTTCCATGATTTTCCTGTTTAGTGGTCTCTTCATCCATCATCTGTTGTGCATTATCTTCATCCTCTTCATCAGAATCACTGCTAATGTTGAGATTCTCAAATGCAAGGGCTTCAGCTTCATTATCATCAAGACATTCTAAGCCTGGACACTTGTCATCATCAAAAGTCACATCTATGCTCTCCATGATTTTATTTTGATCAATTACATAGACCTTGTAGGCAGTTCTCTCCAATGAATATCCCAAAAAAATTGCTTTAAAAACCTTTGTGTCAAATTTTCCCACATATTCAGAGTTGTCCTTTAAAATGTAACACTTGCTTCCAAACACATGAAGATGCTTTACAATAGGCTTTCTCTTAGACATGATTGAGTAAGGTGACTTTCCATAAACCTTGTTAAGGAGATATCTGTTTTGAGTATAGCAGGAAGTATTTATAGCTTCTTCCCAAAAACTAGTTGGCAGATTGGCATCTTGCAGCATTGTCCTTGCAGCTTCCACTAATATTCTGTTCTTTCTCTCAACTACCCCATTTTGTTGAGGTGTTCTAGCAGCAGAGAACTCTTGAACAATGCCTTTGTTTTTGCAGAATTCACTCAATGTGCATTTCTGAATTTTGTACCATTATCACTTCTCAATCTCTTTACACAGTTTTGATCTTCAGCCTGTTTCTCTATCTTCTTTATGTGCTCAATTATGATGTGTGGAGTCTCATCTTTAGAATGCATAAATTCTAACTATGTGTATCTTGAGTAGTCATCCACCATCACAAATGCATATTTTTCCTTGAACTTGATAAGACATTCACTGGCCCAAACAAGTCCATGTGAATAAGTTGCAATGGTGAACTGATGGAATTCACAGTTTTTGACTTATGACTTGATCTTTTCATTTTTCCTTTCTGACGGGCTTCACAAACTTCAATTTGAGCAAACTCTAATTTTGATATGTCTCTCACCAGCTCTTTCTTGACTAGAGTGTTGATTGCCTTGTAGTTTAGATGTGAAAGTTTTTTATGCCATAACTTGCTTTGCTCTATCGATGCCTTGGTGTAGAAGTAACAAATTCCATCCTCATTTGTTGAGTCTAAGTCTGCAATAAACAAGCTTCCTTTACTTGCTCATTTCAGAGCAACTTCATTGGTTTTCTTGCTGATGAAAATACATTCTTCTTTGTCAAATAGGACTTTAAAACCTTTGTCTGTAAACTGGCTGACACTGAGAAGATTTACTTAAAGACCAGCTACCAATTCTACATCATCAATGACAATAATTCCAGAGACAATCTTGCCATATCCCATTGTAAATACTTTGTTGTTGTCTCCAAAGGTCACCAAAGGGCTAGCCTTCTTCTAAAATTGTGATAGCAGAGCCTTAGCACCTGTCATATGTCTGGAACATCCACTGTCTATGATCCATATGACCTTCTTCATTTTTCCCTGCACACAATGAGTTTAAGTGTGTTTCGAAACCCTGGCAGTGTTGGGTACTATCTTCTTGTTAACTGATTTAGCAGAAGTAGAGTTAGAAGTCTCAGAAAGAATAACATTCATAGATGTTTGTGCATTGTCCCTTGCAGTTGTAGATCCAATACTGACTTCTTTGAGATCTATTCTCATCTTGTGGCAACTTTTCATTACTTTTAAGTTACAGGGAATGTAGTCAATGTTAGATATATTTGATAATGTCATGACTAATATGATTTGTGTTTAGTTTTCAGATCTTACTTAACAGGACAAATCAGTACTTAACTGGAAATCAGTACTTATACTGAAGTCAGAACTTAAGATATCAGAACTTAAGTTGTCAGAACTTAAGTTATTAGGAGATATTTATTAGGAGAAATATCAGGACTTAAGGAGACTTTCAGATAAGGAAGACGGCTGATTGAAAGGAAAGAAGATCAAGACAAACGCAAGAAGAGATATGCATGAAGAAGGAATTCTATGAAGAATAGAATACTTGGAAGAAAAGATAACTATTTGATATATTTTAGGAAGCAGAATTATATTCCATATCAATTAGAATTTATCTTGTAACTGTGTAGTATATAAATACAGACATAGGGTTTACACTATATATGTTATCAATAATCGAAGTTATTATTTATTGTAACCCTAGCAGCTCTCGTGATAAGTTGTTCATCACTGAGAGAGGACAGTTCCATATTGTAACAGAGTTTATTGTGTTAAATAAAATCTATTTTCTGTATTCTTATATTCGATTTGATTGTGATAAACACTGTATTCAACCCCCTTCTACAGTGTGTGTAACCAAACAAGTGGTATCAGAGCAGATCTGTTAACACACAAACAGTTTAAGATCCAAAAACAATCATGTCTGAAGAAGAACAAACTCCAACCAAGCCCACCAAAACTGAAGAACCTCCAAAGACTCAAATCCATAATCAATATGAGACTATTAGAGTTCCCATACTGAAACCATCTGAATATCCCATATGGAAGGTGAGGATGTCTATGTTTCTGGAAGCTACAGATCCAGAATACCTTGACAGAATCAATGAAGGACCACACAAGCCAACCAAACTCTCTGTTGTAGTTGCAGGTGAACCGGCAAAGTCTGTTCCAAAGGAGAAGAGTGATTACACTGCTGAAGATATCTCATCGATTGCTAAGGATGCTAAGGTACGACACTTGCTGCATAGTGCCATTGATAATGTCATGTCAAATAGGGTAATTAACTACAAGACTGCAAAGGAGATATGGGATGCCTTGGAGACAAGATGCCATGGAACTGATTCAATTAAGAAGAACAGGAAGACTATACTCACTCAAGAGTATGAGCACTTTGACTCAAAACCTAATGAGTTATTGACTGGTTTATATGACAGATTTGTCAAACTCTTGAATGATTTGTCACTAGTTGACAAGGAATATGATCTTGAAGATTCAAATCTTAAATTCCTGTCAGCTCTTCCTGAAAGTTGGGATTTGAAGGCCACCACTATAAGAGATAACTATTATCTTGAAGAAACAACTCTTGATGAAATATATGGGATGCTCAAGACTCATGAACTTGAGATGGAATAAAAAAGCAAGAGGAATGGAAGAAAGTCAAGGACAGTTGTTTTAAAGGCTGAGGAGGAATCCCCCAAAGCAGTTGCCTCAAGAAAAGGCAAAGGAAAAGCTCTAATCACAAAGTCTAATACTGAGTCATCAAGTTCTAATAGTGATGATGACTCAGAAACTGAAAGTTTACCTGAGATGGATGCTGATGAAGAGATGATGAAGCTCTGTGCTCTTATGGTGAAAGGAATCACAAGGATTGCATACAGGAAATTCAGAAAGGGAAAGAAATTTTCCAGTAAAGGTGCAAGTTCTGATAAGAAGGGTTTCAGAAAATCTGAAGACAAAGGAGGAAAGTCTGACAGAGGAGATTACTCAAATGTCAAGTGCTACAACTGTGGTGAGAAAGGCCACATATCTCCTGATTGCAAGAAAGTGAAGAGTGACAAAGACAAGGCTCTTGTCACATAGAAGAAAAGCTGGACAGACACTTCAGATTCTCAAAGTGAGGTGAACTATGCCTTGATGGCAAATGCTGATAGCAGTTCTGATAATGCTGAGTTAAAGGTACCTCAAACTACTTATGCCTTTCATACTGATGATATTACCGAGTTGAGAAGATATCTTAAAACCATGTTCATTAGTTATAAAGATCAAACTTTAACATGTGAAAGATTAACTTCTGAAAATCTTGCTTATAAAAAGAGGAATGATTATTTAGAAAAAGAGTTAGTCATGTTCCATCAAACTCAAAAAGATAGAGATGATGTCTTTTATGTTAGGGATGAAGTACTTAAAATAAATGAATCTCTAAAAACTGAGTTAGAAAAGGAAAGAGAGATTATCAGGACTTGGACTAACTCTGGCTGAACAACTCAGAATTTGTTAAGTAGTGGAAATTGGAAAGAAGGCATAGGTTATGGAGATGATAAGAATGATAAGGGAACTGTAGAAATTGAGCCTATAGTTGTTAAACAAAAGCCAAAGGTAAATCCTGTTAAGTTTGTAGCTGTAAAGTCTGACATTGATAAATCAAAAGTTAAAGAGAAATTAACTTTTGACAAACCAAAACAGGATAAGCCAACTGAAGTTAACATAGGCTTAATGACAAAGAAGCAGCTTAAGTATAAGCTGAAGAATGTTAAGAATGTAAACAAGGTAAAGCTCCGTAGGAAAAATAGGAATGGAAAGGAAGGTGTGAATAAAAGTAATGATTATAAGCCTGTTCCAAATGCTCCTAGAAAGAAATGTTATAACTGTGGAAATTCTAACCATCTGGATTCTTTTTGCAGGAAAAATAAGAACATAAACTCCTTACCTTCAAAGTCAGGAGTTAAGAGTCAGTCTGTTAGATATAGGCCAAAAAATCCTTGTTTTCATTATGGTAGTTTATGGCATTCCATTTATACTTGTAAGGAATATCATAGTTTGTACTATGATTATTATCAAATAAAATCTTCTTTAAAGAAAGTTAGCATTATTCCTTCTAGTGTAAGTTCTGATGCAAAGTCTGATAGTGTAAATGCTGATAAGAAAAATGTTAACATAAACTCTGATGCTAAATCCGCTGCAAATGTTAAAAAACTTAATAAGGCCAAAGGATCCAAGCAAGTCCGGTTCCTTAAAACTAATCATTAATGGTCTTTGTGATTGCAGGGCAACAGGAAAAACATCCTAGTTCTGGACAGTGGATGTTCAGGACATATGACTGGAAATAAAGCCACGCTATCAGACTTTGTGGAGAAAGCTGGCCCAAGTGTTTCTTATGGAGATGGAAACATGGGAAAAACCTTGGGATATGGAAATATCAATCTGGAGAATGTCATCATTGAAAATGTAGCTCTAGTCTCAGGACTTAAACACAATTTGCTGAGTGTTAGTCAAATTTGTGACAGAGGTTATCATGTGGAATTCTTTGAAGAACACTGTGAAGTTGTAAGCAAATCTACAGGAAAAGTTGTTCTGAAAGGATACAGGCATGGTAACATTTATGAAGCCAAGCTTTCAACAAGTACTGATGGTTCTACAATCTTTCTGTTAAGTAGAGCATCAATTGAAGAAAGCTGGAATTGGCACAAGAAACTCTCTCATTTAGATTTCAACAATATAAATGAACTAGTCAAGAAAGATCTTGTGAGAGGTTTGCCAAAATCAGTATTTGCTCCTGATGGCCTTTGTGATTCTTGTCAAAAGGAAAAATAAAGAAAATCTTCATTCCAGAGCAAGACTGAATCTTCAATTCTTGAGCCTTATCACCTACTACATGTTGATCTATTTGGTCCAGTGAATGTCATGTCTATTGCAAAGAAGAAATATGCTATGGTCATAGTAGATGAGTTCACCAGATACACATGGGTGTATTTCTTGCACACAAAAAGTGAAACTGCATCTATCTTGATTGATCATGTCAAATAACTGGATAAAGTGGTTAAAGACTCTGTGAAAATCATAAGAAGTGATAATGACACTGAGTTCAAGAATTTGATTATGGAAGAGTTCTGCAGACCAAGGAATCAAGTAGGAATTCTCTGCTCCTGGAACTCCACGGCAAAATGGAGTGGTTGAAAGAAAGAATAGAACTCTCATTGAAGCTGCACGAACTATGCTTGAAGAGGCAAAGTTACCAACCTATTTTTGGGCTGAAGCTGTGCAGACTGCTTGTTTTACTCAAAATGCAACACTCATTAACAAGCATGGAAAGACACCATATGAGATGGTGAAGAAAAAGAAGCCAAATCTGAAGTATTTTCATGTATTTGGATGCAAGTGTTTTGTTCTTAAGGCTCATCCTGAACAGATATCCAAATTTGATCTATAAGCTGATGAAGGAATTTTTGTTGGATATCCACTTTCCATAAAAGCCTTCACAGTCTACAATTTAAGAACAAGGGATGTCATGGAATCTATCAATGTCTCTTTTGATGATAAGAAGATTACAGGACTTGAAGATTTTAATGATCATGATCAGCTGAGATTTGAGAATGAAGTTTTAATTTCTGATACTGTAAATCCTGACAGTCTAAATCATGACAGTCTAAATCTTGATACTACAAACTTTGATGGATTAAACTTTGATGTTATTGAAACTGTGGTGACTACGCCAAAGGAAGATGCACCTGTGCAGGGGGAGCATACTGAAGATACAACCACATCTCAAGAAGCATCAGAACCTACAACTGGCTCTTCAAGTTCTGATTCATCAAGTTCTGATGGGCCAAGTTCTGATAATTCTGGGAACTCCAATTTTGAAGGATCCAACTCAGAGAGCATAATTTCAAGGGGAGCATCAGAAAAGGTTGATGAAGACAACATGGATCATGGGGGAGCATCCAGTTCTAGAGAAAACCTTCGATCTGCAAGGAAGTGGACTAAAGCACATACACCTGACTTAATTATTGGAAATCCTGATGCAGGTGTAAGAACTAGAACAGCTACATCAAATGAATGTCTCTATCACTCTTTTCTTTCTCAGTCTGAACCAAAGAAAGTGGAAGAAGCTCTTCAAGATGCTGATTGGGTGCAAGCAATGCAGGTAGAGTTAAATGAATTTGAAAGAAATAAAGTTTGGACCCTAGTGCCAAGACCAAAGAACAGATCTATAGTTGGTACAAAGTGGGTGTTCAGAAACAAAACTGACAGTGATGGCATAATTACAAGGAATAAAGCAAGGCTGGTTGCAAAAGGATATTCTCAACATGAGGGAATTGATTATGATGAAACATTTGCACCAGTTGCTAGATTGGAAGCCATAAGGATATTTTTGGCTTATGCTACTCACAAAAAGTTTACAGTCTTTCAAATGGATGTAAAAAGTGCTTTTCTTAATGGAGAATTGATGTTGAACAACCTCCAAGTTTTGCAGACTCAAAATTTCCAAATCATGTCTACAGACTTGACAAAGCACTTTATGGCCTTAAGCAAGCTCCAAGAGCATGGTATGAGACATTAGCTCAGTTTCTTCTGGAAAGTGGATTTAACAGAGGGACTATTGACAAAACACTGTTTTATCTCAACCATGGAAATGACTTACTTTTGGTGCAGATATATGTTGATGATATCATTTTTGGTTCTACAAATGATAGACTTTGTAAAAGGTTTTCCAAGCTAATGCAGTCAAGATATCAAATGAGCATGATGGGAGAACTTAGCTATTTTATGGGCCTTCAAGTCAAGCAGAATGAAGAAGGAACTTTTATTTGTCAATCTAAGTACACCATAAATTTGTTGAAGAAATTTGGAATGCAAGATTGTTCAAGTGCATCCACTCATATGGCCACTACAACAAAATTGGATAAGGATACTGGTACATCAGTAGATATTACTGATTATAGAGGTATGATTGGCTCACTACTCTATCTAACTGCAAGTAGACCTGATATCATGTATGCTACCTGTCTTTGTGCAAGATTTCAAGCAGATCCAAGAGAACCTCACTTAACAGCTGTGAAAAGAATTTTCAAATACCTTAAGGGTACAGCTGATCTGGGATTGTGGTATCCTAGAGAATCAGACTTTAAGCTAATAGATTACTCAGATACAGATTTTGCAGGATGCAAAATTGACAGGAAAAGCACAAGTGGAAGCTGCCAATTTCTTGGAGGCAGATTAGTTTTTTGGTTTAGCAAGAAACAGAAGTCAATTTCCACATCAACTGCAGAAGCAGAGTACATTGCTGCAGGAAGCTGTTGTGCACAGATTCTTTGGATGAAGAATCAGTTACTGGATTATGGGTTAATATATTCTAAAATCCCTATTTACTGTGATAATCAAAGTGCTATTGCTATGACAGGTAATCCAGTTCAACACTCAATGACAAAGCACATCAGCATTAGGTACCACTTTATAAGGGAACATGTGGATGAAGGTACAGTGGAATTGCATTTTGTTCCAACAGATCAACAACTAGCAGATATCTTCACAAAACCACTATGTGAAGCAACCTTTACAAGATTAGTAAATAAACTTGGAATGGTTTCAGGTTCTTTTTCTAAATCTGCTTAGTTTATGTTCTGATACATCAGACTTTATGATCAGTATTTACAGATATTACTATCTTTGTGAATTCTGTGCCTAAATTGAAAATTTGCTTAAATGATGATTGTTGTCTGATGTGAATTTCTAAACTCTGATAGTGATATGAATGTTTCTGTGATTATTCAATCCAATGAGGATAATTGTGCTAGATGCTGAACTAGTAGTCTTTAATATACTAAACATCCCATATCTGAAGTAATTGTTTATGTGGAAATCTCTTAACACAAGCAAATTCTGATATTGAGCTTAGTTGAAGTTTACTTTGTGTATCTTATTACTAAGTCAAAAACTAGAATAGTGCTTCTTATTTGTTAAGTTCTGATGTTAGTAAATCTGATGGATGTACTAAGTGCTGATAAGCCTCATTTATCAATAGAAAAAGAAAAGAAATAAAAAATCAAGTACTCCTTTGAGATCTAGAGTAAAAAGTGTGGAAGGGAAGACCCAAGTGCATTGCTGGATTTTCTAAGTGCTGATTGTTGTTTGATGTGAATTTCTAAACTTTGATAGTGATATGAATGTTTCTGTGACTATTCAATCCAATAAGGATTACTGTGCTAGATGCTGACCTAGTAGTCTTTAAATTACTAAAAATCCCATATTTAAAGTAATTGTTTATGTGGAAATCTTTTAACACAAGCAAATTCTGATATTGAGCTTGGTCAAAGTTTACTTTGTATATCTTATTACTAAGTCAAAAACTAGAATAGTGCTTCTTATCTGTTAAGTTCTGATGTTAGTAAATCTGATGGATGTACTAAGTGTTGATAAGCCTCACTTATCAAAAGAAAAAAAAAAGAAAAGAAATATCAGGTACTCCTTTGAGATCTAAAGAAAATATATGTGGAAGGGAAGACCCAAGTGAATTGCTGGTATTAAGTAATATGTATTAGAAAAGCAAAATAAAGTTTTCTTGGTGACTTTTCACATTCTCTGATTACTGGAGAAATACTCTGATAATAGCATAAATTCTGATAAGCAGCTGTGAATCACTTACACTGAGAAGCCACTGTAAAAAGGAATTTCAAAAGATGCATAAAATAAGCACAAAACAGTTGAGGTGGACTCATGCATGAACTCATTCTATAGTAGACTTCAGAATAATGACAGATTTTAAGCAAAGTTCTTAGTTATGCCTTCTTTCTCCGATGTACTGAAGTGAATCAGACTTTACTCTTTGTCTGATATTTAGCTTAATGCACACACATACACTCCATATGAATGATGAAAATTACTGTGGTGATAAATGTTATTTTGGATGAACTGTTTAAGTGTTAGTTGCATAAATTCTGAGGACAAGTTCTGATGGAAGTTCTGATGATTAAGTTCTGATGTACCCATATCAGTATTTGTGTGAAGAATTATAGGAATAAGAATTCACTTTTCGAGTTAAGAAGCCATATTCTGATGACTTTTGAATTCTGATAATAATCAAGTTCTGATGCTGACATGGCGGTATTTATTTACTTGGTTTATTTTTGGTCATTACCTCAACGGTCACATTTTTTTCTTCAGAATATTGGTTTATGTGAGATAAAGCACTAATAATCATTTGTTTAGTGGGAATAGTTTTTTTTAAACTGAACGTGCAAAGTCATAATTGCTTATTTATCATGCCCATTAACTTTTGCCTTAACTGCTGCATGTTTGACAGGTGTAAAGGTCTGTTCCACTCCTCATTAACTGATGTAATGTGGGTTGTCTAAGTAAAAGAGATAAAAGATTTTCAAATCTTTTATTCATATTTTTATTCTATTTCACTCTCTCTCTTTTCTTATTCTCTCACATTTTCTGACGGTTCACTATACAGACATTTCAACAAACACCTTTCAGGCAAACAAGTTTCTCACTCATTTCTGATGGTGCCCAAGGATTTAATTGTTGATGGAGCCAAGTTTGTACCAAATAACTATGCTGCAATCTTGAACAAGGCTGAAGCTCCATCAGATTTGCACTTTATGCAAGATTTCTTAGCAAATAGTGAGATTGGGTATGCTTTGACCCAACCTCAAACCATTTCAAGCCAACAAGTACTAACGTTTTGGCGGACTGGGATTTTTGATGATGGTGGTACTACTGGTACTCCAAGCATCGTATTTGAAGTAAATGATGTTGAACATATAGTTACTCCTGGGGTAGTTCGCAAAGCTCTCCACTTACCAGAAGACTGTACATTCTCAACAGTGGAGGACCCTGTTCTACCGCAACTTATGGCCAGTTTGGGTTATGAGAAAAGTTTAGGAAAGCTTGGACAACTGAAAAGAGCAAATATCAGGAAAGAATGGAGCTTTTTCTTTGATTGCATCACTAAGGCATTCGCCAATAAATGCTCCAACTTTGATGCTATTCCAATCATGAGTCAGCAAATCGGGTATGCTCTTATTCATCAAACTCACTTTGATTTTGCAAGTGTTGTGCTAGGTTTTATAGGGGATAGGATGACAAAGGATAGGAATGTAGTATACTTTGCTAGCTTCTGTCAGCTTATATATACTTTTTGTTGTGCTGATGAACCCCAACCTACCACTGATTTAATTCCACCCTTTAAGCTTGCAAAAAGGGCTTTAAATGATTTGTTAAATGCTGACATTAAGAAACAAGTGGTTAGACCCTTACAAATACCTCAGTTAGTGAAACAGATACTGGTAAATGCTGATCCTCAAACCTACACATCTGTTTACCCTGATGTTCAACCCACATCCCAACCACCACAGCAGCCATCACAACATACCACATCTACACAAACACCTCAAACTTCACAACCTCAACCTACTCAACCCTCAATCAGGACATATTTCAAACCATCACAGTCATCTCAATCTCAACTTTCAGCACATCCTGCGAAGCCTTTATCTTCCAAACCCAAGAGGACTAAGACAGTACCTAAGACTCAACAGAAGAGAAGGAAACTTGTTCTGAGAGATGAGTCAGACAATGAAGAACAGGTTCCCATGTTTGAACCTGTTGTAGTAGAAGCTGAGAAAATCTCTTCTCAGAAAGACACTGTAACTGGGAGTTCTAGGACTCTCAAAAGGCTTAGAAAGCTAAATCCTGATGATAAAGCTCCTACAGTATCTCCACCCTTGAAGAAAATGAAAAAGCAAAGAGCTCACAGGGACACAGTTGAGTCAGAATCAGAAGATGAGGAAGCAGCTAAGGAAGGGGGTCAGGAATCTCTAATCCCAACAGAACCAATTGTTATTGAATCACTTCCTTCAGCATAACCAGAAACTGCTCAAGACAGAGTGTCTACTCCTCCTGTGTCACCTATAATTGAACAAGTACATACTGATTATAACACCCCCAAATCCAGGGTTAGGAATCTAGGTCGTCACATATCCATCCAATCCTTTGTCACATGTGTTAATCCCCATGATCCAACAAAACCACATCATAGACCCCAATCCTTCACACATACAAGTTATATTCTTAGAAACAATACATAACCAATAACATCTGTTATTACACATCAAATACACTTTCCAGGATCTCACACTATTACTCATAACCTCTACATGAAGTTATGAATATTTCTAACTCGAACAGCATCCTATCTGCATACTCTAGTCCACCTGAGCAAAGCTGCAAAGAGTTTGTGGGCAATCTACGTATTCTCCACGCAATTGCCTTCTCTCCAGCATACTGGCTATCTGTTGTGATATAATATATAAAAGCAAGAGTGAGCACTATGGCTCAGCAAGGTACATATATATTTATATGTATACATATATATATAATAATAAATGTACTTCATATTTTTCAAAGATTTCTGAAAACATATATGCTTGTCAAACTTGTAATATTCTCAAAATCAATTGTAACATTATATCCACTTTATACTTGTATCCATCTCTTTTTCAAACTTCAAGATTTTACTCGAACCAGAATTATAAACTAGATTTGATATTCATATCATGTATCTCATGATTTAAAACTCAGCCTTATCGGCCTTCTGTTGTAGATTGCACAACAATTTTCCAAAATGGAAGAAAAGGACTATACTGGAATAAACCACGTACCGGTGATCAGCCGAGTACGAAATTTTCTCTACTAGTAGAAGGAATACAAACCTAGCCGCCTTTGGGCTTATCAAGACACTACACGGTGGTTGCCCATTTCCGTGCAAGTCTGGAAGTCAATGGTCACAGAGACCATATAACTGTATATTGCGCCACTCCGCGCTTGGTCACTACCCGATACCTCTCCGTGCCGGGCAGGCCACATTCCAGTCCCAAAATAATTATATTATTTACACAAAATCCTTTATCGAAGGAATAGATCATTCTGAGTTGACCTTTAAATAAGATGATTTATTCATCACTTTTAATTAAATTGATCCTTGGGAGTTGTCGGAGTTTTGAATTTAAATTCATTTTCAAACCCTTGACCGTAGTAAAGTTTTACATATATTGTTCACTTATTTTTCATTGAGCGAGGAAGCAAAACCCTTATGCTTCTAGACTAAGTTCCCTAAGGTTTTGATAAGTTTCAGATGATTGATCTCTTCCGAGAAATTTTGAATAATTTAGAAAGTATCATTGGGAACTATGTCTATTTTAAATGATTTTTAGAGGTACAGAATATTAAATATTTACGGTCTCATAATATTTTTAAGAAGGGTTCAATGAATTGATAAAACCTTAAGTACAAAATGTCTCTCAATAAGGTTCAATAAATTGATAAAAATCTTAATTAAATACTTAAGACAGGATTTGACATCTTATAATTTTCCTTCGAATGGTTACATGCATTTTAGACAGAGTGAATTGATTTATAAACTTTTCAATATCTCTTTGAGTATTTTTCGGATATTTTAGTAACTCTTTAGGTATTACTTATAAATAAATAATCAAATAGGATATCCCTTGAGTGAATATTCGATTATCTCTTATAGTTATAAATCAAATCTCAATCGTTCGCTTAATATGTATATTATGTGAAAGTACTTTGTTTATTGAAATAGAAATCTTCCGCGTCCGGCTCGTTCCGGAATTAAATCGATTTAAAATATCTCTGACTCCCCCTATCTTGTATTATAATAAAATTATGTTTCAATTTCTCATACTCGTATAAAACGAAGTTTGTTTTCGTAAACAATCGCATAATTTGAATGTATTGATATCACAGACAGACATATATTTTCAAACTGTAAATTATGGCATCAATATCACAACAGTGTATATAGCATGGATAATTTGTGATAGGGTTTCGTAAACTTGCCTGATATCCAAGCTCTACCTTGATGTATCCCTCTCGGTCCTGGAACCTCTACCAAGACATAATATAACCTCGATTAGTCGGGTTAACCAATGATCGACTTATTCTAAGTAGACTCACTCTACCCGATCTTCACTCTCTCGGGTTCATTTAACTTACGACATCTCACACCTCGTTACTGTCCATTTAAAATCTCATTCGACACACCTATGTGTTCTTCTTATAATCCTTAACAACTCTCGTGTTTTGATCATCTCCAATTTATATTATTAACTTGGCCAAAACGGGCGGTCAAAGTAGTACTTCCATAGTTGACTTTTCACTGAATTACTATTACGCGACTTGCACGCTAGCATTTTTAATAAATCGAAAAAATAAGATTTAAATGCGAAACCACCTCAAGGACTTCTTGAGTATTTTTTGATAATTATCACAAAAGTTTCGATTTGAAAATATCAATTTAAATAGCTAAAAATATTTCCAAAGTTCGGTCGACTATGGAGTTTTACTATTCGTGCTAGTTTTACTAAAACGCTCATAACACACAAACCGTTAAATCAATCGACACGCCGTCTTTTCCTGCACGATCTAGATAACTTCTACTTTTTAATCAAAAACAAATTCTATCCTTTTTAGAAAACAAATTTCCCAGATTTAATCAAAACAGGGCAGTAGCTAGGCAGTGGCTACGCGTCGTGTAGCATTACCGCGCGACTTTGGTTCCAACATTTTTATAAAATTGGAAAATTATGATTTTAATGAAATTCTTTTTAGGTCTTCTTTCTTACTGTAATATACAGTTACCATGATTTTTCCATAGTCAAATTATAATTTTTAGGGTTCCAAAATCATCACACAACTCCTCAATCCGTAACTGTGTTCTCACAGAAATGCTTTTCACTAAATCGGCCATAACTCCTAAACCTTAAATTGCCTCGCGACGTTCTTTATATGTACTGAAACTAAAAAAAAATCTAGATTTTCATGTCTAGTGGTTCACACTTTACAGATTATTTCATGGCCGAATGCTCTGCACAAACCAGAACATGTGAAACAAGTCCACTACTTAACAACCACAACAAGATCTTGCCATTTCCACTACTTGTAACCAACATCAACACATATAATCTTCAAGATTTACTCATCTACTCATCCTTTACATTATCTAGTATAACATCCAAGAACCACATCTCATAATCTTTAAAACTTAACAAGATTTAAACATATAAACCTCAAGCATTCTCAATCTCTTAAATCTTGAAACTATATAACAATAATCCTTAAAATCCAACCATAAAATCTTTAAGGGTGAAGAGTTATACCTTCTTGGATCGTTAGAACACCTAGGAGGAGTATATTAACCTTGTATAATATTGATCTATCCCTAACAAGCCTTAGACTAACAAGAGAAATCAAGAAAACGAGTTAGTAAAATTCGGAGTTACTATTCAGCATCTCCTTCAAACATTTTTATAAAATTGAAAAACAATTATTTGAGTCTGAAATTTGGTATGAAGCTTACCTATGATATGGAGCAGCTACGGTTAAAATTTCATGATATTTGAGTGGGTAGATCTTAAGTTATGAATTTTTATTTCTTGGGGTTCTTGGAAATTCGGAAATGGAGAAGGATGGAGAGAATGGCTTTCTTTTGCTTGGCTCTTGAAAGTGTGTTAGTTTATAAGTATACATATATGGATATATGTATAAGAGCTGTACTTGGACAAAGAAATAATAGAAGTATGGCTTGTGATTGTGTGTTGAATGAGAGAAATATGGAGGTATGGTGCATGTACTCCTTGTCTCCCCCTTTACTATTCACAACATTATTCTAGTTTGATTGACTAACTACTAGTTATACTTCTAACTACTAGTTGGGTGTAGGATTATGCATGGCCAACTTGCATGGCTTCCAATTACTTCCTCATTTAATTATCGTTCATGCACTTGTCATTTTATTCCGATAGTTTTCCCGTAGAACGTTTCATTTCGCAAGGATTTCGTTTATCGTCTATAATCCTTTAATCACTTCCATTCCTTTCTCTTGAACTTAATAACATCTTGATGAGATGTTTATTTAACGTAGTATTCCCGGTTCTACACCATTCTTTACGGATTCTAAAACACTTAGTATGGGTGGGAATCTTCGAATTTCGACGGCTTTTGCATTCACTTATTTCGCTCGTTAAACCAGAATACGTTCTCGGATCCTCAAGATTCCACTATTCACTTATGGTGAACTCAAAATTTTTGCATAATCACATCCAATTATTGTTCACTGAAGTTTTAAAATATTACAAAATTTAGGGTTCTTCCACTGATGACCCAGGTACAAGTGCTGAGATTGATATTCATAACTTGATTGTTCCTGAGGTTTTGTACTTAGAAGCTCCACCAACTCAAATCACTCCACCAACAATACCAATTCTAGATGCTGATTTTAATGAAGATATTCCTACTACACCAATTCTGAATCTAGATGATGAAAATCAGATTTTAGGTGGGCATCAAGGTTTGGCTGTTGATCAGAACTTAGTTGGAGATCAGCACTTAGAGGATGATGTTGAAGCCTCAATAGCCTCTCATACTATTCTTTTAAGAGGATGCTGATGATGCTGATTCTATAAGTTCTGATATTGCTAATGTTGAACTTACTGGTGAAGCTGCTGCCAATGTAGATGCTGATGCAGCCGGTCCATCAGGACATGCACCTTAACAAGCTCCAAACAAAGCTGAATTAATCAAGAAGTTTGTTAGAGAAGATGCACCAGTACCTTGGAGTGAAACTCCTAGAGGAAGGGAGTGGACTAAGGAATGGAACAAAGTTGATTTTGTTCCTTCTTCAACCAAACTTGCTGAGCACTTGACCAAAGCTGATGAGATGCTAGTCAATGATGATTTCAAGACACAGCTCAGAGTTACTGCACTAAGTACAAGGCACCTTCAAGGTCAACAATCTGTAACTCAAGCCAAGGTAGACAAGATTCAAGAATCCATAAATCAGCAAGATATGCTTGTCAAGCTGGACAAGAAAAGGTTTTTCAAACCTACCTTTGACAGAATTGAGTACATTGAGAAAACTCAGGAGAAGCAACAGGCTCAGATTGATAAAATTTTGCAGAATCAAGCTTCTCATCAAAATCAACTCAATGAGATCCAATCCTCAGTGGAATTGCTTGTCTCTCTTTTTTTACCTTCTGATGCCAAAAAGGGGGAGAGAGTAATTAAGTCCAAATGCAAAACTGTTAAGACACTGAAGGGAAAGGATGATGAAAAAGATGACCAGGGAAACTCTGGAATGGGTGGAGGTCATGGTCAAGGTAAAGGTTTTTCATCAAGCACAGCTGGAACTACAAGTCAAAGAACAAGTTCTGATACTGGGAGAAGAATAAGTTCTGATACTGGTAAAATAATAAGTTCTGATGAACATCTGGAACTTGATGAGGAAATTTTAAGACAGTTATTTTTGAAAGAAACTCCAGGAATAGACTTTGAGAGTCTAAGGAAGAAGAAGCTAGACTTAAGTTAGAAAAAGTCAACTCCAAATCTAAAGCTTCTGTTGTTGAAAAGAAACTTCCTAAGGCTAAAGGCATTATGATAAAAGAAAGGATAAATCCTGAGGCAACTAAAGCCAAATCATAAGTGGAGATAGATCCAAGGTCTAAGGGCAAAGAAAAAGTTGATGAACCTGTAAAGGTTTATGTGCCATTCATTATTGAAGAAATATCTGATGAAGATGCTAGTCTTACTCTGATAAAAAGGAATATTTCTCAACCAACCTCTGACATGGCCCATATTGTTCAGAGTCAAGATATAGTAAGTTCTGATATGATAGTGAAGCAAACAACCTCTGATATAGCTCAAGTTGGCTTGATATCAGAAGATAAGGAAAAGGAAACCTCTGACATTGCTCATGTTAAACCTTCAAAGTTACTCCTACCAGGATTCACCAAAGCTAAACAGACTCAATCTTTGAAGACTGCAACAAGTAGTTTTGAAGCAAGAGTTGTTACAGGAAAAGAAGCCAGAGATAAATCTGGATTGGGTAGTGCTGATGAAAGAAGAATACTGAACACAACCAATGATCCAACTTCTTTAAGTGAACCAGGTGTTGGAGCAACTCCTGAAAGATTGAATCAGCTTGAATCTGTACAGATGGTTTACCATACATTTTTAAAAGAACACATCTTGTTATATTTTATGACAGATGGAAGGATATACCATATTAGGCAGAATGTTATACCACCGAAGTATTTTGAGGAACTGGAACATGTTCAATTCTTACTTCAAGTGAAGAACACATTAACAGATAGTGTTGCAAATTATTTGAAGACTCAAATTCAAAGACAGAAGAAGCTTTACTCTGTAAAGTCTGACAGCATATACTGTCCCAAGTACAGAGATCACAAAGGTGATATTGTCGAGATGAAGCCTAACTCTGCTAAGATTATAACTACTTTTTTGGGTTATAAGGCTGTGGAATTCAATCTTGAGTCTAACAAGGCATATTTAATCAGACTAGATCAGGATATAAGGAAAGCTAGAATAATTGATCTCAGGGCTGCTATCTTTCAAATTGGTGAAGATACAGTTGAATTGAAAAATGCTAAAAGGAGGATGGTTAATGAACTTGAATATGCTGAGAGATGTTTGTTAAAGAACTATCTCTGAACAATTCCTGATATCAAAGAGATCAGTAATTGAAGCCAAGTCAAAGATTTACAATTGCTTAAATTCTGATGTGTATACAGACTGAAGCTGTTATCAGACCTTGAGGATGGTAAAGCTACAAGGACTGTAAGTTGTAGTTATCTAGTCAAATTTTCATTCATTTGTACTTAATGTTTTTGACATCATCGAATATCTATTAAACTTGTATATTATGCTAATTTACAAGTTGGGGGAGATTGTTAGATATATTTGATAATGTCATGACTAATATGATTTGTGTTTAGTTTTCAGATCTTACTTAACAGGACAAATTAGTACTTAACTGGAAATCAGTACTTATACTGAAGTCAGAACTT
The DNA here is from genome assembly GCF_009905375.1 of Apium graveolens. NCBI lineage: Eukaryota > Viridiplantae > Streptophyta > Magnoliopsida > Apiales > Apiaceae > Apium > Apium graveolens. The sequence continues at coordinate 89,333,215 of NC_133648.1, forward strand.
AAGATATCAGAACTTAAGTTGTCAGAACTTAAGTTATCAGGAGATATTTATCAGGAGATAATATCAGGACTTAAGGAGACTTTCAGATAAGGAAGGCGGCTGATTGAAAGGAAAGAAGATCAAGACAAACGCAAGAAGAGATATGCATGAAGAAGGAATTTTATGAAGAATAGAATACTTGGAAGAAAAGATAACTAGTTCATATATTTTAGGAAGCAGAATTATATTCCATATCAATTAGAATTTATCTTGTAACTGTGTAGTATATAAACACAGACATAGGGTTTACACTATATGTTTTATCAATAATCGAGGTTATTATTTATTGTAACCCTAGCAGCTCTCGTGATAAGTTATTCATCACTGAGAGAGGACAGCTCCATATTGTAACAGAGTTTATTGTGTTAAATAAAATATATTTTCTGTGTTCTTATATTCGATTTGATTGTGATAAACACTGTATTCAACCCCCTTCTACAGTGTGTGTGACCTAACAGTCAAACTTATCACAAAATGAATAGGGATCATTTGCCTTGGCTTCATTATACTTGCAGGCTCCTTCAACTAGCTTGCTAACAACCTTTTTACAAAGGTGAGTGAGGTGATTCACAGAGCCACATTGTTCACATTTCTTCCTTAGAGCATCTGCAATATAAGCAAAATTGTTGCTTTTGTTTATCCCAATCTCTCTATTTCTATTCTTCTTCTTTTTTCTGGCATCTTCAGTTTTTGTTTCCTTGACAAGTGTCTTGGAATCTTGGTTATCCATGAGCTTCTTTTCAGCTTTGGAAGTTTGAGTTGTTTCTGCATTTTTCTTCTCATTATCTTCATCAGCAATTTCTTGCTTTATGATCAACTCTTCTTCACTAAAATCTACCTCACATGCTTTGAACATAGGTGAACCAACCTTTTTCAGCATAGCTGGAACATCTTCATTTTCATTTGCTTTCCCTTTTTCACCTGCAGCTTTCTTCTTATTGTTCAAGGCATCATAATCAAGACCAATAGCAATATTTGCACATGGCTTGTTCTTCTCATGGTATTGTCCAACCAACTCAAATGCATTTCTGAAAGATTTCAACTTGACTTCATTCTTTTCTAGCTTCTCCCTTAACACATCTTCAATCTCATTTGCACACTTGAGCTTGTTCTTTAGATATGCATTTTCTTATTTCACAGCTTCAAGCTCTACCAGCAACAACTCAGTTTCTTATTTCTCATTTTCAAGTTTCTCATTTATCTTTGTCAGTTTGCTAACCTCTTCATTAACAACAACCATACTTGTATAAATATGAAACATTTCTATGCTCATCTTTTCAACAGTTTTCCTATATTGACTCATTATTAAATCAATGGTGGTAAGAGTTGGTACCTGTGTTTTTGATGAGGATGACTCTCCTTGCTCCAAGGCCATAAGTGCATAATTTCCATATTCATCATCTTCATCATTTTCAGAATCATCCCAACTCTTTCCCTCTGTAATATAGGATTTGCTTTGCTGTTTCTTCAGAAGAGCTTCATACTTTGATTCCAATTTAATATAAGCTTTGTCTTTCTTTGCTTTCTTGGTTTTCCTGCATTCTGTAGCAAAATGGCCTAGCTCATCACAGTTATAGCACCTTATCTTTGATCTGTCAACATATCCAGTTTTGTAGCCATTTTTTCTATCAGGAGTATACTTCCCTTTTCCTTTCCATTTGTTGTCTTTGTTGAAATATTTTCCTTTTCCCTTGAAGAATCTTGACTTCTTTACTCTAATGTTAGAGAAATTTATTTCCAGATAGGCCATTGACTGATCTAGCTCATCAAGTTCATCCAGGGTATAGAACTCATCTTCTTCTAATTCCAGTATGACTTGTTCTTGTGAATCATCGTTTCTTTGCTCACTGGTTGAGACACTTGGAGTCTGGAATTTTGACTCATCATTAGAGATCTGGCTTTCATTAATAATAAGAGCACTTGAACCATCTACAAAATTCCCTTGACCAGCTTTTAGTGATTTCCTTTGAATCATTTCCAATTCATATGTTTTTAAAATTCCATATAGAACTTCCAAAGTGAATCTGCTCAAGTCTCTCCCTTCTCTGATTGCTAAAATTTTTTGTTCCAAATGGTCAGGGAGTGTGAGTAAAAACTTCAGGTTCACTTTTTCAGCTTCATAATATTTATCATACAGCTGCAAGTCATTAATCAGCTTGTTAAACCTTTCAAACACATCAGTAATTATTTCCTTTGGCTTAGCCATGAAACCCTCATACTGTGAAATCAGTATCCTACTTTGATTTGACCTAACTTCCTCTGTTCCTTCATAAAGCATCTCTCTCTTCTCCCAGATCTGCTTAGCAGTGTTACAGCTGACAATGTTATTGTACATTACATTTTCAAGTGACTCTATCAAGATCAGCTACAAGCCACTATCTAGGGAGACTTTTTCTTTCTCAGGCTCAGTGTACTCTGAAGGATCTTTAGGAGCATAATGAGCTGGAATGACCATGTCTCCATCTGTAGATTCCTCAACTCTTACCATAGGAGTGAAAGGCCCATTCTTGAGAATCTGAATATATAATGGATTGGCCATCCAGATACATAGCAACATTTTCTTCTTCTATAGAATGTAGTTAGTCTTATCAAAAGTAGGGATTTTGATGCTACTGATTTTCAGTGTATTCATTCTTCCAAGATCTTGAATCTGTTTAATTTCATATTTTACTCTGATACCACTTGTTAGATAATGAATCACACACAGATTTGGGCTGAATGTGTTTTTTTGTTTTTCTGCTTTTCCTAAAGTGTTTATGGTGATGAACAAATTAAATTAAGATCTTGTAGTTAAATGTGTTAGTACTGAATTTAGACAGATAAAATAGTGAACACAAATCTTTCAAAACTCACTTAATTTTATATTAAAATTAATAATATTTTGCTACAAAATTTCTAGGCTCTTTGTTGATAAAGAGCTTAGCTTCTTCCTTGAGAGAATACAAGATTTTCTTATCTAAATTGTTACTTCTAACAAAGCATCCAGTGTTTACTTTATTGAACAGTAAACACTGGTTATTACACAGCATGCAATAGCATGTACTAAATACTTTTTTTGGATAACCAAATCTTTCTATTTCTGGCTTAGTATATCTTTGTTAATCTTGCGCGCCTATGACTTTGCTTTTCCAGTTAATATTGGCCTTTGATCTTGTACTCTTCAAGCTGCTTTTTGTAGACTTGTCAATCCAAATGATTGGATTATTTGTTGATTGATAATCTTGGATGTTTAACTGGTCTGCACTTTGTACTTTGAGTTTTACCTTGAGATCTCCAGTTTGGTATATAGAGAACTTGTCATCTCGATAAGTATTTTGGCTTATCGAGATCTCTAATCACTCTACAGTTGTTTTGACTTATCGAAGTCTCTGAGTTCTCTATAAGAGAATTTGGCTTGCCGAGATCTCTCACCTTCAGATATTCACTTTGGCTTATCGATAACTCTGAGTTCTCTAATGACAACTTGGCTTATCGATAACTCTGAGTTCTCTAGTGACAAATAGACTTATCGATATCTCAGAGTTTTCTAGTAAAGAAATGACTTGTCGATATCTCCAGTCTTCATTTTTCAATTTGGCTTGTCGATATCTCTGAGTTCTCTAGTCGCTTTTCCTGACTTCTCGATAAGTCATTCTGGAGTTCTCGAATGACTTCTCTATAACACTTAATCTATGACTTGTAGAGATCCTGACTTAGAATATTTTTCTCAAAACAGATTTATTCAACTCCAAGCTTCTTCATAATTCTTCTGAGGCGTGATCTTCTTGATCTTCTTTCAGATAGAATTCTTAGGCTTGATACTGTTTACAGAAAAAGACTCCATTCTGCCCTTAAACACTTTTACAGACTTAAGTGGTACAATAAAAAATGTAAACTTAGATTACAATACAACTTAGTTAGGGTTATCAATTTGACTTAGTCTTGTTATTGTACAGGCATGTCTTACACAACAAAACCCATAAAGCTTTTTACTTCTGTTGGAGTCTTTGGTCTCTCCCATTTAATTATAGATTCAATCTTTGACATATCTACCATCTCTTCTTCATTACTAATAACATGTCCAAGAAATTGTACTTCTCGTAACCAAAACTCACACTTTGAAAACTTTGCGTACAATTTCCTCTATCACAGTCTCTTATCAATTCTCCCAAAGTCATTATCGTCTTGAGTCTCTCCTTTCTACTAAGGACGTTAGCCACCATATTGGCTTTCCCTGGATGATAAAGAATCTCATAATCGTAATTTTTGATTTAGCTCTAACCACCTCCTCTGGCGCATGTTAAGCTCTTTCTGCATGGAAATATACTTGAGCTCTTATGGTTTGTGTAAACTTTGCACTTCTATCCATACAAGTAGTGCCTCCAATCTTTAGGGCAAAACTATTGCCACGAGCCCAAGCTTATGGGTGGGGATATCGAATTTTATATTTCCTTAATTATCTTGACGCGTACGCGATTACCTTGACGTGCTGTATAAGAAGCACCCTAATTCCTTATGTGAAGCGTCACTACACATCACAACATCTCATTTCCGTCCGGCAACGCCAACATAGGGGTCGTCACCAATCTTTACTTCAGTTCTTAAAAGTTGTTCTCGCATTTCTCTGTCCATTCGAACTTCTCAGTCTTACGAGTAAGCCGCGTTAAAGGGGCTACTATCTTTACAAACTTGAACGAACCTCCGGTAGTGACCGGACAATCCTACCTCTGGTAGTTTCCCTAACCATGGTATTCATTTCATCAGTGGTCCTTTATTCATTCTTGTCAGGATCCTCCACGGGATCCTCCTCAGCAACAATCCCTTCTGGGATAACAGCCTTAATTGTTACATCCTTAATATGAATATCATTTAGTGCCTCGTTAGGGTGCTCCATTGGATCCATAATCTGATCCCCAATATTTAGTAAAACATCATCATATTATTGCACTTGAACTTCAGGGTTCGGAGTCCCACTACCATATACGATAACGAACTATGCTTCTATCACGATATTTATAAGGGTTCCCATAAGGGTTTTAACTGTCAGTACTACGTTAGGTAGTCTGACTATGAACTTGGCAAGAGTTCTTATTATCTTAGTGAACTTATTATTTTAACGTCACTTCGTCTCTGAGGTTTATAACGCTTAGCTCTGATACCATTTCTGTAACACCCCCAAATCCGGGGTCGGGGATCCGGGTTGTCACGAGTTCCATTTCCCTTAATAACACCCAATCTTAATAAACAATCAACTACTCCGTACTGTGAACCCACAATAAATACACACACCACAAGTATAGTCTCAGAGATGAATATCCAAAAATAACATGAGTCATTTTATTCCATAATTATATGCCATTACACCTTAAAAGGGTTTCTGAATAAATTTACATTTCTTTGCCATTATTACAATTCATAAAGATACATAAGTCTGGTACATCAAAAGTTGAAAGCCTAGCCTATTGGTGATTCCTACCTCAGCTACAGCGTCATAAATGCCTATAGGAAACTGCGGAACGTTTCCTATCCGCTCGCGAATTGGGAGCTTGGTCATGTTCATCTTGTCTATCTGATGTTGTGTGATGAAAGAAGAAAGCAAGGGTGAGCAACAAGCCCATCGAAATAATATGTATAATAATTAACAATATATGAGCATCCTCATAGTACTCATGAAAGTCTTGGTCAAGAAGAAATGAACCAAGTTTGATCTCTTAATGCGACCAAGTCGCAAAATATTTATTATATATATATACTTTTCAGAATTTTTAAATCCTCTTCCATGTATAATATACATAGAGTTCCAATTTATAACTGTATAAAAATATCGTTGCAAGGTGATCTCATATATCTAACCTTGTCTCAACGTTTTTGTGAAAATCTTTGTCATGCATAAGATAATCATTAACCAGATATAAGTTGAAAAGATGAAGTTACAAGACATAACTTGTATAAAATCAATCTTTGAAATATCATCAAAATGAAATGAAGTTACGAGATACTTCATTTGATGGAAACATCAATTTGAAAACTCGACCATGCCAACACTCAACAATCACCCAGCCGTATCCTTTCTATCGAAGTGCTCTGGGTAGTGTGGTAGAAATATCCAACTGGATGATGAACTCATTAGGGGAGTTTGCCGCGCCAGGAAGACCACTTACGATGATCAGTCGCAGTAGGGCAACCCCACCATTTTCTACATGTAGAGGAGAACCTGTCGGATTTACTTGTCAACTGAACACTGGAATCCTAAGGAATGGACCGTCTTAGCGGAACTTCCAGGCCATTTGGGCCAATATAATAAGGCTGGGCCGGCGCCACTCGACCACTTACACCACTCCTAGTTCAGATGAAATCCATGACTCTGAAACGTAAAGCTCGTCCCCCCTTTCCCCAAGTAGAAACTTGTTGATACGGCTCCACCAAGAAGTCGTATCTAGTTGGAAAGGAAAACTCACCGATATTTCCCAGGCGATGCCTGTTAATGGATTAACTTGTTCCAAGAATTTTACTTCCCGAGTGTTGGGTAAGTAATCAAAAACTCTTTTATCAAAACAGCAACCTTGTTGCGAATATAAAATACACCACAGAGCCGGATCCTTCAGGTTTTGAGCGAGTATTTAAATCCCCTTCGAAAGAAAGATCTTAAATATAAAAATGAGTTTTGGGATCCGCCCTAACTTTTAAAAATCAATTTGAAGACTTGAAAACATTTTTAAGAATGTTTGGAGTAATGCTGATTTAATGAAATAAATCAGTCCTGATATATTAGAAAATATCTGAATATTATTATTTAAATAATATTCCCATGAAGGGTAATCCTTATTAAAATAATTGAAGTAGAAGTTTTTAAAACTTATACTTGAAATGAATAATAAATAACCAAAGATATACTTATACGAAAGTACGATCTTTATTTGAATAATCAAAAATAAGTTTGATTATCGAAACATTATTCTTTAATAAAATAAAGAATATTATTTCGTAAATAAGCGGAGTCATAAGTCCTCAAATGAATATTCAAAATAATATTCATTAAAAATAAACGGAGTCATAAATCCTCGAATGAATATTCAAAATAATATTCATTAAATAAAATAAAGTTATCGAATAAATCTTATTCGATTAATAGTTTTGAAAACTATAACTATATATATAAATATATATATATATAATATACTCGAGAACATCGACTCCCGGTTTAGAAAATATCCACCTTTGGGTCCCCTATACTAAGGGTATACGCAACTACTGCTTATCTCTAGCATAGATATTATGCAGTTTATAAGCAATTGAATCAACAATTAGATATCAAGATTACAAAACAAGCATGCATATATACCATATCAACATGCTCCAATATATCACAAGATTTTCTAATAACAATCATGCATTTATCACAAGACAATGCATATACATATATACATCACAACAACAGTATAGCGGGTAGAAAACTTGCCTGAGTGTTCCCGGATAGACTTAAGCTTAGAGTCGGTCCGATAACCTATGAACAACAACATAAGTCAGAATTAAACCCCGGTCGCTTAAGAAACTAGACTTTAACCAATTGAACCCTAACGTTTGCTTATGGTCCCTTCTACGCTTAACGAATCACGTAAGTCGTTCGAGTACCCTCGGCTTCGCTATTTTTAATAAATTAACCATTAAGAATTTTAAGGCGATTATTTCGCGAGTACCCTACCAACTACCTTATCCACTTTACATAATTGTTTCATACTCCAATTAGTCATTTAAGTACCTTAACCAAGGTTTCAAATTAAGGCGAGGGGTAATGGTTCGTTCGAGGAACGCCGTTACTTAAAACGGTCGTTTCTCCTAAACCGTACATCGGATTCAAGCGTACCACATATCAAAACGAAGCTCGTAACATGAACTATCTAATCATGGCAATGGTCAAAACCTAACAGTGAGTTCACGGTCCTGATGTTAAGAACAAAAGCAGTCTAAGGTAAATCGGGCATTACAACGGCTATGTTTACGCGATTACCAATATTTATACCACTCTAATTCCTTACCAATTCACTACAAACCACCCAACCATCAAAAATACATCAAACACAACTTAGATCAAGGCAAAGTCAGTCCATAATCTCAAGGTTTTCATACTCATTCAACCACAAACATGATCTACTAACCATAACTTAAGATTCATTAACCATTAACCAAGATTCATATCAAAAATCACCACAAATCCAACCAAACTATTTAACATACATGGATCTTGCTATACATACATGGATATTTCTATATATACATTAATCCATCCATAAACTCATCAAAACTCAAAGTTCAAACTATAAGTTAAAGGTGAAAGTTGTTTATACCTCCTTGAAGCTTCCTAACACAACCCAAGAGCTTTGAATGCCTAAAAGAACCTTGATCCTTGCTTGTATAACCTTAACATTTCATAAAAATGAAGAAAACTAACATTAGTTCTTGAAAGTTACTATTCATCATCACTTTTGATGATTTGTTTGCCTAGGTTAAGAATGGAATTTGGCTTCCAAACTTCTACCATGCATTCACTAGTAGGTAAGGAAGCTATGGTAATTACCTTGTGATTTTAGAGCAAGAGAAGCTAAGATTTGGTTTTTGAAGAAAACCAACCGAGAGTTTAAGTGGGGAGAAGAAGAAAGCTTGCCTGATTCTTGAATTCTAAAGTTTGTGAAATGATTTGCTTGGCTAGGATTAATCCTTGGTAAATATCTTCCTTTAACTTTAATAAAGTGATGACATCACCTCCATTACATCATCACAAGGACACTTGTCCAAACCTTATGGTTGGATGATGTCACAACCCACTAATCCCATCTGATTAGTGCTTAATTACTTGGCTAATGGTCGTTATCTATTTTACGGTTCGCTTAGCTTTCGTTCTCATTCGTCGTTTGAGGGATCATATCCGGGATCTTTTTACTTGGGTTCCCCTAAACCTTTCTCAATATTTTATATTCCTTTTTATGATCCCCTCTTAAAATCCTTGAATTTAAATCTTTTTTATCCTGTCACCTTATACTCAATTCTTTCGGTATCTGGTGGATTTTAGGGAAAAATCAAAGTGTTCGGATTTGGATTCCGACGATCTTTACATACACTTATTTACTTTATGGAGTACTAATACGATCTTAGAATTTCTATAAAAGTACTCCTATATAGCGTGGTCTGATAATTTTCCTTAATCATCATCATCAGCAAAAGTTACTATTCATCCGTGTTTCAAAATTTTCCAAAAATTGGGGTTATTACAGAATATCTTTGCTAGTGTCTATCACATTGTCCAAATATGCTTCACAATTCTGACGTAAAAACTTCTTCACTTGAGCTATCGTTAAAAACTTCTTTTCCTGTTTATTTCCTCAAAATAACATCTTCTTCTTTTCATCCAAAGTCTGGAGTTTCACTTTTCTATTCCTACAATTGATCTGAACATTATTTTTCGATAATCAATCCATTTCTAGATAACATCAAACTCTCCTAACTTAAAAGGTATTAGGTTGGCATGAAAATGATGTCCTCATATCTCAATATCACACCTCGGACACACTTGCTCTATGGAAACTTGATTCTCATTAGCTAATTCTATCATTAATGCTTTGTCTAATAATTCAACTTCACAATGCAGTTTATCAACAAAATCCTTATAAATAAACGATCTTATGGATCCAGAATCAATTAAAATTTTAGCATCTATGAAGTTTAAAGGTAGCGTAATTGCAACCACATCATAGCTCTGAATAGCATCCTTCATAGACATGTTGAATGTCCTGGCTTTAGGTTGAGCTAGTGGTCCTTTAATCCTGGGCACACCCTGAGATAGAACACCCACAATCTTTGATATATTATTGGTCACACCCGGTGTTGGGAAATTTCTGGAGATATACCCTGGCTTTCCACACTTAAAACAAGTAGTTCTTGATTTCTGACCTTGAGTCAAACTCTGACACATATTGGAAAAGTGTCCTTTCATGCCACACTTGAAACACAACAAATTGGTATTACAGTTCCCAAAATGCTTTCCACCACAAATCCTACAGTATGGCATCGAAGATGAATTGAAACTTTGGTGATTCTGGCCTCTAAACTGATTATTCTGACTTTCATTCCCAACTGATGGTTTCCTAAATCCCAAACTTTGATTCTACTAAAATTTTAGCCTTTTATTGAAATTGCACTGAAAGTTACTCTGTTGTTGTCCTCCTCCTGAGGTTTCCAATTTCCTTTTTTTCCATCTTTTTCCCTCTGAGATGTGTCACTTTGACTTTCAATAACCATGGCCTTCTAAACAACCACAATATAGGAAGTCAGTTCGAACATAGCCATTCTATTCCGAATCCAAAATTTTAACCCTTGTTGAAACTTTTTTGCTCTCTTCTCATCTGTATCAACTTGATCCGGAACAAACCTTGCCAATTCCGTAAACTTGGCCTCAAAATCCGTGACACTCAGATTATCTCGTGGTAAACTCAGAAACTTGATTTCCATCTGATTTATCATATGCCTTGGGAAATATTTTTGCAAAAACAACTATGTAAACCTCTCCCAAGTCACAAACTCATCTCTTTCCAGTGCTCTCTTAGACTCCCACCAATAGTTTGCCTCACCCTTCAGAAAATAACTGGAAAATTTGGTCTTGTACTCAATCCCTGCTCCGACTAAATCAAAAGATTTCTCAATCTCTTTAAGCCATGTATTGGCTTCCACTGGATCAGCGGTTCCCTTAAACTCGGGTGGATTAACAACTTGAAAATTCTTAAAAGTCACCGCAGGTAGAGCTGCTGTTGCTGCTGCGTAAAATGCAGCACTTGCTGCTGCATTAATCACAACATTTGGATAACAACAGGATCCGAACGACTTTCGGCATGACTTCTTCATGATTTATTCTTCTTCTTTGGACCCATTTCTCTGAAAAAAATGATAAATTCTTATAATCTGCTAGGCATGGTTGCAATTATGTAGCAATTTATTAACATGACTAAAAATATTCATGCATAAAATCCTTTTATCCACGTTATAATTTACTGACATTTTTATTACCTGCTGCATAATTAGTGCGTCATCCTGCTCAAAATCTCACATAATGATAACAAAATAAAGAAAAGACGAGAAATGGGCTACTACTACAAAATGCTCAAATGAATAATAATCTGGATATAAATAACAATAATTTAGACAACCATCTGGAAAAATAAACTGAATTATACCATATTTTAATCTGGTGAACTTGGATAATATGAAAGAAAATTAACACTAAATAAATTAAAAAAGAAAAAAAATAAAATAAATTTGATACAACAAAATAGGAATTGCTATACAAACAAAATATATAGAAAAAAGTACTGGAACAAGCATCAAAAGCGCTTTCTCAACTGATCTGATATAAGCTCAAAAACATACTACTCACTAATAGGAATGACAGAAAAGGGAATATACTGTACTACAAAAGACATCTGAGCTCCGCCAAAATATCCCAGCTGCCGCTGGCACAACCCTCGCATCCACACTGCATCTATATATCACTGGCTCATGCCACTATACACAACAAAATAAGAGAACGGACATCCTTTGCACTGTACCAGTCGAATAACCCTGTAAGCCTCTGCATCCCACTCGCTAGTGGATGGGAGCTCTTCCAACCTCTGTCTATCTATTTGCTCGGTAGCTCTAACTCTGGACTGAACCTCTAAACATAAAACACCTGACCTCATGGATACCGCCTGTGCCATCTCATGCATATCCTGACTCATCCCGACATTCTGACCTCTAAAAAAGTCTCGCTCTCACCCCATGGTTGCATACACATGGTATGGAACTACACTGGGAGTCGCTGCTGCTGGGGCCCGTAAAGTTACTGAAGTTATGGATGGCGTGGGTCTTTGCCTCCGAGAATGACTAGCCCTAGATTGGATAGACTCTCTGGTCAAAGCTAAACGTGCCTCCTCCATAATTTTCATAACTCGGACCTCTCCAGCCTCTGAGATATCAACAACTACCTTTGTGCGAACATATACAACTACACTCTCAGCAACTCTAACCAACTTCGGATCCTCCACCACCTCCTGAACCAACTCTACTACCGGGTTTGCTGGCCTATCAACCCTAGGCTCCACGAATACTACCTCCTCCTGATATCGGCCTACCATAAGCTCACTATGCACTGACTCCTCTGAGCTCGAGGAAGGGGATGGGGGTCCTACCCGCCCACCTGAATATCATGTCTCATCAAAACTATCCCCATCAACATGCTTCTCCTGGAATTATATCACATCACACAGATATAAAAATCTGAAAACTTAAGACTAAAGACTATATTCGATAGTCTGGGCTGAACACGATATGAGTTAGACACACACTTATCTCATGTGATCCCCCTATGACTCAATTAGGACAACTCTTAAGTCTATTTCAGTGACCATAACCTGTAGCACTGATACCAACATGTGACGCTCTCCAAATCCGGGGTCTAGATTTGGGAGTCACTAACTGATAAATAATAAAATAATATACACTGTGGAATAAATACTATATATGACCCCTACATGCATAAGGATCGAGCACAGGTTATGATATGAAACATATACTAAAATAAACTGTGATTTATTATAATTATAAACCTATTTAGTATAACCTCTACATGAAGTTATACTAACCCTTAAAAAGTCTAGATTAGTTTTACAAACCAATTCATTTTTCTTATTATTACATTCCTCTAACTTCAACCTGCTGAGGCATCTAGAACCTGAAAATATGAGGATTCTCATGAGGCGCCCTCTTTCTAGCTGTATGAAGCATGCGAGGCATCATTTTCCCTGTCTGAAAGATCAGCACAATAGAACAAATATGAGTTACAAAATTCTCAGCAAGCAATATAATATATGTTCTCGAAATAATTACAACAATATTATGCTGATAAACGAAGAACAAGAGATAAACAATAATATCTGAACAATAACTGAAGCTAGAATAAGCTATAAACAGTATTATATTGGAATCTTTATCCGACGGACGTACTATCGCATGCTGATCGGCCATTATAATAGTACAAGATCATGATTCGTAGAAACATGTCCCTTAACATGAGTACTCAAACAACAAGGCAATATTCCTGCCTGTGGCAAAAGTTGTACTATAAATATTTCATATAATATATGGCCTCCGCTGGACCATCCTTCCCGGTCACTTACGCATTCATCCAATCAAAAATATTTTTCATAAAGGAATCGAATCAATCGATATCCTTAAATAATCAACTCCCCATTTCACATGGCCCGGAGTAACCTCAACAACTAATGGCGAGATAACTACTATGATTAGTTATTCACTAATTATAATAATCAAATTTCACTGTATAAAATAAAAATGAATAGCATAGTTGTTCACTATCTATCATAAATAGGAAATAATATTATAGTAGAACAATTACTAGAATTATCTGAACTCGATAAATTCAAGAGTATTTAAAAGTACTGTCTCATAAGGATTTACCTAACAGCAATATCAATTCCAAAATATATACATTCGTTTATTCTGAAATTGGAATAGGACAAGGGTACTTGCCTGATAAGCACAAATGATAATAGCCCTGTCCACGACCTGATTGTTTCCCTGACCTAGACTCTATAAATCAAACACGGTTTATTTCATGAATCAAACAAAACACGAATGACGTATTTATGTCTCAGCGTCTACCCGATTGTTTATATAATCATGGCATTGAAAATTGTATACAGATAGAATATGTATCACATAGCACATAATCATGTTATTCATATAACACGTAGTTCAAATTGTCAAAAGATAGGTATCGGTGTTTTTAAAACTTAAATCGGGTTAAAAATTAAAATATTAGATAATTATTTGACTCAGAACGTCTCGTAAAACAAATGACCTTTTGATATAAAGGAATTTAGGTCTCGAAAGTATTTTTAATGGAAGCGCAATATTTTTCGGAGTCTAGATGCGTTCGTTTCGTATTAAACGGATAAAAGGTTTATTTACTATGAATAAAATAAGAATAAATCAATTAATAATAATATTAATTGATTATAAAATAACTTTATTTAATTTTTTAAAAGCTCTAAATAATTTTTAGGAATTATTTGGCCTAATTATAAATAATTATATTTCATTTAAATATTTATAAATAAAATTAATTGATTAAATGAATTAATCAATTAATTAAATCATAAATAAATAATTAAAATAAATTATTAATAATTAATAAAATTTGGATTTTTGAAAATAATAAAATAAATAATTTTCTGAATTTAAAATAATTCAGTTATTAATTATAATAATTAACTAAATTGATTTTTGAATTAAAATTTAATTTTAGAACTAAAAATAGAATTTTGAAATAAATTTTAAATAAAATTTGTAAAAACAGATTTCATAAATGGATTTAGGATTTTGGAAGATCAAACCTGGGTTTTTTTCCAGGTCACCAAGAATATGGCCGGGTTGCCAAAAACAACCCGCTAGAATCTGGGTTTTCCAGAATCTGACCGGCGAGCTTGGCAATTCCGGCAAAAATCAACCGTTCGAAATAGTTGTTGATTCTAAATAATACTAAATCATTGCAGCAACTCAAAACTGACCATAACAACAAACAATCATCCTATGGGTGATTTCTCCAACCAAAAATGATTAAAATCCGGCGAGCTTAAACTCTAACCCCGGCCAAGAATCGATTTCACTTGTTTCCTAACCAAAATCAATGATTTTGGTATCAAAATAAAGCTATAATCATCTAACAATATATTCATGTAATCATAATCAATCAACAACTCAAGAACAGTTCTATAAATCGAATTAAAAAATGTATAAAACAAAAAACTCGGTTTCATTCAAAACATATCAAAATCACGAAATTTAAATATAAAAATGATCCTTGTGATATCTACGATCATAATCAATCATCAAAATCAATTAACAGCTGACAGAATTCAGAATCAAAATTCAAAGAATATAATTAAGAATTGAATTTGAAAAATAATCAACCTTATACGGTGATTTAAGTATGGATACGACCGCCTCGTCGAGAGCGTTGATACAATACTAAGATCACCTGTTAGGTCCCAATTTGTTTGTAGAAGGGGGGGTTGAATGCAAACAATACCGTTTAATCGAATAAAATGCGGAATAAAATTGTGAAACAAAATTCAAGTTAAATAAAACTTTTATTAAACTTGAAAGGTGTTACAACTACGGTATCGGTTACAAGGGATTAATCTCAAATCAATTATTACAAATCTAGAATAAATTCGACATGAACTTTTTCTATTTTTGTAATTAAAAGATCAAATGTTAAATGCGATTTGAGATTAAGTTCTAGGGATTTTAATCCGCTAGATTGATACACAAGAACAAGATAAGTATTTCTAGTTGATTGGATTTAACTTTACAATCTAGAAATTGATCTTGAAGTTGCAGATGAGATGAAATATTTTTCTGCTCCTTTTTCTTTTGTTCTTGAGTTTGTGTTTAGTTTGATTGATAGTGAAATAATAATCTTCTGCTCCTTTTTATCAAACAGCCGAATGTAAACATGTACTGGCATGACAATCTTCTTTGGCCAGCAAGACTTTCGGTATGACAAAATTTACAACTAGCAAGACAATTAAAATGAGCTAGCAAGACTTTCGGTATGACTATTGATTGTCATACCGATTGTCATATTAGTTCAAATAAATTGTCTTGCTGAATTAATAACAGATTTTAATCTAAACAGAAATTCTAATAAGACAATTAAATGTATTGGCATGACTTTCGGTATGACTATCAATTGTCATACCGATTGTCATACTAGTTCAAATGAATTGTCTTGCTGAATTTAAGCAGATTTTAAACCAATTAAAATCTTGTAAATCCTTAATATTAATTCTAAATTAATTAATCAATTTAATTCAATTTAATCAATAAATTAATCTTTGCAGATATAATTTATTTTCTTAAATAAATTATATGACTTAATTAATTAATAGAGAATTAATACTAACCCTGAGCAGCATCCATTCTTCTGACAATCTTCTGAAAGTCACTGAGACTTATGAATCAATTCCGCCACTTCAATGCTGACACTCGATGTACTGTCTGGTTCATGAGTGACTAACTTCCGTGACATTTCTTCATGTCTTGACTTTGATATTCTGATTGAATCCTTGTAATAAATGTTACCCTGACGAGATCTCTGTCACTTGATTAAATCCACGATCTTGATTTATATCACTGAGGCATGATCAAATTCTTGAACTTCTTCCAGTGAATCTTCAAGTCTGCAGATGAACAATGTTTCTTTATTCTTTGACAGATGTTACATTGTGAGATCTCTCTGACGATTGATCCACTATTTACTTATTACATTCTTATTTGAGTTGAGTTAAATACTCGAATAAACGAGTAGGCTATGACATATGCCTTTCAATCTCCCCCTATTTGCTTGTTAGACAATAACAACAAATACCTAGAGGATAACTCAACTAACAAATAAGAAAAAGATATAAACAGTAATGTAAAGTAAATAGCAGAAAAGTTCTGGATTATATTTAACATTTTCCAGATTCCAAATGAAATTTACAAGTGAATACAAGATAGATGTTCCTCTAGCCTGAACATATAACTACATTAGACTATCTTGATTCATAAAGCTCTAATCATATTATATTGAGTTTTGAGCTAATTGACTTCAGTTGTCTTCTCTTCTGACTTCACCTTCTTCTAAATCTTGAAGCAATTCCTTGTCAAAGACACGATCCTTTTCTGAAGTGAAGCTTGTTGGTCTGACTGGTTGAACTCCAACTGACTTCAGCTTATTCTTGAGTTGATTGTATCTTTTAACATTCTTTTCACAATAAGCTTGAATCAAGTCAGCAGCTTGAGTCTTCAACATGGATGAATATCCAGCAGTTCTCAAATGATGTTCCAACCAGACCAGATGCTTAGCTGAGTAGTCTTTAAGAGATTGTACATCTAGCTGACAGATTTGAAGACAATCAGACTTAAAGAATCTCACCTGATGAGGATTGTTGACCACTTGAGGACTAGCCCTGCTGGCAAACTCTTTAAGCCTTTCTCGAAGAACTTCATTCAATTCTGAGCTTCTTTTGACTTTGTTTAAAAGAACCCAAATCTCTGACAAAGAACGATTCTCAAATAGATGAAGTGACACCTTGAATGATCCTTCACTCTGACAATATACAAAAATGCTCATCTCATTTAGGGATCTATCAAAAGCAGCTGTGATCCTTGAGACTTCAGTCTTGATAGCATTCATGTACATGTCATTGTTAGGATTTGAGATTTCCAGCTTGTCAAGAAGATGTAAGAACTGCCTATCATTGTTAGTGCTCAGCTGAGGCATATCAAGTACTCTCCTAGCTTCATCCCATTTTTCACCAATCTTTAGTCTGACATCTCTTCTCCTTTCTTGAGCCTTAATGTCATGAAGACGTTGCTTTTGAAGAGTTTCTGTTCTTTGAATGTCTTTTCTCATGTCAATGATCTGAGAGACCTTCTTGAGTTCAGCTTCTTTTCTTTTCATCTCTGACTGCTCCTTCTGAAATTCTTTCTCAAACATAGGATCCACTTGAGCTTCTTCTTCCCATTCTCCAAAATCACTTTCCTCTTCAGCTTCAAATAACCCATCTTTATCTTCCTGAACTGGTTCAGTGGGAATGTCAAAAATATCAAAGTCATCCTGTTCTCCACTGTAGTAGACATCATCAGCCTTTCCTTTGTTTCCAGCAGAGGTATCTTTTTCTTTCCCTTTGGCACTACTTCCTTTCTTCTCCCCCTTAGTTGAGGGATCCTCTACTGACTTTCCTTTGGAACCTCCATCACCTCCAGAGCCTGATCCTCCACCAGACGGTCCTTCAAAATAAGCTCTTTGTTCTTCATTAGGGCAATGAGAATTCTTGATCATGTAATATAGGTGCTTCATCCCTTCATTGAGATGTTCCATGCCCGTCTCTATCTTTAGAAATCTTGAGGAGTCCAGTGAATGATTCATCTCAACGAGGTCTTCAAGAGAAGTCATTCTTGTGTGTAGAGAGCAGAAGTTGGATATGTCATCAGCTGATAAAGTTGGAGTGTCCTGAATAGAATTGAGCTTTGGTATTACAGTGGTCTTTAGATCTGAGATGTCATTCCTTATGATTGCAAGCTAATTGTTGACAGAGGTGGAAGAAGAGGACCGTTCAACCACTTGTGCTTTGAATGCTTGAGCTTCAGCTTGGCTTTTAGCAAGTTCTTCTTTTAGAGCAGCAATTTGAGCTAACAGGTTTTGAGTATCTGTGTCTGTGTGTGCTCTCACCAGAATTTCACTCGTGTTTGGCTCACTCACCTCACGTGCATGTGTTTCTCTCAATATAATTGCTCGTGAGGAGTCTTCCTGTTGCTGTTCTTCTGTACCTGCATTAAAAATCACCCTAGCCTCTTCAAGAGAGGTCAGTGGTGGTGCAATGGGAATTCGCGAGTCCCGATCCTCAGTCAATACTATCAAATCTTTTGGAATAGATGTCTGAATTGCTTCAGGGATAGATTGACCGAGTTGCCCTCCACTTTCTCCAGATAAATCTGCGAGTGGAGAATCCCATAAGGGAGCCAGAGGTGTTGGATCTGGGAGGGGAGAAAATGACTCTATTAAAGATGGCGGAGAGTCAGATTTTCCCTCTGAAGCATGTGATTGCTCTTCTGTCGTAACTATGGCAGGCACTGTAACCGACTCTACGTGCACTCCTCGCTGTGTGTCCTGAGTATGATCTGGGGAAGTGTATGGTTCCATTGTGAGTAATGGAATTGTGCTTGACTCAGTACAAGATGCCATGGCCCTATGGCGAATTTCAATAGATGCATCCTGTTGAGAGAATGCCTCTAGTAACTGTTCATTGGCCATTTCAAAGTCCATGTCCTGTTGGGAGGACAAGGATGGGCTTTCAGATGCCTCAGAATATGTTCTTCTTTTCTTAGGAGGAGGCAGAGCTGAGGGTTCACTCATATTTAACAATGTACTACTTCCTAGTAATCTTCTGGGTAACATTTTAGACAGTGGGGGAAAGGTTGAGATAGAATGTGACTCTGTGTTTGGCTCTATGACCTGGGATTGAAGCTGTGGTTCTACAACTTCATGGTCAGCCCTATCAACCACTGGGGGTCTTTCAACAGAAGTAGGAAGGGAGTGAGAGTGAGGAATTACTACCTGTAATGGAAGAGCATCTGATGTTGGAGGAGCCTGGGTGGCTTGAACCACTGGAGGTTGAGGTTGTTGTTCATGACCGGGAAGATTGAAAATAGGTAAAGGAATATAAGTGGCCATGAAAGCAGATACAAGTACTGGAACTTGTATGAATTTGAAGGTTGTGTCTTGGCGAGTGTAAATCTTTTTGCTAACTGGAGGGGGTTCGGTTACTGCAGAGTTAGCAAAAAGGGCTTTGTGTTCAGGTGTGAGAAGATGATCTGCTATAAGCATGAGAAAACGAGCATAGTAACATGATACCCTACGATTTGTAGAATGATCACGTAAAGCAGAAGTTAGACGTCTCAAGAGAATGGGAAAAAGTAGTTTGCCAAAATTGATCCTTTGATTGAAAACAACCGCCAGACCAATATACTGCAGAGTGGAATTGATGTTATGAAAATTGGATTTTGTGCAGTTGGCAAACACTTTGGAAAGTGTATCGAAGAAAATATCCCATTCAGACACCAAATTTGATTTAGAAAGTTTGGTTAAATTGATCACCCCCTGATAGTGAATAGCATTGAAAAAATTTGTGATATCATTTTCAGAGGGTAAATTACAGAAATTGTCTAGTGGAAAATTTAACGCACGATTGACGACTGTTTCATCAACTACATACTGTGTGTTTGCGACGGTGAATGAAAAAGATTTTGAATCATCGGCCACAGTAGAGGTTGTGCAAATCAGTCTAAGTAGATCGACGTTTAAAATCACATTTGATTTAATAGCAGAGCTAACAATCGAATGGTCATTTAAAAATCTAATCCATGGCTTAAATTTTTCAACATCACATTTTTCCGGATTAAAATAACCAACCTGATTATGCGCGACAATTTGGAAATTGAGAGCCATTTAAAATAATAATAAGACACACGCTTTTCAGAATTTTAAGAATAATATTAAGAAAATTCGAATTAATTAAATTAATTTAATAATTCGAATTAAATTAATTATAATCGAAAAATTTAGACAGAAATGTATCTCGTTAAAATTCTTAACTCACAAACGCAGTTTTGACAAACCAAAAGACACAAATCAGAAATTGAAATAAAAATAAAAAGTTCAAAATCAACAAACACAAATTGAATTTGAAGGGGCAAACTGAAAAAAAATTTGAAAATTTTGACAGCACTCCTGTATGTATATATATGTAAGTATATATCACAGGAGTGAAGATTCAGTTTGCTGAGTAAAAACTCGAGCAAGGAAGGAAGCAATTCGTTGGTTTTAGTTCGAAGAGAGAGAAGAGAGAAAACTGTTCGACTTAAACAAAATGAACTGTTGAAATGGTTTAAAAAAAAACAAACACACGCCTTTATATTACAGCTAGTATGACAATCCGGGATTGTCATACCGATTGTCATACCAGGCAAAAGAAGGAAAAGAAAAAAATAGAATAAATACTAAAATTATAACTGGTATGACAATCTGATTGTCATACCGATTGTCATACCAGTATAATAATAAAAGGAAAATAATTATATATATGGTTTATAACTGGCAAGACAATTGATAGTCATACCGATTGTCTTGCCAGTATAAAACTGTACTGAATAATATAATAAACAAAATTTAAACTGAAATGACTTTCAGCAAGACAATTTCAATTGTCTTGCCGATTGTCATATCAGCTTTAAACACAGAAACACACACATATATAAATTTATAAAGACTTATATAACTTAGTAAAAATATCAGAAAATATTTACAAAATAGTAAAACTGAAATACAGACTTTTAATATTTACAGAAACAAAGACAATATATCAGAATTTATTATTTTTATTCTAAAAATAGATTTCTATTGAATTTTAGCAAATAAAATTCATAGTAAAATATTTTTAGAGGAAATAAAATATTCTGAGATATTTTAAATTAACAAGTAGGGAAAATAAAAATAGATAAGAGAATATATATTACATAGAAATAAGCAAGAAATATGATAAAATGATAAAATAAATTTGCAAATGAAATATTTTTTTATTTTTATTATTAAAGAAAAATTCATTTGTAAATTTATTCAAGAACAGATCACAGATATTAACTAAATTAATCACTAAAACTATTCAACATGCCCAATTTACCAACTAATCTGGTAAATGTGGATTCGTCAAGTGGTTTAGTGAAAATATCTGCTATTTGTTCTTCTGTTGGAACAAAAAATAGTTCAACAGTACCATTCATGACGTGCTCTCTAATAAAATGATACCTGATGTCAATGTGCTTTGTCCTCGAGTGCTGCACAGGGTTGTTGGTGATGGCTATTGCACTTGTATTGTCACATAAAATAGGAATCTTGTTCAATACAGAGCCATAGTCTCGGAGTTGGTTCCTAATCCACAAGATCTGAGCACAGCAGCTTCCAGCAGCAATATATTCAGCCTCGGCCGTTGAGTTGGAAACTGTTTGCTGTTTCTTGCTGTACCATGAGACTAGCCTGCTTCCTAGGAATTGACAACTTCCTGAGGTGCTTTTCCTATCAACAACACTTCCTGCGTAATCTGAATCTGTATATCCAACAAGGTTAAAACCAGATTCTTTAGGGTACCAAATACCTAGATTTGGTGTTCCCTTAAGATATCTTAAGATTCGTTTAACAGCAACGAGATGAATATCTCTAGGATCCGCTTGGAACCTTGCACATAAACATGTAGCATACATAATATCTGGTCTACTTGCAGTAAGATAGAGTAACGAGCCAATCATACCTCTGTAGCTTGTGATATCTACCTTAATGGAGTTTTCACATGGTCCAAGCTTGACAGCTGTAGTTGATGGAGTCCTTGCTGATGCAGAATCCTCTAGATTGTACTTTTTGAGGAGTTCCTTGAGATACTTGGATTGACAAATAAATGTTCCATCTAACCTTTGATTTACTTGTAATCCAAGAAAGAACTTCAGCTCTCCCATCATGCTCATTTCAAACTTGCTGTGCATTAACTTAGCAAATCTCTTACAGAGATTATCATTAGTAGACCCAAATATTATATCATCCACATAGACTTGGACTAATATAGTATCCTTCTTATGTGTTTTAGAAAAGAGAGTTTTGTCTATGACACCTCTAATAAAGCTATTTTCAATAAGAAATTCAGAGAGAGTGTCATACCATTTTCTTGGAGACTGTTTTAGCCCATAGATAGCCTTGAAAAGAAAGAAGACAAAATCCAAATGATCTGGATCTTCAAAACCAGGAGGTTGCTCTACATATACCTCTTCATCCAGCTTTCCATTCAGAAAGGCGCTCTTGACATCCATTTGATAAACTTTAAAGTTTGAAAATGCTGCGAATGCCAGAAATATCCTGATGGCCTCAAGTCTAGCCACTGGAGCATAGGTTTCATCATAATCAATGCCTTCAGCTTGAGAATACCCTTTAGCTACCAGTCTTGCCTTGTTTCTTGTAACCACACCATCTTCATCTAGTTTATTCCTGAATACCCACCTAGTACCAACAGCTTTCTTGTGTACAGGCCTAGGTACCAGTTTCCAGACTTGTTGACTTTCAAACTGATTGAGTTCATCTTGCATAGCAATCACCCAATCTGGATCAGTCAGTGCTTCTTCAATTTTCTTATGTTCCATCTCAGAAAGAAATCCTGAGAACAGACACTCATTTTGAGTAGCACGTCTAGTTCTGACTCCAACATCTGGATCACCAATAATCAACTCAAAAGGGTGAGCTTTATTCCAGACAGTCTGTCTTGGAAGATTTGATCTTGATGATTCGCCTTGAAATTCATTGTGATGTTGTGTCCTACTAGATGATCCTTCAGCATCTCCCCCTGAGTTGTTGCCATGTTGACTTGAAGATTCTCCGTCAGTAGCAGTGGTATCTCCATTGTTGCCAAAGTTTCCATCACTATTACCTTGAGTATCATCAGGATTAACAGGTTCTTCACCAGCAACAACCTCAGGTACTTGACCATGTTCTGATTCTGAATCTGACGTATCATCAAACTTTAGTTTCTCAGAAGGATCTTCAGTTTGGATACTAGGGAGTTTAGTGTCATCAAATGTAACATTGACACTTTCAGTTACTTTGTGTTGATCAATGATATACACTCTATATGATCTTCTTCCATATCCAACAAAAATACCCTCATATGCCTTTGCCTCGAACTTACCACGACGATCATCTCCATCCTTGAGCACGAAACATCTGGCACCAAATACATGAAAGTATTTGATAGAAGGTTTCTGTTCATTCAAAATCTCATAAGGAGTTTTAATGAAGCCTTTGTTGATTAGAGTTCGATTCTGAGTATAACATGCAGTATTGACAGCTTCAGCCCAAAAGTACATTGGAAGACCTGATTCACTTAACATCGTTCTTGCAGCTTCAATCAATGTACGATTCTTCCTTTCTACCACTCCATTTTGCTGAGGGGTTCTAGGAGCTGAAAATTGTCTGGTAATCCCTTTGTCTGTACAGAATCCATTGAGAAGTGCATTCTTGAATTTCGTCCCATTATCTGACCTTATTGCTCTAACAGGGACGTTAGAATCTAACTCAATCATCTTGATATGATCAATCACAACTTGTGGTGTTTCATCCTTAGAGTGAAGAAATAAAACCCACGTATACTTAGAATAGTCATCAACTATCACAAGACAGTAACACTTCTTTGACATAGAAAGGATATTAACTGGACCAAATAAATCCATGTGCAATAATTGCAGAACACCAGTTATGGAAGATGTGTCAGTGCCTTTGTGACTTGCTTTCTTTGACTTTCCTTTCTGGCAAGCCTCACATAGTCCTTCTGGAGAGAATTCCAGCTGAGGCAGACCTCTTACCAATTCTCTTTTGACAAGAGAATTCATTGTTTTGAAATTGAGATGAGAAAGTCTCTTGTGCCATAGCCAACTCTCATCTGACGATGCCTTTGCATAGAAACAATTGACTTCAAGATTGCTTCCAGAGTTCATGTCAGCTACGAACAGATTTCCTTTCCGGATTCCCATTAAGGAGGGTTTTTCACTTTTCTTGTGCAGAATCTGACACTTCAGCTTGTCGAATAAAACATTATAGCCGTTGTCACAGAACTGACTAATGCTAAGCAGATTGTGTTCAAGTCCTTGCACAACATATACATTTTCAATGATAACATTTCCAGCTAGCAAACAGCCATATCCCTCCGTTAAACCTTTGCTATTATCTCCAAAGGTAACCACTGGGCCAGCTTTCTCAACCACATTTGATAGCAGGGCTCTATCTCCGGTCATATGTCTTGACGATCCGCTGTCAAGAATCCACACTACCGGTTGTACCTGTTTAATGCCCTGCAATACAAATGGATTAGACCTTCTTCGGAACCCAAGCTTGGCTGGGTCCGGCATACTTGTAAAATTGGCCTTTATCAGGCAAAACAACATTCTTAATTTCAATATTCTCAACGTTCTCAATGACTGAACATTTGACCTTGTGAACAGCCTTAACAAATTTCTGTTTAGGCTTAGGCACAAATGTCTCCTTTCTAGCTTTAGGAGGACTAGCAGTCTTAGACCTATCATGCTTTCTATTATTCACATGCTGACGAGGAGTAGTCTTATCATTAGAAACATGCTTACCATTAAAATAAGCAAACAACAGATTAAAAGCACAAGACATACAATCAGGAACACCACATGCTTTATGAGAAGGATTAACAATAGGCAACTTATGCATGGTAGACATGGCATTTGTGTTATCCAACTCATGTGTGTCTGAGTTAGTCTCAGTTGCTTTCACAACCTTGACTGGAACTTTTGACACACTTGACTTGGAGACAGCTTTCCCATTAGCATTATCTTCAGCACGGATTTCTTCTTGAATAATAAAAGAGGTCTCATCAAATGGTTCAGCAATTGATTCTTTATAGAGGGGTTCATCAACACCCTTAAGCACATGTGGTACTTCCCTGCCTTTAGCACATACATGAGGAGGGGAGTTTATGCCTAATTTTCCAATAGCAGCATTGTAATCATAACCTATTCCATGTGTTTGATTAACAGCTTGCTTATTGTAAAACTCTTTGGACTTCGAACAAGAATTAAAGTAAGCTTTAACCTTAGCCTCAAGACCGGTGATCTTGTCTTTGAGAATAGTTTCGAGTTGTCTATAACAGTCAACTCTATTCTCTAGAAAAGATACTTGTTCTTTTAGTTTATCTTGATTAATGTGCACAAGTCTTAATTCATTGACCTCTTTCTCAAGGTCTTTGATTTGTTGATTTAACAATTCATTATCACGATGAGCACAATCTAAGGAACCTCCTAGATGATAAACTAATTCAGCATCAGTAAATTTTACCTCTTTTCTTGACGATGAGGTGCTTGCATTACTAGCCATGAGAGCAAGATTCCCAACTTCTTCATCTTCACTGTCAGTATCATCCCAGCTTCTTCCCTTTGCCAGGTACGCCCTTTCAGATTTACTCTTCTGATTAGAATCGTAAGAGTTCTTCCTAGCTTGTTTTGGCTTCCTGCATTCTGTGGCAAAGTGTCCCAACTCATTACAGTTGAAGCATCGAATGGTGCTTCGATCAACCATCCCTGTTTTATACCCACCACTGCTGGTGTTAGAGGATGAAGATCCACCTTTCTGGAATCTGTTGTAGTTGGACTTGTACTTGAACTTGGGATTCCTTTTGAATCTGACATTTGAGAATCTCTTGACAATCAGGGCCATTGACTCATCCTCCAATTGCTCCAGTTCTTCCAAGGAATAATAATCATCTCCTGATTGATTTGTAGTAGGAGAATCAAATTCTGCTACTATCACATTATCTTCAACCTTGGAAGACTGTACCATTCTTTCTGACTGTTGAGATTGTTGTTGATATTGTGGTTGTTGTTGTTGTTCATCAGCTACTAGAGCAGTAGACGTGCTGACCACTCTTCCTTTCCCGTAAACTTCCTTCTGCTGAATCTGCTCCAACTCATAAGTCTTTAACACACCATAGAGCCTTTCCAAAGAAATCTCACTCAGATCTCTTGCTTCTCTTATGGCAGTGATTCTATGTTCGAGATGAGTTGGCAGTGTTAAAAGGAACTTTTTGTTGACCTCCCTGATGGAATAGTATTTACCATTAATGTTCAGGTTGTTGATCAATGCAGTGTACCTCTCAAACACTTCAGTGATTCCTTCTCCTGGATTGGATTTAAAGTATTCATACTCAGAGGTTAGGATTTCTAGTTTGTTCTCCCTAACTTCCTCTGTGCCTTCATTAATAATCTCAATAGTTTCCCAGATATGTTTGGAATCTTTACAATTCATCACATGTCTATTCATCAGGGAATTAAGGGAATCTACTAAGATTAATTGAAGGCTAGCATCCAGGGAAGCTTCTTCTATTTCAGCAGGAGAGAAGTCCTTAGGATCCTTCACATAAGTTCTCGCTTTGGTGATCACCACATCATTTTCTATTACCTCTGGTTCCATAACCATAGGAATTTTTGGACCCTTCTTCAACACTTGCAAATATTTGGGATTAGCAACCTGTAAAAACAGTAGCATCTTCTTCTTCCACATAACATAATTTTCTTTATCGAAAAGTGGAATTTTAACGGTTCCAACTTTTTGTGTAGTCATTATGAATTTTTTTTTTTGAGTGAATAAAAAATTCAAGAAGTGAAAGAAACACAAAAGTCTAGGATCTAGATTTGTACGTTAATCAGAAGGCTCTGATACCAATTGTTAGGTCCCAATTTGTTTGTAGAAGGGGGGTTGAATGCAAACAATACTGTTTAATTGAATAAAATGCGGAATAAAATTGTGAAACAAAATTCAAGTTAAATAAAACTTTTATTAAACTTGAAAGGTGTTACAACTACGGTATCGGTTACAAGGGATTAATCTCAAATCAATTATTACAAATCTAGAATAAATTCGACATGAACTTTTTCTATTTTTGTAATTAAAAGATCAAATGATAAATGCGATTTGAGATTAAGTTCTAGGGATTTTAATCCGCTAGATTGATACACAAGAACAAGATAAGTATTTCTAGTTGATTGGATTTAACTTTACAATCTAGAAATTGATCTTGAAGTTGCAGATGAGATGAAATATTTTTCTGCTCCTTTTTCTTTTGTTCTTGAGTTTGTGTTCTGTTTGATTGATAGTGAAATAATAATCTTCTGCTCCTTTTTATCAAACAGCCGAATGTAAACATGTACTGGCATGACAATCTTCTTTGGCCAGCAAGACTTTCGGTATGACAAAATTTACAACTAGCAAGACAATTAAAATGAGCTAGCAAGACTTTCGGTATGACTATTGATTGTCATACCGATTGTCATATTAGTTCAAATAAATTGTCTTGCTGAATTAATAACAGATTTTAATCTAAACAGAAATTCTAATAAGACAATTAAATGTATTGGCATGACTTTCGGTATGACTATCAATTGTCATACCGATTGTCATACTAGTTCAAATGAATTATCTTGCTGAATTTAAGCAGATTTTAAACCAATTAAAATCTTGTAAATCCTTAATATTAATTCTAAATTAATTAATCAATTTAATTCAATTTAATCAATAAATTAATCTTTGCAGATATAATTTATTTTCTTAAATAAATTATATGACTTAATTAATTAATAGAGAATTAATACTAACCCTGAGCAGCATCCATTCTTCTGACAATCTTCTGAAAGTCACTGAGACTTATGAATCAATTCCGCCACTTCAATGCTGACACTCGATGTACTGTCTGGTTCATGAGTGACTAACTTCCGTGACGTTTCTTCATGTCTTGACTTTGATATTCTGATTGAATCCTTGTAATAAATGTTACCCTGACGAGATCTCTGTCACTTGATTAAATCCACGATCTTGATTTATATCACTGAGGCATGATCAAATTCTTGAACTTCTTCCAGTGAATCTTCAAGTCTGCAGATGAACAATGTTTCTTTATTCTTTGACAGATGTTACATTGTGAGATCTCTCTGACGATTGATCCACTATTTACTTATTACATTCTTATTTGAGTTGAGTTAAATACTCGAATAAACGAGTAGGCTATGACATATGCCTTTCATCACCATCAACGGATTGACGGTTTGATCAGAAAGTGGAAATCTTTGAATTCAGAATTTCAAAAATAAAAATAAATATATAAACGAGAGAGAACTGTCTGTGTTTATCTTTTTGGTTTGGATTACTACTGACCTGAACAGATAACTACGGGATATAGTTATATTTACCCAAACGATCTCGATAAAACACAAAAAGGTACATTTATTCGTATAATTTATAATCACAAGCCCGGAGATAATAACTTTCGGGAATGTTGTTAAAATATAATTTTTAGATGAATATAATATTTACATCAAAATTTCCCGGAAAATACGTACATTTCAAAAATACAAAAACCCGGACTATTTGAAAAGTCTTTGATTTTATAAAAAATACAAGTACAAATTTTGTGGGCTTTTACGTCCCGGTCGGGTCTCGATCCGATAATTGGTACAAAATCAAAATACTTTCTAAATTCAAAATTAACCCCGAAAATAAATATAATGAATACCAATGCACACAAAACGAGTTCTGACACGTAACACGAAAGAAACATAATCTGGCATGTGTCCAGATTGTGTATCGATTCATATACTTGCATTTTAAACACGTAACAAATATTCAAAAAATATCTCGGTCCTTGCAAGACTGAAGTTAATACTTAATATACATTAAGTCATGGCAACTCATTTTAATTTTAATTAAACAACGAATATTTATTTTATTTATCATAAAATATGTACAGAATTTTTCCAGATATTACATTATTTTTATAAAAATAATTATTAATTCATTTCTATGCAAATAATTATTTAGTTAAATTAAAAAAATAAAAGTTCATCATTATAGTATACTATCGTAATACATCCTAACTATACAGCAACATCAAAACAGAGGGGTTGTAATAGACATATGTTTTTAACGCTGCTATAACATTTTCCTTTGCCACCCTAGGATAAAGGTTTGCAGTAGGCCATATATGGCGTAGTGTTTAGATGGTCTAAACACTACTTGTTAATAAAATTATATATTCGTGTTATGCACCGAAGCACAACCAACCCACAATTATCAATTATCTTTGCAAAAATATATATTAAAAGGGAATAAGGATTCGGAGGTTAGCCTTGTGATATTTTTCATGGAATTATGAAAAAACATGTAAAAAACTAAATCTTGACATTTATTTACTCTCGTTCTGTTTTATTTTAACTTCAAAAATTGAATACTTAGGTGTTTAATAAAATAAAGACACAAATCAATGACTAGATTAGAAAGCTTTTCTTGAGTTATATGTCAAGATCTCTAAACTCACATTAATTGAAAAAAAATATGATTAATATTAGAAAATGGAAATCTCAGTAAAGTCCTAAGTTTGACATGGCACATAGGCTTATGGGAATCTCAGTAAAGAAAATGGAAGCCAAGACAAACTTTGCATTTGATCTTAGATTCTGAAGAAGAAGAAACATTCCATTTCCATGTATGACAAATTGGAGGGATATTCAAAATAATAAATCAAGATACAATCTACCCTCATTTGTCAAGCCTCATGGGAAAGAGAATAAAGAAGCAATCTTGCGGGACCTCGAAGACTGTGTTATGTTTTATCTAGCAAGCATTGTAACTTGGTGATATATAAATCAAGTAAAAACAGCTGTTTCACTTAAGAAATAGGTTTACATTCTTGGGAGCATAGAGAGAGATCCTCCTCTGAGTGAGACACTGTAACCTGCAGCTGTGAGATTACTTTTTAATCGCAACAAATTATTTGTTCAATAAAAACCTCAGGTGGCAAGTCAAAAAACCAACTACCTGAAAATTTTGAATATATGTGTTCAGTTTCATTTCCCAAATATGAATTGTTGTGAAAATCTTAATTTGTACTCAAGAAGATATTTCACTTTAAAAAAAAGGTTTACATTCTAGAGATCACAGAGAGAGATCTTTCTCTGAGTGAGATACTGTAACATGCATCTGTGAGATTACTTTGTAATCACAACAGATTATTACTTCAATAAAAACTTCAGGTGGCAAGTCAAAAATCTGTGTTCAAGTTCATTTTCAAAATATGAATTATTGTGAAAATTTCAATATTCAAGCTGATGTTTCACTTAAGAAATAGGTTTCCATTCTTGAAACATAAAGAGAGATCCTACTCAGAGTGAGACATTGTAACCTGCAGCAGTAAGATTACTTTATAATCGCAACATATTATTTCTTCAATAAAAACCTTAGTTGGCAAGTCGAAAAACAAATCACTTGAAAAATTTCGAATATCTGTGTTCAGTTTTATTTCCCAAATACGAATTATTGTGAAAATATTAATTTGTATTTAACCCCTCCCCTTTACAAATTAACCTAAGTTGATTGTTAGTGGATAATATATTCCACAACAGAATCATATTTAAAATCATTTTCTTTTCAAATTTCAATTGTTAAAGTTTTTATTATATTTAAATATAATCATTATTCTACATTACCAACGAATTTGATGAAATTCTATAATATAGGTATTCAAAATAGAATAGAATACTAAATTCGAAATTTGTAATTGTTTATTCTATTCAATTTTTGGATAATTTTAATTGGATTTTACTTTTTAAGCTATCACTAAATTAAAGATTATTTCTAAGTTTTGTGTGGCTATCAATCGCTAAAATCTGATTTCTAGAACTCAAGTTCGAAACGAAATAAAATTAAACGAAATCCGTTAAAAAATCTGCTTGGAAAATCTATTCTTCTTATTTGTTTCAACTCCAATTCGATTCTTTTTTCTTTAACTATTAGAAAGTACCGTTAGATTTTGAAATAAATAAATGATAGTTGTTTGATCTAAAGTCAAGTAATATTCATATTTTCATTATTGAAACAAAAAATAAATAGGTATTTTAAATGTAATCAAATACGTGTTAGTATTTGTGCCCTAGAGACAACACTATAATGTTTTAGTTTAAGACATTTGATTATTAATATTTATGTTCTATCTATTATTCTCTTTATAATTTATTAATTCTTAATTTACTGCGATATAAATGTTAGATTAATAAATGTCCTTGGAATATGATATGTAATTCTATATCTCTAAGTATGTGACTTGGAAATGAGATTATGAGAATAGTATCACTATTCCTAAAGTACCTAGTCGAGTATTATTATTAAGGGACAATAATAATGCATTAAGACTGGTGTGTTGTTGACTGATGATCACATCTCATTGATCATAGGTATAGTGATACTAAAGTCAAAACACAGGACAAAGTAAATGTACATGGTGCTGAGCAGACCCGATGTGAGATTCTACATGTCTGTTGTGTCATAAGTAATTCTCACAGTGATAATAATATAATGGTCCTTAGACCTGAAGTCATTATATTTCTATACGAGAATTAATATACAATGATTTCATTAAAATTTATCCTTGACCGGGTAATGATAAAAGTGGACATTGGGTATATTATGAATCGTATGAGAAATATGAATGATTTAGATGGGATTTAAACCTCCTATTTTAGGAGTGATATTATTGGCCTCTTGTGTGAGCTAGACTATGAAATGTGTGGTCACGCTCAAATGTTGATTTGATATGATACTCTACTCATTTATCAAGGAAACTTGGATTAAACTATGACGAGGATGACACATTACATGCCTCTAGTTTAATCTATAATATTTGGTTAAAGGGATTATATTACATTGTACATTATTCACGAAGGGTTTAATCGATCACCGCCATGTTAGCTCCACGTGAGAGCCTTTGGTTTATAATTACTTGGGTAGCAATGATGTATTACTAGATATCGCTCATTATTTACGATTTTAAATTAGATTTAAAATTTGTTGCCAACATAATAATAACCTATAGGGTCACACACAAAGAATGCTTGAAGGATTGTTTAATTTAAATTAGATTTAAATTATATTAAAGTAACTCGAATTATTTATAATATTAATTAAGTATGACTTAATTAATTAGATAAATATTGATATTCAAATTTACTAATATTAATTATAAAATTCAGTTGTTAAATAATTAAGTGTGACTTAATTATTATACATATAGGAATTTTGAATTAATAATAACTCCTAATTAGTTAAGAGTTATAATTCTTTTTCTACTCTCTATATAATAACTCTTGTGCGGATGATTTTGGGGGTAAGACTTTTACTAAAACCCTAGCCATTAAGAGAGAATATGCAGAGAGCAAGAAGAAACGAGTTTGTGCTAGTATACATCCAATCCTTGAGATCAAGCATTCGTTTGGATACGGATAGAGCGTAGATCGCGAGAGCGTGATGCGTGGTGATTCAACAAGCTTTGGATCTCCATTAGTCAACCAATTTATAAAGCTTCTTAAGGTAAACAATCTGATCTACGAATTAAATATCTATTTTTCGAATGGATCCTGCAGTGGGTTTCGAAAATTCTGGTTTTTCTCGTTTTTAGTTACTGTTTCCGTTGCGTTTATGTGCTCGAAACCCTACAATGGCACCAGAGCTACTTGCGAAAAGTGTTTAATTCATTTTTGTGTTTACTAGTTTTATGATGATAACATGTATACGATATTCCATGACTGTTATGTATGCGATTTTGTATATTTTACAAGTTGTAATGTTTATATATGCGTATGTATATATATATTTTGAATATATGATATTCATAGTTGTTGTATAATTATATGATAATTATATAATATGTATATATATTGATATATACATGTTTTGTGTTTGTTCTTATTATATGAATCGTATTTGATACGTTATTTCATATGGAATCGACTAATCTGTAAGGCGTTGAACGTCGTTTGGGCCCTGTAATCTGTGATTTAATGTTATCAGATTTAATTTCGAATTTTCTGATTTTTGCCATACTTGGTTTTTATGATTAGATCATGATGGGTATGATATGTTAAGATCATATTATGTGTTTTAACATGTTCTTATATGTTAATTGAGCATGGTGGATGGTTATGGCTTATGACCTTAGGTTAATGGTTTTGGTTTTTTTAAATAAGCCTTGCATGTCGTTTGATCTTGTAATTATTAAAACTCGAATGTAATTCGAGTTCTTATTGTAAGTACATTAGATTAGTTTTTATTTTCATCCGTGTAATGTACATGAAGAATGAAGATTTGAAGACCAAGGAAGAGTAATCTCATAGGGAGGCCATCCAAGGAAGCAATACAAGAAAGAAGACATGTAATAGTTAGCTTGTATTTATTTTTCACCTTAGATTGACCTAGATCTTTGTCATTAGCTTGATAGAGATCACATAGGATGAAGCCATAACCAACCACGATTATTTATTGCACTTTACATATATATGTGCATATGATGTGTATATGTGTAGAGTAGTTTATAAAGATGCATGTTTAATTAGATTAATGATGTATGTATTAGATACGACACACATGCCATGCTTGCTAAACAAGATAAAATCTGTAACGACTCAAGATTTTAAAATGAACAAAAGATTATGAGATTCTCGTGTTTATGAAACACGGAATAAAATACTAATCTTCTTTATTTCCGATATAGGGCGATTTTGTCAAAAGCGGGTTTGTAATAACCCCAATTTTTGGAAATTTTTGAGACCATGATGAATAGTAACTTTTGCTGATATTGTTGATTAATAAAAATTGTCAGACCACCCTATATAGGGGTTCTTTAATGGATATTCTGAGATCATATTGGCACTCCATAATGTATATGAGGGTATGTAAAGATCGTCAGAATTTGAATTCGGACACCTTGATTTTTCCCGAAAATCCACCAGATACCGACATAATTAAGTATAAGATAACATGATGAAAAAAAATTCAATTCAAGGATTATAAAAGAGGATCATTTAAGGAATATAAAATATTTAGAAAGGTTTAGGGAAGTCCAAGTAATAAGATCCCGGATATGATCCCTCAAACGATTAACGAGAATGGGAGATAAGCGAACCGTAAAACAAATAAACGACCAAGAGACAAACTTGTACAAGAAGCCAGGTATCATGACATCATCAAACCATAAGATAAAGACAAGTGGCAAGAGGATGACATAAGCTTGATGATGTAAGCAAGGTTAGGAAGATATTTAGCAAGGATGAATGGTGGCCAAATGTTTTGACCTTGGTTAAACCAAGGTTAATATTAACCAAACAAGCAAAACACCACACAAATCATCAAGAAAAATCAAAGAAGTATTCTCCTTCATTCTTCTTCTCTTGCTCACGGTTTTTCTTCAAAAAAGCAAGGAAAAATTTCCAAAGTTTATCATCCAAGCAAGCATGAATTCCTAGGTTGGTTTGGTTGGATTCCATAATTATAAGCTTAGTTATACCATGAATCTAAGCTCTTAATTTCAAGGATTTCATGGCTAATCAATTCTCTAAATTTTTTAGTGAATAGTGATTTCAAAACTTTAACTTTTTGTTCTTGAATTCTTTTGCAAGATCAAGGTATTAGAAGGTTAGATCAAGGCTCCCTAAGGCTCCCTACCAACTTATTACACTCTAAGGAAGGTATAATCTCTAGAAATCTAACCTTGACTTTGAGTTTTTTTAAGAGTTTATGGATGTATTAGTGTTCTATACTAAAATCCATGTATGTGTAGTAAGATCCATGTATGTTTAGTTAGTGTTGATGGTTTAAGAGGTGGTTGTTGATGGATCTATGTTAGTACTTGTAATGAGTTATGATTTTGAAAGGTTTTGACTTGAATTGGTAGTTTTAGGTAAGATCTTGGGTTGGTAATGTTGGTTGATGATTTGGTGAGGATTGGTGATTGTTTGGATTGGTAAAATTTGGAGAACTCGTAAACATAGTCGTCGTAACGCCCATTTTTTTTAGACTGCTTGTGCATGAATTTTGGACCAGACTGACCAAACTATAACTTTTCCATGTTTAGCTAGATCATGTCGTAAGCTTCATTTTGGTATGTGGTTCACTTAGATCCGATTTACGATTTAGGAGAAACGACCGTTTTAAGTTACGGCATTTCGCGAATGAACTTTTACCCCTCGCTTAACTTTGAAACCTTATTTAAGGCCCTTAAAAGACTAATTGGATTACGAAACAATTATGTAAGGTGGATTAAGCAATTGGTAAAGTACTCGCGAAAGAGTCGCCTTAGAATGTTTAACGGTCAATTTTATAAAAATGATGGAGCCGAGGGTACTCAAGCGACTAATGAAAATCTTTAAGCGCATAAGCGAACGTTAGGGTCTAAGTGGATAAAGTCTAGTTTCTTAAGCGACTGTGGTTTAATTCTGTCTTATGTTGTTGTTCATAGGTTACCGGACCCACTCTAAGCTTAAGTCTACCCCGGAACACTCATGCAAGTTTTCTACCCTTTATACTGTTGTTGTGATGTAAATATATTTATGCATTATCTTGAGATAAGTGCATAGTTGTTATTAGCATGTATTGCGATATATGGGAGCATGTTGATATGATATATATATATGCATGCCTGTTTCGTATTCTTGATATTTCATTATCGATTCAATTGTTATAAGATGCATAATACCTATGCTAGAGATAGACATTATTTGCGTATACCCTTAGTATAGGGGACCCAAGGTTGAACATTTTTCTAATCTGGGAGGCGATGTTCCCGAGTATATTATATATATATATATATAGTTTTCAAAACTATTAATCGAATAATGTTTATTCGATAGTTTTAAATTATAAGCGAATATTAGTTTGAATATTCATTTGAGGACTTATGACTCCGTTTATTTTATTAAATAATATTCATTATTTTCTTAAAGAATAATGTTTTGTTATTAGTCAAGTATTCGAGAAATGATTGATATCGTCAATCATTATTACCTTAAATATTTTCAGAAAGTTATTTTCAAAATTTTTACTTCATTTGCTTTGATAAAAGCTATTTGTTATTGGAATATTATTATAGCATAATATTCAAATATTCTTTGATTATCTTGGAATTGATTTATTCTATCAAATCATCCTTATTCCAAACCCTTTCAAAAATATTTTCGAGTCTTCAAAATGATTTTAAAGGCTAGAGCGGATCCCGAAACTTGTTTTCAAATTTAAGATCTTCCTTTCGAAGGGGATTTAAAAACTCGGTTAAAAATCTGAGGGATCCGGCTCTGTGGTGTATTTTATATTCGCAACGAGGTTGCTGTTTTGATAAATGAATTTGATTACTTGCCCAACATTCGGGAAGTAAGTCCATCTAAATGAGTCGGCATAAGCGACAGGCCGGGGTATGGTCTATCAAAGTGTAAGTGGCTGGGTGGCAGTTCATCTGTGACGGCCTCAACCCCGGGGTCAGGAGTTGACGTCACCAACAATAATAATAATAAACATCACGTAATCCAAAACATTAATAATATATAACCACGACCCCTTTACCAAGACCTTGGGAGGTTTAAGTATGATTTAGGTTACAACTAATACAAACCAATTTATAACAAACCATACTGACACAACTAACTTAATACAACAACTCAATAGACCATCTTTGGTCCAACACAGCTACCTCAGAGGAGCCTTAAATGGATGGAACTGGAACTCTGCCCTAACTACCGCGGAAGCATCTCATCGGCATCTGCAATACATATATAAAACATTCTGCAGGGGTGAGCAATTAATTGCTCAGCAGTACCACTATATGAATAACAAGTAAAAACAATTTAAAGTAAAGCAGTTATAGGAACATAATTCATAACTCGTTAGAAAACAAGTAAAACATGTGTAAACTGGATATTAAATCTAGTATGCCCCTTCCATTTTTAAACTTAACTGTCCCATGACAGGGATCATCAACTCGTCCATGTTGCCACGGGTACCAACCTGTCATCCGTGTTACCACGGGTATCAACCTCTCATCCGTGTTACCACGGGTATCAACCTGTCATCCGTGTTACCACGGGTATCAACCTATCATCCGTGTTACCACGGGTATCAACCGGTCATCCATGTTGCAACGAGTATCAACCTGTCATCCGTGTTACCACGGGTATCAACCTGTCATCCGTGTTGCCACGGGTATCAACCTGTCATCCGTGTTGCCACGGGTATCAACCTCTCATCCGTGTTGCCACGGGTATCAACCTGTCATCCCTGTTACCATGGGTATTAACCTGTCATCCGTGTTGCCATGGGTATCAACCTGTCATCCGTGTTGCCACGGGTATCAACCTGTCATCCGTGTTGCCACGGGTATCAACCTGTCATCCGTGTTGCCACGGGTATCAACTTGTCATACGTGTAACCACGGGTATCAACCTATCATCCATGTTACCACGGGTATCAACCTGTCATCCGTGTTACCACGTGTATCAACCTGTCATTCATGTTACCACGGGTATCAACACATTCCATGACATAGGTGGATCAAAACACTCTTTTTATCCACTTTTCAAAACACTTATGCCTATCTCATTTCCAAAACATTTCATTTTACCAGCGTACATATAAAATCAAGTTCACAAATCATTTCATTCGAGATAGGCACCTTTCGAAGTTACTTTTCCCCAAAACAAGTTTGAAAACAGTGATTTATAACTACAGGGGATACGTAACTTAAAACATTTATGTTCCATTACGAGATTAAAATATTAGCTATTCACACGTACTGAACCATAAAAGAATGGTCAGGGGTACTTGCCTCACAGAGCTTTACAACTATCTCTGGTTATCCTTGAACCGAATTGGACACTCGACTTTATAGACTTACTATTTGACTATCCTGGATCCGACTTCAATGCTCAGGTCCTTCGCTTGGAACCTTGTTGTGCTTGTCGACTGATCACTAGGTTATCTTAGTTCAATATCAATTCTTGGGTTCTTCGACTGGAACCGGAAAGAAGCTCAGGCGGCGGCGAAACAGGGTGGCAGCGGGGGTAGCAGAAAGAGGAAGAAAGAGATTGATGTGAGAGAATATTATAGAGATATCGAGGTTGAGAGATTAATAGAGAAACAAGAAAAATCGAGATGGGAGGTTCAGGAAGGAACAGAAACAAGGGGAGAGTTTTCTGTTGTTTTATTTACTCCCCACCAACCAACAATCTACACGTATGAGTGAATTAGCCTAAAATCCAACACGTGTCCCTGCTAATGACTGGAAGCCTAATTTCGGCTCGCCATTTTGCAAATATCGATACCAATCTGCGCGTGAAATTAAACTAGAAATATCCCAAAATAATCTTATAATTATCTAAATATCCCAAAATTAATAAAAACATAAATTTCTTAATTTTAAATTAAATCTTGAAACGTAATTTATGCCCGCTTTTAATAATTAAACGAATCGACGTGAGGGTGAAATTAATCCCATAAATTCCCAAAATAATTTTAAAATTCTTGAAATATTCCAAACTTAAATAAATATGAGTATCCTAATTTTTGAAGAATTCTGGAATTAAATACGGATTTAACAAATAAATGTAATCAGAAAATTATTCAGGGCTAAATAATTGACAAAATATTGATTTCTAAATTTTATAAAATCCTAAAAATAATTATGGTAATTATAAAACCATAAAAACAATTTTAGATATAATCCACATATTAATACAAATAAATATGCATTAAATCCACTTTTAAAAGTGAAAACAATTCAATACAATTCCATAATTAATTACGAGGACAACCCGGTACACCACAAATCACACATACATAATAATAAAACAACACCGAGCTGACAAAAACTATACATATAGTTTATTTATTTAATAATCCTATAATTACATATTTAGATAATACAAAATACACGAGTCATTATATCCTTCCCTCCTTAAAAAGATTATGTCCTCAGAATCTGATCTAACTAATCAAGTGAGGATATTTGTCAAGTATATCTGACTCTAACTCTCAAGTAGATCCTTCTATTTAGGAGTTATTCCAAAACATACTCATTATAGGAATAAACTTATTCCTGAGGTCTCACTTTCTATGATCTAGGATCTAGACTGGGTCATACACACTGTTTTAATTAGATAAAGAATACATTACCTTGACACAAAGACCCCAAAACACACTAGGAGTGTGCTGCCGCTATGGCAACAACGCTAGCTCCTAGACAACTTATTTACTTTTCTTAATATCTCACACAATCCTGAATTTCTAGGGCTTAACTTACTTTTATGCTTAAATCTTACTATTCCTTTTCAAGGCAACACTTCTAGCAATATCAATGTTCCAACTTTTATCTCTATATCCTTCCGATACAAATTCACATTCACCCTTTAGATACCATGAGTTACTTTTAACCTTTCCCAATCAACATTCTATTTTCATAATCTAGTGAACTGATTCAGGATCCAACAATTCTTGTAACTTTTCAATCAATTTAAATTAAGAATGAACTTCATACTAAGGCTTCTTTTCACTTTCATTTGCTCAAACTTCAACCTTCTCTCTTTCCGATTCTTTTGTTAACTCCTCAGTGTTAGGTCCCAATTTGTTTGTAGAAGGGGGGTTGAATGCAAACAATACCGTTTAAGCGAATAAAATGCGGAATAAAAAAGTGAAACAAAATTCAAGTTAAATAAAACTTTTATTAAACTTGAAAGGTGTTACAACTATGGTATCGGTTACAAGGGATTAATCTCAAATCAATTATTACAAATCTAGAATAAATTCGACATGAACTTTTTCTATTTTTGCAATTAAAAGATCAAATGCTAAATGCGATTTGAGATTAAGTTCTAGGGATTTTAATCCGCTAGATTGATACACAAGAACAAGATAAATAATTCTAGTGGATTGGATTTAACTTTTCAATCTAGAATTTTGATCTTGAATAAAGCAGATGAAAAATAAAATGTTGAGCCTTTATTTTCTGCTGAGTTCTTGACTTGTGATTTTGTTGAATTGTTGCATTATTGTCTTCTGCTGTGTTTTGTTGTTTAAGTAAACAAAACCATCTAGTTTACTCAGCAAGACTTTCGGCAAGACAATCAAATGAACTGGTATGACAATCCATTTGTACTGGTAGGACTTTCGGTGAGACTTTCGGTGAGACTTTCCTTTTGAACTAGCAAGACAATCCCAATAGCTAGCAAGACAATCAAAATGAACTAGCAAGACTTTCGGTATGACTATCAATTGTCATACCGATTGTCATATTAGTTCAAATCAAATTGTCTTACTGAATTATTAATAGATTTTAATCTAATAATAATTCTGAAAATCCTTAATATTAATTCTGAATTAATTAATCAATCAATTCAATTAATCAATAAATTAATCTTTGCAGATTTAATTTATTTTCTTAATTAAATTATATGACTTAATTAATTAATAGAGAATTAATATTAATCTTGAGCAGCAACCATTCTTCTGAAAATCTTCTGAAAATTACTGTCAAGTATGAATCAATTCCATCACTTCAATGTTGACACTCGATGTACTGTCTGGTTCATGAGTGACTAACTTCCGTGACGTTTCTTCAAGTCTTGACCTTGATACTCTTGATTTTCTTCAGACTAAATCCTTGTAATTAATTGATACCCTGACGAGATCTCTGTCACTTGATTAAATCCACAATCCTGATTTATATCACTGAGGCTTGATCAATTTCTTGAGCTTCTTCCATTGAATTAAGTCTTCAAGTCTGTAGATGAATAATGTTTCTTAACCCTTTGACAGATGTTACTATATGAGATCTCTCTGACGATAGATCCACTATTTACTTATTACATTCTTATTTGAGTTGAGTTAAATCCTCGAATATACAAATAGGCTATGCCATATGCCTTTCAATCTCCCCCTATTTGCTTGTTAGACAATAACAACAAATACCTAGAGGATAACTCAACTAACAAATAAGAAAAAGATATAAACAGAAATGCAAAGTAAATAACAGAAAAGTTCTGGATTATATTTATCATTTTCCAGATTCCAAAAGAAATTTACAAGTGAATACAAGATAGATGTTCCTCTAGCCTGAACATATAACTACATTAGACTATCTTGATTCATAAAGCTCTAATCATATTACATTGAGTTTTGAGCTAATTGATTTCAGTTGTCTTCTCTTCTGACTTCACCTTCTTCTAAATCTTGAAGCAACTCTTTGTCAAAGACACGATCCTTTTCTGAAGTGAAGCTTGTTGGTCTGACTGGTTGAACTCCAACTGACTTCAGCTTATTCTTGATCTGATTGTACCTTTTAATATTCTTTTTACAATAAGCTTGAATCAAATCAGCAGCTTGAGTCTTCAATATGGATGAGTATCCAGCAGTTCTTAAGTGATGTTCCATCCAGACCAGATGCTTAGCTGAGTAGTCTTTAAGAGATTGTACATCTAGCTGACAGATTTGAAGACAATCAGACTTAAAGAATCTCACCTGATGAGGATTGTTGACCACTTGAGGACTAGCCCTGCTGGCAAACTCTTTAAGCCTTTCTCGAAGAGCTTCATTCAATTCTGAGCTTCTTTTTACCTTGTTGAGAACAACCCAAATCTCTGACAAAGAACGATTCTCAAACAGATGAAGTGACACCTTGAAAGATCCTTCACTCTGATAATATACAAAAATGCTCATCTCATTTAGGGATCTATCAAAAGCAGCTGTGATCCTTGAGACTTCAGTCTTGATAGCATTCATGTACATGTCATTGTTAGGATTTGAGATTTCCAGCTTGTCAAGAAGATGTAGGAACTGTCTATCATTGTTAGTGCTCAGCTGAGGCATATCAAGTACTCTCCTAGCTTCATCCCATTTTTCACCAATCTTCAGTCTGACATCTCTTCTCCTTTCTTGAGCCTTAATGTCATGAAGACGTTGCTTTTGAAGAGTTTCTGTTCTTTGTATGTTTTTCCTCTTGTCAATGATCTGGGAGACCTTTTTGAGTTCAGCTTCTTTTCTTTTCATCTCTGACTGCTGCTGCTGAAACTCTTTCTCAAAGATAGGATCCACTGTAGCTTCCTCTTCCCAATCTCCAAAATCACTTTCCTCTTCAGCTTCAAATAAACCATCTTTATCTTCCAAGGCTGGTTCAGTGGGAATGTCAAAAATATCAAAGTCATCCTGTTCTCCACTATAATAGACATCATCAGCCTTTCCTTTGTCCCCAGCAGAGGTATCTTTTTCTTTCCCCTTTCCACTACTCCCTTTCTTCTCCCCCTTAGTTGAGGGATCCTCTACTGATTTTCCCTTA
Organism: Apium graveolens; assembly: GCF_009905375.1. Taxonomy (NCBI): domain Eukaryota; kingdom Viridiplantae; phylum Streptophyta; class Magnoliopsida; order Apiales; family Apiaceae; genus Apium; species Apium graveolens. The sequence goes on from NC_133648.1 coordinate 89,375,628, forward strand.
GATCCTCCATGACCTCCATCACCTCCCGAGCCTGAGCCTCCACCAGACGGCCCTTCAAAGTAAGTCCTTTGTTCTTCATTGGGACAGTGAGAATTTTTGATCATGTAGTACAGGTGCTTCATCCCTTCATTCAGATGTTCCATACCTGTCTCTATCTTCAGAAATCTAGAGGAATCCAGTGAATGATTCATTTCAACCAAATCTTCAAGAGAAGTCATCCTTGTATGTAGAGAGCAGAAGTCAGAAATGTCATCAGATGATAAAGTTGGAGTGTGTGCTCTCACCTGAATTTCACTCGTGTTTGGTTCACTCACCTCACGTGCTTGTGTTTCTCTCAATATAATTGCTCGTGAGGAGTCTTCCTGTTGCTGTTCTTCTGTACCTGCAGTTAAAATCACCCTAGCCTCTTCAAGAGAGGTCAGTGGTGGTGTAATGGGAATTCGCGAGTCCCGATCCTCAGTCAAACCTATCATTTCTTGTGAAATAGATGTTTGAATTGCTTCAGGGATAGATTGACCGAGTTGCCCTCCACTTTCTCCAGATAAATCTGCGAGTGGAGAATCCCTTGAGGGAGCCAGAGGTGTTTGATCTTGGAGGGGAGAAAATGACTCTATTAAGGGTGGCTGAGAGTCAGATTTTCCCTCAGAAGCATGTGACTGCTCTTCTGTCGTAACTATGGCAGGCACTGTAACAGACTCTATGTGCACTCCTCGCTCTGTGTCCTGAGTATCATCTGTGGATATGTATGGTTCCATTGTGAGTAATGGAATTATGCTTGACTCAGTACAAGATGCCATGGCCCTATGGCGAATTTCAATAGATTCATCCTGTTGAGAGAATGTCTCTAGTAACTGTTCATCGGCCATTTCAAAGTCCATGTCCTGTTGGGAGGACAAGGATGGGCTTTCAGATGCCTCAGTATAAGTTCTTCTTTTCTTTGGAGGAGGCAGAGCTGAGGGTTCACTCACATTTAACAATGCACTACTTCCTATTAATCTTCTGGGTAACATTTTAGACAGAGGGGGAGTGGTTGAGATAGAATGTGACTCTGTGTTTGGCTCTATGACCTGGGATTGAAGCTGTGGTTCTACAACTTCATGGTCAGCCCTATCAACCACTGGGGGTCTTTCAACAGAAGTAGGAATGGAGTGAGAGTGAGGAATTACTACCTGTAAAGGAAGAGCATCTGATGTTGGAGGAGCCTGGGTGGCTTGAACCACTGGAGGTTGAGGTTGCTGTTCATGACCGGGAAGATTGAAAATAGGTAAAGGAATATAGGTGGCCATGAAAGCAGATACAAGTACTGGAACTTGCATGAATTTAAAGGTTGTGTCTTGGCGGGTGTAAATCTTTTTGCTTACTGGAGGGGGTTCGGTTACTGCAGAGTTAGCAAAAAGGGCTTTGTGTTCAGGTGTGAGAAGATGATCTGCTATAAGCATGAGAAAATGAGCATAGTAACATGATACCCTACGATTTGTAGAATGATCACGTAAAGCAGTAGTGAGACGTCTCAAGAGAATGGGAAAAAGTAGTTTGCCAAAATTGATCCTTTGATTGAAAACAACCGCAAGACCAATATACTGCAGAGTGGAAGTGATGTTGTGAAAGTTGGATTTAGTGCAGTTGGCAAACACTTTAGAAAGTGTATCGAAGAAAATATCCCATTCAGACACCAAATTGGATTTAGAAAGTTTGGTTAAATTGATCACCCCTTGATAGTGAATAGTATGGAAAAAGTTTGTGATATCATTTTCAGAGGGTAAATTACAGAAATTGTCCAATGGAAAATTTAACGCCTGATTGACTACTATTTCATCAACCACATACTGTGTGTTTGCCACGGTGAATGAAAAAGATTTTGAATTATCGGCCACAGTAGAGGTTGTGCAAATCAGTCTAAGCAGATCGACATTTAAAATCACATTTGATTTAATAGCAGAGCTAACAATCGAATGGTCATTTAAAAATCTAATCCAAGGCTTAAATTTTTCCACATCACATTTTTCCGGATTAAAATAACCAACCTGATTATGCGCGACAATTTGGAAATTGAGAGCCATTTTAAAATAATAATAAGACACACACTTTCAGAATTTTAAGAATAATATTAAAAAAATTCGAATTAATTAAATTAATTTAATAATTCGAATTAAATTAATTATAATCGAAAAATTTAGACAGGAATGTATCTCGTTAAAATTCCTAACTCACAAACACAGTTTTGAAAAACCAAAAGACACAAATCAGAAATTAAAAATAAAATAAAATAAAAAATACCCAAAATCAAAAAAACAGTAACTGATTTTGATTTGTTTGATTTCTTTTAACAAAAATCCAACAGCACTTCTGTATGTATATACTTGTATGTATATATCACAGGAGTGATGATTTTTGTATGCTGAGTAAAAACTCGAGCAAGAAACAATGGTGACTTTGGAGTAGCAGTTCGAAGAGAGAGAGAAAGAGAAGGAGACTGTTGAAATTTTGAAATAAAATGAACTAATGAAAATAAAAAAACAGACACACAAACCATTAAGTAGTATAACTGGTATGACAATCCGGGATTGTCATACCGATTGTCATACCAGGTTAAAGACAGAAAAAAACAAATAAAACAAATAACTGGTATGACAATCTGATAGTCATACCGATTGTCATACTAGTACAAAATAAAACAATATAATTCTGATATTAATTTTATTACTGGCATGACAATCAATAGTCATACCGATTGTCTTGCCAGTTATAAAATTAATCTGATTTCAAAATAACCAATCATTATTACTAAAATGACTTTCAGCAAGACAATTTCAATTGTCTTGCCGATTGTCATTCTAGAATAAGATAAAATAAGTATTAACAGATTTATATATACATGTGTACTGAAATGATTTTCAGCAAGACAATTTTAATTGTCTTGCCGATTGTCATTCCAGTAGAAAGACTATATATATATTTACAGAATATATTAACAAATATGGAAAACTGAAGTAAAGTTTTATATTAATAGTAAAAATTCAGAAAATATTTACAAAAACAAAGACAATATTTCAGAATTAATTATTTTTATTTCAAAAATAGATTTCTGTTGAATTTTAGCAAATAAAATTCATAGAAAAATATTTTTAGAGAAAATAAAATATTCTGAGATATTTGAAGTTAACAAGTCGAGTAAATAAAACAGATAAGATAATAAAAATTCTATAGAAATAAGCAAGAAATATGATAGAATGATAAAACAAATTTGCAAATGAATTTTTCATTTATGAAAAATTCATTTGTAAATTCATTCAAGAACAGATCTCAGATATTAATTAAATTAATCACTAAAACTATTCAACATGCCCAATTTACCAACTAATCTGGTAAATGTGGATTCATCAAGTGGTTTAGTGAAAATATCTGCTATTTGTTCTTCTGTTGGAACAAAGAATAGTTCAATAGTACCATTCATGACGTGCTCTCTAATAAAATGATACCTGATGTCAATGTGCTTTGTCCTCGAGTGTTGCACAGGGTTGTTGGTGATGGCTATTGCACTTGTATTGTCACATAAAATAGGAATTTTGTTCAATACAGAGCCATAGTCCCGTAGCTGGTTCCTAATCCACAAGATCTGAGCACAGCAGCTTCCAGCAGCAATATATTCAGCCTCGGCCGTTGAGTTGGAAACTGTTTGTTGTTTCTTGCTGTACCATGAGACTAGCCTGCTTCCTAGGAATTGACAACTTCCTGAGGTGCTTTTCCTATCAACAACATTTCCTGCGTAATCTGAATCTGTATATCCAACAAGGTTAAAACCGGATTCTTTAGGGTACCAAATACCTAGATTTGGTGTTCCCTTAAGATATCTTAAGATTCGTTTAACAGCAACGAGATGAATATCTCTAGGATCCGCTTGGAACCTTGCACATAAGCATGTAGCATACATAATATCTGGTCTACTTGCAGTAAGATAGAGTAACGAGCCAATCATACCTCTGTAGCTTGTGACATCTACCTTAATGGAGTTTTCACATGGTCCAAGCTTGACAGCTGTAGTTGATGGAGTCCTTGCTGATGCAGAATCCTCTAGATTGTACTTTTTGAGGAGTTCCTTGAGATACTTGGACTGACAAATAAATGTTCCATTTAACCTTTGATTTACTTGTAATCCAAGAAAGAACTTCAGCTCTCCCATCATGCTCATTTCAAACTTGTTGTGCATTAACTTAGCAAATCTCTTACAGAGATTATCATTAGTAGACCCAAATATTATATCATCCACATAGACTTCGACTAATATAGTATCATTCTTATGTTTTTTAGAAAAGAGAGTTTTGTCTATGACACCTCTAATAAAGCTATTTTCAATAAGAAATTCAGAGAGAGTGTCATACCATTTTCTTGGAGACTGTTTGAGCCCATAGATAGCCTTGAAAAGAAAGAAGACAAAATCCAAATGATCTGGATCTTCAAAACCAGGAGGTTGCTCTACATATACCTCTTCATCCAGCTTTCCATTCAGAAAGGCGCTCTTGACATCCATTTGATAAACTTTAAAGTTTGAGAATGCTGCGAATGCCAGAAATATCCTGATGGCCTCAAGTCTAGCCACTGGAGCATAGGTTTCATCATAATCAATGCCTTCAGCTTGAGAATACCCTTTTGCTACCAGTCTTGCCTTGTTTCTTGTAACCACACCATCTTCATCTAGTTTATTCCTGAATACCCACCTAGTACCAACAGCTTTCTTGTGTGTAGGTCTAGGTACTAGTTTCCAGACTTGTTGACTTTCAAACTGATTGAGTTCATCTTGCATAGCAATCACCCAATCTGGATCAGTTAGTGCTTCTTCAATCTTCTTGGGTTCCATCTCAGAAAGAAATCTTGATAATAGACACTCATTTTGAGTAGCACGTCTAGTTCTGACTCCAACATCTGGATCACCAATAATCAACTCAAAAGGGTGAGCTTTATTCCAGACAGTCTGTCTTGGAAGATTTGATCTTGATGATTCGCCTTGAAATTCATTGTGATGTTGTGTCCTACTAGATGATCCTTCAGCATCTCCCCCTGAGTTGTTGCCATGTTGACTTGAAGATTCTCCATCAGTAGCAGTGATATCTACATTGTTGCCAAAGTTTCCATCACTATTACCTTGAGTATCATCAAGATTAACAGGTTCTTCACCAGCAACAACCTCAGGTTCTTGACCATGTTCTGATTCTGAATCTGACATATCATCAAACTTCAGTTTCTCAGAGGGATCTTCAGTTTGGATACTAGGGAGTTTAGTGTCATCAAATGTAACATTGACACTTTCAGTTACTTTGTGTTGATCAATGATATACACTCTGTATGATCTTCTTCCATATCCAACAAAAATACCCTCATATGCCTTTGCCTCGAATTTACCACGACGCTCATCTCCATCCTTGAGCACGAAGCATCTGGCACCAAATACATGAAAGTATTTGATAGAAGGTTTCTGTTCATTCAAAATCTCATAAGGAGTTTTCATGAAGTCTTTGTTGATTAGAGTTCGATTCTGAGTATAACATGCAGTATTGACAGCTTCAGCCCAAAAGTACATTGGAAGACCTGATTCACTTAACATCGTTCTTGCAGCTTCAATCAATGTACGATTCTTCCTTTCTACCACTCTATTTTGCTGAGGGGTTCCAGGAGCTGAAAATTGTCTGGTAATCCCTTTGTTTGTACAGAATTCATTGAGAAGTGCATTCTTGAATTCTGTCCCATTATCTGACCTTATTGCTCTAACAGGGACGTTAGAATCTAACTCAATCATCTTGATATGATCAATCACAACTTGTGGTGTTTCATCCTTAGAGTGAAGAAATAAAACCCACATATACTTGGAATAGTCATCAACTATCACAAGACAGTAACACTTCTTTGACATCGAAAGGACATTAACTGGTCCAAATAAATCCATGTGCAATAATTGCAGAACACCAGTTATGGAACAAGTGTTAGTGCCTCTGTGACTTGCTTTCTTTGACTTTCCTTTCTGGCAAGCCTCACATAGTCCTTCTAGAGAGAATTCCAGCTGAGGCAGACCTCTTACCAATTCTCTTTTTACAAGAGAATTCATTATTTTAAAATTGAGATGAGAAAGTCTCTTGTGCCATAGCCAACTCTCATCTGACGATGCCTTTGCATAGAAACAATTGACTTCAAGATTGCTTCCAGAGTTCATGTCAGCTACGAACAGATTTCCTTTCCGGATTCCCATTAAGGAGGGTTTTTCACTTTTCTTGTGCAGAATCTGACACTTCAGCTTGTCGAATAAAACATTGTAGCCGTTGTCACAGAACTGACTAATGCTAAGCAGATTGTGTTCAAGTCCTTGCACAACATATACATTTTCAATGATAACATTTCCAGCTAGCAAACAGCCATATCCCTTCGTTAAACCTTTGCTGTTATCTCCAAAGGTAACCACTGGGCCAGCTTTCTCAACCACATTTGATAGCAGGGCTCTATCTCCGGTCATATGTCTTGACGATCCGCTGTCAAGAATCCACACTACCGGTTGTACCTGTTTAATGCCCTGCAATACAAATGGATTAGACCTTCTTCGGAACCCAAGCTTGGCTGGGTCCGGCATACTTGTAAAATTGGCCTTTATCAGGCAAAACAACATTCTTAATTTCAATATTCTCAACGTTCTCAATGACTGAACATTTGACCTTGTGAACAGCCTTAACAAATTTCTGTTTAGGTTTAGGCACAAATGTCTCCTTTCTAGCTTTAGGAGGACTAGCAGTCTTAGACCTATCATGCTTTCTATTATTCACATGCTGACGAGGAGTAGTCTTATCATTAGAAACATGCTTACCATTAAAATAAGCAAACATCAGATTAAAAGCACAAGACATACAATCAGGAACACCACATGCTTTATGAGAAGGATTAACAATAGGCAACTTATGCATGGTAGACATGGCATTTGTGTTATCCAACTCATGTGTGTCTGAGTTAGTCTCAGTTGCTTTCACAACCTTGACTGGAACTTTTGACACACTTGACTTGGAGACAGCTTTCTCATTAGCATTATCTTCAGCACGGATTTCTTCTTGAATAATAAAAGAGGTCTCATCAAATGGTTCAACAATTGATTCTTTATAGAGGGGTTCATCAACACCCTTAAGCACATGTGGTACTTCCCTGCCTTTAGCACAGACATGAGGAGGGGAGTTTATGCCTAATTTTCCAATAGCAGCATTGTAATCATAACCTATACCAGATGTTTGATTAACAGCTTGCTTATTGTAAAACTCTTTGGACTTCGAACAAGAATTAAAGTAAGCTTTAACCTTAGACTCAAGACCAGTGATCTTGTCTTTAAGAATAGTTTCAAGTTTTCTATAAAAGTCAACTCTATTCTCTAGAAAAGACACTTGATCTTTTAATTTATCTTGATTAATGTGTACAAGTCTTAATTCATTGACCTCTTTCTCAAGGTCTTTGATTTGTTGATTTAACAATTCATTATCACGACGAGCACAATCTAAGGAACCTCCTAGATGATAAACTAATTCAGCATCAGTAAATTTTACCTCTTTTCTTGACGATGAGGTGCTTGCATCACTAGCCATGAGAGCAAGATTCCCAACTTCTTCATCTTCACTGTCAGTATCATCCCAGCTTCTTCCCTTTGCCAGGTAAGCCCTTTCAGATTTATTCTTCTGATTAGAATCGTAAGAGTTCTTCCTAGCTTGTTTTGGCTTCCTGCATTATGTGGCAAAGTGTCCCAACTCATTGCAGTTGAAGTATCGAATGGTGCTTCGATCAACCATCCCTGTTTTATACCCACCACTGCTAGTGTTAGAGGATGAAGATCCACCTTTCTGGAATCTGTTGTAGTTGGACTTGTACTTGAACTTGGGATTCCTTTTGAATCTAACATTTGAGAATCTCTTGACAATCAGGGCCATTGACTCATCCTCCAATTGCTCCAGTTCTTCCAAGGAATAATAATCATCTCCTGATTGATTTGTAGTAGGAGGATCAAATTCTGCTACTATCACATTATCTTCAACCTTGGAAGACTGTACCATTCTTTCTGACTGTTGAGATTGTTGTTGATATTGTGGTTGTTGTTGTTCATCAGCTACTAGAGCAGTAGACGTGCTGACCACTCTTCCTTTCCCGTAAACTTCCTTCTGCTGAATCTGCTCCAACTCATAAGTCTTTAACACACCATAGAGCCTTTCCAAAGAAATCTCACTCAGATCTCTTGCTTCTCTTATGGCAGTGATTCTATGTTCGAGATGAGTTGGCAGTGTTAAAAGGAACTTTTTGTTGACCTCCCTGATGGAATAGTATTTACCATTAATGTTCAGGTTGTTGATCAATGCATTGTACCTCTCAAACACTTCAGTGATTCCTTCTCCTGGATTGGATTTAAAGTATTCATACTCAGAGGTTAGGATTTCTAGCTTGTTCTCCCTAACTTCCTCTGTGCCTTCATTAATAATCTCAATAGTTTCCCAGATATGTTTGGAATCTTTACAATTCATCACATGTCTATTCATCAAGGGATTAAGGGAATCTACTAAAATTAATTGAAGGCTAGCATCCAGGGAAGCTTCTTCTATTTCAGCAGGAGAGAAATCCTCAGGATCTTTCACATAAGTTCTCGCTTTGGTGATCACCACATCATTTTCTATTACCTCTGGTTCAATAACCATAGGAATTTTTGGACCCTTCTTTAACACTTGCAAATATTTGGGATTAGCCACTTGTAAAAACAGTAGCATCTTCTTCTTCCACATAACATAATTTTCTTTATCGAAAAGTGGAATTTTAACGGTTCCAACTTTTTGTGTAGTCATTATGAATTTTTTGAGTGAATAAAAAATTCAAGAAGTGAAAGAAACACAAAAGTCTAGGATCTAGATTTGTACATTAATCAGAAGGCTCTGATACCAATTGCTTGGTCCCAATTTGTTTGTAGAAGGGGGGTTGAATGCAAACAATACTGTTTAAGCGAATAAAATGCGGAATAAAAAAGTGAAACAAAATTCAAGTTAAATAAAACTTTTATTAAACTTGAAAGGTGTTACAACTACGGTATTGGTTACAAGGGATTAATCTCAAATCAATTATTACAAATCTAGAATAAATTCGACATGAACTTTTTCTATTTTTGCAATTAAAAGATCAAATGCTAAATGCGATTTGAGATTAAGTTCTAGGGATTTTAATCCGCTAGATTGATACACAAGAACAAGATAAATAATTCTAGTGGATTGGATTTAACTTTTCAATCTAGAATTTTGATCTTGAATAAAGCAGATGAAAAATAAAATGTTGAGCCTTTGTTTTCTGCTGAGTTCTTGACTTGTATTTTTGTTGAATTGTTGCATTATTGTCTTCTGCTGTGTTTTGTTGTTTAAGTAAACAAAACCATCTAGTTTACTCAGCAAGACTTTCGGCAAGACAATCAAATGAACTGGTATGACAATCCATTTGTACTGGTAGGACTTTCGGTGAGACTATCCTTTTAAACTAGCAAGACAATCCCAATAGCTAGCAAGACAATCAAAATGAACTAGCAAGACTTTCGGTATGACTATCAATTGTCATACCGATTGTCATATTAGTTCAAATCAAATTGTCTTACTGAATTATTAATAGATTTTAATCTAATAATAATTCTGAAAATCCTTAATATTAATTCTGAATTAATTAATCAATTAATTCAATTAATCAATAAATTAATCTTTGCAGATTTAATTTATTTTCTTAATTAAATTTTATGACTTAATTAATTAATAGAGAATTAATATTAATCTTGAGCAGCAACCATTCTTCTGAAAATCTTCTGAAAATTACTGTCAAGTATGAATCAATTCCACCACTTCAATGTTGACACTCGATGTACTGTCTGGTTCATTAGTGACTAACTTCCGTGACGTTTCTTCAAGTCTTGACCTTGATACTCTTGATTTTCTTCAGACTAAATCCTTGTAATTAATTGATACCCTGACGAGATCTCTGTCACTTGATTAAATCCACAATCCTGATTTATATCACTGAGGCTTGATCAATTTCTTGAGCTTCTTCCAGTGAATTAAGTCTTCAAGTCTGTAGATGAATAATGTTTCTTAACCCTTTGACAGATGTTACTATATGAGATCTCTCTGACGATAGATCCACTATTTACTTATTACATTCTTATTTGAGTTGAGTTAAATCCTCGAATATACAAATAGGCTATGCCATATGCCTTTCACTCAGGGATCTTAATCACATATATTGATCTTGCTTGAGTGATTGCTAATAGGAGACCATAATTCATATCTTGAAATCTTAACATACAACTGCTCCTTTTCCAATTTTCGTAGAGAAATCTTTGGGCGTTCTATATGAATTTTCTAGATTTTAAATAGCTGAGGATGTTATCAATAAATAAAATTACACTTATGCAAGTGCTCATTATACACTTTGTTCAATAAATCTTCAAATACGACTAATGCTTTCGTTAATCCAAATAATCTCACTAGAACTCACAATATCCATACTTTACTCTAGACACAGTCTTTAGTATGACCTCAGGCTTACCTTTAGCCGGCGGTAGCCTGATCTTAGGTCATCCTCCAAGACTCAACACGTTCCTTTCATTGGATTATATAAATAATCAATTCTATGCAGGGATTACTTATTCCTATTCGTCAACTTTTTAAACCTCTGATAATCTGCACGTAACTTCATACCTCCATTTTTCTCTTCTATAAACCGCATCAGTGCACAACACAGAATACACCTTGTCTCGTTATACTTTCGTCTCACAATCCTGAAGTTTCCTTAACTGATTACTTGGTTCCTACTGGGTCATACGATACGGGGCTTTTGACACTGGCTCAACTCTGGTGTTGAACCACTAAGGACTCGATATCATAATCTGGGTAATCTTGGTAATTCATCTCGAAGGATCCATGGAACTTCATTTACCACCTGAATATCTTCTAACTCTCATATTCATTATACGTACTAGGTATACTTTACTTCCTTATTTTAATGATTTATTTGCTTGTGTGATTGGAAGAGACTCCTTATCTTGTTACATTACATTTGCAATGTCTTTCCTATGTTACAATTCTTAAGTATAAAAGACTAGGATGCTCCTGAGTCAAATAAAACCTTAACAGGTACAGAGTTAAGAGAGAAAATACTTGTATCTACATTCGAGTCTTGAGCCTTGGATCCTTTGGTTATCTTAAAGGTTCTGGCTCTAGCCGTACTGGATATTGGTCTTTGGGATGCACTACCTCTAACACTGCCTTGAGTAATGGTCCTGCAACTTCTAGCAAGGTGCCCAACTTTACCACAGTTATAGCAAGTGATTCTTGGACTTTCTGAATTACATTCTGACGCGTAATGGCCTTTCCGACCGCATCTAAAACACTTATCATTCCCTTTGCACTGACCACTGTGACTCCTACCATACAACGTACAATCTGTTAGTGTTTGTGCCCTAGAGACAACACTATGATGTTTTAGTTTAAGACATTAGGATTATTAATGTTTATGTTCTATCGATTATTCTATTTATAATTTATTAATTCTTAATTTACTGCGATATAAATGTTAGATTAATAAATGTCCTTGGAATATGATATGCAATTCTATATCTCTAAGTACGTGACTTAGAAATGAGATTATGATAATAGTATCAATATTCCTAAAGGTCCCTAGTCGAGTATTATTATTAAGGGACAATAATAATGCATTAAGACTGGTGTGTTTGTTGACTGATGATCACATCTCATTGATCATAGGTATAGTGATACTAAAGTAAAAAACACAGGCAGATGTATATGTACATGATGTTGGACACACCCAATGTGAGATTCTACATGTCTATTGTGTCATAAGTAATTCTCACAGTGATAATGATGTAATGGTTCTTAGACCTGAAGTCATTATATTTCTATACGAGAATTAATATACATTGATTCCATTAAAAGTTATCCTTGACCGGGTAATGATAAAAGTGGACATGTGGGTATATTATGAATCGTATGAGAAATATGAATGGTCTAGATGGGATTTAACCCTCATATTTTAGGAGTTATATTATTGGCCTCTTGTGTGAGCTAGACTATGAAATGCGTGGCCACGCTCAAATGTTGATTTGATATGATAGTCTACTCATTGATCAACTCATTGATCAAGGAAACTTGGATTAAACTATGATGAGGATGACACATTACATGCATCTAGTTTAATCTATAATATTTGGTTAAAGGGATTATATTACATTGTACATTATTCACAAAAGGTTTAATCGATCACTGATTCAATTATTATTATTTGGGTAGCAATGATGTATTACTAGATGCCGCTCATTGTTTATGATTTTAAATGAGATTTAAAATATGTTGCCAACGTAATAATAACCTATAGGGTCACACACTAAGAATGTTTGAAGGATTAATTAATTTAAATTGGATTTAAATTATATTAAAGGAATTCGAATTATTTATAATATTAATTAAGTATGACTTAATTAATTAGATAAATATTGATATTCAAATTTATTAATATTAATTATGAAATTTATTTCTTAAATAATTAAGTGAGACTTAATTATAATACAAATAGGATTTTCGAACAAGAGAGAAGAGGGAGAGAGCAAGAAGAAACGAGTCTGTACTAGTACACATCCAATCCTTGAGTTCAAGTATCCGTGTGGATACCGATAGAGCGTAGATCGCGAGAGCGGGATTCGTGGTGATTGAACAAGCTTTGGATCTCCATTAGTCAACCAATTGGTAAAAATTCTTAAGGTAAACAATCTGATCTACGAATTAAATATATGTTTTTCGCATAGATCCTGCGGCAGGTTTCGAAAATTCTTTTTTTTTACGTTTTTAATTACTGTTTTCGTTGCGTTTATGTGCTTGAAACCCTTCACAATCCACTACCGGCTTGACTGATTTGGTTGGAACAGAAGCAACTGAAGGGGCACCAGACCCAGTCTGGAATAAAGTCTGTCTCCTGAATCTTCTATTTGTATTCTTTTCAAATCGCTTCGGAAACCCTTGGTTGGATTCTTCTTGATCTTGTTTTTCTTCCATAACATCCACTTTCCGCTTCTCCCTTTCTTTTTCCTTGGCAGTCAATTTTTGATCACTTTCTAGTACCATGGCTGCCTGAACTACTGAGGTATAAGTCTTTAGTTATAAGACTACAACTCCGCTCCGAATCTCTGGTTTCAGCCCCTGTTGGAACCTTTTGGCTTTTTGAGCTTCAGAGCTTACATAGTCTGGCGCAAATCTAGCTAATTCGGTAAACTTAGCCTCATATTCTGCTACGCTTCTATCTCCTTGCTTCAGCTCTAAGAACTCAATCTCCATTTGACTCCGTACACAGTCAGGGAAATATTTCTCAAGAAACAACTCGGTAAATCTCGCCCATGAAACAGGGCCTCCTCCCTCTAATGCCTTAGTTGACTCTCACCAATAGTTTGCTTCATTCTTTAAGAAGTAGCTTGCATAATCAGTCTTAAGATTATCACTTACTTGGACGAGATTGAAGGTTTTCTCCATTTCTTTTAACCATGCTCCAGCAGCTACTGGATTAGGTTCACCTTTAAACTCATGAGGGTTAACGTTCTGAAAGGATTTGAAACTAGCACTTTGGTTTGCTCGTTGTTGTTGCTGCTGCAACAGTAATTGCTGCTGCTGAACCTGTTGGATTAGCTGCAACTGTTGTTACTGCTGCTGGCGCAACAAGTCTAGAATTTCATTTATAACTGGACCCTCCACAAAACTACTACTATTTTCTTTGGACTGGGTAGCTTGCTTGGGTGGCATCTTCCTGAAATATATAAATGAGTTTATTCAAAACATAACAAAAGTATTTGACAACAGATATCACCGTTTAAATAGTGCAGCTGTATCCGGAAAATGCTGCCCAATCACAGTACCCATGTCTTTAATATCGAGGTCCATTTATAAAAGAAATCTAGATAACAGCACTAGCAATCACAACAACAATGACAGTAGCGGAATCAACAACAGTTCAGGAAGACTAAAATATAAAGAAACTAAACACCGTTACATGACTCCTCAATATAACAGCAACTTACTAACTTCCCGTCACTACTCAACTACCACATCAACTTTAATATACTACAAGACTTGGTTGGCTATATTACCCACTTATATTGAACAACTGATAAATTAGGTCAATTTAAGGAACGCTAGACTCTTCCAGGCACCATAATTCAAATTTTAACCAACCATTCCCCTAATGATGATTTCTTTTCACCCTCAAGTGATTCATCAATCACTGGATTACCTTTCCTGAGGCTATAATTCCATTATTAGATCATGAACCCTTGCTACTACCATTATTTTTAAATAACATCCTTATATAGGACTTTCATTCTTTCTGACAGTCAACTTTCATTTACTTCCAATAATCAAGGTTGTCTAATTATAGAGGTCACTGAAGGAATTTATTATCATGGAATACTAAATGAAATTTCAAATTCAAGGAAATCGAATGAGAAGGAATAGTGAAGAGGATGTAGGTATGACTGAGAGCAGCCATACAAGTACATAAGATGGCCAGTCTTAGTACCGCACAGTTCACAATATATAACTCGGTGGTGTCCCACCAGACCCTTTTTCCATACAGACAAATGGTCAACTCATATGCATTGTTTGCCCCAATCGACCGAGAAAGTCACCGAGGAATGGAACAATGTTTAAATAGAAAATATCTGATTTATGATAAATCAACAGAACCTTAAGTCGCTTGCTTCAAGGTTGACTTTTTAGGGATAAACAAGCATCTTACTAGATGATAAACAATTGTTCTGGAAGCAAAAGGTGTCTCAAGAAATACGCATAAGATTTAAGATATAACAGTACTGATCACCATACTTCACGGAACTTGGCTATCATAATAGCCACTAACTATTATCATTCCATCTGAACTCATCTAGGTCACACACTTGGTCCAGCAATATTCCTTGACGTCAAAATACTATATTTAGAGATAATATAGGTGTCTCTATAGCTGACACACCAAAGATCCGTGTAAAAGCTGAATTCTCGCGATCAGACTCATTTTTGTCGAAAGGAAAGCTAGAAATCTCTATCAGATATTACCAGTAACACATATACGAAGGAAACATACTCTAGGTTAGGGCAGTTCCAGTCAATCCTCCATAAATGTCAGGGTTACGCCTCCGAACCCTTGACTTAACTCATAGATTCACTCATCTGATTGAGTTGTTGTCTCACATCTATATATAAATCTTCCTACACTCTTCTGACTCTACTTCTAACCTAAATCAGGGACCCAAACATGTAGCTCTAATACCAACTGTGACGGCCTCAACCCCGGGGTCAGGAGTTGACGTCACCAACAACAATAATAATAAACATCACATAATCCAAAACATTAATAATATATAATCACGACCCCTTTACCAAGACCTTTTCCAGGTTTAAGTACGATTTAGGTTACAACTAATACAAACCAATTTACAACAAACCATACTGACACAACTAACTTAATACAACAACTCAATAGACCATCTTTGGTCCAACACAGCTACCTCAGAGGAGCCTGACATGGATGGAACTGGAACTCCACCCTGACTACCGCGGAAGTATCTCCTCGGCATCTGCAATACATATATAAAACATTCTGCAAGGGTGAGCAATTAATTACTCGGCAGTACCACTATATGAATAACAAGTAAAAACAATTTATGATAAAACGGTTATAGGAACAAAATTCATAACTCGCTAAAAAACAAGTAAAACATGTATAAACTGGATATCAAAACTAGCATGCTCTGTAAAACAATAACATCAGTAGTGTGCTGTGTATAAATACCAGAGTTTAATTCTAGCATGCCATTTTCATTTCTCCACTATATAAATCACTTGTTCCGTTATGAGAACCACAAAGCCAAATCAGATATGTAGTGGATAAGTGAAGATAGCTGATCAGGCTATCAACACTAGACGAATCCATCTGCCATCCCATAAACCGGTTCCGGAACTCAGAGACTAGCTAGGTCTCTGACCTGCTGGACTAATCGGTTATAAATTTGCACGCAACCGAATTATCCTCTTACTCTACCTCAATAGGCCTACTTTGGCCCCTATGTATCCCATATCTGATCATTTTATCCAGTTTTCAAAACACTTGTACCTATCTCATTTCCAAAACCATTCATTTTAACAGCACACATAGAAAATCAAGTTCACAAATCATTTCATGCGAGATAGGCACCTTTCGAAGTTACTTTTCCCCAAAACAAGTTTGAAAACAGTGATTTATAACTACAGGGGATACGTAACTTAAAACATTTATTTTCCATTACGAGATTAAAACATTAGCTATTTACACGTACTGAACCATAAAAGAATGGTCAGGGGTACTTGCCTCAAAGAGCTTTACAACTATCTCTGGTTATCCTTGAACCGAATTAGACACTCGACTTTATAGCCTTACTATTTGACTATCCTGGATCCGAATTCAACGCTCAGGTCCTTCGCTTGGAACCTTGTTGCGCTTGTCGACTGATCACTAGGTTATCTTAGTTCAATATCAATTCTTGGGTTCTTCGACTAGAACCGAAAAGAAGCTCAGGCGGCGGCGAAACAGGGGGGCAGCTGGGGTAGCAGAAAGAGGAAGAAAGAGATTGATGTGAGAGAAGATTATAGAGATATCGAGGTTGAGAGATTAATAGAGAAACAAGAAAAATCGAGATGGAAGGTTCAGGAAGGAACATAAATAAGGGGAGAGTTTTCTGTTGTTTTATTTACTCCCCACCAACCAACAATTTACACGTATGAGTGAATTAGCCTAAAATCCAACACGTGTCCCTGCCAATGACTGGAAGCCTAATTTCGGCTCGCCATTTTGCAAATATCGATACCAATCTGCGCGTGAAATTAAACTAGAAATATCCCAAAATAATCTTATAATTATCTAAATATCCCGAAATTAATAAAAACATAAATTTCGTAATTTTAAAATAAATCTTGAAATGCAATTTATACCCGCTTTTAATAATTAAACGAATCGACGCGAGGGTGAAATTAATCCCATAAATTCCCAAAATAATTTTAAAATTCTCGGAATATTCCAAACTTAAATAAATATGAGTTTCCTAATTTTTAAAGAATTCTGGAATTAAATACGGATTTAACAAATAAATGCAATCAGAAAATCATTCAGGGCTAAATAATTGACAAAATATTGATTTCTAAATTTTATAAAATCCTAAAAATAATTATGGTAATTATAAAACCATAAAAACAATTTTAGAGATAATCCATATATTAATACAAATAAATTTGCATTAAATCCACTTTTAAAAGTGAAAATAATTCAATATAATTCCATAATTAATTACGAGGACAACCCGGTACACCACAAATCACACATACATAATAATAAAACAACACCGAGCTGACAAAAACTATAAACATAGTTTATTTATTTAATAATACCACAATTACACATTTAAATAATACAAAAATATATGAGTCATTATATCATCAACGCGTAAGAGGCCGGGTGGCGGTCCAACACAAGGTCCTAATGCGGCCAGGGTGATGACCAGTGGGGGATTAATCCATTTACTAGTACAAAAGGTTACTTAATTGGTATTTTTACCTGATCAGCAAGATATCGGGTTTATGCCAAAGTTTTCTTCTTTCCAAATTCAATTAGTATTATAACTCTGTTTATATTGTTCATAACAGAGGTTTTAAAGGAAAGTATGATATATATATAGGTGTATATATATCGGGACTTAATGAAGTATCTCGTAACTTCATTTCTTTTGAATGATATTTCAAAGATTGAATCTATTCAAGTCTTATCTTGTAGTCTCATCTATTTGATGAACTTTTAAAATTGATTATACGTTGAACGGTGGTAGTTCAAGTAGTATTCATAAAAGATATAAGTATATTGGAGTATCTTGTAACTCCATCTTTTCAATTTATATCTAGTTAATGATTATCTTATGCATGACAAAGATTTTCAGAAAAATGTTGAGACAAGGTTAGATATATGAGATCACCTTGCAACGATATTTTTATACAGTTATAAACTGGAACTCTGTGTATATTATGCATGGAAGAGGATTTCCAAGATTTTGAAAAGTATATATACATATATACTGAATATTTTGTGACTTGGTCGCGTTAAGATACCAAACTTGGTTCATTTCTGCTTGACCAAGACTTTCATGAGTACTATGAAAATGCTCATATATTGTTAATTATTATACATATTATTTCAGTGGGCTTGTTGCTCACCCTTGCTTTATTCTTTTATCACACAACAACAACTAGACAAGATGAACATGACCAAGCTCCCAATTTGCGAGCGGATATGAAATGTTCCGCAGTTTCCTGTAGGCGTTGATGCCGTTGTAGTTGAGGTAGGAACTACCAATAGGCTAGACTTTCAACTTTTGATGTACCAGACTTATGTATATTATGAATTATAATAATGGCAAAGAATATATATATTTATTCAGAAACCTTTTTGAGGTGTAATGACTTATAATTGTGGAATAAAATGACTTGTGTTATTTTGGTATTCATCTCTGAGACTATAACTTGTGGTGTGTGTGTATATTGTGGTGTCACAATACGCAGTAATTGGTTGTTTATTTAGATTAAGTGTTGTTAAGGGAAATGGAACTCGTGACAACCCAGATCCCCGACCCCGGATTTGGGGGTGTTACAGGGTTCATTGAACTTGTAAGGTTGTGGCTTTTAAGCGAGACCGTTGTGACTCCCTTACTACCTGGAAATCAAACCATTGATGAATATTGATTTGAAGTATTTTATTCAAGGAAAAATTGGGAATCTCTTTATGATGGGATCATGATCATTTTAAAATTAACAAAACCCTAAAGTTAATATTAAGTTGATAAGATGCCTTCCAATGAGTCCAATGCGTTTACCCCTAGATCGAAAAGGAGTGGGTTCGCCAAAGCGAAGTACTCTCATCTATCGTGGGAGATGTGTTGAAGTATATTGATACTTTTTTTACTATTGGGTTTGACTTAACTAAGTTATCATAATAGGATTGTGAGCTTAGAGGCATAGAGTTTGGCTAGATTTATTAGATAAATATGAATAAATGTTGTTCCACCAAGCTATCCAAGAATTATATAGTTGATATAATTGACAAATGGTGTCTACCTAAATAATCATGTTTTAGGAGAAAAGCCAAAACTGACCTAACGTATGGTGAAATATGGATTTTGGCTCACTAGAAAGGATATAGAAGATATTCTTTTCGAATTAATAGTTAGGGCTATTGATTTGATAAAAAGAGTGGGAGATATTTAATGTGAATATATATATATATGAATAATCACTTGAACATAATTTAATGATCTGTAGACTAAGTTATTTTATGCACTTTAATATTTTAGATATCAAATGACAAATAACAAAAATAACTTCTCTATGTAATAGTCCTTGAGAAGGACAAGCTGACATGAAATAATTTCCTCAATTGACATGGGAACTTGAGGATTGTCCTCAGGTTCAAGGATGTCACTCAAGCCCCTCCGTTATTTCTTCTAGCTGAGAATGAAACATGTGTTGAACAAAATGCTTACCAGAAGCAGATTGATTATCCAGGTGATGTTTCATGTTTCATGCTTATAATTATGAGTGCTGAGCTTTAGAAGCAACAAGAGCATAATGATGCTTATAATATAATTGAGCACCTTCAAAAGATGTTTGAAGGATAGGCTCGTCAAAAAGATTTGACAATAATAAAGCACCATACTTTTGCATTAATGGGAGAATGATATCCAGTTGGATCACATGTTCCAAAGATGATAGGTATATATACCTTGATATTATGGCTTTCAAGATTGGTCTAGAGACTCAACTTGATTTATTCAAATAATCTTTGAACAACTTCTATTCTCAGTTTGTTAAGAACAAAATGAATGAGATAGACAGAACACTCACTGAGTTATTAAGAATGTTTAGAACTGCTGAAAATAACACGGTAAAGACATGAATTACGTCCATATTGATGGTGTACACATGGAATGAAAATGTGAAAGGAAAGTGGACAGGCAAGGTGAAGATTTGATCTTATTTGGTGCCAAACTAAAGTCCAATCCCAAAGGGCTTTTGAAGCCTGATAGTGGTGTTGCTAAATGAGATGATTGTCACTTCTGTGGAAATAACTGGATGATTCGAAGTTAAATTATCGAGCTTGTTTGGAAGATCTAAAGAAGAAGACCAGCAATGGTCAAGCTTCAGGTATCGGGTTAGAATTGGAATAAAAGTTGTTGCTCTAGTTGAAGGAACTCGATACCTAATTTTGCCCATAAGACGAGATTGAGAACTTGATAAATTTTTATTACCTTCCTGCCTTTAGCGGATACATTAAATTAGTTTCTTATCAGGACAAGAAAGGTTTTCATTTTAATTAAATAAACAATAGTTGTTTATTCTATTTTAATGATAAGGCTTATAATGTTTCAAAATTAGTTAACAATTTATATGTTCTAAGATGACTCAAATCAAACATTACCTCTAGCATTGTCATTAAGCCATATTAGTGAGAAACGTATTTCTGAGTTACATATAGATGGATACTTGGATAATTTTGATTTTGAATCATACGGAAGATGCGAACTTTATCTTATTGGCAAAATGACTAAAGTTCCTTTAACCTGATCTAGTGAAAGGGCCACCGAACGATTAGGAATTATACATAATGATGTATGTGGTTGAATGCGTATGATGGCAAGGGGTGGCTTATACTACTTTATAACATTTACTGATGATTTTAGTAGATATGGATATTTGGTTCTTATGAAGAACAAATCCGATTCTTTTGAAATGTTCAAAGAATATAAGGCCGGAGTAGAAAAGCAAACAGGGGAAAAGTATAAAAGTTTTATGATCAAATCGTAGAGGAAAATACTTAAGCCTCAAATTCAAGAGTTTCTTGAAAGAGTGTGATATTGTATCATAACTTACTCCTTCTAAAACACCTCAATATAATAGACATTCTAAGAGGGAAATCGTACCTTGTTGGACATAGTGCGATCGATGATGAGTCAAGCGGATCTTCCAATCAGTTTCTGGGGTTATACTCTGGAAACAACTGCATATACACTTAACCAAGTTCCGACTAAAGCGGTTCAAAATACTCCGTATGAGATATAGAGTGATAAATGTCATAGCATGTCATTTATGAAAATTTGGGGACGTAAAACATTTGTAAAACGTTTAGCCTCTGACAAGTTTGGACCAAAATTAGATAGATGTTATTTTATGGGATACCCAAGTGAAGGGTATAATTTTTATAATCCTTATGAGAACAAAATGTTTGTTTCTCGGGCCTCTGTATTTCATGAGGAAGAACTACTTTCTAAGAAAATCAGTGGGAGGATAATACATCTCGATGAAGATCGAGAACCACATGATAACATTGAACCAGAGTTGGAATAAGATCAGGATGTATATCAAAATGTTAAAAGTAATCTTGTCCAAGAAACACAAGTTATTCATAGATCTAGTGGGATTCCCCATGAGTCCGGGAGAAATTATAGATTTCTTTTGACTCAAGATGGTGATGTGATGTTTACGGATAATGATAAGCCTCTCACCTACCAAGATGATATCAACAGTCCAGACTCCGAGAGATAGCTGGAGGCCATGAAATCCGAGATGGAATCCATGTATCAAAATAAAGTATTGACTTTAGTTGATCCACTCTAAGGGGTAAAACCTATAGGGTAAAAGTGGGTTTTCAAGAAGAAAACTGACATAGATGGTAAAGTACAGACCTATAAGGTGCGACTAGTGGCAAAAGGTTTTAAACAAATTCACGGTATAGACTATGATGAGACATTTTCACTAGTTTCTATGGTCAAGTCCATCAGGATTTTGTTATCAATAGTTACTTACTTTGACTATGAAATTTGGCAAATGGATATCAAAACTGCTTTTTTATATGGGAGCCTTGAAGAGGATGTATATATGATACAACCTGAGGGTTTTGTCGATCCAAAGTTTGCTAAGATAGTTTGTAAGTTGCTTCTTTCTATTTATAGATTGAAGCAAGCCTCAAGGAGAATGAATATTTATTTTGATAAAAAGGTCAAAGAGTTTGGCTTTATTCAAAACAAAGATGAACCATGTGTTTGCAAGAAGGTTAGTGGGAGCCATGTGGCATTCCTAGTATTATATGTAGATGAAATATAACATATATGGAATGACATACCATCTCTACAGGCTGTTAAGACTTGGTTGAGAAATAGTTTCTAGATGAAAGACTTAGGTGATACTACTTATATATTAGGGATCAAGATCTATAGGGATAGATTGAAGAGATTAATCGACCTTGTCAGAGTACATACATTGATAAAATATTGTATCATTTTAGGATGCAGGAGACAAAAAAAGGATATGTTTCGATATCTCATGGGATGGTGATCTCAAAAGATAATTTCCCCCTAAATCATTAGATGATAAGGGCCGTTTGAGAAAGTTCCATATGCTTTAGCAATTGGATCTATATTGTGTACAATAATATGTATTTATCCCGGTGTTTCGTATGATTTGAGTATGACGAATAGATACTGGTCTAATCCACGTGAGGGTCACTGGATAATTTTCACAAATATTCTTAAGTACTTAAAGAGGACTAAAGAATTATTTTTGGTGTATGGAGAAGATAGGGAACTAGTTGTAAAGGGTTACACTGATGCTAGTTTGTGAACCTAATTTTTGGACAGACAAGGATGATTACGTGTTTATGTCTATTTCATGTTTTGTCTAAATATAAGTGATGTTAGCTGGAATAGTTCACAACAAGAACATTGATGATTCTATAATGGAAGCCGAATATATAGATATCTTGAAACAGCCAAGGAGACTATTTAGGCATGTCCTTAGGCGATATCACCTTATTAGTTAGATTAATAATCAAGGAGATATAAATGTAAAGTGCATAGTAATGATAATGCTGCAGACCCACTAACTAAGGCTTTGTCACAGCAGAAGCACGATGGTTATACTAGTTCCACGGGTATTAGATACATGGGTGATTGGCTCTAGTGCAAGTGGGAGATTGTTAAAGTTTGTGCCCTAAAGACAACACTATAATGTTTTAGTTTAAGACATTTGATTATTAATGTTTATGTTCTATCGATTATTCTCTTTATAATTTATTAATTCTTAATTTACTGCAATATAAATGTTAGATTAATAAATTTTTCTTGGAATATGATATGCAATTCTATATCTCTAAGTACGTGACTTAAAAATAAGATTATGAAAATAGTATAAATATTCCTAAAGTCCCTAGTCGAGTATTATTATTAAGGGACAATAATAATGCATTAAGACTAATGTGTTTTTTGACTGATGATCACATCTCATTGATCATAGGTATAGTGATACTAAAGTCAAAACACAGGACGATGTAAATGTACATGGTGTTGGACAGACCCGATGTGAGATTCTACATGTCTGTTGTGTCATAAGTAATTCTCACAGTGATAATGATGTAATGGTCGTTAGACATGAAGTCATTATATTTTTGTACGAGAATTAATATACATTGATTTCATTAAAAGTTATCCTTGACCGGATAATGATAAAAGTGGACATTGGGTATATTATGAATCGTATGAGAAATATGAATGATCTAGATGGGATTTAACCCTCCTATTTTAGGAGTGATATTATTGGCCTCTTGTGTGAGCTAGACTATGAAATGTGTGGTCATGCTCAAATATTGATTTGATATGATACTCTACTCATTTATCAAGGAAACTTGGATTAAACTATGATGAGGATGACACAGTACATGCCTCTAGTTTAATCTATAATATTTGGTTAAATGGATTATATTACATTGTACATTATTCACGAAGGTTTTAATCGATCACCGATTTAATTATTATTACTTGGGTAGCAATGATGTATTACTAGATGCCGCTCATTATTTACGATTTTAAATTAGATTTAAAATTCGTTGCCAACGTAATAATAACCTATAGGGTCACACACAAAGAATGCTTGAAGGATTATTTAATTTAAATTGGATTTAAATTATATTAAAGTAATTCAAATTATTTATAATGTTAATTAAGCATGACTTAATTAATTAGATAAATATTGATATTCGAATTTACTAATATTAATTATAAAATTCACTTGTTAATTAATTAAGTGTGACTTAATTATTATACAAATAGGAATTTCGAAATAATAATAACTCCTAATTCGTTAAGAGTTATATAATTCTTTTTCTACTCTCTATATAATAACTCTTGTGCGGATAATTTTGGGGGTAAGAATTTTACTAAAACCCTAGCCACCAAGAGAGAAGATAGAGAGAGTAGAAGAAACGAGTTTGTGCTAGTACACATCCAATCCTTGAGATCAAGCATTCGTGTGGATACGGATAGAGTGTAGTTCGCGAGAGCGGGATGCGTGGTGATGGAACAAGCTTTGGATCTCCATTAGTCAACCAATTTATAAAGCTTCTTAAGGTAAATAATCTGATCTACAAATTAAATATCTATTTTTCGCATGGATCCTGCGGTGGGTTTCAAAAATTGTGGTTTTTCTCATTTTTAGTTACTGTTTCCGTTGCGTTTATGTGCTCGAAACCCTACAATGGCATCAGAGCTACTTGCGAAAAGTGTTTAATTCATTTTTGTGTTTACTACTTTTATGATGATGACATGTATACAATATTTCATGACTGTTATGTATGCGATTTTGTATGTTTTACATGTTGTTATGTTTATATATTTGTATGTATATATATGTTTTGAATATATGATATTCATGGTTGTTGTATAATTATATGATAATTTTATAATATGTATATATACTGATATATTCATGTTTTGTGTTTGTTCTTATTATATGAATCGTATTTGATACGCTATTTCATATGGAATCGAATGATTTGTAAGGCGTTTGACGTCGTTTAGGCCCTGTAATCTGCGATTTAATGTTATCGGATTTAATTTCAATTTTTTTGATTTTTGCCATATTTGGTTTTTATAATTAGATCATGATAGGTATGATATGTTAAGATCATATTATGTGTTTTAACATGTTCTCATGTGTTAATTGAGCATGGTGGATGGTTATGGCTTATGACCTTAGGTTAATGGTTTTGGTTTTTTTAAATAAGCCTTGCATGTCGTTTGATCTTGAAATTATTAAATCTCGAATGTAACTCGAATTCTTATTGTAAGTACATTAGATTAGTTCTTATTTTTCATTCATGCAATGTACATGAAGACATGAAGATTTGAAGATCAAGGAAGAGTAATCTCACATGGAGGCCATCCAAGGAAGCAATACAAGAAAGAAGACATGTAATAGTGAGCTTGTAGTTATTTTTCACCTTAGATTGACCTAGATCTTTGTCATTAGCTTGATGGAGATCATATAGGATGAAGCCATACCCAACCACGATTATTTATTGTACTTTACATATATATGCACATATGATGCATATGTGTAAAATAGTTTATTAAGATGCATGTTTAATTAGATTAAGGATGTATGTATTAGATACGACACACATGACATGCTTGCTAAACAAGGTAAAATTTGTAACGACTTAAGATTTTAAAATGAACAAATGATTATGAGATTCTCGTGTTTATGTAATACGAAATAAAATACTAATCTTCTTTATTTCCGATATATGGCAATTTTGTCAAAAGCGGGTTTATTGAACTTGTAAGGTTGTGGGTTTTAAGCGAGACCATTGTGACTCCCTCACTACCTGGAAATCAAACCATTGACGAATATTGAATTGAAGTATTTTATTCAAGGAAAAATTGGGAATCTCTTTATGATGGGATCATGATCGTTTTAAAATTAACAAAACCCTAAAGTTAATATTGAGTTGATCAGATGCCTTCCAATGAGTCCAATGCATTAACCCCTAGATCGACAAGGAGTGGGTTCGCCAAAGCGAAGTACTCCCATCTATTATGGGAGATGTGTTGAAGTATATTGATACTTTTTTTACTATTGGGTTTGACTTAACTAAGTTACCACAATAGGATTGTGAACTTAGAGGCATAGACTTTGGCTAGATTTATTAGATAAATATGAACAAATGTTGTTCCACCAAGCTATCCAAGAATTATATAAATGTTGTCTACCTAAATAATCATGTTTTAGGAGAAAAGCCAAAACTGACCTAACGTATGGTGAAATATGGATCTTGGCTCACTAGAAAGGATATACGAGATATTCTTTTCGAATTAATAGTTAGGGCTATTGATTTGATAAAAATAGTGGGAGATATATATTGTGAATATATATATATATATATGAATAATCACTCGAACATAATTTAATGATCATCTGTAGACTAAGTCATTTTATGCACTTTAATATTTTAGATATCAAATGACAAATAACACAAATAACTTTTCTATGTAATAGTCCTTGAGAAGGACAAGTTGACATGAAATAATATCCTCAATTGACATGAGAACTTGAGGATTGTCTTCAGGTTCAAGGATGTCACTCAAGCCCCTCTGTTATTTCTTCTAGCTGAGAATGAAACATGTGCTGAACAAAATGCTTACCAGAAGCAAATTGATTATGCAACTGATGTTTCATGTCTCATGCTTATAATTATGAGTGCTGAGCTTTAGAAACAACAAGAGCATAATGATGCTTATAATATAATTGAGCACTTTAAAAGATGTTTGAAGGATAGGCTCGTCAAAAAGATTTGACAATAATAAAACACCATACTTTTGCAATAATGGGAGAATGATATCTGGTTGGATCACATGTTCTAAAGATGATAGGTATATGTACCTTGATATTATGGGATTCAAGATTGGTCTAAAGACTCAACTTGATTTGATCAAACAATCTTTGAACAACTTCCATTCTCAATTTGTTAAGAACAAAAGGAATAAGATAGACAGAACACTCACTGAGTTGTTAAGAATGTTTAGAACTGCTGAAAATAACACGGTAATGTTAAGTCACACAACACTGTAGAAGGGGGTTGAATACAGTGTTTATACAATCAAATCGATTTAACACAAGTATGTAACAAAGATCAAGTATATTCAATAAACTCTGTTACAATATGAACTGTTGTTCTCTCTCAATGATGAACAAATATCACTAAGAGCGGCTAGGTTACAATGTATAATCTTCTCGATAATGATAACACATATAGTGTAAACCCTAAGTCTGTGTTTATATAGTACACAGTTACAAGATATATTATAAGTGATATGGAATATAATTCTGTCTCCTAAAATATATCAATCAGATATCTTCTACAAGTCTTCCAGTCTTCTAACTCTTTTCATGCATATTTTCTTTTGTTTTAGTCTCGATCTTCTCCTGTAAATCAGCTTCATTCCTTATCTGAAAATTTTCCCGCACTTAAGTTCTGATATGACCTTAAGTTCTGATATTAAGTTCTGACTTTCAGTAAGTCCTGATTTCAGTAAGTCCTGATATGTCCTGTTGTTAAGTTCTGAAAACTAAATACAAATCATATTAGACATGACATCTCAAATATATCTAACAATCTCCCCCAACTTGTAAATTATGCAAAATATACAAGTTAATAGATTTGATGATGTCAAAAACATTTTAAGTACAAATGCAATAAGAGTTTAACTAGATAACTAACTACAACTTATAGTCCTTGTAGCTTTTACCAATCTCACTGAGTCAATCTGAATCCCAAGTGATTCTTGACAAAGCTTGATATCAGCTTTTCTTCTTTAATCCTCAGGACTTGAGATAGTGTAGTTTTGACTTGCTTCATCTCTTCATTCTAACTTCCAATCTGGTAGATTGCAGTCCTTAAAGCAAAGATATGGTTTCTTTCTAAACCATCACCCAGTCTTATTACCTTTGGATGAGAAGAATCTTCATTGTAGCATAGACATTTCTCTTTCAGTATCACTTCAAGTTTAGCAGAATCCTTCTTCATTGGAATTTCACTTCCATCATCTTCAACAATATTAGGAATGAATTATGTAACCCTTGAACCAGAAATTCTAGCTTTATCTCTTATGGTCTTCAATATGAAATTTGACCATCTCCTATTAATATCAGACTTTACCTCTAAAAGGTAATGAAAGAATTGAAGTTCTTTCAGTGATTTGTTCAGCACATCTGATTTTGACATCTGATATGTCCTTCCATCTTCAATAAATAGAATCAGATTTTCCTTGACATTGTACTTGTTATGAGCATCCAGTACCACTTGAACAGAGATAACCTTATCAAGGTGTTTCTGTGTAACATCTTCAAGAGGTTTGTCAGTTAGCAAAAATGGATCTCTAGTAGCAACTTCAACTCCTGTCTTGATCTTAGCTTCATCAGAACCTAGTCTAGCCCTGTTTCTTGGTTCTCTAGCATTTAACCCAATAGTCATGAAATCAGACAGTAATTAGATTTTCTTTGGATCTGATGGTTTGACATTTTTCCATAGGAGTTTCTTTTTGTCAGCTACTTTCATCTTGTCTAAATCAACTTGAGCACTGTCAGAGGTTGATGTCTTGATAACTCTATCAGAACTTGCTGTTTCCGTTGTAGCTTGCAGTTCTTCACTCTGAATAACTTGAGCCTTGTCAGAGGTTGTCTTTGATTCTTCAGAAATCTTCCTTCTTTTCAGAGTTTGAACATCTTCATTTTCAGCAAGATTATCATCAGTAACTTGAACCATTTTGCACACTGGTTATTTGAGGAATTTTTATCTCCAGTGGCTTGGTTGGTTCATCAACTTTTCCCTTCTCTTTGTATTTGGGATCAATCTCAATCTGTGATCTAGTCTTGGGCTTTGATGCCTCAGTATTTGACTTCTCCTTGATCACAATGCCTTTTTCCTTAGGCCTTAGAGTTTTCTTTGTAACAGAAGCTTTAGACTTTAGAGTTTTCTTTTCAGCTTTAAATCTAGCTTCATCCTCCTTGAGATTTTCTAAATCCATTCCAGGATTATGCTTCAGAAATAATCTTCTAGCAATTTCCTCATCAAGTGTCTGAATCTTGGGATCCTTGTAGTAGACTGTAGTCTGCTTTCCCTTGAGCTTCAGAGTTTGCATAAACTTTTGGGAGTCTTGACTTCCACCTTGTATTAGAACATTAGGCTTTGTCATCAGACTTTGCTCATCAGAACTTGATATCAGATTTTGATTATCAGTACTTCCTATCAGATTTTGAGTTTGAGTAGCTTCAGAACTTGTCTTCTTTTGAATAGAAGATTTGCTTGCATCAGTAATTAGTTTCCTTGAAGAAAACTTGATGCTGTGCTCTTTACCTTGAACTTGACCTCTACCCTTGCTAGGGTTTTCCTGGTCATCAGCTTTATCATTTTTCTTCTTCAATACTTGATCATTAGAGCATTTGGACTTAACTATCTTCTCCCCCTTTTTGGCATCATCAGGTAATAGGAGAGAGAAGAAGTTCAACTGAAGATTGGATTTCATCCAATTGAGCTTTATGAGAAGCTTGATTTTGCAGGACCTCAGTAATTTGGGCCTGTTGCTTCTCCTGAACTTTCTCAATTGCTTCAACCTTTTGAGAAATAGGTCTGATAAACCTCTTTTTATCAAGCTTGGTCTCCATATCTAGCTTTTCAGCTTTTTCAAGAAGCTTGTCAACCTTTTCTTGAGTAGCAGAGTGTAGACCTTGGAGATTTTTGGTAGACAGAGCTGTGAATTTGAGTTGTGTCTTGAAATCAGAATTTGTGAGCAACTCATCAGCTTTTCCAATATGGTATGTCAGTACTTTGGAGCTTGGAATGAAATCAGTTTCATTCCACTTCTTGGTCCACTCCACACCTCTGTGAGTATCTTCCCAAGGAATAGGAACAGCTTGCTCAACAAATTTCTCAATAAGTGCTTCCTTTCCTAGAATGGGAGTTGGACTATCAACAGAAACACTGTCTCCAGTAGTGGAAGAAGACTCATCATTCTCTGATAAGACAAGTGTATGTGAGGCAATGGGAGATTCTGGAACTACCTCATCTAAATTCTGATCTTCAGGTTCCTGATCAAGAATTGGTGTGGATGGTATCTCAGCATTTAAGATTGGAGAATGAATTGGAGATGTCTAAGCTGTTGTAGGAGCTTTCAGATAAAGAACAGTAGGAATATTTAGATTGTGAATATCTATTTCAGAACTTGTTGCTTGTTCTTCAGCATCATCTGTTGCTTTTATTGGAGAGACAGGAGGGGTGAGCCCTGTATCAGGAATAGTGTCTTTTGTTTCTGGAAGGGATTCAATGATAATTGGCTCTTTTGAGATCAGAGATTCTTGATCCCCTTCCTCAGCTTCTTCAATATCTTCTGATGGAGGCTTAGCCAAATGCCTCATAGCCCTCATTTCTTCAATCTCCTTGATAGTGAAGGAGTTGCTTGAGCATCAGAACTAGCAGTTCTCTTTCTCTTCAAATTACCTGAACCCTCATCTTCAGCATTTATCTGGTGGGTTGACCCGTCAGCTTTTGTTTCTTTCTGAAAAACCACAGTTTCATCTTCAATTGTCACAGGTTCTGATGCATGAACATGTGCTTCCTCTTCACTATCTTCCTTCTTCCTTCAATTGTCACAGGTTCTGATGCATGAACCTGATGCATGATCCAATCTTCATTCACTATCTTCCCTCAGATTCATCCATGAGAATCATCTTCCTTCTCTTTGATGGAGGTTGAGGAATAGACTTTGCCCTCTTAGAAGGTTTGGATCTTGATGCTTTAGTAGATGGTTGTTGTTGGGAAGATTGAGCTGATGGTTGGAAGTAAGTTTTGATGGTAGGTTGAGTTGGTTGAGGTTGAGAGGTGGTTGGTTGTGTAGTTGTTGGAGGTGCTGATGGAGGTGCTGATGGAGGTTGGGTTGGTTGGACATCAGGATAAAAGGCAGCATAGGTGGCTGGATCAGAATTTACCAAGACTTGTTTGACAGATGTAGGAATTTGGAGGGGTCTCAAAACAGTCTTCTTATTATCAGTAGATAATAATTCAGTAAAGGCTTTCTTAGCAAGTTTAAATGGTTCAATTAACTCACTTGCTAGTTGGGGTGCGTGCATCAGAGCAACAAAAACTATAAATAAGCTGACAGAATCTCGCAAAGTAAACTGTATTTTTATCTTCTGTCATCCTATCCCCAATAAATCCTAAAATAGCACTTGCATAATCAAAATGAGTTTGATTAATGAGAGCATACCCGATTTGTTGACTGGGAATTGGGATTGCATCAAAATTTGAAAATTTGTTGGCAAAGGCCTTTGTGATGCGGTCAAAGAAGAAACTTCATTCCCTCCTTATGTGAGGTCTCTTCAATTGACCCAGCTTTGCCAAAGTCTTTTCATACCCCAGATTGGCCATCATTTGTTGAAGAGCTGGCTCCTCAACTGTTGAATTGTAGATACAGTTTTCTGGCAAATGTAAAGCTTGTCGAACTGTAGCCAAAGTCACTACATGCTCATCCTCCCCTGTTAAAAAGATAATACTTGGGAACCCATGAGCACCACCATCATCATACATGCCACTTCTCCAAAACTCCAGCACTTGAGTTCCAGAGATTGCTTCTGGTTGGGTCAAAGCGTACCCAATCTTAGAGTTAGCAAGGAAGTCCTGAATGAAGTGAAGTTCTGATGGAGCTTCACCCTTGCTAAGAATAGCCAAGTAGTTGTTGGGAACAAACTTAGCTCCATTGAAAACAATGTCTTTTGGCGCCATTTCTGTGAAAAATCAAATGAGAAAAAGAGTGTTTGCAAGGTGTTTGATAATATGCCTGTATGAAAAATAGCTTCAGAGAATATTAGTGGGTGAGAGAAAATAAGAGAGATGAGAGAATAAGAAAAGTAGGTAAAAGATTAGAAAATCTTTTAACTCTCTTATTTATACATCCCATGTGATAACAACTATATTTTTTAAGCATGGCATATAATTTATACCTGGCAACATGTGAACAGTCAGTAAAAAGTTAAAGCATGAGTTAGTGGGCTCGAGAACTAAGCAGTAATTAATGTGCACATGCAGTTTTTCAAGACAAACACGTTTCCCACTTAACCAAATGATTATGACTGTTTTTATCTCACATAATTATATTCTGATAAAATATGACCGTTTCGGTATTTACCACAAGTCAAGTAAATAAATAATGCCACGTAAGCATCAGAGTTTCCATCAGGATTTGCATCAGAATTTGACTAACATCAGAATTTGACTAACATCAGAATTTAACGGTCATCAAAACATGGCTTCTATACTCAAAAAGTGAATGTTTGTTACTTTGATTCTTCATACAAATACTGACTTGTTTCTTCAGAGTTTAATCATCAGAACTTCCATCAGAACTTGTCCTCAGAATTTATGCATATGACACTTAACTGTTTATCTAAAACAACTTAATCACCACAATAATTTTCATCATTCATATGGAGTGATAGTGTGTGCATTAGAAGAATATCAGATAAAGATTAAAGTCTGATAAACTTCAGTATATCTTATAAAAAAGACATAACTAAGAAAAGTGCTTAAAATCTGTCTAATGAAGTCTACTATAGAATAGATTTAGGCAAGAATCCACCTCAACTGTTTGTGCTCATTTTATGCATCTTTTAAAATTATTTTTTACAGTGGCTTCTCAGTGTAAGTGAGTCACAACTGCTATCAGAATTTATGCTATTATCAGAGTATTTCTCCAGTAATCAGAGAATGTGAAAAGTCACCAAGAAAAATTTATTTGTTTTTCTAATACATATAACTTAATACTAGCAATGCACTTTGGTCTTCCCTTCCACATTTTTACTCTAGATCTCAAAGGAGTACCTGACTTCAATTTTCTTTTCTTTTCTTTTCTTCAGATAAGTGAGGCTTATCAAGCATGTGGTTCATCCTTAAGGTTTATTGACATCAGAATTTGACATATAAGAGGCAAAAATCTAGTTTGTGACTTAGTAATAAGATACACAAAGTAAATTTGACTAAGCTCAACATCAGAATTTGCTTGTGTTAATGAATTTCCACATAAACAACTAATTCAAACATGGGATTTCTGGTATATTAAAGACTACTAGGTCAGCATCTAGCACAGTTATCCTCATTGGATTGAATAGTCACAGAACATTCAAAACACTATCAGAGTATATAGATCAATACCAGATAATAATCAGTATTTAATGTATTATAATTTAAACACAGATTACATGAAGATAAGACAATCTGTGAACACTGATCATAAAGTCTGATGCATGTGAACAAAAACTAAGCAGATTTAGAGAAAGAACCTGAAACCATTCCACGTTCATGTACCAGTCTTGTAAAAGTAGCTTCACATAGTGGTTTTGTGAAGATATCTGCTAGTTGTTGATCTGTTGGAATAAAATACAATTCCACTGTACCTTCCATCACATGTTCCCTTATAAAATGGTACTTAATGATGATGTGCTTTGTCATTGAGTGTTGAACTGGATTACCTGTCATAGCAATAGCACTTTGATTATCATAGTAAATAGGTATTTTAGAAAATTCTAACCCATAGTCCAATAACTGATTCTTCATCCATAGAATATGTGCACAACAACTTCCCGCGGCAATATATTCTGCTTCTGCAGTTGATGTGGAAATTGATTTCTGTTTCTTGCTAAACCAAGAAACAAATCTGCCTCCAAGAAATTGGTTGCTTCCACTAGTGTTTTTCCTGTCTATTTTGCATCCTGCAAAATCTGCATCTGAGTAACCTATTAGCTTAAAATCTGATTCTCTAGGATACCACAATCCTAGATCAGCTGTATCCTTGAGGTACTTGAAAATTCTTTTTACAGCTATTAGATGAGGTTCTCTTGGATCAGCCCGAAATCTTGCACAAAGACATGTAGCATATATGATATCAGGTCTACTTGCAGTTAAATAGAGTAAAGAGACAATCATACCTCTGTAGTTAGTAAT
Organism: Apium graveolens; assembly: GCF_009905375.1. Lineage (NCBI taxonomy): Eukaryota > Viridiplantae > Streptophyta > Magnoliopsida > Apiales > Apiaceae > Apium > Apium graveolens. Next base: position 89,409,603 of record NC_133648.1, read on the forward strand.
ATCTACTGATGAACCAGTAACTTTATCTAACTTCGTTGCAGTGGCCATGGGAGTGGATGCAGTTGAACAGTCTTGCATTCCAAATTTCTTCAGTAAATTTCTGGTGTACTTGGATTGATTGATAAAAGTACCTTCTTCATTTTGCTTGACTTGAAGTCCCAGAAAATAACTAAGTTCTCCCATCATACTCATTTGATATCTTGACTGCATTAGCTTTGCAAACTTTTCACAAAGTTTGGCATTTGTAGAACCAAATATGATATCATCAACATATATCTGTACCAAAAGTAAGTCCTTTCCATGGTTGAGATAGAACAGTGTTTTATCAATTCTACCTCTGTGAAATCCACTTTCCAGAAGGAATTGAGCTAAAGTCTCATACCATGCTCTTGGAGCTTGCTTAAGGCCATAAAGTGCTTTGTCAAGTCTGTAGACATGATTTGGAAATTTTGGATCTACAAATCCTGGAGGTTGTTCAACATATACCTCTTCTTCCAATTCTCCATTGAGAAAAGTACTTTTCACATCCATTTGAAAGACTTTGAACTTTTTGTGAGCAGCATAAGCTAAAAAGATTCTTATGGCTTCCAATCTAGCAACTGGTGCAAATATTTCATCATAATCAATACCCTCCTGCTGAGAGTAGCCTTTGGCAACCAGCCTTGCTTTGTTTCTTGTAATTATGCCATCACTGTCAGTTTTATTTCTGAACACCCATTTTGTGCCAACAATTGATCTGTTCTTTGGTCTTGGCACTAGGGTCCAGACTTTATTTCTTTCAAATTCATTTAACTCTTCCTGCATTGCTTGCACCCAATAAGCATCTTGAAGAGCTTCTTCCACTTTCTTTGGTTCAGTCTGAGATAGAAAAGAATGATCGAGACATTCATTTGATATTATTGTTCTAGTTCTGACACCTGCTTCAGGATCTCCAATTATTAAGTCAGGTGTATGTGCTTTAGTCCACTTCCTTGCAGATGGAAGTTGTTCTCTAGAACCGGATCCTCCCCCATGATCCATGTTGTCTCCATCAGCATTTTCTGATGCTCCCCCTGAAGTCATGCTCTCTGAGATTTCAGAATTTGAGTTGGATCCTTCAGGATTTGAAGAATCAGAGTTTCCAGGATTATCAGAATTTGGCTCATCAGAACATGATGAATCAGAAATTGAAGAGCCGGTGATAGGTTCTGATGCTTCTTGAGAGTCTTGAGATGTGGTAGGATCATTAGCTTGCTCCCTCTGGACATGTGCATTTTCCCTTTCAGTAGTTACCACAGTTTCAATGACATCAGAACTTAACCCGTCAGAACTTACAGGATCAGAGTTTAAGTCATCAGAATTTACAGTATTAGAATTTAAAGCTTCATTTTCAAATCTCAGTTGATCATGATCATTGAAATCTTCAAGTCCAGTAATCTTCTTATCATCAAAAGATACATTGATAGATTCTATGACAACCCTTGTTCTTAAATTGTAGACTCTAAAGGCTTTTGTGGAAAGTGGATTTCCAACAAAAATTCCTTCATCAGCTTTTAAATCAAATTTTGATACCTGTTCAGGATGAGTCTTAAGAACAAAACACTTGCAATCAAATACATGAAAGTATTTCAGATTTGGCTTCTTTTTCTTCATTATCTCATATGGTGTTTTTCCATGCTTGTTTATGAGTGTAGCATTCTGTGTAAAATAAGCAGTCTGCACAGCTTCGGCCCAAAAGTAGGTTGGTAGCTTTGCTTCATCAAGCATAGTTCGTGCAGCTTCAATGGGAGTCCTGTTCTTTCTTTCTACAACTCCATTTTGCTGTGGAGTTCCAGGTGCAGAAAATTCATGTTTGATTCCATGCTCTTTGCAGAACTCTTCCATGATTGAATTCTTGAACTCAGTGCCATTATCACTTCTTATTATTTTAACAGAATCTTTGACCAATTTATCCAGCTGTTTGACATGATAAATTAGAGTAGATGCAGTTTCATTCTTCTTGTGCAAGAAATACACCCAAGTGTATCTTGTGAAATCATCCACTATAACCATAGCATATTTCTTCATTGCAATAGACATGACATTGATTGGACCAAATAGATCAACATGCAGTAGGTGATAAGGCTCAAGAATTGAAGATTCAGTTTTGCTCTTGAATGGATATTTTCTTTATTTTGCCTTTTGACATGAATCACAAAGGCCATCAGGAGCAAATACTGATTGTGGCAATTCTCTCACAAGATCTTTCTTTACTAGCTCATTTATGTTATTGAAATTTAAATGAGAGAGTCTTTTTTGCCAATTCCAGCTTTTTTCAATTGATGTTCTACTCAACAGACAAATTGTAGAACCATCAGAACTTGTTGAAAGTCTAGCTTCATAAATGTTACCATGCATGTAACCTTTCAGAACCACTTTGCCTATAGAATTACTTACAACTTCACAGTGTTCTTCAAAGAAATCCACATGATAACCTTTGTCATAAATTTTACTCACACTTAGCAGATTGTGTTTAAGTCCTGAGACAAGAGCTACTGATTCAATGATGACATTCCCAAGATTGATATTGCCATATCCTAGAGTTTTTTCCATGTTGTCATCTCCATAAAAAACTCTTGGGTCAGCTTTCTCCACAAAGTCTGATAGCAGGGCTATATTTCCAGTTATATGTCCTGAACATACACTGTCCAGAATTAGGATGTTTTTCCTGTTGCCCTGCAATCACAAAGACCACTATTGGTTTGTTTTAAGGATCCAGACTTGCTTGGATCCTTTGGCCTTTTTAAGTTTGTTAGCGTTTGCAGAGGATTTAATTTCAGAGTTTATGCTAACATGCTGTTTATCAGAATTTATATCAGACTTTGCATCAGACTTTACACTAGAAGGAATAATACTAACTTTCTTCAAAGAAGGTTTTATTTGATAATAATCATAGTACAAACTATGATATTCCTTACAAGTATAAATGGAATGCCATAAACTACCACAATGAAAACAAGGATTTTGTGGCTTAAACCTAACAGACTGACTCTTAATTCCTGATCTAGGAGGTAAAGAGTTTATATCTTTATTTTTCCTGCAAAAAGAAGCAAGATGGTTAGAGTTTCCACAGTTATAACATTTCTTTCCAGGAGCATTAGGAACAGGCATATAATTATTGCTTTTATTCACACCTTCCTTTCCATTTCTATTTTTCCTAGCTTCTTTTACCTTGTTCACATTTCTAATCTCTTTCAGCTTATGCTTAAGCCGCTTCTTTGTCATTAAGCCTATGTTTACTTCAGTTGGTTTATCCTGTTTTAATTTGTCAGAAGTTGACTTTTCTTTGACTTATGTCCTAGACTCTTTCATCTTTTCAGAATCAGACTTTACAGTTTTTGCTACAAACTTAACAGGATTTACCTTTAGCTTAGCAGTCTGTTTAACAACAATTTGCTCAATTTGTTCAGTTCCTTTCTCACTTTTATCATCTCCATAACCTAAGCCTCTTTCCAGTTTCCACTACTTAGTAAATTATGAGTTGTTCTGCCAGAGTTAGTCCAAATTCTGATAATCTCTCTTTCCTTTTCTAAATCAGTTTTTAGAGATTCATTCAATTTTAACACTCCATCTCTAACATACAAATCATCATCTCTTTCTTTCTTAGTTTGATGAAGAAAAACTAACTCATTTTCTAAATAGTCATTTCTCTTTTTAAAAGCAAGATTTTCAGATGTTAATCTTTCACATGTTAAAGTCTGATCTCTATAACTAATGAACATGGTTTTAAGATATAATCTCAACTTAGTAATATCATCAGTATGAAAAGCATAAGTTATTTGAGGTACCTTTAATTCAGCAGTTTCAGGACTGCTATCAGCATTTACCATCAAGACATAGTTCACCTCATGTTCAGAATCTGAAGTGTCTGTCCAGCTTTTCTTCTTTGTGACAAGTGCCTTGCCTTTGTCACTCTTTCCTTTCTTACAGTCAGGAGATATGTGGCCTCTTTCACCACAATTGTAGCATTTGACATTTGAGTTGTCTCCTCTGTCAGACTTTCCTCCTTTACCTTCAGACTTTCTGAATCCTTTCTTATCAGAACTTCTACCTTTTCTCGAAAACTTCTTTCCCTTTCTGAATTTCCTGTAGGCTATCTTTGTGATACCCTTTACCATACGAGCACACAGTTGCATCATCTCTGCATCAGCATCCATTTCAGGTAAACTTTCAGTTTCTGAATCATCATCATCAGAATATGATGACTCTGAATCAGACTTTATGATGAGAGCCTTTCTTTTGCCCCTCTTTGAGGCAGCCACTTTAGGAGATTCCTCCTCAGTTTTAAGAGCAATTGTCCTTGACTTTCTTCCATGCCTCTTGCTCCTTTGATCCATCTCAGGTTCATAAGTCTTGAGCATACCATAGATTTCATCAAGAGTAGTTTCAGTAAGGTCATAGTTGTCTCTTATGGTAGTAGACTTCAAATCCCAATTTTCAGGAAGAGCTAAAAGGAATTTTACATTTGAATCTTCAAGATCATATTCCTTGTCCACCAGTGACAAATCATTCAAGAGTTTGACAAACCTGTCATATAAGTCAGTTAATAACTCATCAACTTTTGAGTCAAAGTGCTCATACTCTTGAGTGAGTATAGTCCTCCTGTTCTTTGTAATTGCATCAGTTCCCTGACATCTTGTCTCCAAAGCATCTCATATCTCCTTTACAGTCTTGCAATTAATTACCCTGTTTGACATGACATTATCAATGGCACTATGCAGCAAATGTCTTACCCTTGCATCCTTGGCAATATATGAGATGTCTTCAGTTGTGTAATCACCTTTCTCTTTTGGTATGGACTTTGCTGGTATAGTACATACATTGATAAAGTATTGCATCATTTTGGGATGCAAGAGGAAAAAATGGGATATGTCCCAATGTCTCATGGTATAGTGATCTCAAAAGATAATTACCCTAAATTATTAGATGATAAGGGTCGTATGAGCAAAGTTCTATATGCTTTGGCAATTGTATTTATAATGTATGCAATGATATGTACTCGTCTTGATATTTTGTATGCTTTGAGCATGAGGAGAAGATACCAGTCTAATCCGGGTGAGGGTCACTGGACAGTTGTCAAGAATATTAGTAAGTACTTAATGAGAACTAAAGATTCATTTTTGTTGTATAGAGGAGATGAGAAGCTAGTTGTAAAGGGTTACATTAATGCTAGCATTCAGATAGACAAAGATGATTCAGTATCTCAATCAGGTTTTATGTTTTGCCTAAATGGAGGTGTTGTAAGCTGGAAAAGTTTAAAGAAAGAGACAGTAGTTGATTCTACAATGGAAGCCGAGTATATTGCTGCCAGTGAAGCAGCCAAGGAGGCTATTTGGGAATTTCATAATAGGACTTGGTGTGATTCCATCGATTGCAGATTTAGTTAATCTCTATTACGATAACAATGGAGCCATTAAGCAGGCTAAAGAACCAAGGTCCCATTCCAAAGCAAAGCATATACTTGGGATGTTATTTCCTAACAATCTATCAACATAATTACAAAAAGGGGGTTAAATGGAATTCTGGTTACTTTTTGAAACTTTAAAAACTTTCTACAAAAATATATAACTGTGCTTGAATATGCTTGAGTGTGGATAAACAATAATAGTATTAAAGAACACAAAGTAAATAAACAAGTGTTTAAAAACTTTCTGGTGGATTGATATTTCCACCAGAGATATATATAGAGAAGATTACTCTGTGATGTTAATAGCACACAACTGCTCACAAGTGCTTACAAACTTAGAACTCTAGAGACTAAGGATACAGCTTTCTTGCTCTCACTACAAGAAACAGAGCAATAGACATCGGTCAGGAACCAATGTTAAATTTTTTTATAAGCGATGTATTTGCATGTGTAGAAAAAGGTCCATCTTTTTAGACATCGGTTCACACTGATGTTTAAGATTCACCTGGACAACAGTTCAAACTTTGAAACTGATGTTTTTTTTCTAATTTCTTACATTTTAACACACGATCAAGAGTTTAATATTAGTTTATCTTGTAATTTCTATTAATTTAAGCATGCAACACACAAGGAAAAATAGACAAAGACGGCGTTTATGCAAATCAGGATGTTGTAAATAAGTACTTTTGACATCAGTTATTTTCTGGATTAATGTAAACAATAATGTTAGACATCGGTTCTGCATGCAAAATATCAATTTTGAACTGTTGTTAAAAATGTAATTAATATCAGTTTTGTTAAATTGAGTTGATGTCAAACCTCCTTAGGACGTCAGTTATTCGTATATTATGAATCTGTTGTTAGGTTTTGATCGGTATATGAATCATGTGCTTGCAAACCTATAAACCAAAATAAACCAAAACAATATCGCAATCAAAACCAAAAGTCAATTCTATTTTCATTACCAAACATCCAATAATCTCTAGTTTTTTAACATCCAAACATCTGATATATTACCACTAGTTTACATCCAAACATTCAACAAAATATAAACATCTACATTACGACCTTAATTACACAAACACAAAAGCATACACCCAATTTTCGCCACTAGTGAGAGTAGAATCAAAATTTGTGTTTGAGTTGTTTACACAGCGGTCTTCGCAACTGGGAGGCGACAAACTTTAAATCCGCAACTAATGCAAAGACTTTAACTTCAGAAATGGCTTTTAAAGTGGGTCATGTGAGTATGGCTTTTACTGTACATGTAAAAAACATCAAAGCTTGTAAGAACCCATGGCACCTTTCGAATCATCATAGATAATAATTTATTTAACAAGGTAGGAGACGTGTTTAAAAACCAAATCAACCGTTCAAATAGCACATCATCAAGAAAAAACAAGTCAATGCAAGTTAAGCACAATACCTTAAAATACGAAAACCAGTCATTCCCACAACAAAGGGATTTTAAACCATTCACTGCATAATTCCACGATGAAGCCATTGATAAAGAATCTTTATGTGATGTCTCTTTTGTTATCTGGAACCTTCTCAATTGTATATCCCAATCTGCACCACAAGAATTAGATTTTGACACTGGTTATAATTCTTCCAATATGCCCATTAGACAATACTGCTTATGACAATTCCCGAGTAGTCATCTTTATTTGTCTGATCCGATTAATACAAGCAGAATGATTCAAAACCGTATAGGTGGTGCCAAGTCCAATAAGCTATATGTCATGCCTGACTACTTAATAATACTAAATAAAATATCAATTTATATTTTTATTGTAGCCTCTTGTTGTACAAATTTATATTACAATGTGTGTATGAGAGAGAGAGAGAGAGAGAGAGAGAGAGATCTGTGTATTTATGTGTTCATGTGTGTTTGTGTGTGTATGAGAGAGAGAGAGAGAGAGAGAGAGAGAGAGAGATCAGCTATATACATTTTTCTTGGTGAAGGTGAAGGCCAAAATGTTTTGCAAGACTAATTATACAAAAATGAAAAAAAACTAAAAAAATCAATGATCAAAACCTATACTATCAAGTTTCTTATTTCCAATGCTTATTTATACAATGCTCGACTAACTTCAGGGTCTGTCACCGTATCTGCCTCCCCATGCAATCCAAAGAAAGGTAGTGGCACCTGCAATGCACCATTTAATTAGACACCTGATTAGCAGGTATGTCCCATTATATCTTCCTCGTGTCAGGTGAATGTGTAACACTACTAAGTGGAATAATTATCATACTTGTGACTATTCTGCGAATGCAAAGGGAGTAAAAGAAAATTAACTCAAGTCGCACTCAATTATTCCTAACCATCAAAAGGGTAATTATTTTTCTTTTCAGTTCTATCTAGAAAGTAACAGAAAACAGACAGGTGTATATTAAATACAAGACACTGCTCATGAACATGGTACATAATATAAACCTTCAAGGAATAAATATTATTGTTATATTGTATGTAATTCTTTGAGCAAACTATTTATATCTAAAGCTCCTTTTTTGAGATGTCAAGGCCATTGGCTCCTTCTGACCAAGAACTTATTAGGTTAAGATGTGCTGTATTCTCAGATGAATTACGGTGATCCTGACACAGAGATTTAAACGTTAATAGCATATTAGTAAGATTTATGACGTGAATTTTGCAGCTACAAATAATGGCCTGCTCACCTGCATGTAGGCACTTGTTTAAACTGTCAAGAATAGCAGTAAGATTCTTGAAGAAACACCGAATCCACTACCATAGCCGATTGCTGCTCGTTTTTCTCCGATCCTATGGCAGGTACAACTTACTAGATTTATGGACTCTTTTCATCGTAGAGGTGCTTGATAATAATCCATGTCTTCTTTTTGTATACTATCTGCTAACAAATCAAAGAAGTGGTGGCCTCTTGATTACATAATAATTTGATACTAATATACAATTCTCTATGCATACCATGAACAAGATTCAATAATTGTATCATTGTGCCGAATTTAATTTCCTTCCCTGATTATTGTTGAATGCAATGACGTAACAAGGGTTGCAACGTTGCTTAAGTTTGTTTTTTTCTCTTATGACGTAGCTAAACAGTCCAGACTTATTCGATCAATATTCTGCTGGGATAGTACTTCTGTAAATGGCAGTGCCAAGTTTAAGATCAACTGCAGGCTTAAAGAATTTTAATTTAGAGCTAAAGACAGTTGGGTATGACTTAAACACGTGAAGCGAAAAGACTCGATCAAGACAGGACCTGAGTATTCTTGATATTGACTCAAGTAAAGGCTGGGATTTGGCCACAAAGCTTATTTCAGAGAGGGTTTTCAGAGCCAGAAGCTTGGCTGCAATTTATCGAGGAAATTATAATTAATTACATTTGCGTATGAAGGTACATAAAATAATCTGATGAAAGCAGATATATAATTAAGCAAAAGAACCAATAAGTTGAAAACTTACTCAATAAAGTCTTTCCAGTATGCCTCACTAGTTCCATCATACATGAGCTGATCTGCAAGGTCATCAAAGTTAGTACAAGTAGATGAAGAATTTCCGGAACCTCCATTAGTATTGATTTTTAGTCCAGTTGGATTGCTGGCAGGACGTTCAGGTGATGCTGAAAGTAATGCAGGCAATGAATATGTACTGAAATTTGTGACCTAAAGGCATTAACGTCCCAAAGATTCATCGGATTGATGTTCAAGTTATTAGCGGCTGCAAGAAGGTGAGGTAGATTTGCTAAAATGTCAAGATGATCAGTTCTTAGCCTATGAGTTACGGGATCAATTCCCATTTGTAAGGCTTCTTCTTGAGGTGTGTGTTCCACAAGTTCTTTATCTCATTATCAGTCCGCCCTGGAAGCCTTAATGCTATTGCTGACCACCTGAAAATGTTTATAAACTTCAGCGAGTAGATTTTTCTAGGATATTTTATGAAAAAAAACAAAACTAATAATTAAATTAGTTACTTGTTTCCCAGAACTGAGTGGAGGTTGATGATGGCTTGTTCTTCTTCATCAGAAAATTTTCCACGCTTAATGTCAGGGAGGAGATAATTAGTCCACCTTAGTCGACAACTTTTGCCACATCTGTTAAGGCCAACAAGCTTTGGAAGGGCTCTCCAACTCCCATGACCATTTTTTTGAATATAATTCATTAGCTTCTCGTCTTCTTCCGGAGTCCATGGCCCTCTTTTATCCCACTCTCTTCGTAGCCTGGTGATCTTGCCATCGTTAGCCTGCATATCTTCGTAGCTAGAAATGTCAATTCCAGTCCAGTAGACTTGATTTTGTAATTTTGTGTAGAAATATATGTTTATCAAATATCTACTCACAAATTCTCTAGTTCTACTGGTACCTTGGACAACCAAGTTGGTCAAATTTCCTATCAAATATGCAGAAAGCCCAAATTGAAGAACATCTAAGAACAAAACAAAGGAAGTATCCTAAGTTTCACTTTTGATTAAAATGCAGATGCAGAACATTACACTTTTATTTGAAATTCACATATGCAAAAAAAATATTTTTTGCACCAAAACAATATAGTTACACAAACATTTAAACATTTGTGTATATTTATACACAAAAAAATTCAAGGAAGATAAATACACACACAAAGACAAATATATGTGTATATACGATTAGAAGAAACTAAAATCAAATCGAAAGATATACACGCAAGCATATAAAATGTTTAAAAAATATACCTTAATAGCAAAAACAAACTCCCCAACTCTATAAATTTCAGATCTGCAGAAACCAAAAACAAAAAATGAAAACTCAAACCAAGAATCTTAAAATATGAAAATAAATTAAAGAAAATATAAAGAAACAGTACACAATCTTACTAATTGAAAGCTGACCAAGAATCTTAAGATGGGTTGAAATAATCTTGCTCCGTTTGTATTTAATTTCAATTAGGGTTCATATCTTCTTAGAAAGGGTTTTTTTTTTAAAAGCTTGAAGATGGAGAAAGCGAGGTGTGAGAGAGATCGGCGAGAGAGAGAGGGAGGGGGAGAGAGAGAGGTGAGAGAGAAGGGGGGAAGAATCGGGGAAAAAGGGCAAAAGAATTGGGGAAAATTGGAACTTTGGTTAGGGGGAGAATTAATATAATAATAGAGGTGAAGCTGCTGCCATTTTTTTATTTAATAAAATTTGAGATTACACAACGGTCATTGTCTAAACTGTTGTATACGTTTTTTTCATTTTTGAAAATAAAGATCAGACAACGGTCAAATTTTTAAACGATATCTACGAACTCTTTAATATCGCTTAAAAACCAAGTGATGTTAAAAATCATGTTAATATCGGTGGCATATAGGACCGTTGTTAAAAATGTGATATTTTTTGCTCTGATTCTTGTAGTGTATGTTGTTTTAAATCAAAATGTAATACTTTTTCTAAATCTAAACACTTGCTACTTTTGGTTTATATATTACCAAGATATATGTGAAATACGATGAATATAAAATCTAACAGCTAGGTCCAATCACATGTATCATATCCCGGGATACAGTATGAATCTATATCCATCCGCATAGATACACCATCTTATCGGGTACCCTGCACACTTTAGCCTAATAAATCATAGGGTCTAGTCCATCTTTGGCCCTTTTTATAACAATCCAGTTCGTAGAGTATTTGATGATAAGCCATTTTGGTTTGAAATCATAATTCAGGGTTTGCAAATAACCCGGAATAATAAGTATTTACTTAAGAGATCAATTATTAATAATTAAAGAACAATAATAACGAATATTTGTATAATAAATACTTATTGCAGCGAAATGTAAAATATTTAACTATTCTGAATTTAGAATATGGGAGAAATACTTGCATTAGCTAATCATGTATAAGATCTTTAACCATCTACCACGTAAACCTTTCTAGAATGGTTCTGGTCTATTTGTGTCTTAAACAACAGACTCTTTGAGCTCTACTCGTCATTCACTATATTCTGCATAGTACATCTCATCTCTGAGTCTACTCGTCTCGGATTTTTCATATGAACAATCTTTATTCTTATTCTCTCAATCTTGTCTTGAACGCCTCGACTATTTGTATCTATCATAAAAGATATTATTTCAATCAATAGACAATATATAGTTGTCCAATATGTACGTCTATCCTTATCATCTACCCAACCGAGGACAATAGATAAGAGTTATATTCAATTATAAAATTTTTAAGGGACACTTGGACATATAATTCACATAGCACGTTAACCCATAAGACATGTAGCATATAAATATATACGGTACGTAAGCCTATAATTCATGTATCACATAACTCGGTTCCCCAAAATATTCGATTTGATATTTTTAAAATTGAAATCGGATCAAAACATGCATTTTCGTAAAATATTTGACTCGGAATGGTTCTCAAAATAATCGATATTTCATTACCGAAAGAATTTAGGTCTCGAGAATATTTCTAATGAAATCAGAATAATTTTCTGAGTCTGGATACGTTTGTTTCGTTTAGAACGGACAAACGGTCCATTTAATATGAATAAAATACGAATAATTCAATTAATAATAGTATTAATTGATTATTCAATACCACTATATATTTGTAAAAGCTCAAAATAACTTCCCAAACATTATTTGACTTAATTCTAAATAATTACATTTCATTTAACTATTTATAGATAAAATTAATTGATTAATTGATTAATCAATTAATTTACTCATAAATAATTAATCAGTATAAATTATAAATAATTAAATCAAATTATGATATTTAAAAATAATAACAGAAAATGATTTTCTGGAATTAAAAAAAATCTGTTAATTATTTAAAATACTTAATCAAATTAAATTTTAAATTAAAAATAATTTTTGAAATAAAAGAAATGAAATTTTGAATTATTTAAATATTAAAATTCCATAAACAGTTTTTGCAAAACAAAATTGGGCAAAAACTGATCAAGATTTTCCAAATTTCGTCATCTTATCCGGTGTGCTATTAGAATCTGAGTTGTAAACAAATTCGTTCAACCCCGTTTTCAACACCATATGGAACAGTAGAAGCCCATGGATACACGAACGTGCACATCGGTGGTGCAAGATCATCAGAAAAAACTCAAGCCAAAATCGAAACAAAAATCGGCCAATCAAGAACAATCCAGCCAAAAATTTGATTTTAATGATTTCTCAACCAAATTCGACGAATTTGGTATCAAAACAAAGCTGATTCAACATACAATCCATTCATATCCATAAAATCATCAAACCATCAGCCTATAACTCAGAAATTCAAAGATTAAAAATGAAAAATATAAAAACTCGACTTAAACTATTAAGCTACCAAACAATACAAATAAATATGTGATTCGTCTCTAAATGATCTCAGGAAGCTTAATAAATCATCAAGAATATCAGATAATTTTTAGCATATAAGAATATGTAATATACGAATATTTTAAATTAAGTAAATATTATATTTAAATTAGAGTTATTAACTAACTATAGTTGGTATAATTGGATGAGAATGATAAATAAGAATATCAATATATATATAAAGGAGGATACGCGGGAGGTTAGGTGGCGCTCTAATATCATTTCATTCTATTTTTATAGTTTTCTTAGAGTTTTAGATTTTTAAATACTAAAAAAATATCATTCAACATATTTGAAGTAGAATATGCTTTCAAATTTATAGAGGAGATGAGTTTGAATTTATAAAGAAGACCTATAATTAATATCTCTTAGTCTATTATAATTAGAAAAGTAATCGAGTTCATTGATAAGAGGACTTTGAAATTATAAAGAATACGTATAACTAAACCTTAAGTATTTAAATAAATTAGATGAAGAGTTCGTACATTCAAGCTTGCTTAACGAAGATTAAGCAAAGTTCAGATCCAATATTTAGTATGATGAAGATCTGCCAACAGAATTATTTCAGGTCCTGTTACTACAATTAAGGCTTAGTTTATACATTTTTGTATTACTTATTTGTATCACCATCTCTAACCTTCTTGACAAAATTATAAAATTGTTACAGGATGACAATGCCAATTACGGTACATTTTTTTTATTGGAGAGAACTCTCAGCCGCTATTTTTAGGATGCGCATATAATAAACTCCACGGATTCTAATATCCTGCAAATCACGTTAAGCCAGAACTACAGTACATTTATTAGTCAAATAAATGGTTTCGAGTACTGGTGTAATGGACCATCGCCTCTCCGAGCTTGATATATGTAAGATATCAAATTAAATTGTCCATCTTTAAAATTTTTGAGAATTAGATTAAGAGCATGAGAGTTCAATTCTACCTGGAAGATATATTCTTATAATTTTATATAATGTATCGAAATAAAAAAATTAATTCGAATTTAAAAAAAAGTTGAACTTAAATAAAGTAGACTTTTTATACATATATTATTCTCGGAAAGATTAATCCTAAATTTTGTTTTGTTTACTTGATGGCAGACTTCAAACCCATGCTACTACTCCATGTTGTCGATATTGTCATGTAATCATGGATACTTTTGGTACATGCCAAAGCTGCAAGCAGGGTGATTAGGTGACATATGCTGTTTAATATTTGAAATATTTAATTCTTGATTTATTAAATATTGATATGAGTTATTTGTTAGATTTTTTAGGAAAATTTCATGGGCACAGGAGAAAGTGAAGTTTGATTTTAATTTAAGTTTATTTTATTATTTTATATTTATAGTATATCAAAATATAAGGGCATAATTTAATTATTTTATAGTATATTGAGTGCACTGCGCACCTCTAATAAGATAAAAAATTTAGCTAAAAATTTACGTAGCATACCATAAGAATAATTATAGGGATCATTTAAATAACAGGACATTATGGTTAGCTATACAAAATAGGTTATATACATGGAAATAGGTTTTTGATTTTATTTTAGACAAGGATATTCAAAATAGATAAGGTTATATATATCGAAGTACACAATTTTTTGTTAATATTATATTTGGCAGGAGGGTGGCTTAAATTAGTTTTATATTAATGAGGATACACGGGAGATTAGGTGGCGATAAAATCGTCTCACTCTGTTTTTCTAATTTTCATAGTGTTTTACCATTTTAAAAATAATAATCATAATATCTTTTAACATATCTGATGTAGAATAAACATACAAATTAATAGAGAAAAGTTCGACTTTATAAAGAAGAATAGTTCGAATTTATAGAGAAGAGATTAGTTTGAATTTGTATAGAATAATTATTGTACAAAAAAAGTTCGAGTTTATAGAGAATAGTTAGAATTTATAGTGAATATACTTATAATTTTATAAATTTAGCATATTAAAAATAGAATTATAATTCAAACTAGAGAAGACAATCAAGTTTATAAAGAATAAGAATTTTGAAGAAGATGATAACTATTTAATACTATGTAAATAAATAAAGACCAATTCATCAGAAGTTAATTATTACCAACTTTCACTTCATCATAACTTTAAAAATTCATTACTTTTGTTTTATATTTGTCATACAAGTAAATTCTTGTTTAAACTATAATAACTCTTTATTAGTATTGTGTTTGACGAGAGAACGACTCTAACTAATTATTATTTAAATTATATAATTTTATTATTAGTCCTGTATTTATGTCATAACAGCTCAAACTAACTTTCTCTAAATTATAATAAATTTTTAATAATATTATGTCTGACGGGAAGACGGCTTAAACTAATTTTTATTTAATTTATAATTTTTATTTGTATGGTATTTGACAGGAGGGAGACCCAAATTAATTTTTATATAAATTATATTATTAGTTCATATCAGAATTTATAAAAAATTCATAACACCGCCGCGAAGCGCGACTATATTTCCTAGTTTTTAATATAATCTGATTGGTACATTTTTTAGGTGGCGTCTCCTCGGTTAAAATTGAGGAGAATATACGTGATTGGTTAACTCCATGATGTGGTTAACTCAGGTATTATAAATAAGGATGAGTAAGTTATGAGTTATTAAATATGTAAAAATGAATATAACTTTAATTAAATATGTAAAAATAGATATAAATTTTGTAAGCCAAAACAAGTCATCGCAGTTTAATAAAAAATAAGCGTCTTGTCATCCTCCGCCGCGAAAAACAAGTACAGACTATCTAATATTTTGTTTTAAATTCTAGCCATCTGAGGATTCATCCATCACCGGGAAGTGAGGGACCTCGGTCCTAAACTGATATAGATGGTTGTCCGGACCTCAATTGTGAGGTACTGGATAGAGTCGGACTTAATTCGTTGTCGTCTAGTAATTAATTAGATAATCGGAAATTAATGGAGTTGGTTAATCAGTTTATTAGTTAGAAATAATTTAATATTATTTTTATTTATAAATAATAACAATATCTAATTATTTTACTATTTTTAACTATACATCTATAAATAATATATACACATTCAATTATTTATACAAATAAATTTAAAATATGTAACATTATTAAAGTAAATATAATTCGTAAAATCTAACTTATCAATTCAGATCAATTTGAGATGAAAAAATAAGAAATTTTATTATATAATCATTTAAAATAGTAATTATATATACGAGAATAATTTTTTTCTTAAATTTTTTACAAATTAATATTTTTATTTTTTTACTGATGAGGCCGATTTAATAAAGGCATCAAATGTCACTATTTGGAGACATATGACCCTTAATATTATTTTCAGAAAAATTGACTTTGGCTGTCATTTCAAAACAAGGTTTGCAGTTACGTTTTTGTATATACTCAAAACATAATTTCCGTTGCCTGGTTTTTTTTTACCTACATTTCGACACCCTAAACAATACTTGATATTACGTTTTTTACAATAAAAGATAACTTAAAAATATGTTTTTATTATTGGGTTTCAAAAATATTGAATTTTAATTTAATTTTTAAAATTCAAGTGTGGACCCCTAATTTAACAATTTTTAATACTTTAGGGTTTAATAATTTCTCATTCGAATTTTAGAAACGTTTAGAAAATAAATAAATAAATTACACACAATTTAGGATTTAGGATTTAGGTTCTGGAGCCTAAACCCTAATTTAATTAAGGTGCCCTAAATCCTGTGAACCAAATTCTAATTATTAACCGTTCTTAATATTTTAGGTTTTATCAGTTCTTAATTTGGGTTTTAAAATATTAAAATATTATATACACAAATAAAATACGAACAAAACATCTCTTAAAATTATGTTTTAAAACTAAAAAAAACAAAATTATATAACATTTTGAATAAACAATTTTTTTTTAAAAAGTGCAAAACACAGGTTGAACTATCTTTAATGTCCAAAACAGGAATTCAAATATCGTTAGTTTTTCTACTATAACTCAGAAGTTGCGTTTTCATATTTTGGAAAAGAAAAAGAAGCAGGAAACAAGTGTTTCGGTCAAAAAAATTAACAGCATCCGAACCTGTATTTTGAAATAATATTTGACGCCATATTTTCCTAAAATGACATTAAAAATTATTTTTTTCAAAATAATAATATTTGAAGTCAACTGAGTCCACACTGGCTTATAAACTTTCCTTCTCAAAAGGAGGGGACTGGGGAATTGCACAAATAGAAATACTGTACGAAGTGAATCATCATGGTGAATTTCAGCCGGTGTTACAGATTTCGGAAATCGGAACTATTCGGTTGAGATACCGATTTACGATTTATCGGACGATTTTTAAAAAATCGGATGATTAATCGGCGATTTATCGGAAATCGGTCAAATCGGACAAATATTTTTGACCGATTTTTGAGCGATTTATCGGCGATTTTTGAAAAATCGGCCGATTTCTATAACAGAAATTTCAGCACAAGCACTCCAGCAACAGCATTATACATTAGCCCAAAATTAGGGCCGCAAATAAAGAGCTGTTCGGGAACAAGATCAGCTTATTTAAGTGAACTTGGCTCGTTTGTTTTTTTAAACGAGCCGGTCTTGAATATGCAAATGAACTCGGATAAATAAACGAGCCGAGCCGAATTTTTTGCCTGTTCGGCTCGGACTCGGCTCGTTTAGTTCGGGCTCGGCTCGTTTAGTTCGGGCTCGGCTCGGACTTGACTCAAACTCGGTAACTCGACTCGACTCAGATAAAGTTTATATATATTATAAATAATAAATTATTACTAATCACTTAAATGTTTTTACTGGTAAATTTTTTAAGCATTTATTAATAATTTAATTATTTTAGATATTTTATTTATTTATCTAATTTTAACACTTACTTTTTTCGTAAGTAAACTATCAAATTGTTATCATGAAACATTATCTTCAATTATTCATATTTCATAAACAACATTAAATAACTTGTAATTTACATAAACCAAATTTAAGTAAAACAATAAAATAAAATAAAATTTGACATCATCATTTTAAAAAGTAATGTACGATTTATAAAGTTATGAATGTCTCAATAATTTAAAATAAAGTTGGATATATTTTTAAAAATCATCTTAAAAAATAAAATGATATAGCTAGATTAAGAAATAAGTGTAAAGTGCGAGTGTGCATAAATAATTTTAAGGTAAAACTAATAGTTGATCTCGATACAACTTGTGAAATTATAAATTATAATTTAAGGTTATTCGATTGAAAAATATATTCAAAATACTAGTGGACAACTCAACTCGGCTCGAGTTCGGCTCAGTTCAATTGTTCGTGAACAAACTCGTGTTTGACTCGAACGAGCCGAGCTTGAACATCACTTTCCGCTCGGTTATTAAACTCGGCTCAGCTCGGCTCGTTTTAAAAATAAATTAAGCTCCGCTCGGCTCGGACAAAACTCGGCTCGACTCTATTTGTTTGCAGCTCTACCCAAAAGCCATATCCTTTGTAAGACGTCCTTCTCCCGTTTACTTGTCTTCTTTGTCTTTTGTATATAATTTAAGGTGTATTGATCGTATATTTCTATTAATTATTTTTTAATTTTTTTAATACCCCAGTGGCCAGGAAACGTTTTGAAAAACAGGGGTCTGTTGTATTTTGTCAGGTCAAGTTGCCCCAATTTTCTTGAATTTAGGTATTTGTCTTGAATTTAGGTATTTTTCTAACGTAATAATGTGTTATTATTATATTAATGTTGAGGTTGGATTTTATGTTAAATTTGCCGGGGACGCCGTTAATCTCTATCATTTTGTTTCATAAACATCTACATTTCTAACTATTTTCTAATTTGGATACAGACTCAAATGGTCCAAGGGTGTTTAGCATCAAAACCACACAAATTTATTACTTCGATGCAACCAATTAACAATAATCCATGCATGTGTAGTTGTAAAAATTTGGGACGAAGGTACGAAGATTTTGCTACAGTTTATATGAATTTCATTTCGGCAAACAAAAGATATTCTCTTCCTTTACTGAATCCAGAAGATACATAACTACAGCTTCTCTACATGTACTCGATCTTTCCCCTTTAAACTGGAACAACGTGACTATAGTTTACAACTTTTATTCATACTTGTTCAAACAAAATTTCTAAACTCTGAAAACTTATATACAATTTTAACGTCATTGGAATGGCTCGACTGGTTCAGTCCCCTCAATGAATATAGCAGCTTCGAAACACTCAGCAGCTTCTAATGCAAACGCAGCACCCTTGTCTTTGTACAGCAGACCAAGATTATACCATGCAGCATAGTTCATTCTATCAAGACGGAGTGCTTCTGTCAGCAAGCTTCTAACAATTGGCAAAGATCGTTCACCAAACCATCTCAGAACCACAGCCATTGAAACCAAACTTGAGACATGTGCAGGATCAACATCTAAAGCAGTTGCAAAGGCTTTTAAAGCTTCTTTGTGGAGGCCCTTTGCTTCATAAAGTGCTCCTGATAAGGGCAATTTTACGATCTTGTCATCTTGGAAACTAATTCGAGGGTATGTATTATAGGGTTCGGAAGTACTTATTTTAATGTGCATGCATGCATACTTAAACCACACATGTACAAGCTATTAATTTAGAGTTTGGAAAAATTTATAAATTTAGAGAAAGAATTCATAATCTACTTAAAAATATACAGTATACTTGTTGAAAAGTATACTTTTCAACAAGACTGTACAAGTTTTTAGGGGCTAGTAGCTGCATGGGGTGTTAGTGATATCAAAAATTTGAATTATTAATTAGCAAAAAATTTGAATTCTTTGATATATTAAGTAGGTCAAAATTTTAATCTAAATGGGTCAAAGTCTAATTATTATAACATATAATACATAATTGTTGAGTAACCAGCTCTCATCTAAAACCTTAAGGTGTTAGAGGAAGGCCCCAATAGGATCATATATTTAACACACCCCCTCACTCGAAAGCCCATTTATGGGTCGAAGAGTGGAACACCAGCGCCCATCTTTAGGGCATTATTTGCCTTTAGTGTACACATTAAATTGTGAGAATGCTGGGGGTGGCTGAAAATCGAACCTTAGTTCTCCTGCCAGCCTAAGCTCTCATACCATGTTGAGTAACCAGCTCATCTAAAACCTTAAGGTGTTAGAGTAAGGCCCCAATAGGATTATAGATTTAACAATAATAAATATGTATATCATTATATAATTGCAAGTTCCAAGGGGTCATTTAAGATGATTTTGCCCTGTACATGTATGCAAATATATTCTTTAATCAAATGGAACATATGAAAGAGACGTGAATTTAATTAACTATGAGCATACCAGTTGCATGCCATCTAGATGCAGAATTTACTATAATGGCCTTTGATTTTGAAAGACAAATCTCAGCATCATGCCACTTCGACAAGCTTATGTATAAAAAAGCCAGATCATGCCACGTCTCCAACTCTAAGCTCCGACAACGATTTACAGCATCCTGTTCGATCAGTACATCTTAAGTTAAAGTAGTAACAGGAAAGCATATATTACTAAAACCTAAAAGTGACGGGTAAAATGTTTTTTCTAACCATACTTGACCTTTGAAAACTATTATAAAGTAAAAAGTTATAGAACTGCCAGTGAAATATTGAGGGGAAAAGAACTTAAAATCCCAAGAACATCTACATATATGCTTAATATTAACAAATTTGGGAGCTACAACATAGAAGGCCAAGTAATGGGACTATCACGATATATGAAAAGTGACATACCTCATGTAAGATTTTCTCAAATCCATCGCTTTTACTACGAATTTGAAGAACAGCAAGAAGCTGAGTGTATGTTCCAATGGCATCTTTTAATCTACCTTGTGCTATCTGGAGTTTAGCTTTAGTTCGCAACAATTCTCCCTGATCCCACTTCCGTGTCTGCTCTAGTGCAGCATTGACAATTGTTTCAGCATCATCAAGTCGCTTTTGCGCAGATAATATCCTAGCCACCAACAGCCACCCTGAAATGTTAGAGCCACCTTCCAATTTAAGCAGGGACTTCGCATATGGAAGTGCAGCGTCCAACTTCCTCTGCTCGGCATACTCTAAACTCAGATGATATATGACACTGGAATTGCTTAGATTTGTCATTCGAACAGCTGTTTCCAGGAACTGAAGTGCTTCAGATTGTGTTTTAATTCTTTCAGAATCTGTCAGAACTGATCTAGATTGTGCTGCAAGTGAAATGCCGAGAAAGGAGTTGGCAACACCAACCATCTGCTCACATCTGCCTTTCAAGTTTTCCAAAGCTCTGAGGGCAAATTTTGCACCGTCCACATAAGTGGAGCTCTCACTGCAGATTTTGGAAGCCAACAATAATGCTGGCATGTGATTTGGATCCTCGCCACTATGCAACAATCTTATCAACAAATTTAAAGCACCCAGATCATCTCTTTCTGCATGGTGACAGAGGGCTAGTGTGTAGTTCATCTCTTTTCGATCAATGACCCCAGGAAACAATTCTTCTATTCGACTAGCCAAATTCATTCCTCCTCCACAGAGAGATAAAGCATACTGAAGGTGATCCAGAACAGCTGGGTCCCACTCAATTAATCTAAGAGATACTTTCCGTAGTAATATTATTAACAAAAGAATAGCCTCCTCCATGTTATTTTTAGGTACAAACGAACTATCCATTTGGGATCTAAGGGTTGGAGGACTAGCTTCTCCACCACTGTACAAAAGAAAAATGGCAAATCTTTTTTGAATCTTAGCTACAGTTTCTGCATTTAGGTTCCAGTGAAAGAGAAGCGCCCTTCGATATGACAAGATAGCTTCACGGGGAGAATCAGCAAGTTTCCACAATTCTGGAAGCAACTCGACTGCATTATTAAGGGTGTCATGCAATTTAAAGTCAGCTCCAAAGTTTTCGGGAAAACCTCCAGGTAAAGACGATTCAACTACATCCAAAATAAGTGTGCATGATTTAGCAGCTTCTGCAAAAATGAACAAGAGTCACATTAGCCATTAAATGTTTCCTGGTCCAAAAAAGTTGAGTCCATTCCTACCTTAGCCAACAATAAACCCAAGAGAACACTATGAAGTCAAGCAGGTATGAGAAAAAGAAATCAAGAGTACATTAGCCTTCCAATGACGGTTTGCACTGGTCCAAATAATTTGAGCTGGCCTTGCCAACAATGAACCCAGGTAACCACAATAAAGTCATGCATGTTTAAGAAATGAACGTTCACATAAAGAATAGATTTCACTCGATCATTTCATTAAAATACAAAATTACACAAAAACAAAACAACCTACAGTGCTTTACATGAGATATTTTACATGTTAAAACTAAGCTTTGATGACATGCTAAGACCCCTATAGCGATTTACTAGCCAGAACAGAAAGGTTCTATACGACAAATGACCCAACAATAAAAACTTCATATGTACTCCTGATTGCCAGTGTAACACTTTCAATTATAATTTTACTTATAATAGTAAATGGATGGCGTACAACTTATATATTATGTGTAGTAGCTATATATTTGCTAAATTTTGCAACAAAAATAGGAATATGCTTCACCATAGATTGTCAAATATTACTATTATTAGCAGTAGTCGAGCATAACTGAAATGTTAGTAAGCTAATTTCTTGCTTTGTTATTTACAAACTCTTCTAGTTTACAAAATAACCTAAAGAAGAAATACTCTGAATCAGACAGCTGAATTCAGAAAGCAATTCAAAATTAGTCATACAAATTACCAAAGACTTCTTGATCTAATAGTCTCTTTTCCACTCTAATAAAAGAGAAGTCAACTAGTGCATATTACAACTTTCGAGGAATTGTACTTGATAAATTTCTGAAAACATAAAATTTGCATTAAAATTATAACAAGTTCACAAAAAACTTTCCGAGAAATAGTGGATGCCTAATCAACTAATAAATTTCAATCAGAAATTACCTTTATACCTCCCCAAAATTTGCAGGGATTTTGTTCTCAGAAAAACAGCTTCTAGGAGCAAGCTCACAGCATGTATGGACATTGGCTGGGTTGCAAAACTATGTGAGCGCCTTCTATGAGACTCTCCTTTTGCACCAAGAGTGGCTATCATTTTTGGCATGACTGCAGCAACATCTATCCCTTCAAACACATGTAGTGCAGCTTCTATGTTTCCCTTTTGATACTCAAACCTTCCTAATAAAGCTCTTGCTTCCTGATAAAAACATGCCCATAATTTGAACAAAGTAAAATGAGAAAGATGAATAACAAAACCAGAATATAGCCAAAAAGTGGAATAACTAGATTTAGAGAAAAACTTTGGGAGCTAAAGAAAATAAAATTCTAAAAAACGGAAATTTACTCAATGAAATGTTTAGATGGTAAAGAAAGTTTTGAGCACAGATGAATAGAGAAAGAACCTCGTAATTCAAAGAACCATTCTCCCGCAAAGATAATTCAGCTTCCTCAATATTGCCAGTATCTATTTTCTGCTCACTCGCTCGAGACGAATAGACACTCGTTGAGTAATCCTTCGTAACTAATGACTCGGAAGAAGGGAACATTTCATGTATTTTTTATTGCTCCCCCAAATGGAGGCACTTCACCAATGTCTTGAGTCTCTAAGCTATTCCTGTCTCCCTTTTCCCTTTACCTAACTCTTACTATTCATCGTTTTGCTTCACCCTTCTAGACAATTTTTAACAACAATATTAGAGAACTCTAAATGCAGATATTAAAGTACTACAGGCTAAACCCCAAGGTAATTCTTCAAAAATAATGATTTTTTCCCTCAAATATTTGGATTTAAAAAGTTTTTTCCTTTAAAAAATACAGAAGTGTAGAAAAACATTTGCAAAACAACGAATTCACAGCCTACGCAACAAAAGTAAAATAAACTTTGCATCTTGAATCAACCTAAATCAACCTACTGCAACCCAGCAAATATGTTATGGTTATTCAGGAGGCAAGTAGATATAAGTATGGTTGCATAGGTTGCATAGGTTGCAGGCCATGTATTACAAAGGAAAACGAGTAGAGTTGGTATTCTGGCAAACAAAAAAGATTTATGAAGTTGATAAAATAAAAAACAAACAAATTAGCAAGTTAAACTACAAAATGTTAATCTAATCGAGCATGATAATAGGTGAAACTTTTATATATAACCACAGTGCACAATCAAAAGTAGGAAGCACAATCACTTCAAAACAAACTCAACATTCTCGAAACTAATCCAAAATAGCTAAACCCCAGAACTTATCATCCAGTCCTAAAGATCAAAACTTTCAAAAACTAAACCAAGAATTCATCAGTACTGGAAGCAAACACTACCTAAAATAGACCGAAAAGACTAAAAAACTGTTCACAATTCTTCTACTTTAACTTAACCGAAAACCTCCAAGCCTAACCCTCACAATGCCAACTTTAAACATAAATTCAGCAAAACCCCACCAAAATTGACTCATAAAAAAGTTAGATACAACATATAAACACATAAAATAAAAAACCATGATTGAAAATAAGAAAAATCACCTTGTGGTGCACCACAAGAGGAGAGAAACAAAACCCAGTGCCCATTTGTACTTCAATAAAAAAACCCACAACTTATTTTTCTCCTACAAGAAAATTCAAGAATCTTGATTTTCTTATTTTCTTCACTTGAAACTCATAAATTGCCAGATGCTAAGTTAAAGAATTGAGATGCTGAATTGAAAAATTGTTATGAAAGTACAGAGAGGAAGTTGAATTTACTCGTAAAGGAGAAGCCTTTTTGAGGATATGTAAATTTAGGGGGTGATCACAAATGTACTATATGTATTGCATACCTTTAAAATAGTAACTTTCAATATTTTATCACAGTCCTGTCAAAAAAAAACTCTAGTTTAAAGGAATATTTTATTAGTACAAAAATAAAATAAAATAATAGAAAACGCATAAAATGGGATTCGAGAAATTAGATTTATATTACCAAGGCGAGGAACAACTTTATCAAAAATTATAAATTTCTATAAAATTGGCCAACTTTAATCCATTAGATACAAGTATCACTTTATATTAGATACATAATTGTCTGAGATATCCAACTATTATTGAATTATATTTAATCTGTTAAAATTAGTTATTTTTTCAAAATGATTATTTTTATTATTTTTAAGAAACTTGGTTATTTTTTTCATTTTTTCTATTACTAACAAGGACAGCAACTGGATTTTATAATAAGAAAATAAAATTTCTATTATATGTTCATGATCACATGAAAAATGCGAAAATTATAATTTAATACATTCTGAATGATTCTTCTTATATAACCAACTCCAATAAATAAATTGACCTAAAACTATAAATTTTTGTGCTCAATTCGTATGATAAAAAATAGTATAACTTTTTATGTTCTGTTACATGTCCTTGCTCATGGGACAAAACACCATGACACATTAACAATGACACATTAACAAGTATTTAAAAATACAGTACTACAAGTTGTCTGTCTTGGAAGGAAAATATGTTTCAAAAAGACATCTACAACGTTTTGGTGATATTTTTATTTTTGCCGGTTTTGGAATGATATTACTAATTTGCAAGTTTTGGAATGATATTAGTCACTGTTTTTTCTATGAGAGACAGAATCAAAGAAGACACAGTAATGAAAAGAAGACCATGGGGTTTAAAATGATGACAATCAAGTACAAAGAGAGATTTTACACAAAGATTAACGCTGTGTTTGGTTCCGAGGGGAGAGAAGGGGAGGAATTTTAATAGAGGGGAGGGGAGGGAAAAAATATAATACTAATTCTATTTGGTTGAAGGAAGGGAGGGGAGGAGAATTAACTCATTTTTATATTTGGTACAGGAGGGGAAGGGAGGGGTTTATAATTAAAATTACATATAAGTCATTTATGATATATGTAAGTGTTAAGAAGGTGTAAGGTTATTTTTGTCAATAAAATTTCTCCCCTCCAAAAAATCCCAAATTGGGAGGAAACAAAATAAGACCCATAAAGGATTTTAGGCCCCTTCATTTCCCTCCCCTCCCCTCCCCTCCCCTCTAAAAATATGAACCAAACACATTTTTTATTGTAAAAACCCTCCCCTCCCCTCTATTTTCTTCCAACCAAACAGGGGCTAAAAGTTATCTCAATACATGGAAAAACGCGTAGAAGCTTTCAAAACAATGCCCATCCTCTTCCCTCTTTCACAGGGTTTTAACAAACTGCTGGTACCTCGTACTCGAGGGTATGTTGTGTTTTCAATCATAACAAGTGCACGAGGTTTCAGTTCACCGTACTTTTAGTGCATTGCCCATGATTTGTCTCAACATTCTTACGAAGAGAGGTGGGTGTACTCTTTTAAAATAGACATTAACTCATCAATTAGTGATAGTTGATTTTTATTTCAAAAAGAGATGCTCATTTTTAAAAATGAGGATTTATTAGTATTTAATATTAGGCTTTGTAAGTTTTAATAACTGTTCTCGCTGTGGGGACCGAATATTCTCGCAAGATGCCTACTCTTGTACCGGAATTAGTTGGGCAATGACTAAATCTAATATGATTTCTATTTTTTGAGATTATGTCAAATATAATAATAAAAATACTAAATACTAGACTAAGTAGACACGAGATTGTTGACGCGGAAAACTCAAATGGGTGAAAAATCGCGGGTGGATTTGTAACCCTACCAAATAAATTTCACTATGTATATTGCTTGATACAAGATTCAATAATAGTCTAAGTCATGTCTAATGTAATTTGTTTTGTGTGTTTTTCTCTACTACAGGATGTTTATATATACTACATAAGCTCTCATTCAAAACTAACATTATCTCCTATTTTCTCTCCATAATCTTGTTAGTGGCTTGAACTTGATTATTCACTTATCCCTTATTTGTTGTTTTAACTGTTGACTCCTTCTTCCCACGTCACTTGCTTCAGTCTTGTCGTGACAGTTGCTCTTCCCGTCCTGTCATCTCGTAATGATCCCGTCTAGTTGACACGTTTGTGCGTCAATGAAGTTGACACCTAACATTAGTCCCTGATTTTATCTTTTTATGTAATAAATTGATAAAATCAATCATATCTATCTTCCAATTGACAAGTCATAGTTACAACAAAGAGACTCCTCGTATGTTGTGTCATCTATCCCTTAATTGTTCCACTTCCTCACGTTACTTTATTATTACTTCTTATCAATTCCCCATAAAACTCTTCACACCAATCAAGCTCTCGTTTCTTTCTCTCTCAAAAACCCTAACGTTCCGCCTTGTAAGATGGCTAAAAAGACCTCCAAAACCACCTCTTCTCTTAACACTGAATCCATGGGCTCTCCATCAGACTTGAACAAGTGGGTTCCTACTAATCTCTTAGACTCTCGTGACAGCAATGCTAGTTCAATGAAAAGGAGAAACTTGAAGAGGCGAAGCTGCTGTTTAGTGAAACTATTGAAGCTGTGATTCCCGGTGCTGCTAAACGTGCTGACTGGTACCGGAAGGGCTGGGTCTGCTTCTACTACTATCCCTTCGATATCAGTATGATCTTTCCTTTTTTTAATTTGGTGAAAGATGTTTTAATTACCATGCATGTCGCTCTTGGCCAACTAATGCCTCTCGTCTGGAGAACATTAGCTTGTCTTGATGCTATAGAGGCTAAGTATGACTTGAAAATTGACGCCAATGTTGTGAAATACTCGTATACCCTTAAAAAATTTAGCGGGTGTCGATTGACTTCGTGAATAAGAATAAGGACGATCCTCTCATTCTTAACTGTGATGTTGTGAACTATAGAAAGTGGAAGCTTGATTACTTTTTTGCCAACAAAGCTACTATGAGAGATGATGCCTCTTACTTGCTTGACAGTTGGTCTTCCGACGGTAATTCTCATGACCTCCAAATTTAGTTTATCAAAGACTTTCTTTTTTAATTTGTCATACCTCCTTCTTATCTTCACATGCATTGTTTCTTGATTTTCAGAGCCGAACTTCGAGTTTGATGACAACAATATTACTTCAAAGGAGATTGTTGACAAGATCATGACACTTCCTGTTGATGACAGGTTATGGCCCAACTGTCTCAATCGTCCTATCAGAAACTCTGGGACCGTTGATGTTGAAGATTTTGTGAACAAAATGAAGAAGGCTAAGGCCACTGGTATTGTTGAGAGGGCCTTACTCAAAACTGTTACTAACAGGACCAGGAGCAAACGGGTCATCCATGCTCTAATTTCAAAGTCTTCTCATTCTGTGCAAAGCTTGTGATTCGAGAAATTTGAAAGTCCCAAAGACGACAAAAGTGTCGAGATGAGTTCCAGCCGGATTTATTGTAACGTATGAGGAATATCATGTAATTATTTTTATCAATAAATAATTATTATGTGATTGTATGTGAAGTTTAGTGAATGATTTGATAATTGATATTAAGGGCCTGTTTGGCACGCTACTTATAAGCCACTTATGGCTTATAAGCCCTTAACAGCTTATTGACGAGTGTTTGTCGACCCAACTTATAAGCTGAATTTACAACTTATAAGCTGATAAGTTGAAAGTTGGCAGTGACGTACTTTTTTCCAACTTATTTTCATTTTTTCACTTTTTTCTAAAGTTTTGATTTTAAAATATAAATTTTTAAATATGTTCTAATTTAAGATTCATGAACTAAGATAATTATATTTAATAATTATTTGTTTTAATTCATTTAAGTAAAAAAAATTCTGACTTATAAGTAAATTTATCCAAACACTTATAGAACTTATAAGTATTTATCAACTTATCACTTATTTCACACTTAATCATTTTAAGTCATATATTACTTATTTTAAGATTTCCCAAACGGGCACTAATATTTGGATGTTCATTTCTGATAAAAATTTAGATATTTTAATTTTTAATTATCCAGGATTAAATATAGATAATTTTGGTATTTTTCTGGTAATTTTTGGATTATTGTATGATTTTATAGGAATTTATAGAATTAATAATGATTATTTTTACGTAATTATAAAATTACTTTTTAGAATCAGAAATCGTCCCACTTCAACCATTTTTGCGTTTTTGCGTTTTTACAACCCGAAACTCTTCTGAAAACTCCTTGCTAACCTAATCTGATAATTCTGAACACTTTTCATGTTTTGACTTTTTCGATCCGGGGTACGGTTTGATCCGTATGAGTCCCGACGTGAAATTTTCGATACGCAAATCATTTTATAGTCCGATAAAAATCCGTATTCTCAAAAGGGGAGATATTATTACCTTATTGTTGTATAAAGTATTTTATAAGAAGCTCTGTTTTGATAATTATCCAAATTTGGTATTAAAATCGTATCGTCTTTTTAGTTACTAAGCGGCTAAGTAACCTATTTTTGGATCCGATATGTAAATGTAAGTATGAAATCATTAGGTAAATAAAATATGTGATGGTTCTGTCAGCTATATGTTGCTGTATTACTTATTGTTTGTGATTTGTTGGATGCAGAGATTAATTTTGTAATTAATTATCGAGCTATATGAACGTAATTCATTTTTAAAGTAATTTTATGGAAAATTTATTCTTATAAATGCCAAAATTGTCTCTAAAATTATTTTTGTTGCTTTATAATTTTATTCATTATTTTTAGGAATTTATAAAATTTAGAAATCAACATTTTATTGATTATTTATTTTTTAATGATTTTTCTGATTCCATTTAATTGTAAAATCAATATTTAATTCCAAGATGTTTCAAAAATCATGAAAATTTTGTTTTATTAACTTTTAAATATTTCGAGAATTTAAAATTATTTTGATAATTTTCTGGCTTTTATTTAACTGCACGTGTATTCGTTAAAATTGTAAAATACGGGTCTGAATGTGCGTTCCAAAAATATTTTTAAAATTATAAATTTTTTATAAAAAAATAGTTTTAATTATCTCGGGAATTTTAAATAAGTTCTGATTAAATTCCAGACGGGTGTTACCGTAAACTATTTATTAAAGACGTTAATTGCGGTACAAAACGGGAAATATCGAGGATAAAATAAAATAAAGAAATAAAGAAAAAAAATAGATATATGCCTAATTCTACCCCTTGTAGCATCGTCTCCTGCATCGACTTGTCCATCTCTCTCTCTACTCAATCTCTCAATCTCTCTCTCTCTCTCGTTACTCTTTCTTCCCCAATCTCTCCCGATTCTCTCCTCCCATTTCTTTCTCCTTTCTTTTCCTTTTCTTTCACCCTTCTTTTCGGTGGTTCTCTTCTGTTCCCGCCGCCGCGATTCTGTTATTTCCGGCCGCTTTGTTTTAGTGGTATTGCTTCGTTTTTGCTTCGTTTCTATGATTGGTATAAATATATACTTCAGCTGTGTTGTGTGGGTGTGAAATATGTGTGTGTATATGCCCCTGTTGTCCCTGTTGTTGCTGGTCCTTTTCGGTTTCCGGTGACTATCACCGCCACCCCCGCGTGTGCTGCGTGTTGGTGGCGTGAGGTTGTCCGACTGTTGCCTGTGTTCTGTTTCTGGTTGTGCTGCGCGTATGTGCGTGTTGCTGTGCTGGTTTTCAGAAATTTTTATTTATTTAATTATTTTATTTCTTTGCAGGAAATTATTGAATAAATATTCGTGAAATAAAAATGAATTTCGTGCGGGAAATTATATAATTAATCGGTGAAATACGCGTTGGAAATCCGAATTAATCGGGTACCCGCGAATTTTACCTCCGTCGGCGATGAGCCTCGGCGAGCCGACGGTGGGCGATGATGATTATTATCTGAGTCCCACGTTTATTAATTAAATAAAATTAGTTCGGTGAAAATTAATTGCGAAACGAAAAATACAAGCGAAAACATAAAAGTACGGATAATAATAAATAATCGAAGTTGTACTGGTGTTTGGGATTGCAAATTGGATTGGATGTGATTGACGTCGAATTGTTTCGACGGGTAGGCCGATAAACATAGGAGACGCTGCCCGATTTTCGGGAAATTAATTTCGAAAATACGGGAACGTAACCTATAATTATCGAAGACGTCGAATAACCATATATAGTTATATTATATATATATGAACTTAATTGCGGTTGAGATAAAATAATTTATAAATAATCGATTGCCTTTTTTTCAAAACGACGAGTATACTTATTTTCCGAAAGTAAATACCGAACCGAGTTTCGAAGATGTGAACCATAACTGCTATGTGTATTTCAATAATACATATAAATACGAGTTGGGTTACGGAATCGTATGGATAAATTAGGATGGTGGTGTTATGTTAAGAGAGATGATTATCTGAATTAGGATACTTCAACCCTGTAGGTCCTTGTCGGAAGACCCGAGATTTAACGTTGGACTAGGAACGATCTAGTGATTAGTCGACGAGATCAACGAAGTTTCAATCGAAGGACCTGTGTGTTGAGATCGTAGCCAGAATAGGATAGTGGTCTGACGATAAAGCCAAATGTTCAAGGCAATCCAAAAGTCAACCGATAATAGTGGTTAAAGCTTATTAAGGCAAGTATTCCTGATTTTTCTTTTAAAATACTGTAAATATTTCTTCGTACCTATTCTAAGTTCAGAATAGTTAAATGTTTTATATTTCGCTGCAATTACTCTTATTATGCATATTCTTTTCATTATTGTTCGTATAATTCGATTGCTCTCTTGAGCAAATACCCATTCTTTCAGGTTATTTGCGAACCCTGAATTGGGATGTTTTGGATTCAAAATGATTTGACATCAAAATACTCCACGGGCTGGATGATGATGATATGTGGGATTAAGTGTTCTTAATCCTAAGGACCAGAATGCTTCCGTATTCTTGAGATGGGCCGTAGAGCCTGGGTACCCGATTGGATCTATACATGTAGGTATAGATATGCACTGTATCCTGGTTGATCAACAGGATATAGGTACGAACTAGTGTCTAGTCTAATTTATTGTTGATCGCCATTAACGGCATTCTCTCTCGAAAAGTTTATGATTTCAAAACCGGACAAAACCCTGATTCAGGAGATGAATCGGGGAAATCGCTTGTTACTTTTGGATTTATAATTAAAGGCTGGTGACAGCCAATGTTTACTCGCTTAACTCACTCAAACAAATAGAATTGTTTAAAAATTGTTTAAAGATTTGTCCGGAAATTTTCCTTTGATATTAATGCTTGAAACTCAAATTATATACTTGGTGGGCATTTTTAGCTCACTCTTGCTTTGTAAATTTTTATTTCTTCCAGAAACAGATAAGGATAAAAGTGAATAGCTTTGATAGACAACAGAAGTTAGAGAAATCTCCGATGCGAGAGGTTGAAGATGTTAGAAGAATATGACAAGAGTATTAGTACAAAGGTATTTACACTTGTATTCTAGTTATTGTGAGTTGTAGAAAGTTAGATTCTTGTTTCATACCATAACCTGTAAACGATCCCGATTCAAGGGGTTAATTGAATATTCTTTTACTTTATGTAAAGATTATTTTATGACACCAAATCTTGACCCCGGATTTGGGTTGTTACAAGTTGGTATCAGAGCTACAGGTTATTGGTCACTGAAATAAGAATAGGTGATTGTAATATAGGAGTGATAGGCCATATGAGATAGGAAAGACCCTAGGCATATTTATTTTAAGTTCGAATTGAGTGCGAGTGAGGATTAACAGGTTTGATACGGAATTGGGAAGCCAAGATGGTTGAGAGAAGTGTAAGGTGAATATCGCAACGTTATAGGTATATTGAGTTCTCAGATCCTACAGTGATGCGGAATCGATATATCAACGGAGATTGGGTATGATACCCCACTTTTCATGTGGTTTTGAAGAAAATGCGATTGATTCTGTTGAGGACTTCTATAAGGGAAGCTAGGTGAGTATTAGTACGATTTAACTTAGGTATTAGGACGAGTTCCACGCCGGAGGCAACCAATTGATGGAAGCTGATGAAGAACCAACGTTGCACGTTTCGAAGGCACCACCGTTGCGAGAAGATTCTTATCACTTATCGGGAGCTGTGCGAGGAATGATATCTACCTTACTAGGTATAGGTAAGACTAGCAAGAAGAGGTGACCCTATCTATATACAGAACGTCGAATCGCATGCGTGGTTACAAGCATAACGTCAAGGATGACGACAAGAATGTCAAAGATAGTACTAAATGTCAGCGTTGCGGTATAATTGCGA
The DNA here is from genome assembly GCF_009905375.1 of Apium graveolens. NCBI lineage: Eukaryota > Viridiplantae > Streptophyta > Magnoliopsida > Apiales > Apiaceae > Apium > Apium graveolens. The sequence continues at coordinate 89,442,439 of NC_133648.1, forward strand.
ATACAATGATATACGACGGTAAATGAAGTTTCGTCGACTAATAAGTGCGAGCAGAATCCAAGGAAAAGTGGAAGAGGTACCAAAGTGGAGAGACCCTTATATGGGCATTCTTTTAATTAGACATTTCATTGGTAAATCATAAAAATAGAAAGTAACTTATATAGTAATGATGTCCAAATATTTGACTTTCAAAAATTTTAAAATGAGATTTTCGAAAAAGATTTCCTTAATAAACTTTCCGAAGATCTTTTGCATAAAATGAGTTTTACAATTTGGTTGTCGAGTTACTATTTAAGTTCTTGTTATTACAAAAGAAAATGACTTAAAAAGAAGAATGGATATAGATTTAGTGTTGTTAGTTCGAAGGATCAAGTAGACCCACCAACAGGAAGAAAGTTTAAAGTTCCGTGAGAAACGAACATGAATTTTGTTTAATAATATTAATAATTGAATCAACATGTTAAAATATTATTTACTTAATTAATGAAATTATTAAAATTTAATAAGATTCGTGATTCGAGCGGTTAGAGGGTGATTGAAGGAAATGAAAGAATCTTCCAGATGATTGGAGAATAATAATGTTCCTATGGACGAAGTTGAGGCGTTGCGCGATCAATGGTTATTTTACGCGGTATAAATGGAATCCGAAGCAGTGGTTATAAATTTTGCAAGGACGCAATTATGATCAAATCATTAAAGCAATTAATGTGGAGGAATTTCCAGACAATATTCTGAAGTTATAATGTGACCTAAATTGTGAATCTTTCATTCGAATGATTCCGAAAGGCATACATAGGTGAAGCGTGGAAGGTGATCAACAATGACATTCTTTCCTCTAACACGATGGCTTATGTTCTTCTTGATTCTTGAATACGTATGAGCTTCTTCTGTTAATAAATCATATGAGGCGAAAATGAAAGAAAATTTATTGTATTCCTTCTAAATTATTTCTCTTCTCAAATTATTAATTCATGATTGAGACAAACAGTGTTGTGGTGTGATGTTTTGTCGAAATGATGAAGAGTCGGGTGGGACGCCACCTAATCATGTTGTATGCCATATAGTATGAAAGACTGGTCATCTTAAATACGAATATGGTTGTCTCATTCATATCCAAATCCTCACTCATTCTTCTTTCTTCAATTTATTGACTTACAACTCCTCCCAAGCAGTTGTTACATCGTTATTCCTTATTCAGTCTTTCAATCAAAATCATATTCATAAACTCTCCTCTTGCGTAGAATCTGTTCTTTGACGACTACAAAAGAAATGGAATAGTCCCGTATGACAGATAGAATTATGTGTCGAAGGTGGATATGATTGTAAGCCGATAAATGGTGGACATTTGCAAGCAAGAAAGAATGGATACACCGACAACGCGGTCGTGGAAAAGATATCAAATCAGACAGTTGTTCGTATGACAAGGATCTCATCAATACGGTAGATTGCGTTAATGTGATGCACTTCAAATTAGAGGATTTCGACGTGAAATAAATAGTTGATGAACCGTAAGAAATAAATTAATTATAAAATAAGAAAGTAAGGCTGTATGCATCAGACAAAGTGAACGAGTGTCAGGACGACAATCGAAGATCAAGAGAATTCTGAACAATGCCTCAGACAGGCGATTTATGCGTGAAGCATCCCTTCATCGAGGGAAGATATTTGTCGGGAAGATTCAAGATTGAAGAAATCTTAATTGCAAATAAATTTTGAACGTGTTCTTCAAGAAATTATGAAGTTCTCTACCTTGAGTAAATAAGTTATGGTGAATTTAATACCCATAACCGGACCAATAACGAAAGTTCGATACGGGAACATAAGTGGAGATGAAGCGATGGTGATTCGACTGTGAAATCTTTTAAGAAATAATGATCTAACGATTGAGTTTCCACCAGATTGTGACGATAATAATGAAAACCATGCGTGGTTATTAAAATATACACAAATTAGTTAGTGAAATTAAGTGGGTATCGTCAATGATAGAAGATTGATGTGATTAGTTGAAGGATGCGGTATAATTCTTAAAAGTAGCTGCACACAACTAGTAATGGCAAGAAATGAGTTAAAATACTCGTGAAATAAAATTTTTGAGAAACAACGAGATCAATTTTAAGTTCATTAATAACATTTTGTAATATTCTGAAAGAACTGAGAAAAAGTATGGACATATCAATCATTATTGGTTAAAACCCTATTTCCAATTAAAAGATATATGCTATGCCAGTAAATAGTACATATGTTGATCAAAAGGATATATTTTGAATTATGGTAAATTGATGAATTTGATTGATGGAAGTGGATCGATATACTTATGGATGGTTTGGTTGATTGATGGTGTCGGCATGAGTCCGACTGGTAGTCGATGGTATAGGGGAAGTGCTGCCCAAATTTTTAGAAATTACCCTACATTTAAGGATAAAGAAGTATATTGTCGTTCTCATCAGTATTCTAAATGATTGCGGTCTCGGTTCTTGAGACAGATTTTTATGATCAAACTGACTTTATATAATTGGTCTTTGATTCAAGTTAGCTACTCTTCACTTGGTTTAATTGATCAATTAAAAGAGTTAATTGATTAACTTTACCAGCTAATGATCAGTTAAATGGAGATCAATTCCAATTAGATTAAGTCAAATTCTGATATGATTTTCAGAACCGAAATCAAAGCGATTAACGATTTGAATCAAATAATGGTATTAGTAGAAATCGGAAATTTAGTTGAATCAACGTGATGTTATCGCAAGTGTGTGCAAGGTTTTATTTAAATGAATAGACCTTTGCCATAAACAAGAGAAACGTTTTTAAGAACTGAAGGAGGTTCAAGACAAAACAAAGAGATTCTATCATCTGTAATAGCGTTCCAGGAAGGACTTGGATGTATACCTATATCGAATGACGATTTAATGGAAGCTGCTGTAATTTAGTGGAGAGAACGTTTGCAAGAACTAAAGATCCAAGATAGAGCAAAGAAATATTACCCTCTGTAATAATACTCCATGAAGGACGTGAAGGTACATCCATGTCGAATTACGATTTAATGGAAGATGCTGTGAAATACTGGGAAACTCGCAAATCCAAGTATCCGATATAAGATTGAGACTGACGAAGTCTGCATGTGAACTCAGGAAAAAGGGATGTTGATCAAATGGGGAAAGCCAAATATGCGATCAGTAATGATTTAAGTGAGGTTAAGAAAAATAGATATCGATGAATTTTGGATAATTCTGTTAGTAAGAATAAAAGCCTTCATTCTACTGTTAACTTCAGAAATGACTTATCTAATAATGAACAGATTAGTATTATCAAGAAAAAGAGATCCCTTATGTGAAAAAGAAATAATGAATAATAAGAATGAAGAAGTAATTAAGAAAAGAAGTGGAATCCAAAAGAATAATAAAGAAATTTTATAAAATAATTCAGAATATATGCAAGTTATGAACGTCAGTTGTGCCAGAACTGATAGAAGAATGAAGTGAAACACGCCGATAATTGGAGATAGGAATTCGTTCCAAGAATGCGTGTAAACAGGGAAGATTAAACAAAGGTATTAGCGGTGAACTGTTAGAGAAGAACGTTACAATGAATCTCATGTCAGAATTCTTTAGAATTAAAGTGAAGTCCCGGAGGTCCAAACGAATGATTTATCAAGGCTACCTCGAGGAATGAAGTAAGAATTTCTCGTCGGTTACTGCACATAGTCGAGCTGGTGTCAAAAGCTCTGTATCGTATGACCCAGTAGGGATGAAGTAATGAGTGAAGGAAACTTCAGGAGTGTGGAATGAAAGAATAATGAAATAAAGAGTGTTTCGTGCTATGCACAAAAGAGGTCATGGGAAAAAGAAAAATGAAGGTATGAGGTTACGCATCGATTATCAGAAGTCGTAAGTCTAAAGATTAAATGAACATAAAGTACCCGGAGTATTTGGATAGTGTAATTGTATTTATTGATAACATCCTCGCCCATTCAAGGACTAAGGAAGACCAAGTTGAACGCCTGAAGATATGCATGCGAAGGTTTGAAAAATAGCAACTGCATTCTAAGTTTCAAAGGTGTGAACTCTGGTCATAATAGATTATGAGCTACAGAGGTATGGTTAATTACCAACCAATCAAGATCCATTTAGAGACATATGTCTAGAGTAGAAAAGAAAGAGTGAATGTTACTAAGATTGCTGGAAAGTGGATAAAGGAATTGGAAAAGTTAGAATTGAAGAATAGGCTTTGATCCGTCTTCTGGGTTATGCTGATACTTACTTTGTTGTTAGATATCAAAGGTGGTATTAATGCATATGATTGATGTTGACTTCAGTATGGGACATTGTGAGCATCAAAGTTCGTATTGATATCTAATTTGATATAACAACAAAATGAGTATTAGTACTAAGAGACCGGGTTTTGAATAAAGTTATGATTCATTCCGTTCCAAATTAATATTTCCCTTTAGATAGTAAAAGATTCTTGCTCGATGAATATACTTGATAGTGGTTGAAGAGAAATCGGGATATACTGTTAAGTGGAAGTTAAATGCAATTATTGAAAATTTTCCTTTAAGTTTAAGATTTTGAATAGATTTAGAACATTTCGAAGCATCAGACGCCATGAGCTCAGTATATCGGGCGCGGACGGATGGAAAGTGCAAGAGACCGATTAAAGATTCTCGAATATGATTAGAAAATGGTCATAGGCCAGACTACCCAAATAGAAGGAGACATGAAAAGTAAAGTAGAACAATCAGTGAAAATAAAAAGTTCATGAACACGAACTATTATAATTAGACAGAAAAGAAGGTTAATGTAAATTAAGTTAGTCCTTTGAAACAATGAGGTAGATAGAATGATTGTGAATGAGTTGGTCTTGTTGTCACAGGTATAATGAGTTCATAAGACGTTCATAGGTGTATAACTAGGATGAGTGAGTAACTGATAGATTTGATGCCGGTAAAAGACCGTTGAGTTGTGATTAAAGCGATGAAACCTGAGAAATTATAAGAGAGATACTTGGAAAAATATCATGGTCTATTCCTTAGCGTGATTTTGAGGACATAATCCTTTTAAGGGGGGAAGGATGTAACGTCTAAGGAATATCATATAATTATTTTTATCAATAAATAATTATTATGTGATTGTATGTGAAGTTTGTGAATGATTTGATAATTGATATTAATATTTGGATGTTTATTTCTGATAAAAAATTAGATATTTTAATTTCTAATTATCCAGGATTAAATATAGAAAATTTTGGTATTTTTCTGGTAATTTTTGGATTATTGTATGATTTTATAAGAATTTATAAAATTAATAATGATTATTTTTACGTAATTATAAAATTACTTTTTAGAATCACAAATCGTCTCACTTCAACCGTTTTTGCGTTTTTACAACCCGAAACTCTTCCGAAAACTCCTTCCTAACCTAATCTGATAATTCTGAACACTTTTCATGTTTTTACTTTTTCGATCCGGGGTACGGTTTGATCCGTATGAGTCCCGGCATGAAATTTTCGATACGCAAATTATTTTATAATCCGATAAAAATCTATATTCTCAAAAGGCGAGATATTATTACCTTATTGTTGTATAAAGTATTTTATAGGAAGCTCTGTTTTGATAATTATCCAAATTTGGTATTAAAATCGTATCATTTTTTAGTTACTTAGCGACTAAGTAACCTATTTTTGGATCCGATATGTAAATGTAAGTATGAAATCATTAGGTAAATAAAATATGTGATGGTTCTGTTAGCTATATGTTGCTGTATTACTTATTATTTATGATTTGTTGGATGCGGAGATTAATTTTGTAATTAATTATCAAGCTGTATCAACGTAATTCATTTTTAAAGTAATTTTATGGAATATTTATTCTTATAAATGCCAAAATTGTCTCTAAAATTATTTTTGTTGCTTTATAATTTTATTCATTATTTTTAGGAATTTATAAAATTTAGAAATTAATATTTTATTGATTATTTATTTCTAAATAATTTTTATGATTCCATTTAATTGTAAAATCAATATTTAATTCCAAGATGTTTCAAAAATCCTGAAAATATTATTTTATTAACTTTTAAATATTTCGAGAATTTAAAATTATTTTGAAAAGTTTTTGGCCTTTATTTAACTGCACGAGTATTCGTTAAAATTGTAAAATACGGGTCTGAATGTGCGTTCCAAAAATGTTTTTAAAATTATAAAATTTTTTATATAAAAATTTGTTTTAATTATCTCGGGAATTTTAAATAAGTTCTGATAAAATTCCAGACGGGTGTTACCGTAAAATATTTATTAAAGACGTTAATTGCGGTACAAAACGGGAAATATCAGGGATAAAATAAAATAAAGAAAGAAAGAAAAAAATAGATATAAGCCTAATTCTCCCCCCTGTAGCACCGCCTCCTGCATCGACTTATCCATCTCTCTCTCCACTCAATCTCTCAATCTCTCTCTCTCGTCACTCTTTCTTCCCCAATCTCTCCCGATTCTCTCCTCCCCTTTCTTTCTCCTTTCTTTTCCTTTTCTTTCCCCCTTCTTTTCAGTGGTTCTCTTCTGTTCCCGCCGCCGCCGCGATTCTATTATTTCCGACCGCTTTGTTTTAGTGGTATTGCTTCGTTTCTGTGACTGGTCTAAATATATACTTCAGCTGTGTTGTGTGAGTGTGAAATATGTATGTGTATATGCCCCTGTTGTCCCTGTTATTGCTGGTCCTTTTCGGTTTCCGGTGACCATCACCGCCGCCCGCGCGTGTGGCGTGTGTTGGTGGCGTGAGGTTGTCTGACTGTTGCCTGTGTTCTGTTTCTGGTTGTGCTGCGCGTATGCGCGTGTTGTTGTGCTGGTTTTCGGAGATTTTTATTTATTTAATTATTTTATTTCGTTGCAGGAAATTATTGAATAAATATTCGTGAAATAAAAATGAATTTCGTGCGGGAAATTAAATGATTAATCGGTGAAATACGCGTTGGAAACCCGAATTAATCGGGTACTCGCGAATTTTACCGCCGTCGGCGATGAGCCTCGGCGAGCCAACGGTGGGCGATGATGATTATTATCTGAGTCCCACATTTATTAATTAAATAAAATTAGTTCGGTGAAAATTAATTGCGAAACAAAAAATACAAGCGAAAACATAAAAGTACGGATAATAATAATAAATAATCGAAGTTGTACTAGTGTTTGGGATTGTAAATTGGATTGGATGTTGTTGTGGATATGTTGTGAACTTGATGATTTCATTAACAAAACACCTTAGTAGATTTTACTTAGTGAAAAATGTAGCACTCGACGGATAAGGAATATAGTCCCGACGGATGACTCAATATAGTCCCGACGGATGATGATTTATTATCCATCGAGTGAGTAGCTTGTGTAATAATGAGTCTGTAGCATATTTCTGCATACACCTTATTTAGATTCTGTAGTAGCACTCAAGTCATGTTGAGTTTAATTAGATATGCAGATTAGGTTGATTAATTGTACATAGATGATGTCTTGTAATTCTGCATAAATGAAATGAAGTCAAGTGCCAGATAGCTACCCGACGGATAAACAATAATGCCACTTGACGGATGATCAACAAGGCAACCCGACGGATGATCATGTACCCGACGGATAATCAATTCAAACATCTGTTGATAGTGACAACACAGTCCATGCGTCGAGTGTATGCAAAAGGAATGTGGAAGCCTATTCAACTGGGTTTTAGAGAATAAAGAAGCATTGCCATTTCTATGCTATTATGAAGATATTCAAAGATGGTGGAATAGAGTAATGAAGTAGCATAGTATTAGACTTGATAGGTTTTGTTTTATTATCTTGTCTTATTACTTTGTAAACCAAGAAGTAGCAAATAGAACAACAACAAGAACAAGACTAAGAACATTATCTCAGAGAAACAATTGTAAGCTACATCCTTAGCATTTCTCTGTAAACTTAGTTGTTCATATTTGTAAGCAGCTGTGAGCTAATCTTGCTACACAGAGTTCTCTTGATATAATATATATCTCTGGTGGATACATTCAAATCTACCAGAAAGTTTTTAAAGACTTGTGTTTTTAATTACTTGTGTTTTAATTTTACTAACTTCTTATTCCGCACTTTGCAAATCAAACACTCATATATTATTAAGATAGAACATTTTATATTTATTTTTGAAAAAGGTTCAAGAATTCCATTCAACCCCCCTTCTATAATTCTTGTTGCATTGTTAGGGACTAACAATTGGTATCAGAGCAAGTTCTTGAAGAACAAAGAGTTTAAAGATCACAACAAACAGCAAGATGAACAAGAAGGATGTAGGAGTCAAGATTCCTTTTCTGGACAAAGATAATTACCATCACTGGAAGGTAAAAATGCACCTTCACTTACTTTCTCAAGATGAGGCTTATGTAGATTGCATAGAGAGAGGCCCTCCTGTACCAATGAGAGCTGCAACTGGAAATGAGCCATCAGTTCCCAAGCCAAGGCATGAATGGTCATATCCTGATATTGAACAAGTCAGGAAGGATAAGAAGGCCATGAATATTCTGTTCAATGGAGTTGATGGTGACATGTTTGACAACATCATCAATTGCAAAACTGCCAAGGAAGTTTGGGATACTATACAGATTATCTGTGATGGCACTGAACAAGTCAGGGAAAATAAGATGCAGCCGCTAATTCAGCAATATGAGCACTTTCATAGTGAAGATAGTGAGTCTCTCACTGACATTTTTAGTAGATTTCAAAAACTACTAAATGCTCTGAAAATGCATGGAAGGGTCTATCAGAAAAAAGACTCCAATATTAAGTTCCTTAGATCTCTTCCAAAGGAATGGAAACCTATGACAGTCTCATTGAGAAACTCTCAAGATTACAAGGAGTTTACCTTGGAGAGATTGTATGGCATCCTGAAAACTTATGAGCTTGAAATAGAGCAAGATGAGAGGATGGAGAGAGGAAAGAAGAAAGGGGGATCCATTGCACTAGTTGCTGAGGTAGAGAAGGAGAAGGAGATGAAGATGGAAGCTGTTGAATCAACTTCAAAGGTCTGTGAAAACAAGGGCAAGGGGCTGGTAGCAGAAAATGAAGATTCTTTGAGCCAAGATGATATGGAGGATATTGATGAACATCTTGCATTTCTTTCCAGAAGATTTTCCAAGCACAAGTTCAAGAAGAACTTTGGAGCAGCTAAGCCAAATAGAAACATGGTGGATAAATCAAAATTCAAATGTTTCAAATGTGGCTTAGCAGGGCACTTTGCCAGTGAGTGTAGAAAGTCAGATTCCAGCAAAAAGAAGTTTGAGCCTGTGGATTATAAACAGAAATACTTTGAGTTGCTCAAAAAAAAGGAAATGACTTTCATTACACAAGAAAATGACTGGGCAGCAGATGGTCTGGATGAGGATGAGGATGTCATCTATGTCAATCTAGCCCTAATGGCCAAGTCTGATGAAACATAAACAAGTTCTTCAAGTAATCAGGTAATCACCACTAACCTTGCACATTTATCAAAAACTGAGTGTAATGATGCAATAAATGACATGTCTACAAAATTATATCATTGCGTGTTACACTTAAGTCTCTTACTAAGGAAAATGCTAAAATCAAAGAAAATAATTTTTTTTAAGTGAGAGGAATAATGTGCTAGAGTCTCAGTTCATTGAATTTGAAAAATTGAGAATTGAGTGTAAAATTGCTAAGGATGAATTAAATGAGTCCTTGAAGAAAGAAGAGATCTTGAAGAAGCAGCTTGAACGAGAACAGGAGGTGATTAAGGCATGGAAAACATCGAGAGATGTTCATGCTCAAATCACCAAAGTTCAAGGTATTGAGTCCTTTTGTGATGCAGCCTGGAAGAAGAATAAGGAGAAGCTGGAATCCAATTTGGTTGAAGGATTGCTAACAGATGTAGACTCGACGGATGATGAGGGTCATCCATCGGATAACAAAAAGGGTTATCCGTCGAGTGATATAAATCCTCATCCGTCAACTGTGAGCAAACCTGTGAGTAAAACCAAACTTGCCAAGTTAAATGAGAAATATGGATCAGTTTCAATGAATTTTGTTCCAAGAGAATCCAGTCAAGTGAAGAAGGAGAAAAAGGCTAATGTTGGTCATATGACTGTCAAGTAATTGAGTGACAGACTGGAAAAGATTGAGGTTAAAATGGAGGCTAAAAATAAAAATAATAGAAATGGTAAAGTAGGAATTAACAAGCATAACAACTACACACCTGATAAATATGCTCCTAGAAAAATCTGTGTCAAGTGTGGTAGTGTAAATCATTTGTCTGTTAATTACAAAACTGCCATGCCTACTTCTATATCTGTGCCACCTCATTTTCCCAACATAAATACCATGCCTTCTATGCCTATGAATGCTATGTCTACACAGAATATGAATGCACAGTTTGCTAATATGCCATTTGCACCTAATCCTTATTATGCTGCATTTAGTATGCCACAAATGCCATTTAGCATGCCTTACTAGAATAACATGTTTACTAGTAGCATGCCATTTCCTGTTAATCAAATCATGCATGATAATTGTGCTGTAATGAATGGTTTCAAAGGTCTAACTTAAATGACTAAGGATGAATCTGATATCCCCAAGTCAAATGAGATCAAACCTAAGAAACAGAAAAAGAAAGCTAACAAAGCAGGACCCAAGGAAACTTGGGTACCAAAATCAACTTGATTTGATTTTGATGTGTGCAGGAAAATATAAAGAATCTATGGTACTTGGATAGTGGCTGTTCAAGACACATGACTGGTAATTCTACCCTGCTCACAGAGTTCAAGGAGAGAGCTTGTAACACCCCCAAATCCGGGGTCGGGGATCCGGGTTGTCACGAGTTCCACTTCCCTTAATAACACCCAATCTTAATAATTAATCAACTATTCTGAACCGTGACCCCACCATAAACACACACACCACAAGTTATAGTCTCAGAGATGAATATCCAAAAATAACATGAGTCATTTTATTCCACAATTATATGCCATTACACCTTAAAAGGGTTTCTGAATAAATTTACGTTTCTTTGCCATTGTTACAATTCATAAATATACATAATATGGTACATCAAAAGTTGAAAGCCTAGCCTATTGGTAGTTCCTACCTCAGCTACAGCGACATCAACGCCTATAGGAAACTGCAGAACGTTTTCCTATCCGCTCGCGAATTGGGAGCTTGGTCCTGTTCATCTTGTCTATCTGATGTTGTGTGATGAAAGAAGAAAGTAAGGGTGAGCAACAAGCCCACCAAAATAATATGTATAATGATTTACAATATATGAGCATTCTCATAGTACTCATAAAAGTCTCGGTCAAGAAGAAATGAACCAAGTTGATATCTTAACGCGACCAACTCGCAAAATATTCAGTATATATACACATATATACTTTTCACAATCTTGAAATCCTCTGACATGTACAATATACACAAAGTTCCAGTTTATAACTGTATAAAAATATCGTTGCAAGGTGATCTCATATATCTAACCTTGTCTCAACGTTTTTCTGAAAATCTTTGTCATTCATAAGACAATCATTAACTAGATATAAGTTTAAAAGATGAAGATACATGATACTCCAATATGCTTATATCTTTTCCGAATACTACTTGAACTACCACCATTCAAGTTATAATGAGCTTTCAACAGTTCATCACATAGATGAGACTACAAGACAAGATTTGAATATATTAAATCTTTGAAATATCATTATAAATAATGAAGTTAGGAGATACTTCATTAAGTCCCGATATATATATACACCTATATATATATATTTCATACACTCCTTGAAAACCTCTGTTATGAAAATTATAAACAGAGTTGCAATATCCAATGAATTTTGGAAAGGAGAAAACCTTGGCATAAACCTGATATCTTGCTGATCAGGCAAAGATACCAATAAGTAACCTTTTCTACTAGTAGATGGACGAATTCCCCACTGGTCATCACCCTGGTCGCAATAGGACCTTATGCTGGACTGCCACTCAGCCACTTACGCATTTGATGGTCTCCCACTAAGCCACTTACACTTTCATGGACGCCCACTGAGCCCATGTTGCTTATGCCGACTCGATAGATGGACTTACTTCCCGAATGTTGGGCAAGTAATCAATTCATTTACCAAAACAGCAACCTTGTTGCGAATATAAAATACACCACAGAGCCGGATCCCTCTGGTTTTGAGCGAGTATTTAAATCCCCTTTAAAAGGAAGATCTTAAATATATAAGAAATGAGTTTTGGGATCCACTCTAACTTCTTAAAAATCATTTTAAAGACTCGAAAACACTTTAAAGAGTGTTTGGAGTAATGCTGATTTAATAAAGTAAATCAGTCCCAATATATTAGAAAATATCTGAATATTATCATTTAAATAATATTCCCTTAAAGAATAATCTTTATACAAATAATTGAAGTAGAAGTTGTAAAACTTATACTTGAAATGAGTATTAAATAACCAAAGATATACTTATACGAAAGTACTATCTTTATTTGAATAATCATAAAAAATAAGTTTGATTATCGACACCTTATTCTTTAGTAAAATAAAAAATACATTTCAGAAAATAATCGGAGTCATAGGTCCTCATATGAATATTCAAATAATATTCAATTAAATAATATAAGCGGAGTCATCTGTCCTCGAATGAATATTCAAGTAATATTCATTAAATAATATAAAGTGAGTCATAATTCCTCGAATGAATATTCAAGTAATATTCATTAAATAATATAAAGTGAGTCATAATTTCTCGAATGAATATTCAATTAATATTCATTAAATAATATAAAGTGAGTCATAATTCCTCGAATGAATATTCAAGTAATATTCATTAAATAATATAAAGTTATCGAATAAACCTTATTCGATTAATAGTTTTGAAAACTATATCAATATATATATATAAATATATATATATATATATATATATATATCATATACTCAGGAACATCTACTCCCGGTTTTTAGGAAAGGGTTCACCTTTGGGTCCCCTATACTCAGGGTATACGCAACTACTGCTTATCTCTAGCATAGGTATTATGCAACTAATAAGCATTTGAACCAACAATTATATAAATCAAGAATACGAAACAGGCATGCATATATACCATATCACATGCTAGAATATATCGCAAGAATTTGCTAATAACAAATATGCATTTATCACAAGATCATGCATATACACATATACATCACAACAACAGTTATACGGGTAGAAAACTTGCCTGAGTGCTCCCGGATAGACTTAAGCTTAGAGTGGGTCCGATAACCTATGAACAACAATATAAGTCGGAATTAAACTCCGGTCGCTTAAGAAACTAGACTTTAACCATTTAGAGTCCTAATGTTCGCTTTCGCGCTTAACGATTTACTTAAGTCGCTCGAGTACCCTCGGCTCCACCATTTTTAATAAATTAATCATTAAGGGTTTTAAGGCGATTCTTTCACGAGTACCTTACCAACTGCCTACTCCACTTTAAATAATTGTTTTTTACCCCAATTAGTCATTTAAGGTCCTTAACCAAGGTTTCAAAGTAAGGCGAGGGGTAATGGTTCGGTCGCGAAACGTCGTTACTTAAAACGGTCGTTTCTCCTAAACCGTACATCGGAATCAAACGAACTACATATCAAAACGAAGCTCGTAAAATGAACTATCTAATAATGGCAATGGTCAAAACCTAGCAGTGAGTTCACGGGTCCTAATGTTAAGAACAAAAATAGCCTAAAGTAAATCGGACATTACGACGGCTATGTTTACGCGATTACCCAAATTTAAAACACTCCAATTCAACCCACAATCAATCCACCATCACAACCCAATCAAAACTCCATCCATACTACATCATAACAGCCCCAACAACTCGACATTAACAATTTATACTTATTCCCAATCATGAACTAAAAGTTTACTTAAGTTCTTTAACTAATTAACAAGATTTCAACATCCAAATTACTACAACTCCAACCCAAACTCTAAACATACAAGCATCAAGCTTCTCTTTTACCATAACAATCAAAACCATCCTAATATTCAAAGTAAGGTTAGGGTTTGGAGATGTTATACCTTCCTTGAAGTGATTAGAGTAGCTAGGAAGCCTTAAGAAGCCTTGAGATAGCTTATGAATGCTTGGATCATAAAGGAAAAACAAAGAAAACCAAGTTAGAAATCTTGAAAACACTATTCATTATCTTCTTCATTGATTTATTGGAAGAGAATCATGAAGAATTGGAGGCTCAAACTTCTAGGATAGCCATAACTAATCATAAGGGACCTTGGATAATTACCTTGTGATTTAACAATGGTTGGATCTTGATTTTTGAAAATTCTTCTCTTGAAATAAGGAAAAAGCCGAGAGCTTTCTTTGAAGAAAAGGGAAGAGCTTTTGTGTTTTTGTGATTTGTTTTGATTTGCCTTGGTTGGTTGATTTTTGTTTTGTTTTAATCATTTTTTAACCATGAAAAATTGTGTGGTTATAAATCAACCACACCTCCTTCCCTTATGTCATGCTTATGTCACCTTTCCTATGTCATCTTGTTGGTTTGATGACATCATCATCCCTAACCTCCTTGATTAACTCTTAATTGCTTGCCTAATGACCGCTGATCTGTTATACGGTTCGCTTAACTTTCGTTCTCGTTTATCGTTTGAGGGATCATACCCGGGATTTTATTACTTGGGTTCCCTTAACCTTTCTCAATACATTATATTCCTTTTATGATCCTCTCTTATAATCCTTAAATTTAAATCCTTTCAATCATGTTACCTTATACTCAATTCTTTCGGTATTTGGTGGATTCTCGGGAAAAATCAAAAGGTTCAAATTTGGATTCTGACGATCTTTACATACACTTATATACCACATAGAGTACTAATAATATCCCAGAAGATCAATAAAAGAACCCCTACATAGTGTGGCATGAAAAGTTTTCTTATTCAGCAAAACACTATTCATAAGGGTTTCAAAAATTCCAAAAATTGGGGTTATTACAGTCTCCCCTCCTTAAAAGGATTCCTTCCCGGAATCAGATAGAAAATGAATAGGGATACTCTCTTAGCATTGCACTTTCTAACTCTCGAGTAAATTTTCCCACATTGTGGTCCTACCACCAAACTCTGCCTAATTTGATAACCCTTCTCCTAAGCACTTGTTCCTTTTCACTCTATAACCCTTCCTGGTTGCTCCATATAGGTTACGTCGGGTTGCATGTCTATGCGCTCATATGCCCCTATTTATCTGGCATCCAAATTACACTTCCTTAACATTGATACGTGGAACACGTTATGAACTTGCTACAGGTTCAGGGGTAGGGCTAGCTCATATGCTAACTTCCCAATACGTCTTAATATATCCAAGGGTCCAACAATTTGTGGACTTAGCTTTCCTTTCTTTCCGAACCTCATCAATCCTTTTCAAGGGATACCTATAACATTACTAGGTCCCCTATTTCATACTCTTTGTCCTTTTGAGTCAAATCAACATACTTCTTATGTCCATCTTGGGCTACTACCAGCCGTCCTCTGATTAGATCTACTATATCCTTGGTCCTTTGGACTACTGCGGGTCCGAGCATCTTGCGCTCTACAACTTGATCCTAACATAAGGGAGATCGACATTGTCTTCTCTCAAGGATCTCATAAGGCGATATCTCGATACTGACATACGATCTATTATCGTAAGAAAACTCAATCTGCGTTAAGTGATCATTCCAAATTCTTTCAAGTCAATTGCACAAAATCTCATCATAGCTTCTAGCATTATAGCTTTTGCTTCTCAATACCCATTCTTTTCCAGTTCGTAATCGCTACTACCTTCC
The DNA here is from genome assembly GCF_009905375.1 of Apium graveolens. NCBI lineage: Eukaryota > Viridiplantae > Streptophyta > Magnoliopsida > Apiales > Apiaceae > Apium > Apium graveolens. The sequence goes on from NC_133648.1 coordinate 89,458,247, forward strand.
GTTCCTAATATTATACAGGTTATACTTTTGCTTGTTAGCGTTCTATAACCTTTTAATAACCACGTCAACCGTAGTATCACGAATGTGTTTCCATTTCGAATACCACCATAACTTTACTACTCCATTTTCAGCTGTTTCTATTTTCCAAAGTTTGATCAATCATATAGAAGTAAAGGAATTTGTCGAGAGATCACTATGATCATGAACACTTGTTATATTACATCGTTAGTACAGAAGGTGGCCAACCTTTAGTACTTGACAAGCAATTAAACAACAGCTGGTATCCTACTCGACTTCTATCACACAGATAGAAAGTCATTCGGCAATACCTCCCCTTCTGGAAGGGTTGTTCTTCTCAGTTTATATGAAATAAAAAGAAGAGAAAAGAACGAATTGAAGAGAATTATATATATGAAAAAAATATACTGCCACAAAATATCTGGCTTGGAACCTACCTCTGAACTACAGAGGTTTGTCATAGGAGAACAAAACATATGTGTATATATATCAAGTATTATCGCATCACATTTCACATGCTTAAATATTTTTGCTATTCCGTCCATCATTCTATGGACCCATGCTCTTCCTCGAGCTTATACACAATCACCTTTGAAACTCCCTCGATATCGAAAATCGAATCTGAGATCTCATTCTAGACATCATCGTTACTAGAATTCTATGCTTGCATCACAACCTTCCTCGTATAGTAATACGACTCTCTATTGATAAGAAGGAATAAATATTCAATAGGTAAATAATCGACCTAGTTTTTCTATCAAAGATAACTTATACGTCAACATGACATGATTAGTGGTACTCAATCTCAACATCCAATCCAATACAACTCTCACGGTTGTAAGTAATCGGCTCATTACGCGTAGAATCATTCCTGCATTACTATGGTCCACCGTTGACCTACTGTAGTCGTTTGTTTTCCATGAAGTCTTAATAGCTAACCATACGGAGTCCATACCTACCGTATCGGATTCTTCTGAGGAGGTAACATAATTACCATTCATGATTCATGAAGAACATTCTAGATCCTGATGTATATACATGACATGAAGCAGATAAAATTGCAAAAGAGTTTCAATCAAAGCAACGGTAGCAGGTTAATACCATTCTTATTCATATGCCTTCGATAGAAGACTTAACTCAAATGTTCGTTTAGTCCTTTTGAAACATGGTCCAGGCTTATTCTCAAGATAGTACCTTCTAAGATAGATAGCCCGCTCATGGCGATTACACAAATTAAACCTTTACCAAACTACTATTACGGTTGGGTATTGCACAGTCATCAGAAGGAATGTCAATCTTTCAAACCATAATACAACCTTCACGGCTTTAACCATCATCACTGTATTCCTCTGGCACAAGCGCCTATAATTATCCTCTTACCTTTAAGGTGTCGACCACCTCTTTGGCCTTTCCTGATAGTAAAATTTCCTTACAGTCAATGTCATTTTAACCACCTCCAAATAAATTTCCTACCTCATTTCAATCACTGCTTATGTGAAGATGTTTTCCTTAAAATCTGATGAGAAAAAAAAATATATCACCATTTTTCCATAAGTTATTGCCTCAGTCTTTAGAGGTTAATCACTGTTACGACTGACTCTCAATCATACTTAGAACATCTTTTATCTTAGGTCCTAATTGCCCTGAACAATTTCGACCTTTACTGGTTCGATCCATACTTTCTCGTGGTTTACACGTGCCCCCACTTGGCATCATTATAATTATGTCATATTTCCTTTATCAACATTTCTATTCTTGAGAATTTTGAATATTACCTTTCTCCTTGTAAAACCTCTAAGGTTATCTTTAAATCGTTCCTCCTGTATCCCCTAGATACAGGGCATATCAAAATACCATTTACTAATACTAGAACCATTGTCTATGTACTTCTGAAAAATTTCTTTACTGATCTTTAAAGGTTGTTGTTACCTTGATCCTTTCCAATTCATACTTGTCAAAACTCATGCTGTCCCTATTAAGGGTGGATGCCAACCTTTATGCATTCCCCTAGGATTCATCTCAAGTTATCGAAGTTATATCCTTAATTCCACCTTTAAAAAAAATACTTGCATCCTTTCATGGATAAATCAAGTCATATATCCTTGATAGATTATCTTATTCATCATTCCCACCTCGATAGTCTATACCTAATTTCACAATAACATCTGTATTCAAAATGAGGTCAATAAATATGGCCTCCAAAAGATAACAATGGTTATCCGCTTTTCTTGCCTAATTTGGTAACGATAACAAGGATGTCCTGGAAGATATTGGTCGTGTTCAACGTGAACTTCTTCTTAATAATTCCGTATTTACTTTTGTTGTTTATTTTAACAGTCATCTCAATGTTGGGATATCTTTCATACCCGGCGTCTCCCTTTCTGGGTATCAAGCCACCGGTCTTACACTTCACATTCTTGAAGGTCACTTCTTTCATCCAATTTTCCTAATTTCTTACTTTCTTGTCTCCTTAGTCTATCCGCATTTTATTATTCATCCTTCGAATTATCTCAAGGTTTCCTCGGATCCTCCCAACTTACAGGGAATAAAATATATGTATCTCTTATGCCTTCAACCATCAATTTTTAACTCATGGTGAATCACCCTCATCCTGACGATTACATACTTCTCTATTTCTATTGCTACGAGTCTTTAGGGTTTCCTCATACCCAACTCCCTTATCATTCCTCAAACTCTATTGCCTTTATATTCCTTTCAACTTCAATTCCTTTTTATTTTCCTTTCTCTTATCATTATTTCATGAACCAACACAACATAAGCATTGATTTCAAATATCCCGTCATTCTGGATTCGTGTCCTCAGAACGAATCTTGACAACTTTTACAACTTAGATTCATAATTCATCATACTCGTCTGCCTTTGTTCTGGCTCTAAAGCTTTTGCACTATCTCCATAACCTTGGGAAGTACTTTCCTGAAAACAATTGACTGAACTTAAATCTGTTTATTATAATCTCTTGCTCCGTGCCTTCCTTGGCCTTTCACCAGCGGGTGGCCTCTCTCTTAGGAGGGTAAGTGACAAAAACAGTCTTTTGTAATTCGTCAATCATTTAGAATCTCAAATGATTCCTATATTTCCTTTAGCCAGGCTCTTGCCTCGACTGGGTCAGCTTGTTCCTTGGAACTCTGAGAGCTTAGCGACTTAAAGGTCCTGAAAGAATTTCTCACCGCATTGTTTCCTCAAGGTGGTGGTTGGGATAATAGTCTAAGTTCTTTATAGACACGTCCATGAATTGCCGTATAGGAGTACCATCTCGGGTCTCCTTTCCTTACTCGACTTTTTATTTCCTTAGTATGAAATATTTCATCCTTCTCCCATACTTGGGGTTATCTTATACGTTAAAGTCCTTATTTTCCACTTCATTATATTATGGGCTCCTTCTTTCTTAATGGCAACCTCCCTGACTATCACATTCGGGGTTTGCCCTAAATCTTATTCCTCGAGCTATGGATTTCATCTAAGATCCAGTCCTTAAGCTCTTGAACGTTTGGAACCCAAATTCTGTAGGAATACCTCATTATTCCCTTATCATCTTTCTTGGTATTAATCTCTTCTCCAGTCATTGACTCTCTGCCTTCATTCATCACTTTTTTTTTCTCGGCACAATATGACCTTTTTCGATAATTCGGGCTGTATTACAATCTCAAACAGCGTTTCGGTACCGGCTCCGGTTACCTTCACTTCTATTTCCATTTTCTCAAAATCTCTTATCAACTCTCCCAAAGACATTTTCATCTTGAGTCTCTCCTTTAGACTAAGGGCATTAGCCACCATTTTGGCTTTCCCTGGATGATAAAGAATCTCATAATCGTAATTCTTGATTAGCTCTAACCACCTCCTCTGGCGCATGTTGAGCTCTTTCTGCGTGAAAATGCACTAGAGCACTTATGGCTTGTGTAAATCTCGCACTTCTCTCCATACAATTAGTGCCTCCAATCTTTAGGGCAAAACTATTGCCACGAGCCCAAGCTCATGGGTGGGGATATCAAATTTTTATATATTCCCTTAATTGTCTTGACGCGTACGCGATTACCTTGTTGTGCTATATAAGAAGCACCCTAATTCCTTATGCGAAGCATTACTACACATCATAAAATCTCCTTTTCCATACGGCAATGCCATCATAGGGGCCGCCACCAATCTTTGCTTCAGTTCTTAAAAGCCGTTCTCGCATTTCTCTGTCCATTAGAACTTCTCAGTCTTACGAGTAAGCCGCGTTAAAGGGGCTACTATCTTTACAAACTTGAACGAACCTCTGGTAGTGACCGACCAATCCTACCTCTGGTAGTTGCCCTAACCATGGCCATCAATTCCTCAGTGGTCCTTTTTTCATTCTTGTGAGGATCCTTCACAGGATCCTTCTCAGTGATAATCCCTTCTAGGACAACATCCTCAACCGCTACATCCTCAATATGAACATCATCCGGTCCCGTGTTAGGTAGCTCTATCGGATCCACAATCTGATCTCCAATAACTAATAAAACATCATCGCGTTGTTGCTCCTCAACCTTAGGGTTCAGAGTCCCGCTACCATATACGATAACGAACTATACTTCTATCACGATATTTATAAGGGTTCCCATAAGGGTTTTAACTGTCAGTACTACGTTAGGTAGTCCGACTATGAACTTGGCAAGAGTTCTTATTATCTTAGTGAACTTATTATCTTAACGTCACATCATCTCTGAGGTTTATAACGCTTCGCTCTGATACCATTTCTGTAACACCCCCAAATCCGGGGTCGGGGATCCGGGTTGTCACGAGTTCCATTTCCCTTAATAACACCCAATCTTAATAATTAATCAACTATTCTGTACTGTGACCCCACCATAAACACACACACCACAAGTTATAGTCTCAGAGATGAATATCCAAAAATAACAGGAGTCATTTTATTCCACAATTATATGCCATTACACCTTAAAAGGGTTTCTGAATAAATTTACATTTCTTTGCCATTATTACAATTCATAAATATACATAATCTGGTACATCAAAAGTTGAAAGCCTAGCCTATTGGTAGTTCCTACCTCAGCTACAGCGACATCAACGCCTATAGGAAACTGCGGAACGTTTTCCTATCCGCTAGCGAATTGGGAGCTTGGTCCTGTTCATCTTGTCTATCTGATGTTGTGTGATCAAAGAAGAAAGCAAGGGTGAGCAACAAGCCCACCAAAATAATATGTATAATGATTTACAATATATGAGCATTCTCATAGTACTCATGAAAGTCTTGGTCAAGAAGAAATGAACCAAGTTGATATCTTAACCCGACCAAGTCGCAAAATATTCAGTATATATACACATATATACTTTTCACAATCTTGAAATCCTCTGACATGTGTAATATACACAAAGTTCCAGTTTATAACTGTATAAAAATATCGTTGCAAGGTGATCTCATATATCTAACCTTGTCTCAACGTTTTTCTAAAAATCTTTGTCATTCATAAGACAATCATTAACTAGATATAAGTTTAAAAGATGAAGATACAAGATACTCCAATATGCTTATATCTTTTCCGAATACTACTTGAACTACCACCATTCAAGTTATAATGAGCTTTCAACAGTTCATCACATAGATGAGACTATAAGACAAGATTTGAATAGATTAAATCTTTGAAATATCATTATAAATAATGAAGTTACGAGATACTTCATTAAGTCCTGATATATATATACACCTATATATATATATACATTTCATACACTCCTTGAAAACCTCTGTTATGAAAATTATAAACAGAGTTGCAATATCCAATGAATTTTGGAAAGGAGAAAACCTTGGCATAAACCTGATATCTTGCTGATCAGGCAAAGATACCAATAAGTAACCTTTTCTACTAGTAGATGGACGAATTCCCCACTGGTCATCACCCTGGTCACAATAGGACCTTATGCTGGACTGCCACTCAGCCACTTACGCATTTGATGGACTCCCACTGAGCCACTTACACTTTCATGGACGCCCACTGAGCCCATGTTGCTTATGCCGACTCGATAGATGGACTTACTTCCTGAACGTTGGGTAAGTAATCAATTCATTTACCAAAACAGCAACCTTGTTGCGAATATAAAATACACCACAGAGCCAGATCCCTCTGGTTTTGAGCGAGTATTTAAATCCCCTTTAAAAGGAAGATCTTAAATATATAAGAAATGAGTTTTGGGATCCGCTCTAACTTTTTAACAATCATTTTAAAGACTCGAAAACACTTTAAAGAGTGTTTGGAGTAATGCTGATTTAATAAAGTAAATCAGTCCCAATATATTAGAAAATATCTGAATAATATCATTTAAATAATATTCCCTTAAAGAATAATCTTTATACAAATAATTGAAGTAGAAGTTGTAAAACTTATACTTGAAATGAGTATTAAATAACCAAAGATATACTTATACGAAAATACTATCTTTATTTGAATAATCAAAAAAAATAAGTTTGATTATCGACACCTTATTCTTTAGTAAAATAAAGAATACATTTCAGAAAATAATCGGAGTCATAGGTCCTCATATGAATATTCAAATAATATTCAATTAAATAATATAAGCGGAGTCATCTGTCCTCGAATGAATATTCAAGTAATATTCATTAAATAATATAAAGTGAGTCATAATTCCTCGAATGAATATTCAATTAATATTCATTAAATAATATAAAGTGAGTCATTATTCCTCGAATGAATATTCAAGTAATATTCATTAAATAATATAAAGTGAGTCATAATTCCTGAAATGAATATTCAAGTAATATTCATTAAATAATATAAAGTTATCGAATAAACCTTATTCGATTAATAGTTTTGAAAACTATATCAATATATATATATATATATATAAATATATATATCATATACTCGGGAACATCTACTCCCGGTTTTTAGGAAAGGGTTCACCTTTGGGTCCCCTATACTCAGGGTATACGCAACTACTGCTTATCTCTAGCATAGGTATTATGCAACTAATAAGCATTTGAACCAACAGATATATAAATCAAGAATACGAAATAGGCATGCATATATACCATATCACATGCTAGAATATATCACAAGAATTTGCTAATAACAAATATGCATTTATCACAAGATCATGCATATACACATATACATCACAACAACAGTTATACGGGTAGAAAACTTGCCTGAGTGCTCCCGGATAGACTTAAGCTTAGAGTGGGTCCGATAACCTATGAACAACAACATAAGTCGGAATTAAACCCCGGTCGCTTAAGAAACTAGACTTTAACCATTTAGAGTCCTAACGTTCGCTTTCGCGCTTAATGATTTACTTAAGTTGCTCGAGTACCCTCGGCTCCACCATTTTTAATAAATTAACCATTAAGGGTTTTAAGGCGATTCTTTCGCGAGTACCTTACCAACTGCCTAATACACTTTACATAATTGTTTCTTACCCCAATTAGTCATTTAAGGTCCTTAACCAAGGTTTCAAAGTAAGGCGAGGGGTAATGGTTCGGTCGTGAAATGTCGTTACTTAAAACGGTCGTTTCTCCTAAACCGTACATCGGAATCAAACGAACTACATATCAAAACGAAGCTCGTAACATGAACTATCTAATCATGGCAATGGTCAAAACCTAGAAGTGAGTTCACGGGTCCTAATGGTAAGAACAAAAACAACCTAAAGTAAATCGGACATTACGACGGCTATGTTTACGCGATTACCCAAATTTAAAACACTCCAATTCAACCCACAATCAATCCACCATCACAACCCAATCAAAACTCCATCCATACTACATCATAACAGCCCCAACAACTCAACATTAACAATTTATACTTATTCCCAATCATGAACTAAAAGTTTACTTAAGTTCTTTAACTAATTAACAAGATTTCAACATCCAAATTACTACAACTCCAACCCAAACTCTAAACATACAAGCATCAAGCTTCTCTTTTACCATAACAATCAAAACCATCCTAATATTCAAAGTAAGGTTAGGGTTTGGAGATGTTATACCTTCCTTGAAGTGATTAGAGTAGCTAGGAAGCCTTAAGAAGCCTTGAGATAGCTTAGGAATGCTTGGATCATAAAGGAAAAACAAAGAAAACCAAGTTAAAAATATTGAAAACACTATTCATTATCTTCTTCATTGATTTATTGGAAGAGAATCATGAAGAATTGGAGGCTCAAACTTCTAGGATAGCCATAACTAATCATAAGGGACCTTGGATAATTACCTTGTGATTTAACAATGGTTGGATCTTGATTTTTGAAAATTCTTCTCTTGAAATAAGGAAAAAGCCGAGAGCTTTCTTTGAAGAAAAGGGAAGAGCTTTTGAGTTTTTGTGATTTGTTTTGATTTGCCTTGGTTGGTTGATTTTTGTTTTGTTTTAATCATCTTTTAACCATGAAAAATTGTGTGGTTATAAATCAACCACACCTCCTTCCCTTATGTCATGCTTATGTCACCTTTCCTATGTCATCTTGTTGGTTTGATGACATCATCATCCCTAACCTCCTTGATTAACTCTTAATTGCTTGCCTAATGACCGCTGATCTGTTATACGGTTCGCTTAACTTTCGTTCTCGTTTATCGTTTGAGGGATCATACCCGGGATTTTATTACTTGGGTTCCCTTAACCTTTCTCAATACATTATATTCCTTTTAGGATCCTCTCTTATAATCCTTGAATTTAAATCCTTTCAATCATGTTACCTTATACTCAATTCTTTCGATATCTGGTGGATTCTCGGGAAAAATCAAAAGGTTCAAATTTGGATTCTGACGATCTTTACATACACTTATATACCACATAGAGTACTAATAATATCCCAGAAGATCAATAAAAGAACCCCTACATAGTGTGGCATGAAAAGTTTTCTTATTCAGCAAAACACTATTCATAAGGGTTTCAAAAATTCCAAAAATTGGGGTTATTACAGAGCTGGCCCAAGTATTACTTTTGGAGATGACAGCAAGGGTTATACTGTGGGATATGGATTGATTTTAAAAGACAATGTCATCATTGAGGAGGTTGCCTTAGTGGATGGTCTCAAGCACCATTTGTTGAATATTAGCCAACTATGTGATAAAGGCAATTCAGTAAACTTCAACTCTGAAGCCTGTGTTGTGACAAACAAAAGGAGCAACAAAGTGGTTCTCACTGGAGTGAGAAAAGTAAATGTGTACCTAGCTGACTTCAACTCATCAAATGCAGAATCTGTTACTTGTCTTCTCAGCAAAGCAAGTCAGGATGAAAGTTGGTTATAGCACAAGAAGCTATCCCATTTAGACTTCAAGACCATGAATGAAATTGTAAAGAAAGAAATGGTTAGATGTATTCCTCAAGTGGAGTTTTCTAATGATGGATTGTGTGATGCCTGCCAAAATGGAAAGCAGATCAAAGCATCATTCAGAAAGAAGCTTGATTCAACAATTGAAGAACCTTTGCAACTGCTACACATGGATTTGTTTGGACCAGTCAATGTGTTGTCCATCTCAAGGAAAAGATTTTTCCTAGTAATTGCAGATGATTTCTCAAAGTTCTCTTGGACATATTTCCTAAAGTCGAAAGATGAGGCTAGTGAAATCATCATCAATCACGTAAGGCAAGTCAATAATCATCCTGATTTCAAAGTTAGAAGAATCAGGAGTGATAATGGAACTGAGTTCAAGAATTCTGTCATAAGAGCATTTTGTAAAGAAAATGGGATTTTGCATGAGTTTTCAGCAGCAAGAACTCCACAACAAAATGGAGTAGTAGAAAGGAAGAACATATCACTTATTGAAGCTGCAAGGACAATGCTTAAAGAGTCTATGTTACCAACATATTTATGGGCTGAAGCTGTAAATACTGCATGCTACACTCTGAATATTTCTCTGGTTAATCAAGAAAAATGCATGACTCCCTATCAATTGTTCAAGAACAAGAAACCAACTCTAAATTTTCTTCATGTCTTTGGCTGCAAATGTTATATCTTGAGAAATCAAACTGATTAGAATGGGAAGTTTGATGCTAAAGCAGATGAAGGAATTTTTGTTGGATATGCTATTTGTAAAGCATATAGAGTCTACAATTTAAGAACCAACATTATTGTGGAATCAATACATGTTGTGTTTGATGATAAAAAGATTGAAGGACTGTAAGATGGAGATTACCATGAGAACCTTAAATTTGACAATGTGGAGATGGTTAGTGATAACAGTGATGATGAAAGTGATCAAGAAACTGTATCAAAGGATAATGCAGAAAAATCCACTACCAATGAAGCACAAAATTCAACATTTGTCGAGTTGCATAATGCTTCATCCGTCGGGAGACAATCTGCTTTATCCGTCGGGAGACAACCAGCTTCATCTGTCAGTACTCAAAATTCACCATCCGTCGGGTCATCAAAAGAAGCTGGAGGTCAGAATAGATCACTTACAGAAAGTTCCTCTTTCTCAAATTAAAGATCCATTAACTCAGGGGGAGTTTCTAATAATCTAAACTCAATCACACATCAAGACAACAATGAGGCCTCTTCATCTAGAGCTAATCTACCTCAACAAAGGAAATGGACAAAGGATCATCCCTTTAAGCTCATCATTGGTGATGTATCTTCTAGAGTTCAAACAAGGAGAGCAACTCAAAAAGAATGTCTATACAACAGCTTTCTTTCTAAGGAAGACCAAAGAAGGTAGAAGAAGCTTTGTTGGATCCTGATTGGATTTTAGCTATGCAGGAGGAGCTAAACCAATTTGAGAGGAATAAAGTATGGAAGCTGGTGCCCAAGCCTAAAGGAAAGAATCCAATAGATACCAAATGGGTATTCAGAAAAAAGATGGATGAAAATGGCATAGTAGTCAGGAACAAAGCTAGATTGGTTGCTAAGGGCTATTGTCAACAAGAAGGAATAGATTTTGATGAAACATTTGCTCCTATTGCAAGACTTGAAGCCATCAGAATCTTTTTAGCCTATGCAGCCCATGCCAATTTCAAAGTCTATCAAATGGATGTCAAAAGTGCCTTTCTGAATGGAGATTTGGAGGAGGAAGTCCATGTCAGTCAGCCTCCTGGTTTTGAAGATCCAAATTTTCCAGAATATGTTTATTATCTTTTGAAAGCATTTTATGGACTGAAGCAAGCACCTAGAGCCTGGTATGACACTTTGTCAAAGTTTCTTTTAGAGAATCACTTCACTAGAGGTACTGTAGACAAAACTCTTTTCTTTAGAAATGTTAATGGCTCTAGTATACTTGTTCAAATTTATGTAGATGACATTATTTTTGGCTCTACAGATGAAAAACTTTGCAAAAAGTTTGCCAAATTGATGCAAAGTATGAAATGAGTATGATGGGAGAACTAACTTACTTTCTTGGTTTGAAAGTTAAGCAAGTTAGTGATGGAATATTCATTAGTCAAACTAAATACATTTATAATCTTTTAAAGAAGTTTGATCTAATAGATTGCACATCTGCAAAAACTCCCATGGCCACCGCAACTAAGCTTGAATTAAACACTACTGAAAAGTCTGGGATATTTCAAGTTATAGGGGCATGGTTGGCTCACTTCTGTACTTAACAGCTAGTAGGCCAGATATAATGTTTGCTACATGTTTGTGTGCTAGATTTCAGGCTGATCCTAGAGAATCTCACTTAGTAGCTATTAAGAGAATTTTCAGATATCTCAAGGGAACACCAAAACTTGGCATTTGGTACCCTAGAGATTCTGGTTTTGATCTAACTGGTTATTCAGATGCAGATTATGCAGGTTGTAGAATTGATAGAAAAAGTACAACATGAACCTGTCAATTTCTATGAAACAAACTTGTGTCCTGGTTCAGTAAAAAGCAAAATTCAGTTTCTACTTCTATAGCTGAAGCTGAATATATTGCTGCTGTGAGTTACTGTGCACAAATTTTGTGGATGAAAAACCAATTGCTAGACTATGGTTTGCAAGTTGAAAGGATTCCCATTTTCTGTGATAACACAAGTGCAATTTCCATCACTGAAAATCCAGTACAGTATTCAAGGACAAAGCACATATACATCAAGTACCACTTCATAAGGGAACATGTAATGAATGGTACTGTGGAACTACATTTTATTCCAAGTGAAAAGTTGCTTGCAGATATATTTACCAAGCCACTGGATGAATCCACCTTTTCAAGGTTGGTAAGTGAGTTAGGTATGCTAAATTACTCTTGAATATTTATAGATTGTTTGCAAGTTGTAATGCATCCAGAAATTTAATTGATTTTTCAGTCATGGATGAAATTTTGGCTAAGTCAAAATTTGCATCTTGACGGATGATCACTATCCATCGTGTTTGATCATCTGTCGGTATACTATTTGTTAATAAAATCAATTACATTTCTGGAATATTTTATGACTCGACGGATAACTGATTTATCCTCATATGTCGAATTGTCTTATTCTTAGCCGTTGATTCTCTGGACATTATCCATCGAGTATACTTACAGTTTGTAAGCATAACACGACGGATAATTGATGGAATTTTTATTGTTTTTTTTAAACGGCTACTTTGGGCAATTCTTATTGGTTACTTTATTTTACTTTATTATTTTTGACAGTTATTTTTGAGATAGTATAAAAGCTTAATTCATTTTCATTACTTTTCTTTTATCATTCTCAAATCATCTGCTCTAATTTCTTTCTTTCTCAAAAGCACTTACTCTCTCTGTGCAAGTTTTTACTCTCTAACAATGGCACCCGTCGTCGAGATAATGTCTCAAACTGGATTTATTTATGAGAAGAACAACTTCACTGCTCTTGTGAACAAGGGGATTCAACAGTCTGGTGACTACCACAAGATGATGTATTTTGTGAAGAACTGCAAACTTAACTATGCCATGTTGGAATCACCCACCATCTACTGTGAGGTTGTTAAAGAGATGTGGACAACTACTACATACAACTCAGCTGATAAGACTATCACTTTCACTATTAAAGGTAAGGAATTCTGTGTTAATAGTGATATTGTTAAAGCATGTTTCAAGATTCCTGATAATACTATAACTTCACCACACACAGACACTGGCATTATTAACATGCTTAACTCCATGAACTATGCACTCTCTACTTCTAAATTAAGTGAAATTAGGAGGTTGGGTCTTAGAAAGGAATGGAGTTATCTGTGTGATGTAGTTACCAAGGTCTTTTCTGGTAAAATCAGTAATTTTGATTCTGTCAATATCTCTATGCTTAACATGCTTTACATGCTTGTTACTGATAATTTTTTCAACTTTAGTGATCTTATCATAATTGAGTTGGGGTTCAAGTTAGGGGAGTTAAGTAAGAGGGGTAAACATGTTTATTATGCTAGATTTTTAATGATGACTCTAACCACCTCTCTGAGGATATTGTGCTTGAGAACCCAACCAACAAATTAGATTGTTGGGTTCAAGAGAGAAGGATTATTGCAGATTTGAATAGGGCAAACCATCACAAAGAGGTGCCACTCTTCAATTTTCCTGTTATGGAGGCACCTCAGGTAAGTGAGGTAAGTTCAGCTGTCCCTACTCTTCCAGCCTCACAAATTTCTTTGCCTTATTGTGTAGCTCTGGCAACTATGTCAATGACCCAACAGTTGCCTACCCAAGCTACCAAACCATCAAAAATTCCTAAATCCAAGTCAAAGAAAGCCCCCTCTTGTATCTCTCAAAAGATACCAGTTGCAAAATCCACCAAACCAAAAGAGGGGAGTGTGAAGGTGGGTAAGAAAGGTGAGGGACAGGGTGAATATCATAGAAACCCTAAGGATAAGGTTGGAGAGGTGAGTGTTTCCCATCCTAGCCACACTGCAGTTTCCCAACAGACTGCAGTGCTTAATAAGGACATAAGCTCATTGCTAGTTGCATCCTCCCAAAAGGATGTGACTATTGAACAAAGCTCTCAGCCAAGAGCACAGGCCAAAAGGGTAAGGGACACAAGCTCACCCCAAACCTATACTAGAAAGAAGAAACCAAAAACCCTTGGGGATGCACATGTTTCACACACTGTGCAAAATGGTGCTGAAGACACAGTCACTGCACCTTTTTAAAGTCAGTTTGATGTGGCTCCAATAAATGTGGAGTCACAGCCAAAATCTTTAGTTATAGAAGCACCTCAAACACCAAATTCTCCCACAAACTCTCTGGAAGTGGATATGATCAACACATCAATTCCTGATTCCCCTTCTTTAACTCTGTCGGGGAAGCAAAAATCTAGTGCAAGTGAGCATCATCTTTTGGATGATTTGTTGGCTCACTTGCCAATTCTTTCAGGAATTGTTGAGACATCTGTGCCAAAATTCTCATCAATCTACACAGAGTCCACAATAGTTTTCACTCCAAACATATTCATTTCTACTCACTCGATGGATACTGCTCATCCGTCGAGTAGTGATTGTATCCCGACGGATAAGCTTAATAGCAGTTATCCGTCGGATAGTCAAACTGCTAACCCGACGGATATCCCTTATCTGTCGAGTGTCTCTGTACATCTTCAAATTTAATCAATTATCTCAAGTACAGAAGACTTAGTGGTAGTACAATCACTCCTAGGATTGAGGGAAGAGAGTGAACTGAGTGAGAGTCTGGGTTGCTCCCAGGAAAAAGGAGAGGAAAAGAGTGAAAATATGCAATCCAGTTCTTCAGGATTGGCAAAAGAGAGTGTGAGGAGTCCCACCTTAGATGGTGAAGGTGAGGGTGTGAGGGTGGTGAGCCAAGGTGAGACCTTGATGCAAGAAAAGAGAGAAAAGCAGGTACTGAAGATATAAGGGTGGATGTTATTGTAAATGAGTTAATGAATGTCCATGATGCAGACATGGAGGGATTATCTCAGCAAACTCAAGTTGTTATAGATTCCACCTCCTTAGATGCTAAGACATTTACTCACCCTGTTCCAGCCTACCAACTTCTAGATGGACAGGGCAATGACAATGCATAAAGGATGCTAAACTTGGTGCACACCACACAGTCCATGTAAAGAGCTAAGGATGCCATCACAACTTTGCCTTCTACAGCTGGTGATGTTGATTATGAGACTGGTGGTTCAGAAGAATTTTTTGGAGATTAAGGTGGAGATAGTGAAGAAGGGCCATTGGACATAGGGGGAGAAGTAGGCTCCAGTTCAAGATCAGGCATGCCATCTTGGGCATTTTCAAAGCAATGTGATGAACACTTCTTCAAGACAACCCTGATTCAACTCATAAATCAGACAAATTCTACTCTTCAAACCACCACAAATGCCAGCACCAAAAAGCTCCTTCAAGCACATCTTGCTTCTCTACAACTATAACAAATCCAAGGTTTTCGACATGCTCAAGATGTCAACGCTATCAAAGGTGATATTGATGAGATGAAAAAGGCCATTTCTGACAAGATGGACTCTAAACTTCCAGACGCTACAATGCTTGACATTAAGAGACAACTCAGGAAAAATTCTGATCTTGCCACAAAGATAGATGCCTTGGATACAAGAATGACAGCAATGGAAGCATCTCTTACAACAATTCATCTACACCAAGCTCAACAAACAAACTTGCTTCAGAAACTGGCGGCTGCACAAACCTCCTCCTCTACTCAGCTTGATGATAACAAAAAGGGGAAGAAAGAGAGTTCTAGGAGTGAGGGGGAGCAAAAAGTACTCAACATTCAAGTTAGCAAAGTAATTGTGCCTACAATTACTATCTCAAAGCCACCAGCTAAGGACAATATTGATCTGATAAAGGAAGCAGTAGCTACTTTGAAAGCAGCTGAAAATGAGCAGTTGAATCCAATCAACTGGGAGAAAATTGATGAGGATATTCAAAAGAAGTTTGGGCTAGAAAAGAAGCCAGAAAAGTTAGCCATTCATCACTCTCAAGTCAGGAAAATCTCTGTGAATGAAATGAGCATGAACTATCTGGAAAGAGGACAGCCATCCTGCATCAAATCTCCAAAGGCTGAAGTACTTTTGAAGCCAAGGGTGAACTATCCAAAATCATCACTAAAGAACCCTTTGGATACAGTGTATGAGACATCAAAGTCTGATGAGAAGAAACTGTTGTCAAGATCCATTGCCTTCTACAAGGATCCAGCTGTTTCAGCTTTGAAAAGGAGAATTGTTAGAGTTTTCAGGAATGGTAAAGAAATTTGTGTGATGGCTGGACATCCTCAATTTGTTGAAGCAAAGAGAGAAGAAAAGGCAAGATTGAAGCAAGAAAAGAAGCAAGCTGCTCTAGATGCTAAAAAGGTTAAACAAAAGAAAGAGCAAGCTGCTATCTTGGCCAAGCTACAAGTTGTGAAACCAACACAACAAATTCTTGCTCAACCATCTGAAATCATTGAATCTCAAGATCCAAAGAAGCAAGTTGAACCATAATAGAAGAAATCTCAAAGATACAAGGAATTGGCCAAAAGAACCAAAAGGAAATTAAACTTTGTTGGTAAGGAATTGGAGGATCAGTTTCCCAAGGAATTCATTCCATCTACAACTCAAGCATCAAAACCCTCAGTGGTATTTGAAGACATTAAGGTGGTGGATCCTTACAGGAACATTCATGGTGAACCTATTGTGCCTAAGGATGAACCAATAGACTGGGAAAGTCTACCAATTCCTGACTTCAATTTGCCAATCCTTAACAAGCCAAAGAGAACAAAGTCAAGAGCAGTCAAGAAAGTGAAGCTGTCACCTCTCAAATCCAAATCTCTAACCAAAGCTCAATCCAAAGTCAGCAAGGGAGATTACATGTACTTATGTGACATCAAGGAATTCTCTGATCTAAACCTCTATCTAGATGAACTGGAAGAAGTTAGAGGGATTGATGCCTACAGGAATCTACCTGAAAGGTTAGTTTTCAAGTACAAGGGAGGAAAGGAGATTCAATGGCCACTTCACGGGATCCTTCAAGAAAGCCAATCTGTGTTGATAAAGGTTTATTCATCATTCAAGAAGAACTTTGGATTTAATGTAACTGCAAGAAGACTTGTTCTAAAGAAGATTGAAGAACTGAGGAGTATTAGAGCTAAAGATGCACTCCCAAAGACTCTAACTATTCCTTACATAGGGAGTAGAGTGCATCTAAGGCCCTACTGGCTGATGAAGTTCATGGATGACAAAGAAGTTAGAAGATTTTTCAGATTGGAAGACCAATTGAGCATCTCTAGCAATGAGACTCTTTTGAAAATGTAAGAAAAGCTAAATCTCTCAGAATCTGATGAACTGGAATTCTACAGACAGCTCCAAAATCAGATAGAAGAAAACAACAGAAAGCTTGGAAAGAGATCCAGATCTTCAAGGAATTAGATTAATCTGCTCAGGCTAGAGGAGCACCTTGAAAATGACTGTGAGCTAATCTTTGTGCATTTTATTATTTGAAGCACTGTACAATTTTATCTACTTACTTTTAAAGTTGAATTTTTAGGGTGTTTTGTTATCATCAAGTTTCTCTTAATTTATGGCTACAATTCCAGTAGACATAAATTGGGGAAGATTGTTGTGGATATGTTGTGAACTTGATGATTTCATTAACAAAACACCTTAGTAGATTTTACTTAGTGAAAAATGTAGCACTCGACGGATAAGGAATATATTCCCGACGGATGACTCAATATAGTCCCGACGGATGATGATTTATTATCCATCGAGTGAGTAGCTTGTGTAAAAATGAGTCTGTAGCACATTTCTGCATACACCTTGTTTAGATTCTCTAGTAGCACTCAAGTCATATTGAATTTAATTAGATATACATAATAGGTTGATTAATTGTACATAGATGATGTCTTGTAATTCTGCATAAATGAAATGAAGTCAAGTGCAGATAGCTACCCGACGGATAAACAACAATGCCACTCGACGGATGATCAACAAGGCAACCCGACGGATGATCATGTACCCGACGGATAATCAATTCAAACATCTGTTGACAGTGACAACATAGTCACATGCGTCGAGTGTATGCAAAAGGAATGTGGAAGCCTATTCAACTGGGTTTTAGAGAACAAAGAAGCATTTCCATTTCCATGCTATTATGAAGATATTCAAAGATGCTGTAATAGAGTAATGAAGCAGCATAGTATTAGACTTGATAGGTTTTGTTTTATTATCTTGTCTTATTACTTTGTAATCTTGGTGATATATAAACCAAGAAGTAGCAAATAGAACAACAACAAGAACAAGACTAAGAACATTATCTCAGAGAAATAATTGTAAGCTGCATCCTTAATATTTCTTTGTAAACTTAGTTGTTCATATTTGTAAGCAGCTGCGAGCTAATCTTGCTACACAGAGTTCTCTTGATATAATATATATCTCTGGTGGATATATTCAAATCCACCAGAAAGTTTTTAAAGACTTGTGTTTTTAATTACTTGTGTTTTGACTTTACTAACTTCTTATTCCGCACTTTGCAAATCAAACACTTATATATTATTAAGATAGAATATTTTATATTTCTTTTTGGAAAAGGTTCCAGAATTCCATTCAACCCCCCTTCTGTAATTCTTGTTGCATTGTTAGGGACTAACATATGTGATTATTGGTTGTGATTGACGTCAAATTGTTTCGACGGGTAGGCCGATAATTAGAGGAGACGCTGCCCGATTTTTAAGAAATTAATTCCGAAAATACGGGAACGTAACCTATAATTATCGGAGACGTCGAATAACCATATATAATTATATTATATATATATAAACTTAATTGCGGTTGAGACAAAATAATTTATGAATAATCAGTTGCCTGTTTTTTAAAACGACGAGTATACTTATTTTCTAGAAAGTAAATACCGAACCGAGTTTCGAAGATGTGAACCATAACTGCTATGTGTATTTCAATAATACATATAAATACGAGTTGGGTTACAGAATTGTATGGGTAAATTAGGGTGGTGGTGTTATGTTAAGCGAGATGATTATCTGAATTATGATACTTCAACCCTGTAGGTCCTAGTCGGAAGACCCGAGATTTGACGTTAGACTATGAACGATCTAGTGATTAGTCGACGAGATCAACGAAGTTTCAATCGAAGGACCTGTGTGTTGAGATCGTAGCCAGAATAGGATAGTGGTCTGACGATAAAGCCAAATGTTCAAGGCAATCCAAAAGTCAACCGATAATAGATGTTAAAGCTTATTAAGGCAAGTATTCTTGATTTTTCTTTTAAAATACTGCAAATATTTCTTCGTTCCTATTCTAAGTTCAAAATAGTTAAATGTTTTACATTTTACTGCAATTACTCTTATTATGCATGTTCTTTTCATTATTGTTCCTATAATTCGATTGCTCTCTTGAGCAAATACCCATTCTTTCGAGTTATTTGTGAACCCTGAATTGGGATATTTTGGATTCAAAATGATTTGACATCAAAATACTCCACGGGCTGGATGATGATGATTTGTGGGATTAAGTGTCCTTAATCCTAAGGACCGGAATATTTTCGTATCCTTGAGATGGGCCGTAGAGCCTGGGTACCCGACTGGATCTATACAGGTAGGTATAGATCTGCACTGTATCCTGGCTGATCAGCAGGATATAGGTGCGAACTAGTGTACAGTCTAATTTATCGTTGATCGCCATTAACGACATTCTCTCGAAAAGTTTATGATTCCAAAACCGGACAAAACCCTGATTCAGGAGATGAATCGGGGAAATCGGTTGTTACTTTTGGATTTATAATTAAAGGCTGGTGACAACCAACGTTTACTCGCTCAACTCACTCAAACAAATAGAATTTTTTAAAAATTGTTTAAAGATTTGTCCAGAAATTTTCCTTTGATATTAATGCTTGAAACTCAAATTATATACTTACTGGGCATTTTTGGCTCACTCTTGCTTTGTAAATTCTTATTTCTTCCAGAAACAGATAAGGATAAAAGTGAATAGCTTTGATAGACAACAAAAGTTAGAGAAATCTCCGTTGTGAGAGGTTGAAGATGTTAGAAGAATATGACAAGAGTATTAGTACAAAGGTATTTACACTTGTATTCTAGTTATTGTGAGTTGTAGAAAGTTAGATTCTTGTTTCATACCATAACCTGTAAACGATCCGATTCAAGGGGTTAATTGAATATTCTTTTACTTTATGTAAAGATTGTTTTGTGACACCAAATCTTGACCCCGGATTTTGGTTGTTACATTTATGCTAGAGGTATTCGTCACCTTTGTTCTCTTATCATGTTTCTTTTTCTTAACATGTGTCTTTCACTCATTTTATTAACTAGTATTGAGCCATTATATTTAATTGTAGATTTTAAGCCTCATGTCATCAAACCTTTGATTATATCTAGTAAGGAATTGTTTGCTAAGAGGGCTCATGATGAAAAATCAACTGAAACCGAGTCCTCTAAGACCCCCTTTCTTCTTTCACCCAACTTTAGCCCTGATGTCAAGAAGTTGAAGACTACTGTTCCTAGTTCTAGCAAGGGTGAGACCTATACCCCCTTTGTGACTCACGGGTACACCACCCATTCTAAACCTGCCGAATTTGCATTCTTGATGAGAGACTTGCTGCTGCCTCAAACTGTTGAAGCTCACTCTTCTAAGACTCTAGACTCCATACGGGATGATGCTACTGGCCACACTTTTCATGTAAGTCATGTTTCTTGTCGCCATTCTTGTAATAAAATGTTGATTGTCTTATCTGAATATATGGCACTTCACATGTTATCTTATTTTTGTAGGCTCTTCAAGCTAGCCTCATGGCTCGTGAGGTCGTTGAGAATGAATATATGAAGCTTAAAGCTTTGGAGGCTGCTCATAATGGTTGCGCTCAAAAGTTACGAGCTGCTCAATATCTTGCCTCCTCCAACTTGAAGCTAGCATGGATGTCCAGAAAGAGTTTGACGAATTTGTTGCTAAGGTGCAATCCCTGGAAGCTAGAATGCATGAAGAGGCTCAGAAAGCCATCACCCAACAGCTATGCGTGCCAGAATGAAGGTGATGTTGGAGCAACAATGTGGTGAATGGACGTCATGGGACGTGAATGAGACTGTTCGCATATATAATGAAGCTTATCCTGAAGATGTCTTTCCTCTCTATATTACTCAGGGCGAAGATGTTGAGCCTATTTCTATTAAGGACCCCATGTCTGAAGACGAATGAGCTTTTCATTTCATATTTTCTTTGTCGTACTTTGAAGATTCAGCCTTTTTGGCTTTTATGACTAAGCCCTTACTTCACTTTGTAAGTGAAGTATTGTTTGGCATTTCTTTTTGTTTGTGATGATGTTAATGTGACTTCTTTATGATCATTCGATTTTTCTTTAATTTTTTAGTTTATATGTTGATGACTACATGTGTTTAAATATTTTGTCTTTTGTATGTATGCTATCATGTCAAATTCTCCTTCTCGCGTACACATCACATATTGATGTCGTATATTTTTTAGCATTTCTTAATTGTTTGTAGGTGCATGCACTTGTTATGCGGTTAAGAGGCCCTTTCCTCTTGAAACACGCTATGTTATATTTTCGACATTCGTCAAAATACAGTTGAGTGTAAAATTGTTTTTGACTTATGGCATTCAAAGTAGTTGGGTGATCAGCCCTTCGTGATTTGCTTGTCGTAATTAGTTATCTCATGATGAATTTGTACATGGCAAATTTTATTCTAATTTTAAAAGCACCATCTACTCTGCATTGAATCTAGGCTTACATGTAGCATGCGTATGCAAATGGGATTCATAATACACTTATTTGTAAGTATGACAATCATTTTAAGTAACATTTATATTGAAATCAAATCACACTGGAAAGTCAAATTGTAAAACACAACTGAACAAAATCTACTGCTCATGCAACTATGTCCTATTGACTTATTTCATGCAATGTAAAAGGAAACAACACATCTAGAAAAGGCTAGTGGACTTTACATGTGATAGAGCTTCAGTTGGAGAGCATTCCAGCTCCTGGGGATTTGAATACCATCCATAGTTGACAACTGATATGCACCACGTCCTACCACAACCACTATCAGGTAGGGTCCTTCCCATGTTTCTGCGAATTTTCCTGCTGACATGTCCATCGTGTTTTGAAACACTTTCCTCAACACCATGTCACCTACTTGGAATGTTCTGACATGAACATTTTTATTATAACTTTTGGCTACTTTCTGCTGATATATGGCCATACATATTTTTGCCATTTCTCTTGATTCATCAATGGTGTCGATGTCATACATCATCTCATGTTTATTAGCATCATATGTTGACAGTCCATATCTGATTATTGGCATCATGACCTCGGTTGAAAGCACTGCTTCTGTGCCATAAACCAAGCTACTTGGAGTCTGCCCTGTGGATGTTTTGGTTGTTGTTCTATCTGCCCATAATACCCAAGGCAACTCCTCAACCCATTTTCCCTTATGCAAAGCTAACCTCTTCTTCAAGCTGTTAATGATAATCTTGTTGCTTGCTTCAGCTTGACCATTTGCTTGTGGATAGCGTGGTGTTGACTTTACCAAGTTTATGTTGTATTTTTTATAGAAGGCTTCTGTCTTGTCACTAATAAACTGAGAGCCATTGTCACACACAATTTCAGATGGAATGCCGAATTTACAAATGACATTTCTTTTCATGATGGATATAACTTCCTTACTTGTCACTTGTCTAAATGTTTTGGCTTCAATCCATTTGGAGAAGTAGTCCGTCATTGCCAGCATGAACACTTTTTGACCTGGTGCTGGGGGGCATTTTTCCAACAATATCTATCCTCCATTTCATGAATGGCCATGACGACATTGTGGCATGGAGTAGTTCAGAGGTTTGATGTATAATGGGAGCATGTCGTTGGCAGGCATCACAGTTCTTGACATATTCCATGGCATCCTGTCTAAGAGTAGGCCAATAGTAACCCATTCGTAATATATTCAAAGAGAGATTTCTCCCTCATATATGATTACCACAATCCCCTTCGTGGATATCTTGCAACACCATCTCAGCTTCATTGTTGTCTAGACATCTCTGAAGTAGTCCAGTTCTTCACTTTTTGAATAATACACAATCAACGATAGTGAAACGTGAAGCTTTCATTCGCAATATTCTTGCCTCATTACGGCCTTCTGGCTGTGTGTCGTGTAACAGATAATACTTGTACTTATGCATCCAATTGATTGACTCTCCATCTTTGTGTAAATGCATCACGCTCGTATTCTCTTTCATTCTTATAGTTGCTGGCTTCAATATGTGAATGATTGGTATGTTAGCCAAGTTGGTGTCCTTCATAACAGCTCCTATCCCTGTCAAAGCATAAGCCTACATATTTTGTTCTCTTGGTAATTGTTGAATGCTGAATATGTCAAACGACTTCTGCAAATTCTTGACGAAGTCCAGATACACAATCATTTTGTGATCCTTTGCTTCATACGTTCCAGTAATGTGGTTGACAATCAAAAGTGAATCAAATCTTATGTCGATATTTTTGATCTTCATGTCTTTTTCCGTCAAGAGTCCCATGATCAAAGCTTCATATTCGGCCTTGTTGTTAGTTGTCTTGAACTTGCAACATATAGAATGTGCCACTATATCCCCATGTGGCTATTTTAGTACAAGTCCTAAGCCTGATCCATTCACATTCGATGCACCGTCTGTATACAAAGTCCAAGGGAGTAAGTCTGTAGTTGAGAATATTTCCTGCAACTCTTTCTCAGCTTGTGTCATCTGGTTTGGACTAAAATCAGCCACAAAATCCGCCAATGCTTGTGATTTCTTGAGTCGTAAACAATGTCATATGTACTTAACCGTATGGACCATTTTGCTAATCTTCTTATCATCTATGGCTTACTCAGGGCCATACGTAAAGGGAAATTAGTCACAACATGTATTCTATGTGACTCAAAATAATGTCTTAATTTTGTGGACGTCATGGCCAATGCAAGTATGAGTTTTTCCAAGGACGTGTATCTGGATTCAGCATCTATCAGACTCTTGCTGACATAATAAACTGGTAACTGCACTCCCGCATCTTCCTTTACTAGCACCCCACTTACAACATGCTTTGTGACTGACAAATATACATAGAGATCCTCTTCTTGACTTGGTTTCATTAGCAATGGCGGGTTTGTCAATTATTCCTTCAATTCATTTAGGGAAGCTTCATATTGTTCTGTCCAACTAAAGCCTTTATTTCTCCTTAGAACGTCATAGAATAATCTGCACCTGTCTGAGGAACGTGAGATGAACCTATTTAGGGCAGCTATCTGTCCAGTCAGCTTCTGCACATCTTTGACACTTTTTGGACTTGTGAATTTCTGTACTACCTTGATCTGTTCTAGACTTGCCTCTATACCTTTTCTTCTCACCATGTGTCCTAAGAACTTTCCTGAAGAGAAAACAAAATTGCATTTTGTTGGGTTTAGCTTCATGTTAAAAGCTTTAAATATGTGAATGCTTCGCGTAGATCTCTAACATGATCTTCCGCCTTCTCTGATTTTACCACCATGTCATCAATATACACTTCCATTATTTTGCCAATTTGGTTTTTGAACATCTTATTGATTAGATGTTGAAATGTTGCACTTGCGTTTATTAACCCAAAGGGCATGGCCATGTAACAGTATATTCCTCTCTCCGTGATGAATGTTGTTTTCTCTACATCAGAAGGTTCCATTTGAATTTGATTGAAGCCACTGGATGCGTCAAGAAATGTTAGCAACTCATGTCCGGTCGTCGCGTCCACCATCGTGTCAATATGCGGCAAAGGGTATGGATCTTTTGGACAAGCTTTATTTAAATCCGTGTAATCCACACAGACTCTCCACTTGCCATTCTTTTTCTGTACTATCACTACATTAGCTAGCCATTCCGGATGGTATACTTCCCTTATCATGCCTGCCTTCAGGAGCCTGTTTACTTCCTTATTTATGATTTTGTTGAACAAGGGGATATGTTGGGTCTACTTTCAATTTGTGCGTGATGACTTCTGGGCTTATTCCCGTGATGTCTTCATGTTCCCAAGCAAAAGCGTCTAGTCGTGATGTCAGGAAATGCATTAAGTTGGATTTGATGGTTAGTGAAAGATCTTCACCTATTAAAATCCTTTTATCTCCTGTAGACAAGTCTACTTCTGCCAGCTTCTCGGGTCCTGACACTACAATCACGGGCTTTTTTATCTCTCTCTAATGATACTCGGCTTTAAACAAGTCTTGTAGCATTCCCTAGCTGTCGCTTGGTCCCCATGGATCTCTTGCAGTCCCCATGGTGTCGGGAATTTTATCATTTGATGGTATGTTGATGGTATAGCTCTTAAATCATGGATCTATGGTCTACCAAGGATGATGTTGTATGTTGAGTTGCAGTCAATTATCACAAATTTCTGTAGCAGATTCACGCCTTGGGCATATATTGGTAAGGCATTTTCTCCCATGGTTCTTTTTGTTTCTCCACTGAACCCAACAAGTGTGGTAGTTCTTTTTAACATGTCACTTTCAGCCAGTCCCATTTCCTTCAGTATCGTGAGCATCATGATGTTTGTCATACTCCCGTTATCAACCAAGACTCTTTTGATCAGATAATTTCCTATGGGTATGGAGATTACCAAGCTGCCATATTGAGGTTCTCTTTGAGTTCCCGTGTCCTTCTCATCAAAATACACTCTAGGTATGTGGCTAACTTGGACATCAGCATGTGCCACTTGCATATTTTCGTCCCGAGCAATTCTCTTCACCTGTCAGTACGTAGCTCCACAGACATCTGATCCTCCTGCTATGAAGTTGATTACCTTGTGATGATGAGGTGGGGGTGGTTGACGTGCTGGTGATTGTTCCCTTCTGTCATGTATGGAGTGTTTCATGAATTCTGACAGGTACCCTTTCTTGATGAGGGTTTGAATTTCCCTTCGTAACACCACACAATCATGAGCTCTATGTCCGTAGTCTCCATGAAAGTCATACCATTATTTCAAATCAGGATTCGCCTTGGGTTTGTTAGACTTGACGGGCCATTTCACCACGTTCCCTAGCTTGTAGAATTCTCTCATCATTGATAATAATGTTATGTTGAAACCATAGTTGTTATACGTAGGGGCAAACTTGGATCTTTCCTCCAATCATCACATTCATTTATTGGATATACGTGTGGCTCCTCTCGTCCATTCCTTGGGTATGGCTTGTAATCTCTTGACCTTGTTGTTGTTGTTTTGTGGCTAGTTCGGTAATACTTGTCGTCTTCTTCTCTCTTGTCCTCCTCTAATCTTACCTGGTCCATGGCTTTGGCCTGTACATCTTCCATTGTGTTGCATGGATATTTAGTAAGTTCTTCATAAAGTGTAGAATCTCTCTCTAGTCCTCTTCTAAAAGCCTCAATAGTTGTTTCTATATCATAATTCATAATCGTGACCTTTTCCTTATTGAAACGCATCAGGTAGTCCCTCTACGACTCTCTATGTCATTGAACTATCTTGTATAGATCGATCGTTGTCTTCTAAAATATTCTACTGCTTGTAAATTGTGTATTGAAAGCATCTACTAGATTTGCGAAGGTGCCTATACTTTTGTTTGGCAACCCAACAAACCACTATAAGGCCGGCCCAGTGAGTGTGGAACCAAAACCCTTGCACATGCACGGTTCTTTAAGATCCATCGTGATTGGTACTGTAAACATTCATTGTTTGTATTGAGCAATGTGCTCCAATGGGTCACTGGATCCGTCATAAGGTTTTATGTAGGGGACTGTAAATCTTTTTGGGATCTCTATCTTTGCAATGTCATCTGTGAATGGTGAGTCTGCGTAGCTAGTTGGAGTCGCTTTCTCTAAAGGTTTTGGAACTCCTGGGATGCGTTGAATCATATCCCTTACTTCTTGAAGCTCCTTCTTCACTGATTCCGGGACGTAGATTTTTGACCTAGATCTATGTCTAGATCTTCCCCTTTCGCCGTCCGCATTTCTTTTTTCATAATCGTCATCATGCTGCATATCATGTAAGCCTTCTTCAATATTTTTGTCATGCATTGAACCATCCTCATTTTCTTCAATCATGATCATATCTTCTCCTTCTCCTTCTCTGTTTCCCCATCCAATATCTTCATCCATATCTAGGCGTCGTATTACACTCGGAATATGCTTCTTGCCTGTTGTTTTTGTCCTGAATTTTGCTGTGGTTATCTCTCTCTTTAAGGTTGCATTTTTTGATTTCAATGCCTCCATTTCTACCTGTAATTTCTTCAGAGTTGCTGCCATGTCTGAGTTGACAGTTGATTCTTCTCCTTTGTTTGCTGCTTCTGCCTCTTTTGTCATTGTGTGAAATCAATCAGATTATTAGCTAGTTTCCCACAGACGGCGCCAATTGTTCGTGCCGGAATTAGTTGGGTAATAACTAAATCTAATATGATTTTCATTTTTTGAGATTAGGTGGAATATAATAATAAAAATACTAGAAAAATTAGACACGAAATTGTTAACGTGGAAAACCCAAATGGGTGAAAAACCGCGGGAGGATTTGTAACCCTACTAAATAAATTTCACTATGTATGTTGCTTGATACAAGATTGAATTATAGTCTAAGTCATGTGTAATGTAATTTGTTTTGTGTGTTTTTCTCTACTACAGGATGTCTATATATACTACATAAGCTCTCATTCAAAACTAACATTATCTCCTATTTTCTCTCCATAATCTTGTTAGTGGCTTGGACTTGGTTATTCACTTATCCCTTATTTGTTGCTTTAACTGTTGACTCCTTCCCACGTCACTTGCTTCGTGACAACTGCTCTTCCTGTCCTGTCATCTTGTCATGATCCCTTCTAGTTGACACGTCCGTGCGTCAATGAAGTTGACACCTAACACCTACGTATATTTGTGTTGTAAAGAATTAAACCAAAAACGTAGTTATAGGTTGAGGGGTAGAACCCTTTATATAGAGGTGAGTCTAGGGTTAGACTGGTGTTGGGAGACTTGGTGGACAAGTCTCCAACTTATATGGTAACTAGGACTCATGTAAGGCAAGGGATTCTAAATCCTTCTTTATAGGAATTAGTGTCCATGTCGGACGCCACGTCTATGCTCTTTCAGTCGTATAGGGTCTAGTCCATGAAAATCTCACATTGGTGGACCTTGAACGTTCTAACCTTGACAAAGGTTAAGGGGTGATAAACGCTCGCTTTTTAGTCTTGATTAGGACATTCTATTCTTGTTCTAGTGAACGTTATGTTCATCATGAAACTTGTTTTCGTGGGCATTCTAGTCTTCACGAAACTTATTCTCATGGACACTTTAGCTTTCGTCAAACTTGTTCTCGTGGACGTTCTAATCTTCACGAAACTTGTTCTCGTTGGGTGCAAAATTTTCCAAAAACTAAATTTCGTTGGAGGTCACCGAAAATCCCGCAGGGGGCTCTGGCCCAACCTTATAGGAGGTTTTAGTCAGCCAGAGGCCTCCTTGTAGAGGACTCGGCCCCTCCTGCTCTTGGTCGGCCATGGAGCCACCTCCATGGTGGTCCTGGTCGGCCGGGAGGTGAACATTCTCCGAACGTTTTGTATTCATCCACGTGAACATTCTAAGCTTGTTATGGTGAACGTTCTACTCTTTATTGGTGGACGTTATGTTATGCTCATATTCTAGTGAACCTTCTGCTCTTGTTCTCGTGAATGCTCTGTTCTTCACGAAACTTACTTCTCAAAATGCTCCCATAATTGAGTCGTGGCTATAGATAACCATTGATGTTGGATTAAGAGCTTAAGCTTGATCTAACCTTCAAGATTATCTCTAATCATGATGATTAGCATAATTAATTGCTGAGTAAGACTAACGACTTGTGTTTAGCCTTCATCAGGCTTTTCTTGGAGTACTAATATGATAAGCGACGTTCTACATCATTTTGTTCATTAATTATGTCCTTTCCTCTAATTTCTTGATCATTTTTCCTACCATTTTCGGTCTTTTTTCCAGTGATACCTGCTACCTGAAGGGTTTTTAGCACATAAACGCTACGAAAACGTAAATTTAAATCTTAAAAAAACGAAACCCTCCGCAGGATCCATGCGAAAAATAATATTTATTTCGTAGTTCAGTAAGTTTACCTTAAGAAACTTTACGTTAATGGAAAGATGGAGGTCTTTAATAGCGATCCAAGAACGATGAATGAAAATCCCTAGCAGCTGCTCCTCAAGTGTGAAGCACTCCACCGGTATCCACCAAGAGATCAATGTAATGGAGGAGGAAGAGGTTGAGAGAATTAGTTGCCTCCCTCTATTTCTACTTTAGAATTAGGGTTTATTATTTGGGTTGAGGCAAATAGGGTTTATAATAGTATATTTATAGGCAAAATTTTCAGCTGAAAATTTTCCATAAAATATTATTATTATTAACCCTTTAATTGATTATTCTTATTAACCAATTAACTAATAATTAAAACACCTTTTAATTATTAATCCATTTTCTAAACACTTTAGAAAAATAATTCTCCCACTTGATTTAATTTCCAAAATTAAATTCTTATTTAATAATATTAAGAATTAATTAAATCTCATTTAATCAATTATTAAATTTGCTAATTAATTATTTATTTCACAAATAAATAATTACCAGCCATTATTAATTAATTCCTCCACCATTAAATCATTCTCTTTTATTGTATGACCATGTAGGTTCAATATTAAGCCGGTAGTAGAAATAAATATTTATATAAATTCTCTAATTCATTAAATATGATTAATTAATAAATTAATCATATTTATTCTACATCATGAGGGATACTTCACAGCATATCGCGACTATCCGGATAATACGAATTCACTGCTTAGAATACCAAGAACCTATTCAGTGAGTAGTTACCGTACAATCAATTCCTTCTACCCTGCAATGTCACGATTAAATACAAGGCATGGAACTTGTGTCAAGCCTATCTAATTTAATCATTTGCTTTCCCATTCACTATGCTTAGTTCTATTTAATGTAAATTAAAAACTCCTTTCTAATTTCATTCACTCTGGCCAGAGATTCCTAAACTAGCATAAGTGGATCAACATTTAACATTCTCTTCCTTCACTGGAAGGGGTAGATCCTTTACTGATCATACACTACCTTCGTGTACGAATTCCTATACCCAGTAGAGCCCTTATAATTTTCCCTGGAGACTAAGAACTAAACCAAAGCATAGTTCAGTGTACACAAGATGACTATGATGACCTCAAGTCTAAGGATACTTGTACAACTATCACTATGTGAACAACTGCTGACACATGAGTGAACTCCATCAGTTGTCCATCTGTGTGAGTCATGTTCAGTGAACTTATTCTATAATAAGCACCTACGTACTAGCTATAGTGTCACCACACAAATGTCTATGAGAACAGACATCCTTCATAATGAAGCAAGCATAGTATGTACCGATCTTTGCAGATTACTAATTACCAGTTAGTAATCCTACGATCAGGAAATATTTAAGTTTAGAGTTATCATCTTTTAGGTCTCATTATTATGATCTCATCATAATCCATAAAAAGCTTTACTCTAAACTATGGTATATCTTATTTAAACACTTAAATAGATAAAGCCCGCAATAAAACCAAAACAAGTCTTTTATTAATATCAATGAAATCAAAACAGATTACATAAAAGTTATTCCTAAATCATCATACATGATTAGACTTAGGACACATTTCTTTCAATCTCCCACTTGTACTAAAGCCAATCACTCTGGTATCTAATACCCATCTTGTCTTTATGACGATCAAAGTGACTTTGAGAAAGTGGCTTTGTGAGTGGGTCTGCTACGTTGTTATGTGTGTCAAATCTCTTGACGTCTCCTCTTTCAATACAATACAAGAAATGATACCGCGTTCCCACTAACCTTTTTGTAGACACATGGTTTATATATGTTTTTTATAAAACCAAACTCTTTGATTGTCTCATCAAAACGGATGTTCCATCTATGAGAAGCTTGCTTTAAACCATATATGGTTCGCAGTAGCTTACACACTAGGTGTTCATTTCCCTTGGAAAGAAAACCCTCTGGCTGTGTCTTCAAGTTTCCCATTGAGGAAGGCCGTTTTCACATCCATTTTCCAGATCTCATAGTCGTAGTAAGCAGTAATCGCAAGCAAAATCCGAATTGATTTTAACAGGGCTACAGGCAAAAAAGTTTCATCAAAGTCAATCCCTTGCCTTTGTCTGAATCCTTTTGCCACGAGCCTGGCCTTATAGGTCTCCACCTGCCCATTTGCTCCAATTTTTCTTTTGTATACCCACTTGCACCCAATAGGCTTAACACCTTCAGGCGCCTCAACCAGAGTCCGTACTTGGTTGGTATACATAGATTCCATTTCGGATTTCATGGCACTATGTCATTTCTCTGAGTCAACACTACTCATAGCCTCATTATAGGTCACAGGGTCGTCATCATCAATGATTGACAACTCATTGTTATTCTCAATGACAAGGCCATAATACCTCTCAGGTTGGCGAGACACTCTCCCTGACCTACGAATGGGCTGTTCCACAGAAGGTTGTTCAGTCTGAACAGGTGTTTCCACTTGATCCGTAGTAGTTTGTGCTTCTTGAACTTCATCAAGTTCAATGTTGCTCCCACTGTTTCCTTCAAGGATAAACTGCTTTTCCAAGAAGGTAGCATGTATGGAGATAAACACCCGATGATCGGTGTAAAAGTAATACCCTAAAGTCTCTTTAGGATATCCCATAAAATTACATTTTACAGATCGAGATTCCAGCTTATCTGGGTCAACTTTCTTGACATAAGCTGGACATCCCCAAATCTTAACGTGTTTAAGACTCGATTTCCTTTCTTTCCATATCTCATATGGAGTTTGAGGAACAGATTTGAAAGGCACCTTATTCAGTAAATATGCTGAGGTTTCCAATGCATAACCCCACAGGAATACTGGAAGATTCGCATAGCTCATCATGGACCGAACCATGTCTAACAAAGTTCGATTTCTCCTTTCAGATACCCCATTCAACTGTGGAGTATATGGAGGAGTCCACTGGGAGACTATACCATTTTCTTTGAGATAGCTAGAAACTCTCCATTCAAGTATTCACCACCTCGATCTAATCGAAGAGTTATAATACTATATTTGGTTTGTTTCTCCACTTCATACTTATATTCTTTGAACTTTTCAAAGGCTTCAGACTTGTGTTTCATCAAATACACATATCTGAATCTAGATCGATCATCTATGAAAGCAATGAAGTATGAAAATCCACCCATGGCTTGCGTAGACATTGGTCCACATACATCTGTGTGTACCAATCCTAGCATATCTGCAGCCCTCTCTCCATGTCCACTAAATGGAGATTTGGTCATTTTACCCAATAGACAAGACTCACATGTAGGATATGATTCAAAATCAAAGGGGTCAAGTAACCCTTCCTTATGCAATGTCCACAGTCTATTTTCACTAATATGACCAAGTCCGCAGTGCCACAAGAAAGTGAGATTTTCATCATCCCTTTTTCTTTTATTAGTATGTTCAATTTGTAGTAAATTATGCTCTACGTCACATACATACATACCATTGTTTAAAATACCACTTCCATAAAGAACGTTATCTCTAAGAATTGAACATTTATTATTCTGAATAATAAACGAAAATCCAGCCAAGTCTAACATGGAATAAAAATAATATTCCTCACAATCGAGGGAACAAAATAATAATTATTTAGAACAATAGTCTTGCCCGTAGGCATATGTAAATGAATTGATCCTACAGCTTCAGCATCAACTCTTGCTCCATTTCCCATCCGTAGAATCACCTCCTTTTCTTCAAGAGTCCTACTTCTCCTTAGTCCCTGCAACGAATTGCAAATATGAGAACCACAGGCGGTATCTAATACCCAAGTAGAAATTTGACTTAGTGACATATTAACTTTGATCATGAACATACCTGAATCAGAAGCGATAGTCTCACTACCATTCTTCTTCTTCAATTCTGTAAGGTAAACCTTGCAGTTCCTCTTCCAGTGCCCCACCTTGTTACAGTGAAAGCAAACCGCTTTGCTCTTGGGGTCATCAGTTTTTTGTGGAACCGGCTTTTTCTCACCTACTTTCTTCTTCTTGGAAAGGTTCTTCTTCCTTTTCCTAGGATTGGAACCTTCACCAATTAGAAGAATAGAACTCTTCTTAGGGGGAAAATTCGATTCCGTAGTCTTCAACATGTTGTGGAGTTCAGGCAAGCTGACATCCAGCTTATTCATATGAAAATTCACAACAAACTGCGAGAACAAACTCGGAAGTGATTGCAAGACCAAGTCTTGGCTCAGCTCCCCATCCATGGCAAAACCAAGTTGTCCAAGACGTTCAATCAAATTGATCATCTTAAGTACATGGTCATTCACAGATGATCCCTCAGACATCCTACAACCGAACAGTTCCTTCGATATCTCATATCGAGCTGTCCTCCCTGCCACATCATACAACTCTTGTAGATGCATAAGGATAGTGTGAGCATCCATATGGTCATATTGCTTCTGTAGCTCAATGTTCATGGAAGCTAGCATGATGCATTGAGCAACATTTGCATCATCTATCCACTTACGATACACAACATGTTTATCATTATGTGCATCACTAGCAGGTTCAGTAGGCTTAGGTGATTCAAGCACATATTCCAGCTTCTCAACCCTGAGAACAATTCTCAAGTTTCGAAGCCAGTCAGCAAAATTAGGACCAGTCAACTTGTGAGCATCTAGTATAATTCGGAGTGATAGTGCAGAAGACATAACGAATATAGTAAATCTGTAAATGATGAACACATAACATCACTTAGCAAATATTCAATTTCATTTCAAGACACTATATGAATCAGGTCTTTATTCATAAGTGGCTTCCACTAGTTTATCTAATTTATACAAACCCTAAGTGAAAATTAAGCATTCATAATGCTAGTGGGAATAGGGATCCTACATTCCATCACACAACCTCGGCTGTAGCACGAAACGTCATGTGATGTTCAATAGGCAGACAACTCTTGTCAATTACATCTTATGTTATTCCCTAATAAAACTTTAGCCTCTTGAATAATTGAGTCACGGCTGTGGCACGCCAAACTCAATATTCTAAGTCAAGTCTAACCCAACATTTCGTACAATTAAATCGGTCTCCAACGGCCCAAGGCTGTAGCACGTAACGACCTTTAGATTCTAATTCAATGTACACATCTCTATGTAATAGACAAGTATTTCTTATTTCGAAATCAAAGCCCTCGGCTGTAGCACGAAACGACAATGATTTAAAAATAAGAACCACTTTCTACCGTGTTGGAAGGCTATGACCGACACAAGCCCGTTGTGTCATTGGCCAATTACTACTTGATATTATTTAATTTTAGAGGGTTTATATTACGTTACAATCATAATCATATTATAAAGAGATTCTTCCTTTTAAATTAAATATTTCAAATCAATAATCGATAATCAGATGATTCCCAGATCGGGTGGAGCATTGTCAAAAGGCGTCACTTAATAACCCTTTCTTACAGATAGAAATCTGTTGTTGACCGAATCATCCTTTCTCTCAATATTGAAAATTCATATTTAATTACGTGTTTCATAAACACAAGAATCTCATGATTGTATTCATAATATTATTGTTAAGGCAAGAAACGATTCCTATTCTAGATTTTCTAGAGCACGCCTTATATTGATTTAAGTTCACCTAAATCTATCATCGCATGGTAAACATAGGCATATATCTCATATATAAAATTAAATAAACAAGTAAATGTAAAGTGCAATAAAGTAAATGTGTTTGGTTATGGCCCCATCCTATGTGATCTTTATCAAGCTCATGATAAAAATCAAGGTCAATCTAATATGGTGATGGAAATAAATACAACTACTTATTACATAAGTCTTCTTCTTTGTTTAGACTTCTTGTATGCCTCACCTTCTTCTTTGTCTCACCTCCATTGGATAGCCTTCTTGAGTCTTCAATTACATTACATGATTGAAAGGTATAGCTTTTGTTTCTCCCTATTCCCTTAATCATTGTTCCAACAGCCTAAAGAGCATGCTAGATGAGTGGGCCGACAAGTATCCGAGAACCATTTACTTTGATGCGTTCAAGCATAAAAATATGCTCGATAAAGAGGACATTGACGTGATTCAGTTATGTAACCCCTGACCTGACTATATAGAGGTTTGCAAGGCCAGGTCTAATTGGAGGAATTGTAACCTAAGTACCAACAAATTGTATGTGTGTAAGGCAGCGTTAAAATCCGAGCTAAGGTTTCCACTACACCCTTTCATTCCGAGACTCCTTTCCGAGTTAAAGGTTCACTCGTGTCAGATTTACCCCTATGGGTGGGTTTTCTGAAAGGAATATGTCCTAAGTCCAATCATGTATTAGGATTTAGGAATAACTTTTATGTAATCTGTTTTAATTTCATTGATATTAATAAAAGACTTATTTTGTTTTTATTACGGGCTCTATCTATTTAAGTGTTTAAATAAGATATACCATAGTTTAGAGTAAAGCTTTTATGGATTATGATGAGATCATAATAGTGAGACCTAAAAGATGATAACTCTAAACTTAAATAGTTCCTGGTCATAGGATTACTAACTGGTAATTAATAATCCGCAAAGATTGGTACATACTATGCTTGCTTCATTTTGAAGGATGTCTGTTCTCATAGATATTTGTGTGGTGACACTATAGCTAGTATGTAGGTGCTTATTATAGAATAAGTTCACTGAACATGACTCGCACAACTGAACAACTGATGGAGTTCACTCACGTGTCAGCAGTTGTTCACATAGTGATAGTTGTACAAGTATCCTTAGACTTGAGGTCATCATAGTCATCTTGTGTACACTGAACTATGCTTTGGTTTAGTTCTTAGTCTCCAGGGACAATTATTAGGGCTCTACTGGGTATAGGAATTTGTACACGAAGATAGTGTATGATCAATAAAGGATCTACCCCTTCCAATGAAGGAAGCGAATGTTCAAGGCTGATCCACTTATGCTAGTTCAGGAATCTCTGGTCAGAGTGAATGAAATTAGAAAGGAGTTTCTAATTTGCATAGAACTAAGCATAGTAAATGGTAAGCAAGTGATTAAATTAGATAGGCTTGACACAAGATCCATGCCTTGTATTTAATCAGGACATTGTAGGGTATAAGGAGTTTATTGTACGGTAACTATTCACTGAATAGGTTCTTGGTATTCTAAGCAGTGAATTCGTATTATCCGGATAGTCGCGATATGCTGAGAAGTTTCCCTCACGATGTAGAATAAATATGATTAATTAATTAATCATATTTAATAAATTAGAGAATTTATATAAATAATGATAAAATAGTTTTATTATTATTTATTTCTACTACCGGCTTAATATTGAACCTACAGGGTCACACCATAAAAAGAGAATGATTTAATGGTGGAGAAATTAATTAATAATGGATGATAATTATTTATTTATGAAATAAATAATTAATTGGCAAATTTAATAATTGATTAAATGAGATTTAATTGATTATAAATTAATTAAGAAAAGTTCTTAATATTATTAATTAAGAATTTAATTTTGGAAATTAAATCAAGAGAGAGAATTATTTCTAAAGTGTTTAGAAAAAGGATTAATAATTAAAAGGTGTTTTAATTATTAATGAGAATAATAACTGAGTTAATAATAATAATATTTTATGGGAAAATTTCAGCTGAAAATTTTGCCTATAAATATACTATTATAAACCCTATTTTTATTCCAACCCAAATTTTTCAGAAAACCTAATTCTCTCCACCTCCTCCTCCTCCTTAGCATCGTTTTCTTGGTGGATACCGGTGGAGTGCTTCACGTTTGAGGAGCAGCTGCTAAGGATCTCCGATCGTTGCTTTTGGATCGCTATTAAAGGTTGATAATCGATTCATATGTTTTAATCACGATTTATATGCTTTTATTTGGATTTTATATGTGTAAAAGTGTTTTACCATGCCTCCCCTGCGATTAAAATCCGACAATGGTATCAGAGCATAGGTTGCATGCATATAGATCTGTGGTAAGAATTTCAGAATTAATTATGATTTTTACAAGTTATATTATGGATTAATTATGTCTGATGAGAAATCGTTTCTCAGAATAATTTTGAATGTTGATCTGGGTTCTACAAGTGTTGTAGATCGTCTGGGTATTTTTTTCATAATTTTATGATGTATAGATTTTTGATTATGAATTTTTGAAGATCTTGCAATTAAATTCGTAATTAAATAATCATGTATATATATACAAATTGTAAGTATGTATATATATATATATCTGATGTGGTTGCTATACTGATGGCACGGAAGCAAAGAGAAGACACAGATGTTAGGTACGGCTGCACGGCGATCGAGAGAAGAAGCTGTCAGGCGGCTGCTGCAGGCGCGTGTGGCGCACGCGCGCACGCGGGGGGGGGGGGAGGGTGGGTGTCGCGCATTCCGGGAATGCGTTACACCCTGTGGCGCATTCACGGAATGCGTTACACCTTTTAATGGCTTAAAAGGCTTGTAACGCATCACCAGAATGCGTTATAGAGCTAGTAACGCGTTCCTGTAATGCGTTACAGCCCATCTGTTATTTTTAATTTTGATTTCTGGGAGTTTCGTAACTCCGTTTTAGGCGTGCAATATATCGTTGGATTCGTTTTTCCGAGACGGATCTAATGGAGTGATCAAATTTTAGTTTATATAAAACTTTTGAACTGTTTATATTTCTGAAAGTGTTTTAAAGCTGTTTTTAACTGTTTTAACTGCTTTTAAATGCTTCATGTGATACATAGAGATGTATAATGCTTAGACCAATATGCTAGATGATGTAACATGCCTACCTTGATGTTTATTCATGTTTATATATGTGATATATGCTTAGTTTATCATGCGATGATAGATTTAGGTGAACTTAAATGAACATAAGGCGTTTGTTAGACAATCTAGTATAGTGAAATTGTTTCATAACCTTAATAATAATATTATGAATACAATCATGAGATTCTTGTGTTTATGAAACACGTAATTGAATATGAATTTTCAATATTGAGAGAAAGGATGATTCTGTCAACAACAGATTTCTATCTGTAAGAAAGGGTTATTAAGTGACGCCTCTTGACAATGCTCCACCCGATCCGGGAATCATCTGATTATTGATTATTGATTTGAAATATTTAATTTAAAAGGAAGAATCTCTTTATAATATGATTATGATTATAACGTAATATAATCCCTCTAAAATTAAATAATATCAAGTAGTAATTGGCCAATGATACAACGGGCTTGTGTCGGTCATAGCCTTCCAACATGATAGAAAGTAGTTCTTATTTTTAAATCATTGTCGGTTCGTGCTACAGCCGAGGGCTTTGATTTCGAAATAAGAAATACTTGTCTATTACAAAGAGATGTGTACGTTGAATTAGAATCTAAAGGTCGGTACGTGCCACAGCCGTGGGCCGTTGGAGACTGATTCAAATGTACGGAATATTGGGTTAGACTTGACTTAGAATATTGAGTTTGTCGTGCCACAGCCGTGACTCAAGTATTCAAGAGGCTAAAGTTTGATTAGGAAATAACATAAGATGTAATTGACAAGAGTTGTCTGCCTATTGAACATTACATGGCGGTTCGTGCTACAGCCAGGGTTGTGTAATGGAATGTAGGATCCCTATTCCCACTAGCATTATGAATGCTTAATTTTTCACGTAGGGGGTTGAATAAATTAGATAAACTAGTGGGAGCCACTTATGAATAAAGACCCAATTCATATAGTGTTTTTAAAATGAAATTGAATATTTGCTAAGTGTTGTTATGTGTTTATCATTTAAAGATTTACAATATACATTATATCTTCTGCACTATCACTCAGGAGCATACTGGATGCTCACAAGTTGACTGGTCCTAATTATGCTGACTGGCTTCGAAACTTGAGAACTGTTCTCAGGATTGAGAAGCTGGAATACGTGATTGACTCACCTAAGCCTACTGAATCTGCTAGTGATGCACATAATGATGAACATGTTGTGTATTGTAAGTGGGTAGATGATGCAAATGTTGCTCAATGCATCATGCTAGCTTCCATGAACATTGAGCTACAGAAGCAACATGAGCATATGGATGCTCACACTATCCTCATGCATCTACAAGAGTTGTATGATGTGGCAGGGAGGACAGCTCGATATGAGATATCGAAGGAGCTGTTCGGTTGTAGGATGTCTTAGGGATCATCTGTGAATGACTATGTACTTAAGATGATCAATTTGATTGAAGTCTTGGACAACTTGGTTTTGCCATGGATGGGGAGCTGAGCCAAGACTTGGTCTTGCAATCGCTTCCGAGTTCGTTCTCACAGTTTGTTGTGAACTTTCACATGAATAAGTTGGATGTCAGCCTGCCTGAACTCCACAACATGTTGAAGACTGCGGAATCGAATTTTCCCCCTAAGAAGAGTTCTGTTCTTCTAATTGGTGAAGGTTCCAATCCTAAGAAAAGGAAGAGGAACCCTTCCAAGAAGAAGAAAGTAAGTGAGAAAACGCCGGTTCCACCAAAAGCTGAAGACCCCAAGAGCAAAGTTGTTTGCTTTCACGCTAACAAGGTGGGGCACTGGAAGAGGAATTGCAAGGTTTACCTTGCAGAATTGAAGAAGAAGAAGGGTAGTGAGACTACCGCTTTTGATTCAGGTATGTTCATGATAGAAGTGAATATGTCATTAAATCAAATTTCTACTTGGGTATTAGATACCGCCTGTGGTTCTCATATTTGCAATTTGTTGCAGGGACTAAGGAGAAGTAGGAATCTTGAGGAAGAAGAGGTGATTCTACTGATGGGAAATGGAGCAAGAGTTGCTGCTGAAGATGTAGAATCATTTCATTTACATATGCCTACGGGCAAGACTATTGTTTTAAATAATTGTTATTTTGTTCCCTCGATTGTGAGGAATATTATTTCTATTCCCATGTTAGACTTGGCTGGATTTTCATTTATTATTGAGAATAATGAATGTTCTATTCTTAGAGATAATATTCTTTATGAACGTGGTACTATAAATAATGGTCTGTATAAATGTGACATAATTTACTTCAGATTGAACAAACTAATAAAAGAAAAGGGATGATGAAAATCTCACTTCATTGTGGCACTACAGTCTCCATCTAGTAGACATGGAGAGAGGGCTGGAAATTTGCTAGGAATGGTACACACAGATATATGTGGACCAATGTCTACGCAAGCCATGGGTGGATTTTCATACTTCATTACTTTCATGGATAATAGATCTAGATTCGGATATGTGTTTGATGAAACACAAGTCTGAAGCCTTTGAAAATTTCAAAGAGTATAAGTATGAAGTGGAGAAACAAACCAAACATAGTATTATAATTCTTCGATTAGATCGAGGTGGTGAATACTTGAATGGAGAGTTTCTGGATTATCTCAAAGTAAATGGTATAGTCTCCCAGTGGACGCCTCCAGATTGGTATCTGAAAGGAGAAATCGAACTTTGTTAGACATAGTTCGGTCCATGATGAGCTATGCAAATCTTCCAGTATTCCTATGGGGTTATGCATTGGAAACCTCAACATATTTACTGAATAAGGTGCCTTCCAAATCTGTTCCTCAAACTCCGTATGAGATATGGAAAGAAAGGAAACCGAGTCTTAAACACGTTAAGATTTGGGGATGTCCAGCTTATGTCAAATAAGTTGACCCAGATAAGCTGGAATATCGATCCGTAAAATGTAGTTTTGTGGGATATCTTAAAGAGACTTTAGGGTATTACTTTTACACCGATCATCGGGTGTTTGTCTCCAGACATGCTACCTTCTTGGAAAAGGAGTTTATCCTTGAAGGAAACAGTGGGAGCAAAATTGAACTTGATGAAGTTCAAGAAACACAAACTACTACGGATCAAGTGGAAACACCTGTTCTGACTGAACAACCTTCTGTGGAACAGCCCATTCGTAGGTCAGGGAGAGTGTCTCACCAACCTGAGAGGTAATATGGCATTGCCATTGAGAATGACAATGAGTTGTCGATCATTGATGATGACGACCCTGTGACCTATAATGAGGCTATGAGTAGTGTTGACTCAGAGAAATGGCATAGTGCCATGAAATCCGGAATGAAATCTATGTATACGGGATACAAAAGAATGATTAGAGCAGATGGCCAGGTGGAGACCTTTAAGGCCAGGCTTGTGGTAAAAGAATTCAAACAAAGGCAATGGATTGACTTTGATGAAACCTTTTACCTGTAGCCCTGTTATAATCAGTTCAGATTTTGCTTGCGAATGCTGCTTACTACGACTATGAGATCTGGAAAATAGCCAGATGGTTTTCTTTCCAAGAGAAATGAAAACCTAGTGTGTAAGCTGCTGCGAACCATATGTGGTTTAAAGCAAGCTTCTCGTAGATGGAACATCCGTTTTGATGAGACAATCAAAGAGTTTGGTTTTATGAAAAACGTAGATGAACCATGTGTCTACAAAAGGGTTAGTGGGAGCGCGATAACATTTCTTATGTTGTATTGAAATAGAGTTGACACACATAACAACATAGCAGACCCACTCACAAAGCTACTTTATGAAAGTCACTTTGATCGTCATAAAGACTAGATGGGTATTAGATACCAGAGTGATTGACTTTAGTACAAGTGGGAGATTGAAAGGAATATGTCCTAAGTCCAATCATGTATTAGGATTTAGGAATAACTTTTATGTAATCTGTTTTGATTTCATTGATATTAATAAAAGACTTGTTTTGTTTTTATTACGGGCTCTATCTATTTAAGTGTTTAAATAAGATATACCATAGTTTAGAGTAAAGCTTTTATGGATTATGATGAGATCATAATAGTGAGACCTAAAAGATGATAACTCTAAACTTAAATAGTTCCTGGTCATAGGATTACTAACTGGTAATTAATAATCCGCAAAGATCGGTACATACTATGCTTTCTTCATTTTGAAGGATGTTTGTTCTCATAGATATTTGTGTGGTGACACTATAGCTAGTATGTAGGAGCTTATTATAGAATAAGTTCACTGAACATGACTCGCACAGCTGAACAACTGATGGAGTTCACTCACGTGTCAGCAGTTGTTCACATTAGTGATAGTTGTACAAGTATCCTTAGACTTGAGGTCATCATAGTCATCTTGTGTACACTGAACTATGCTTTGGTTTAGTTCTTAGTCTCCAGGGACAATTATTAGGGCTCTACTGGGTATAGGAATTTGTACACGAAGATAGTGTATGATCAATAAAGGATCTACCCCTTTCAGTGAAGGAAGCGAATGTTCAAGGCTGATCCACTTATGCTAGTTCAGGAATCTCTGGCCAGAGTGAATGAAATTAGAAAGGAGTTTCTAATTTGCATAGAACTAAGCATAGTAAATGGTAAGCAAGTGATTAAATTAGATAGGCTTGACACAAGATCCATGCCTTGTATTTAATCAGGACATTGTAGGGTAGAAGGAGTTTATTGTACGGTAACTATTCACTGAATAGGTTCTTGGTATTCTAAGCAGTGATTTCGTATTATCCGGATAGTCGCGATATGCTGAGAAGTATCCCTCACGATGTAGAATAAATATGATTAATTAATTAATCATATTTAATAAATTAGAGAATTTATATAAATAATGATAAAATAGTTTTATTATTATTTATTTCTACTACCGGCTTAATATTGAACCTACAGGGTCACACCATAAAAAGAGAATGATTTAATGGTGGAGAAATTAATTAATAATGGATGATAATTATTTATTTATGAAATAAATAATTAATTGGAAAATTTAAGAATTGATTAAATGAGATTTAATTGATTATAAATTAATTAAGAAAAGTTCTTAATATTATTAATTAAGAATTTAATTTGGAAATTAAATCAAGAGAGAGAATTATTTCTAAAGTGTTTAGAAAAAGGATTAATAATTAAAAGGTGTTTTAATTTTTAATGAGAATAATAACTGGGTTAATAAAAATAATATTTTATGGGAAAATTTCAGCTGAAAATTTTGCCTATAAATATACTATTATAAACCCTATTTTTATTCCAACCCAAATTTTTCAGAAAACCTAATTCTCTCCACCTCCTCCTCCTCCTTAGCATCGTTTTCTTGGTGGATACTGGTGGAGTGCTTCACATTTGAGGAGCAGCTGCTAAGGATCTCCGATCGTTGCTTTTGGATCGCTATTAAAGGTTAGTAATCGATTCATATGTTTTAATCACGATTTATATGCTTTTATTTGGATTTTATATGTGTAAAAGTGTTTTACCATACCTCCGCTGCGATTAAAATCCAACATTTTCATCATTATTTCCATCATAAGGTGCAATGACCTTGGTATTCCATTGAGTGTCTCAATATTTCAAAGTATTTTCATGTTGAAGGCATCTCCTTCCTCCAGGCCCGACTGGGTTCTTTACAATACAGGCCCCGTGTTCCTCATATTATGAACACACACTCTCTTCACGACTCTATTCACCAGTGGAACAAAAATTTTATCGTCTTGGAGTGGAAGAAAGGCGACAGGGGAATATACTTCAGATGTGATTTTAGTTCCCATAGACAATGCTCACTACATCCTTCACCTCACCGATGTTGTGCTCTACGATCATGACCTTCTTATTGACGATGATGGAGAACCCCGTATTGGGAGTTTGTTACAGAGACAAAGCTCGTCGAGGCCGGTATTAGCAGCCTCTCTAACGAGGGTATTCATTTTTATTCTATCTCAAACTTGGCCAATTTTGTTCTTATATCTATCTTTCCTTTGTTTTTTCAGCTGCTGAGGCCCTGGATGCAACGACCGACAAGAGTGACATGGTCACTGTAAGGATGGTTAGGGAAGCTGCCAAACAAGTTAATCGTATTTCCAAAGTCCCGATGTAATATCTGGGATCTAACGTGTAATTAATTTTATTGATAAATAAATATTCTGTATATATTCTGTGAATTATTTATTAAGTGGTATATGTGTTTGGATATTTAAATATGATATAACTTGAGTATTTTAATTTTTACATGTCCAAAATAAAGTATAGATAATTGTCATATTTTTCTGTTAATTTTAATGTTGTTTTATGATTTTATATAAGATTATGGATTTAATAAATTAATTTTCCGAGTATTTATAAACTATTTTGTATAATCGAAAACTAACTGACTTCACCCTTTTTTATATTTTTACTACCCGAAACTCTTTCGAGAACTCCTTCCTAACCTAATTTTAATATTTCGAGCATTTTCCATGTTTTGACTTTTTCGATCCGGCGTACGGTTTTCCTCGTGCGGGTCCCGACATAATATTTTCGATAAAAAATTGTTTCGGTAAATCGATAAAACCC
This sequence comes from Apium graveolens, assembly GCF_009905375.1. Classification (NCBI taxonomy): domain Eukaryota; kingdom Viridiplantae; phylum Streptophyta; class Magnoliopsida; order Apiales; family Apiaceae; genus Apium; species Apium graveolens. Next base: position 89,502,489 of record NC_133648.1, read on the forward strand.
GTATTTTCGAGAAACGGGATCTTTTTATTAAACTATTACGATTATCTTCTCGTAATACGTGTAACCAAAGCGCTGAGACCAAGACCGCAGTACAAAATGTATAGATTTGGATAATTATCCTAAAACCGATACCGTTTTGGATCTGTTTTCTCAAATAAACGTAATATTTTATATCCGGTATGATCCAACGGGGTACCAATATTCCGTAAATATAAATGGCCCTTACCGTATTTTATTTCGTACAAAAAATCATTTGCAGTCAGTAAATTATATAATTTTACAGAAAAAACCCTAATTTCATAGTAGTTCCTGAGAATCAAACCCTAATTTCATAGTAGTTCCTGAGAATCAAACCCTAATTTCAAGACGTTACCGGAATCCGTTGGATAAGCTCGAGTACTCATATCAAAGCTCTTGAAACCTACTTTCAGATTCCAGAACTGGTTTTACTGCAGAATCAAAGGTTTATTTTCTATATTTTTATTTAATTTCGAATCATTTTGATTTAAATTATGAATTTTTGTTCGATAGATTGTTTGTATGATTTGATGATTGCATGTTGTAGAGCTTTTCTTCATGATGATTTTGATATATTATATGACTGATTTGGAGTTCAATAACATGCTCAAATATGTGTTTTAATTTCGAATTAAAAATTAGGGTTTATAACCCGTATGAATGTTCTTAATTGAAATTTGGGGGTTTCTTCCCTAGGGGTTATTAGATGTTTTCGATGATTGCGTCATGTTTTTGGTTGAATTTGAAATCGATTCATGTATAACTTAATAACAGACGATTCTTGGTTTGTTCAAATCGAAGAAAATAAAACTCGTCGGAGACAGCGAGTTTCTTGGACTTTTTCCGGCCAAGTTCTTGATTGTTTGGTTGGTTTGATTGCATGCATGAGTTGCTGGTAGCCAGGGGAGTGAATCTGGAGAGATTGGTGGCCTGAGGTGGCTGGAATCGTGTTCTCCAGCCAACCTCCGGCGAAAACGAGGGCGACCACTGCAAAATTGCAGTTTGGTTCTCGAAGTTTTGAAGAAGACATAGTTTAGTCCCTGTAGTTTCAGAAATTTGCAAATTTAGGAATGCTGTTTTAAAATTATTTAAAAATCATATTTTCTATTTATTTTAATTACAGAAATTAGTTTTTAATTATTAAAAACTCTAAAAACTATTATTTTAATTCCAAAAATTATTTTTAATTCAAAAATAAATCTGAATTAATTAGTTAATTAATTTTAGTTGATAATTAATTAATTAATTGGTCAATTAATTCGAAAATTAATTGATTAATTGATTTAAATAATTATTAATTAATTATTAATTAATTATTTAATTATATTTAATTATTTATTTTGATTTAAAAATTCTGAAAAATAATTTCGAGCTTTAAAATATTATTTTAAATTGATTTCAAGGCTCGATTATTATTATAAAATTATTTTAAAGCCAGATTCGGGCAATCGAACCCTGTTTACTGTTTTAAAATGATTCAATGGCCCATTTTTATTCCAAAAAATGTTTAAATATTTGTATTAAATATCCGAAAAATCATTTTAACATCAAATCATCTTTGAAAAAGTATTTTCATCGAATACATTACGTGTTATGTGTTATGTGTGAACTGATTTTGTTAGTCCCTAACAATACAACAAGATTTATAGAAGTGGGGTTGAATGTAATTCTAGTAAACTTTTTCTTGAACTATAAAATGTTCTAACTCAAACTATATATAAGTGTTTTGATTTGCAAGGTGCGGAATCACAAGTTAAATAAATCAAAAAACACAAGTCTTTAAAACTTTCTGGTGGATTTGAAAGTATCCACCAGATATATATATATATATATATATCAAATTAAGAACTCTGTGAAGAACAAATTATCTCACAGCTGCTTTACAAGTGAACAAACAAACTACAGAGAAATTCTTAACAGTTACAGCATTTTCTATTTCTCTTCTAAAAGTGTTTGATTAGTTATTTGTTCTACTAGCTACACTTGGTTTATATATCACCAAGTTTACATGGTAATAAGACAGGATAATAAAACAAAACTATTAAGTCAAACTCCATACTGCTCACTACTCTATTCCAGCATCTTTGAAAATCTTCTTAACTTGCATGGAAATGGTAATGCTCCTTTTCTCTTCATTTCCTGTTAAACAGGCTTCCACATTCCTTTTGTAAACACCCAACGTATGTGACTGTGTTGTCACTGTCAACAGATGTTTGAATTGATCATCCGTCGGGTACATGCTTGTCATCCGTCGGGTTGCCTTGTTGATCATCCGTCGGATAGCTTTGTTGATCATCTGTCGGGTAGCTATTTGACACTTGACTTCATTTCACTTATGCAGAATTACAAGACATCTTTATATTTACAATTAATCAACCTATTCTGCATATCTAATTAAAGTCAACATGACTTATATGCTACTACATAATCTATACAAAGATATTTGCAGAAATGTGCTACATGACTTATTGTTACATAAGCTACTCACCCGATGGATATCAATTAGTCATCCGTCGGGACTATATTGAATCATCCGTCGGGATAATAATTGATCATCCGTCGGGTGCTACATTTTTCACTAAGTTAAAGCTACTAAGGTGTTTTGTTAATGTAATCATCAAGTTCACAACATATTCCCAACAAATTGATATTTTATATGTGTATATGTGTATCATTTGACTGTTTTAATCATAAATTTCAATTTGTAAATCGGATTTGGGTGAAACAAAGGATAGATAGAAGCTTATATCGAATACAATCAAGCGAGTTAAGTATTGATAGATACTTGTGATATTTGAGTAGAAGAGGCAAGGCGTAGGAAAGGGAAACAGATAGTTGGTGAATAAAAGATAGTGATTGAAAGCCAGTAAAGTGTTAACAAGTTAAGACATGCAAGTGTTCCGAACCTTCTCAAGATTTATTGCGAATAATTATTAGTTTTGTTTTATACTGCAAGTGCTTTGAAGTACTGAACCCTAAACCTTGATTCCATTTATTGATCTTTGTGCCATAAGCCTTATTCTTTCTGAACCATTGATTATTAAATACCCGGATACGAACCACAGATATACGATACTACTCCATAAATACCTACAAACTAAATACCAGTCACTGAACCAAAATTTTAAAACAATCAAACCTTTATACCTTATATATTGAAAGACCAAATCCTTATAACCACAAGACTTTTATTCTTTTGTTATCCAATTCTTGTATTGGCTGATAGCCAATCCTTGTAATTGCCATATTGCACCTTTGTGAAGATTACAAACCATCTTATGCTTGAAACCCAATGTTGTTTATGATTCTGTTTATTGCTTTACATTGTTTATTTCGTTATTGCTATAAAATTAAATTGTTTTATAAAATATGGACCAAATTCATGGTCAGACCAGATTGGTGGTCAAGTTAGGCCAATGTGTGACATGGATCTAGTAATTAGAGCAGAGCTATGTGCCTTGCTCGAGGTTAGTGCGTGACTGATCAGCATCCTAACCTTGGTTTTTAAAATAAAAACTTAATATCCAATTCTAAATAATTTCTTATACATAAACTTGATACCTTAAATCATTTCACTTGATCATTGTTTAATCTCAGTATTGTCAGTGTGACTTGCTGAGGTAGTTAGCTCATTTGTGTGATTCTGTTTATGTTCCTTTCCAGTTAAGAAGGAACCTGTTGGTAGCGAGGATCCCCAATCAAGTGTGCGAGCTAGGATTCCAGGTTAAGAGGAATAAGCTAGCTGAAGACTTTTGTGATAGTTTAAGTTTGAATAGTTTGTAAGAATGTTTAATATTCAGTTGTAAGTTTGAATAGTTGGGATTTGGACGTTTATAATATAAGTGTGTGTGTGGCTTGTGTACATACTTTAACCTGTTGTGATCCGTGGATGTCGGTAAGTAGGGTCACTGCATCTTATTATTATCTTTATTATTGTTATAAGCAGGTTTATATATAAGGTATATGTGTGGACCCCAAACTTTTGACCCGGGTTCGGAGGGCGCCACACCCGACATTCCTTGAGGCCTCTAGCTCCGGATTGAAAAGGGTTAAGGATTCGGATGGAAACATGAAGATCCCCTTCGAAACTTCATGGGGAATTTCCACCAATGACTCGGTATTTGGGATCCGACCCTGGCTCTTGAATGGTCCAAAAATTGCATCACCCCTAGATATTGTTCGCGTCTCATTGGGTGAGAAGTTACTCGAGGCCGAGATGTTAGGGGCTCACGCCTTGTAACAGGTACTCTTAACTTGTAATTTTTTTTGTTCAAATGTACTTTGTTTAGTGAACTTTTTTCAGAATTTTCATAAAATTTTCATAGGAGGGTCACAGAAAGTCCTCTAGGAGGCCCAGGACCAACCTTCCAGGAGGTTCTAGTCGGCTAAAAGCCTGCATATGGAGGAATCGGCCCATCGTGGTTTTGGTCGACCGGGATCAGACCTTCATGAAAGTCTCGGTCGGTCGGGACTCCCTGTGTCGGGGACTCGACCCTCTTTATTCTTAGTCGGTCTTAGTATCTTACCCCTGTCTTTCGGGGAGTTAGCCTTTTTTATGACCTCTCTTTCTATTTTATTTCCTAGGCCAATTCCTACTTTGAAGTGACCTCTACACAAAACATCAAGATAAGGAGTGACTATGCAGGTTTGCAAGCCTTCATAAACAAGATGACGATCTTTTCTGAGGCATGGGACGCCAAGGTACATCAGGCTGAGGACAAGACTGCTCTCCTCGAGAAGAAGCACTCTAAGGAGATGAAAAGGAGGAAGATGGAATGGAGGAAGCTCTTGAATATGTATCATAGATCCAAAGAGTTCCTTTAGATGATGGATGATCATGATGATCAGATGCGCCCTGTGAAACTGGCTATAGGATAGCAAAGCGGCGTCAAGGATATTCATTGCCTGTATGCAGACGTGGTTGACCCAAGCCTTTTCATTTACCCTTGGAAAGTTCCTGTGATTTATCCACCCGGATAGGCCTCCGAGTATGTACTCGATACTTCTCGCTAGCAGTCTCTATCCAGTTTGAGCGTCAAGGGTTCCGGTTATAAGGGAAAATCTCCTTTAGAAAGCCCTAGCTCCCAGGCGGCTCTTTACTAAAAAAAGATCCAGGAGCCGGTTCTAGGGAGTAGCAGCTCTTCCTCTGAGACTGATTCAGATGGAGATGGTAAAGAAGATGAGGAAAATGACACTTAGGGAGAGGGGAACGAGGAGGAATATGATTCTTCATATGAGTGATTGTGATAGCCTTGCATGGCTTTAGATGTCACATGTGGTTTTTTATTCATAACTTTATTTATTTAAACTCTCATGTACCTAATTATCCTTCATGACTAATTTGTGATTCTTTGGGATCTTATATATGCATCATTTGGTTTGATTTCATACTTGTATTTTATTTTCGGCATTTGGTCCTTCGAGACTTGCATTCTTTAGATGCTCGTACATAAATAAATTGGTAGGCAAGATGATGGAAACAAACTTGCATAAATAGATAATATCTTTCAAAAATGGGTTCAACCATTACATAAGATGGTTTCGTCGACCTTATTTATATATCTATAACTAAGTACTGGGAAGATGTTGTGAACGTCCTAAACATAATAAACTTTTAGGTTTGAAGTGTGCCAAGTGCGGGGAAGTTCATCACCATTCAAGGTCTCTAACTTGTAGGATCCTCGTCATAATGTCTTCCTGACCTTATAAGGCCCTTCCCAATTATGGGCTAGTTTTCCTCTCTCCCCGACTCCTGACCCCTCAATTTTCCTTAAGACCAAGTCTCCTTGCAGAAAGAACTTTCCTTTAATCCTCCTATTGTAATAGAAGGATGCTTTTCATTAATGCTCTGCATTACATGCGTTGGCCTCATCTCTAACCTCGTCAATGAGATCGAGAGCGAGCCTCATGCCTTCTTCATTAACTTCTGGTTCAAAAGCTTCAACCCTAGGAGATCCATGGGTGATTTCTAGGGGTACCACAGCTTCGACTCCGTCAGCCGGCATGAACGAGATAGCTTTAGTTATCTTTTTGCAAGTGGTTTGATATGCCTAAAGTATAGGCAGTAACTCATCCGCCCAAGTGTTCCTTGAGCGTTTGACCCTTTTTTTAGTCCATCAAGGATAATCCGCTCAACAACTTTTTCCTTCCCGTTTTCCTGTGGATGGGAAACCGAGGTAAAGCAAAGCTCTATGCTGTAATCGTCACAGTACTCTTTGAACTCTGCATTATCAAATTGTCGCCCATTATCCGTGACAAGGATGCGTGGGATACCAAACAGGCATATCACATTTTCCCAGAAGAATTGGGTAATTTGCTTGGTTGTTATCTTGACTAGTGCCTTATCCTCAATCCACTTTATGAAGTAGTCTATGGCTACCACAATGAAATTCCTCTGTCCCAGTGCCACATAAAATGGACCAAGTATATCCATTCCCCATATTGCAAACGGGATGGGTGTGCTAATGGATGTAAGCCTCTCTGGGGGCTGTCATACTATCGAAGTATGCATCTGGCATATATCATATTTCTTTTCATAAGCCTTTGCATCGTCTAAAATTATTGGCCATTAGAACCCGAATCGAGTTATCATGTGAGCGAGGGCCCTGCCCCCCAAGTGCTGTCCACAAACCCTCTCATGGGCTCCCTTAAGCGCCTTCTCTGCTTCAAGAGGTCTAAAGCACTTTAAGTATAGAATAACAAAAGACCTTTTGTATAAAAGACATTCAATCAACGAATATCTTAATGCTCTCACCTACAACTTGCGTGCATCCTGGGCATCGTCGGGGAGCTATCCAATCTCAAGGTGAGTTTTGATCGGATCTATCCAACAACTCGCCACATCAATCAGTGCTATCAAATTTATGATAGCCAGGCCTAGGTCCGCTATTAAAGCTTCGTATTCTGCTTCGTTATTCATAATTGGAAAGTCCAACTTCAAAGCATATTCAATCATAAACCCTTCATGGCTTTGCAAGACTAGGCATGCACCACTAGATTTTGTTTTGGACGCTCCGTCAAAATGGAGAACCGAATACTCTTTCAGAGTCGCACCTTCATCTTTCTCTTTCTCTTCTCCTTCTAAGATTACTACCTCTTGTCCCTCCCGATTTCTTGGTCGTTAATGGTGCATTCGACCATAAATTCTGCTAAGGCCTGAACGTTAATGGCTGTTCGAGGCTTGTACTTGATGTCAAATTCTCCCAACTCAATCGCCCACTTGATGAGCCTTCCACTTGCCTTTGGGTTATGAAGAATGTTCCTTAATGGTTGGTCCATCAGGCCTTCAATCTTGTTGGCCTGGAAGTATGGTCTCAACTTCCTCGAGGTTGTGACTAGGGCAAGCATAAACTTCTCAGTAGTGGAATAGTTCAATTTCGCTCCATGGGGTACTTTACTCACATAGTAGACATGCTTCTGGAGCTTCTGTTCTTCATTTACCAGGACGACACTCATGGCTTGTTCAGAGACCATGAGGTTTAAGTAAAGGATGTCCTCCGAACTATGTTTGGCCAGCAACGGGGCATTAGTTATGTACTTCTTCAGCTGTTCAAAGGCCTCTTAGCTCTCAGATATCCACTCAAAAATTTACACCTTCTTCAGGGTTTTGAAAAAGGGCGGACATTTGTCTCCGGACTTGGAGATGAAACTCCCTAGAACTGCCATTCTTCTGGTCAGCTTCTGAACATCTTTTATGGAGTTTGGTGGCTCCATGTCTAGGATGGCTTTAATCTTATCGGGATTGGCCTCGATTCCCCTCTTTGAGACCATGTTACCCAAAAAATTTCCAGACCCAACGCTAAAAGCACACTTGGTGGGGTTTAACATCATCTTGTGGTGCCTTGACACTTCAAATACCTCTCTGAGGTGATTAATATGATCGGCCTTGGCTAGGATTTTGACTTACATGTCATCAAGATAGACTTCCATGGTCTTTTCAAATAGATGCATAAATATCTTATTTACCAACCTCTGGTAGGTAGCTCCTGCATTCTTAAGTCGAAAAGCCATAACAAGATAATAAAAGACACCAACGTGAGTTATGAAAGATACCTTGGGGGTGTTATATTTGTGCATTTTGATCTGATTGTAACCGCTGAAGCCATCCATGAAACTCATCATCTCATGTCCAGTATTAACATCGATCAGGGTATCAATCCTTGGTAGGGGTAGCAGTCCTTAGGACATGCATCATTCAAGTCAGTATAGTCGATGCATATTCTCCACTTTCCATTGGCCTTCTTGACCATTACGGGGTTGGCCAACCACTCAGAGAATTGCACTTCCTCTATAAATCCAGTTTCTAGGATCTTCCTGACCCCTATTTAATGCCTTCCATTCTGACGGGGCATAAGTTCTCTTCTTCTGCTTTATGGCCTTCCGAGCTGGATCGATATTCAACTTATGAGTTATAAGGTTGGTGTCAATCCCAAGCATATCATCTTCCATCTAAGCAAACACATCACTATTCTCTTATAAGAAAGTCATCATTTGGCCCTTCAGGGGCTTGTTCAAAGATTCTCCAATGTATTTGACCTTCTCCGGGTCTAAAGAGTCTAGGAGAATTGGGACTAAATCCCCCACTGGCTTTCCTCGAATTCTTCATTCTCAAGGACATCCATGTCTTCTATGGGGAGAACGTGCCCCAATTCCATCGGGCCTAAGTGCTGCAACATAGCAACTGCAGGCCATTTTCTGATCTACTTTTGCCTCACTGACACCGTTCCCAGTCAGAAACTTCAGTACCATATGATAGGTTGAGGACCGGCCTTAAATGCATGGATCCCTATTTTTCCAATGATAGCGTTGTAATTAGAGGTTTCCTTAACAACCTGAAAGTTTAACATATATGTGGCCTCTCTGGGCTCTTCCCCAATAATCATGGGAAGTTGTATTGCTCCTTCGACTTGACATTTCACTTGGTTAAACCCGTAGATGGATGCATCAGACGGAGTTAGTTGGGAGTCATTATACCCCATCCTTAGGAACATGTCATGGAACAAAATATCCACGAAAGCTCTTTTGTCAACTAAGACCCTCATAATAGGACAATTTCCAATTATTGGAGTGAAAACTAGAGGGTCATTCTGAGGAAATTTCAAACCTTAAAGGTCGGGGTCACCGAACTCGAGCATCATCTCTGATTTAGAACGCTTAGACGGCTCTCCGACTATACTCATTACTGTTAGGAATATGTTGTGTACTTGATGATAAGTTAAATAAAATACCTTAGTAGATTTAACTTAGTGAATTTTGTAGCACCCGACGAATGATCAATTATAGTCCCGACGGATGATTCAATATAGTCCCGACGGATGACTAATTCATATGCACCGGGTGAGTAGCTTATGTAATAATAAGTAATGTAGCATATTTCTGCAAACAACTTTGTGTAGATTCTGTAGTAGCATATGAGTCATGTTGACTACTAGTAGATATGCAGAATAGGTTGATTAATTGTAAATATTAGATGTCTTGTAATTCTGCATAAATGAAATGGAGTCAAGTGTCAAATACCTACCCGACGGATGATCAACATAGCTACCCGACGGATGATCAACAAGGCTACCTGACGGATAACAAGCATGTACCCGACGAATGATTAATTCAAATATCAGTTGACAGTGACAACACAGTCACATGCGTTGGGTGTTTGCAAAAGGAATGTGGCTGCCTGTTTAGCAGGGTTTTGAAAACAAAGAAGCATTACCATATCTATGCTATTATGAAGATATTCAAAGATGTTGGAATAGAGTAGTGAAGTAGGATGGAGTTAGACTTGATAGGTTTTGTTTTATTATCTTGTCTTATTACCATGTAAACTTGGTGATATATAAACTAAGTGTAGCTAGTAGAACAAACAACTAAGCAAACACATTTTAGAAGAGAAATAGAAAAGGCTGTAATTGTTAAGAATTTCTCTATAGTTTATTTGTTTGTTCACTTGTAAAAGCAGCTGTGAGCTATTCAAGGTTCACAGGGTTCTCTCGATATATATATATATATATATATATATATATATATATATATATATATATATATCCGGTGGATATATTCAAATCCACCAGAAAGTTTTAAAGACTTGTGTTTTTATTACTTGTGTTTTGATTTATATAATTCTTTCATTCCGTACTTTGCAAATAAAACACTTATATATTATTGAGTTAGAACAGTTTTAAAAATCTCAAAAAGAAGCCAGAATTACATTCAACCCCCCTTTTGTAATTCTTGTTGTATTGTTAGGGAATAACAATTACTTCTCTAGAATAAGCTTTTCGAGAGTTCCTTGTAGTCTCAGCTGTTGTAAGGCCTCCTGAGATTATGTTGATTACTGGCCCTCGGGGTTGTGGGTTACGATCCATGTCGTTACCCCTTCGTTCATCATCTCCTCGATCATTATCCCTTTTTTATCCTCCGACCTCTTCACCCTTAGTGAAGCGTCTGAACGTTTCTCCTTGGATCAAATACTCATTCTCATCCTTCAGTTGTGTTAAGTTCAAAATGTATATACAGAGGAGGGTTGAATGTATGTTCTTCATTTTTACTCTTAAATGCAGCAGATATTGAAATTATAAAATGAAATAAACAAACACAAAGATTTCTAGGTAAATATTCTTTTATTCAAAGTATAAATACACGGAGGCACTACACCATATTTGGCCTCTAGAAACACCCCAAAAAAGTGTAAAAATGGCCAAAACGTGTTACCTAAAGTAGAAAATTGGGCTATGGTTACACTTTTTAAAAATTTCATGGTGTTGGATTTGCTCGTGCTACAATAGGGGTCTATGGTTACATTTTGACCCTTTAGTAACATAGCTATAAATGTAACAATAGAACCCCTGTGGTTACACTTTCAGTATCTATGGTTATAAAATAAAAGTGTAACCACAGATCTACTGCAACACAGGTCAACCTTTAGTAACACTACAAAATGTATTACTATAAACTCTTTTGCAACACCTTTTTTACTATTGTAACACAATATTCTACAACAATTAAATTCTTTTGGTAACAGGTTTGTAGCCTATTGTAACACTTTTTTTAAAAACACTCTTGTATCTACTATAACACTCTTTTATTTATTATTATAATTTCCCCCATTTTTGTTAACATTAAAACATCAATTAATTGCACTTGTTAATTTTTGAAATGTAATAAAATCTGAACTAACTTGCAATATTAAGACTTAATACATATTTGAACTTTTGAAACGTTGATAAAAGTACAAGTTCATCCCAACAAATACAAAGTTCAAGCAACTAAAATAACCAAAGTTCTAATTAATTCCATCCAAAAGCCACCAATGTACTAGTTATAGCTAACTGAAATAAGTGAAAGGTTCCAATATCTTCAACATTTCCTCCATCTTTGAGAATCTTGTTAATGTCATCCTGTAAAAAACATTACGACCAAGCAGATTAAAAACTATTTAATATAACCAGCCGGATCTCGTAAATGAAACATAAAACAATCTGACAAATAACTCCATCACTCGGCTAAAAAATCACAAAGTTCTATAAATCAAAAATATATGAACTCCAATGATATGCACACGGTTCATACATTTCTCTATTAAACTGACTTGACCAAACTAACTTCTTTTCACAAACTATTGTATCTAAAGTTACAATAACACCTATATTTAACAAACATTAGTTCAATTCCCTTAATTTCCTCACTATATAAAAAATTCACATATCACTAATACCATATCAACAAAATAATAAAAATATACTGTGTTTCAATTTCATATTTTAGCAAAAATAAACACAAACAAAGACATCATTTTGATTGTTTTTAACATATAACAAAGTGCAGTATAACAGATGATGTTGTTTACGATAGAAATAACATATTTGTAATTACATACAAATATATTAGTAGTACTCTGTATAAGTTTTTTGGTATACATGCCCCGACCAATTCTTTACCTGTTAGAAGAACCCTTAGCAGCATTGATGAGCTCATCAGCAACGCACTCGGCTATAGTCTTGACATTCTGAATGCGCTCTCACGTGCACCTATTATAAGAAGATATATTGCCTAGTTGACACATCTCAATGGAGAAATATCAACAGCTTGACGCTTGACCACGAACATAAAGTCATTGGATTAGCTGAGAAAAGGGGGTGATCAAAAGGGCATAAACAAAAAAATTTCTCAATTTAAAATTTTAAACTTGTTAAATAGCATGCAAAGATTATCTGGCAGCAAATAAGTAAAAATAAAACCACATATTTTAGAATAAGTTATGTATGATAATATACAGACCAAATATTGTAACGCCGTAAAAAAATGGAATTTAGTCGAATAGGTAAATTACGTGGAACATCAAAAAACCAATATTATGTACTTCCCAGACTTATGGTATTTATCTAGCAAAGTGACCAAGCGCTCATAACGTGCTCGATCTTCCAAGAACTACATTTTGACAAGAGAGTATGTTAGGAATATGTCGTGTACTTGATGATAACTTGAACAAAACACTTAGTAGATTTTATTTAAGTGAATTTGTAGCTTTCAACGGATGATCAATCCAACATCCGTTGAAAGAGTAGCTTATGTAATAATAAGTTTAGTAGCACATTCCTGCATACTATAATGCCTTAGTGAATTAGATGTTGTAGAATGTTTAAGTCATGTTGACTACTAGTTTGATATGCAAGATAGGTTGGTTAATTGTAAATATTAGATGCCTTGTAATCTTGTATAAATGAAATAGAGTTAACTGCCAAGAAAATAGTCTCAACGGATGATTCACAAAGCTTCAACGGATGATCAACTAAAGCTTCAACGGATGATTCACATGGTCTCAACGGATGATCAACCAAAGTTTCAATGGATGATCAACCATAGTTTCAACGGATGATTCAATGAAGCCTCAATGGATGTTCAAATTCAAAAGAGCAGTTGATAGTGACTTGACAGTCACATGTGTGATTGTATGCTAAACTGAAGATATTCAATGATTCTGGATGGAGAAATGAAGGAGCATGAAATTAGACTAGAAATATTTTGTCTTATTTGTTTGTCTTTTTATCATGTAACTTGGTAATATATAAGCCAAGTGTAGCAAGTAGAACTTTAAGAATTCAATCAAGCAAGCAAGCAAAAACAAGAGAAATAGATAAGGCAAAATCTGTAAAGAATTTCTTTGTTCTTGTAGTTCAACTTGTAAGCAGCTGTGTACAACATTGTAACACAGAGTTCTCTACTTAATATATATATCTCTGGTGGAAAAGTTCAATCCACCAGAAAGTTTTTAAATACTTTGATTTTATTACTTTGTGTTTTCATTTCTATACTACTTTCATTCCGCACCATTGCTAAATCAAACACAGTTACATATTTGTAGCAGAACTGTTCTTAAAATTAAAAAGAAGCCAGAATTACATTCAACCCCCCTTCTGTAATTCTTGTTTAGATTGTTTGGGAATAACAATTGGTATCAAAGCAAGCTCTTGAAGAACAAAGAGTTTAAAGATCACAACAACTAACAAGATAAGCAGAAAAGATGTTGGAGTAAAGATTCCATTTCTGGACAAAGACAACTATCACCATTGGAAGGTGAAGATGCACCTGCATCTCCTATCTCAAGATGAAGCATATGTGGACTGTATTGAGAAAGGTCCACATGTCCCTATGAGAGATGCTACCGGAAATGAAACATCTGTCCCAAAGCCTAGAGCAGAATGGTCTGATCCAGATATTGAACAAGTTCATAAGGATAAGAAGGCCATGAACATTTTGTTTAATGGTGTTGATAGTGACATGTTTGACAACATCATAAACTGCAAAACTGGCAAAGAGGTCTAGGATACAATTAGAGTTATATGTGATGGTAGTGAGCAAGAAAGAGAAAATAAAATGCAATTCTTGATTCAGCAATATGAGCATTTTCATAGTGAAGAAAGTGAGTCACTCACTGACATATTTAGTAGATTTTAAAAGCTACTAAATGCTCTAGAGTTACATGGAAGGGTCTTGTGGCACCCTCCAAACCCGAGTCAGAAGTTTGGGGTTCACAACACATATACAATATATAAACCTGAATAAGAAACATTATCTGTAATGACCCTGCTTTACATAACCACGGATCGCAACAGGTTAAAGTATGAAAATAAGCCACAATCTTAACTTATTACAACGTACCAAATCCCAACTAATTTAACTTACAATTGATAATAAAAACATTCTTATAATCTGACTATCTCTATACCGCATGAAGCTTCTGCTAGCTTGATTCAACTTATTTGGAACCTTAGCCCGCACTTTGGACCGAGGAACTTCACTATCATCCATATTCTTTTCAACTGTAAAAAAAATATATAAAAGAATCGCAAGGGTGAGCTAACTAGCTCAGCAAGTCTTGATATCGATAACTGAGGTTAAACAATGATCAAATGAGATGATTCAAAGGAATCAAGTTTCTTTTTAACTAGTCATTAGAATTGGATATTCATTTTAAGTTTTAAAAACCAAGGTTAGGCTGCTGATCAGTCACGCACTAACCCCGAGCAAGCACACAACACTGCTCTACTTACTGGATCCAAGGCACACATTGGCCTAACTTGACCATTGGTATGGTTTGACCACGAATCTGGTCCACATATATAAAAACTATCCAATCCTAAAGCAGTTCAATATGATAACAATATGATTCAATAAAACAAGATCATAATCAATAATGGTTAAACGTTTGCATAAAACGTAAGTAAACTCATGGATGTCACAAGGGTATATCAGGTTATGTATAAGAACAGTTTTCCAGTTTGTAAAATGATTAGGTATTTGACCAATAATGATTTTTCAGGATATGGTTCTTTGATGTTATAAAAAATGATTGGAATATAAAAGTTTTAGTGTTTCAAATCATTCTTTTTCAGTGTTTGGTGTTTGGTAGTTATATTTTTGAAGAGTAGTATTATATTTGTATGGTTTGGTGTTTGAGGATCACAAAGGATGGTTTCCAAAGAATAAGGCTTACGGCTCAAGATCAAGAAAGAATCAGGTTTCAAGGTTTAATAATTTAAAGCACTTGCAGTATAAAATAAGAATTATTTTGATAATTAGCGACATGTTACGAAACAGTTCGAAAACATTGGTAATACATCTTGAAGAAAAGTTCAGGAATACTTGCCTTACAAGGCTTTACAACTATTACTGATTAACTCTGAGCCAACTCTGCCGTTCAGGCTTTAACGTCCAACCACTAGATCCCATTGGATTCGACTTCGACACTCAGGTCTTTCTGTTGAAACTCTACTGAACTCGTCAATTGACCACTAGGTTATCTTTAGTCCATCGTCCACTTTCAGGTTCTCGATCATAATCTACAGGGTTGAAATATCCTACGTTAGATGTCTACGTATGCTTGACATATCCTCAATACTAAATTTTACTCAATGATATTCAAACCCGACTCGTAATTATATGGATTATTATAATATAACAACACACCCAACATTCAGGGTTCACATTCTCGGGAAATCGGTTTGGTGTTTGCTTTCCGAAAATAAGTATACTTGTAATTTCACAAAATCAGGGTTATGGATTTTAGCAAATCATTTCATCACATCGTGCAATCAAATTCCATATAGAACACATATATATCTATATAACCATTTGACGTCCCGATAATCATCGAATACATTCCCGTATTTACGTAGTTCAGTTTCCCGGAAATCGGACAGCGCCTCCTTTATTTATCAGACTACCCGTCGAACACAATATCGACGTCAAATCAATTCACGACAACTATAATGACAACCCAAATCACAATCCAAATGTACGAATCCCAATCACCGATATTATTTAACTATTACTATTACTCTTATTCGCATTTTATATTTTTATTCATATTAGGACTCAGAATAAATTCATCACCGTCCACCGTCGACTCGCCGAAGCTCATCACCGACGGCGACAAAATTCGCTGGTTCCCGATACATCGGACCTCCTTCGCTAATTTTATCGATTAATTAAAATTTTTTTCCCACATAAATTTATTTCATGAATCTTTAATCAAGTAATTCCCTGCAGAAAAATTGGAATAGAAATTAATAAAGAAATTACAATCAACCAACACAGGCGCGCGAACCAAACACGGCCTTAACGGAAAACAGCCGGAAAGCGGTCGACACCACACCCGGAAATAGCCCACACATACCACAACAATCACAGAACAATTATTAAACTAAATCGAAATCATAAGGTAACTGCCAATTACAATTACAGCAGCACAGATGATTACCACGCCTGAGCACGCGCACAAACGCGCCAAGACAGAAACAAGGCGGCGAGTAATCGCCGGAAAGGAATGATACACGGAGGCAAGAAAGGTAACACGACCAACCTCACCATCCCCGCGACTGATACACACATACATGTGCATATGCTCGTGTATATGTCAGCCAAGCAGAGAAGGAAATTACAAAGACACAGCAAGCAAAGCAAAGAAACTGAAGATGAAGTCGTGCGACCCTAAAAAGAAAAAGGGGTGAAGTATTTTTTTTAATTAGATGAAACGTGTAATAACCAGAAATAATGCACTCTCCTGTACTGCCACGTGTCCTTTTTTTCTTTTGGAAGCTTAATTTTTATCCTATTCTGGAATTTAACGAGTAATCGCGTACTGAAAAATAATCTGAAGTTTACCAAACAATTTTTTTAAAATACTGCAGATATCCCGAATTTTATAAAAATGTAAATTTCATAATTTAAAAATAATTTCTGAAACGCAGTATATACCCGTATTTCACATTTAACGAACCGAGGTGTACTTAAAACAGATTCTGAAAATCATGAAAATAGTCTTAAAATATTACAAATATCCCGAAGTTAATAAAAACATGAGTTTTGGAATTTTAAAATAATTTTTAAAATACTCTTTATATCCGCTTTTGTCAATAAAGCGAGACAACGAGCGCGTGAAATTAAATCCGAAAATTTCCAAAATAATTTTAAAATTCTCGGAATATTCCAAACTTAAATAAATATGAGTTTTATAATTTTTGAAGAATTCTAGAATTAAATATGGATTTTACAAATAAAAGCATTCAGAAAATCATTTCAAGATAAATAATTAATAAAATATTGATTTCTCAATTTTATAAAATCCTAATAATAATTATTGTAATTATAAAATCATAAAAAAATAATTTTAGAAATATTCCCAATATTTATGCAAATAAACTTGCACCAAATCCATTTTTGAAAATGAAAACAATCCAATACAACTCCATAATTAATCATACGAACAACCCGGTATATTATAAATCACACATAAAAAAATCAAACAACGCATAGCGGTTAAAACCAATACATATATCTTATTTATTTAATAATTTCCAAAATTACATAATTTAATAATTCAAAAATACCCGAGTCGTTATATCCTTCCCCCCTTAAAAAGATTCCGTCCTCAGAATCTGGTCTAACTAAATAAGTGAGGATATTTGTCAAGCATATCTAACTCTAGTTTCTAAGTAGACCCTTCTACTTGAGGGTTCAAACGTACTCACAATAGGTATGCACTCATTTCCAATGATTTGCCTTTAACGATCAAGAATTTAGATCGATCACATATGCAGAACAACTTGGACAAGAGCCCCATTGGCTCCTGATTAATCACTTAATTTAAACCCAATACTTATCGCTTTAACATTGACAAGTAAAATACATTAGGTGTACACACTGATGTGACAGTCATATCATTCATGGACAACTTTATCTATATTTATCAATACCTCGAATGATTCACAAATGTTAGGACATAACCTGTCCTTTCCACTCAGATTTATCCAGTTGCTTACAAGACGACACTTTTACTACACTACTGGTCCTATTTCTATATTCATATTCTCTCTCAATATAATTTCGCCTTCTTCCTTTGCCTACTCCGAGATGCTTTAATCAATATCGCTACGCCCTTGGTGTGCTAAATTAACTTAGAATTTGACAACTTTCTTTCTCTCACTTTATCTCAATAAAATAAGGATCTACACCTGCGTTCACATGAATCTTGATAAAGTAGCATTCCAAAGCTGACATCGATGATAACTATTAATTCCTGTGTTTCCTTAAAACTCAACTTTTCAACCTATCTTACATTTCTTAAATCACCTCCGCACTTGGACTCTCCGTCTTAGGATGATAGGTGGTGCTCGTTTTCAACTTGGTTTCCAAATATTTAAACATTTCTTACTCCTTTTATTAGTTAAGGCTGAAAAGTAATCTCATATATTCACGTATTATCACCTTTAAGTATTTGAATTTCAATTTTTCACTCTTTCCAATTCGTCTACTAACTCCCCGGTGGTCTTAATTACATCCAATCCTTTCTGTCAGTATAAGGCATCTGTTACCATATAGCTTTGCTTAGGTAGTTGTTAATGGGTTAATTCAGAATCTTTTGTTAACCTTAGTCAAAATTTCATTCTTGAAGACTTATCGTATAGTTGCTTTCCTTCTGATCTTTGGAGAGAAATCCTTGGCCATTCCATGCAGACTTTCTTACTCCTTGAGTAGCTGAGGATGTTATCAATAAATACAGTTTACTTATCCAAGTAATCCTTATATACCATATCCTTTAATTCCTTATAGACAATTGATTTACTTGTTATTTCACATAATATCGCCAGGGTTTGCAATGCTCTTAATTCACTTTAATCATAATTTCTGATATGTTCTCAGGTCAGATCTTAAGTTAATTCTTGAGACATAACACACTTCTTGGATTAGGTTTCATAGGTACTAAATCTTTATAGGGGTCACTTATTCTTATTCGTTGTTTTATTGAACTCCTGCTAATCAGTACATAATTTCATAATTTTATTCTTTTTCGCTAATAACACCATTGATATATTTTACGATTCGCCTCTTGTAAAGTCACTTCCTGGATCTGCTTTATCCACTAGGCTTTCCAATACTTCGTCTTAACTCTTTGACCTGTCCAACACCTCCTGATCTATTTTAAAATTTCCTTCTTATACTTGGTTATTACTATTTTTCCTTAAATTTCCATATATCTTGGCGTTTCTTCAATAATTAAATACTTAATATTGTGAGTTCCATGTGGAATCTTATTTCTTAATTCTTCTACTTGTAGTATCCAAATGCTGAAAGAAAACCGGGAAATATCGTGATCGTTCTTCTGGGCGCTTACATTTCCTTTTTCTAACTACTAACATCGTGATCCATTATCTTCTCTTGACATTTTACCTTTCACCTCACAACTTCAACTGAAAGGTTACACTATCCATCTTTCTTCCTTTTGGATTATGAACTTTAGCTTCCAATTCCAACTTCGAGAATCCTATAGTTAATCCTTCTGATGTAGTCTCTATGTTCGTTCTCTCCTTTTTGTTTATCGTCTGCCACTACATTTGTTTTTCTCGTGAATACTTACTTTAAACTCTTATGGTCTGTATAAATCTTACACCTTTTTCCTTACATATCATGTGTCTCAATCATTCAAAGCGAATATGATTACGCTAGTCCTGATTGTGAGTAGGATACTTCTGCTCATAAGGTTTCGGTTGTCTAGATGCCTATACAATAACTTTATTATACCGCATCAACACACATCGTACTTTGTTATGAGAAGCATCACTATAAACTACCAAATCTCCTTGATATCTTCAAAGTGATAAAGCAGGTACTATAACCATTCCTTCATTTAACTCTACAAAACTTTCTTCACCCTTCTCCATTTCATACTTAATTATTACTTTTCCAAATTAGCTTCGTCAAAGGTATTGCAATTTTCAAGAAATCGTGTACAAATTTTCAGTATAGCAGGTCCATGGTAAAACTTCCTACATTTGTTGATGCTTTTGGCCTTTCTTTATTCATAATAACTTTAATTTCTACTGGATCTCTTTTGATTTTCTCCACATTGACTATTTATGCTAAGAACTATATTTCACACAACTTCTTTCTTCTCCAACTTCTCAGTTTTCATTAAATGCTTTGCATGGTCCTCCGTTGAATTTAAGTAATACAACTACAGCTTATCCAGATATTCCTTGAAGATTCTGTCCATCAAGTCTAAATATTACTGGTATATTGGTTAATCCAAATAACATTACTTAGAATTTTATAGCAGCAATACTTAATTTTGAAAATTATCCTTGATATGTCCATAGATTCAATCTCCAATTGATAACATCCAAATCTTAGAAAATACTCTACTTCTTTCATCTGATCAAATAAATCCTTAATTCGAGGTAACGAATACTTACTCTTGATAGTAAACTTGTTGAGTTTCCTCTAGTCGAAGAATAATCTCATACTTCTATTTTCTTATTAATCATTAGTACCGGTGCACTTTATGGGATACACTGGGTCTAATCGCTTCTTCTTCTAGCATCTCTTGCATCTGCTTTGCTAACTTCCTCATTTTAACTGGTGCCATTTTATGTAAGGCCTTGGTCACTGGCTTCATTTCAGGTGCTACGTCAATCGCGAGCTTCATTTCTCTATCGGAAAGAAATATTGATAACTCATCTGGAAACATATCTTGTAACTCCCTTAATTGCTATAGAATCTTTAATTTTGTTTGCCTCTAACTTTTATCTATCTCATAATTACCGTAATACTCACATCTTGATTATTGTAATCATCGTTAACCAATTCTTTACCTTTTTTTCCTTTATGCCTCATCATATTCTCATCTGACATCTTCAGAGCTATCTTTTTATCACGACGATTTGTCCAGGCATCATGTTTTCATAGTCAATCCATTCCTTAGAATAATGTCGAGTCCTTATTGTCTCAAATGATATAAATTCTTTACAACTTATTGCCAGAAATCTCAATTCCATCATTGGTATTTACTTATGTGACAATTACACGTTCTTGACTTGTTAGTCCTTTAATCATAATCTTATCAATTCAACAGAGTAATTCATCTCATCAATAAAATCTTGAGAGATAAACACTTAAGTTTCTCTCACATCTTTTAATACTTTAACGCATAAGGTATTCACCTTGATCATCCATATCATCACGTCCGTATTTTGAATAACATATTTCACAGGAAAATCGCGTATTCTTGTTCTTGAAAACATATTCCTTATTAGAGTAGATTCCCTTGATTCTTAGTGGATTCTTCACTGGGACTAGTAATTTGCAATCCTCGCCAGGTGCCCTTATTTCCTTCCCATGCATAAGACGTAGATGGAACTTCGTCCGCTTAATTCAGGATACGTTGATTTCTGTTTGAAAATTTCTTGCAAAGAACGACAGTACAACAAAACGACTAGAAGGATTCAAAATTCAACAAAAATAGAGTTGAAAAGTAAGAAGAAACAAGGATTTGAATATGAATGAGACAACCACATTGGTACTTAAGATGGCCAGTCTTTCATACCATAAGGCATACAGCACATGATTAGGTGGCGTCCCACCCGACTCTTCGTTATTCCGACAAAGTGTCTCACCATAACACTGTTCGTCCCACTCAGAAAGCAAAAGAAATTGAGGGAAACAATTAAATTTGAAAGGAATACAATATCCTCCTTTTCGATAACATAGCAAGGAGTTTATTTAAGAAAAGAAGTTCATACTTATTTAGGAATCAAAAAGGGAATATATGCTATAATATTGAAGACAAGAACGATACCATTGGTCACCATCCACATTTCACTTGTATTCATCTTTCGAGCTTGTTCGATCATATCTCCATTGTTTCATATAATAACTTTTAGAAATATGCTAAAATGCCTTTGCAGCTAAACATTATGGTAGATTCTTACTTATTAAGTCTCGCGTCTGTAATGTCGCACCCACACGTATAATACTTTAACAATTTGATCATAATGGCGTTCTTATCAAATAACCTTGAGTTTCCTCTTTTTAATTTGCAATAACCATAAATCATTCAACATAACGATCATTTTATTAATAATATTCTTCCTTTAGAAAAGTCTGGAAATTTTCCTAATCTTCTTCGGTCATGCCCAGGCTTCCGTTTAATCAATGAATTCTTCGAACTCTGATAATCCCAGTAATTGGATGAGTAGTTATTCCGTACGATGGTTCTGTTGTCAATCCTATCAGACAATACTTGCACCCATTTCTTCATAATCGCAGGTTACCTCGTTCTCTGTGTTAACAATACTGAGTCTGAAACAACATCCTTCCAGATAATCCGGGTCTTTTAACAAACAAGAAACTCAAGTAGTAACTTGACAACTAAGGTTTAAAACTTATTTTATTCAAAAAGGCTTTTAGAAATTTTGTGAGGAAAAATCTTTTTCGAAAACTTGTTAAAAATTTTGAAAATTTTGAAAATCACCCTCTGGTTGTCCTCACTATATGAGTTGGTTGTTGTCCTTCCGACCTATAACAAGGTACCATATTAAAGAAATAATTACATAAAAGTTCGTTCACTCCAATCTACCTTTTCTTCTTCATCGGATCCATTTGCCTTCCTTAATCGACGAAAACTTCAATTGTCGTTGCATGTTATCTTATTCATAGCTTCACATCAAAGCTTCCATACTGATAATACTCCCAACATTACCATTGCAGTAGTTAAGTAAAACAGGCTATCCAATAGTCAATAAGTCTATTTCATAGAACAAAGTTTGCTCGTATCACATCACATTACTACTTTACATATCGCATTTATCATATCATCGACATTTAATTTCACAAAAATCCCAGGTTTATACTTTTCTCTCTTACTCTTTCAAAATTCACCTGGTTCATCCCATACTTATTCACGGGTGGCTAAGTCACTAAGGGCTTCTTTTAATCCAATAACAACTATCCTCTGAAACACTTAAATCTCCTCTCTAAACTTCATCTCACCTCTATTTATAACTCAAGCGCTTACCATTTACTGTAGCTCTCGAATCCATCCTCGTAGGTACAATCGTTTCATAGGACAAATTCTAAACTGGAGGTATAGAACATGATGTAGGGTAAACTAAAGAGATACGCTCACAGCCGAATGTCCAGTGAAACAAGAATAAATAGATGGAGGTCCTTGAGTAAGTAATCTCATATCAAAAGGGGAAAAAATAGCGTAGAATAGCTTGAAGAAGTGAAACCGTTATAAAAGAAGGTAATGCCATTACCACTGGTAGAGGAACAAGGTGCAATTCCAATTTGGGAGAAGATGACGATCCTCGAACGAAAAGCTTCGAATGATTGAATGACACCAGGAAATCAAGATCTGCCATTGCCGTTGTCTGGGAATCACGTCCGAATCGCAATACGAATTGTGCCGGAGACTTACTATGTAATCGCACTCATCCTCGCGACGTCTTATCTTTCTATTTCCTATTCCTAATCCTAACCCTCTACCCAATCCCGACAATCTTGGCTTGTTTCAGTGACTTATAACCTGTAGCTCTGATACCAACCTGTGGCACCCTCCAAACCCGGGTCAGAAGTTTGGGGTTCACAACACATATACAATATATAAACCTGAATAAGAAACATTATCTGTAATGACCCTGCTTTACATAACCACGGATCATAACAGGTTAAAGTATGAAAACAAGCCACAATCTTAACTTACTACAACGTACCAAATCCCAACTAATTTAACTTACAATTGATAATAAAAACATTCTTACAATCTGACTATCTCTATACCGCATGAAGCTTCTGCTAGCTTGATTCAACTTATTTGGAACCTTAGCCCGCACTTTGGACCGAGGAACTTCACTATCATCCATATTCTTTTCAACTACAAAAAAAATATATAAAAGAATCGCAAGGGTGAGCTAACTAGCTCAGCAAGTCATGATATCGATAACTGAAGTTAAACAATGATCAGATGAGATGATTCAAAGGAATCAAGTTTCTTTTTAACTAGTCATTAGAATTGGATATTCATTTTAAGTTTTAAAAACCAAGGTTAGGCTGCTGATCAGTCACGCACTAACCCCGAGCAAGCACACAGCACTGCTCTACTTACTGGATCCAAGGCACACATTGGCCTAACTTGACCATTAGTATGGTCCGACCACGAATCTGGTCCATATATATAAAAACTATCCAATCCTAAAGCAGTTCAATATGATAACAATATGATTCAATAAAACAAGATCATAATCAATAATGGTTAAACGTTTGCATAAAACGTAAGTAAACTCATGGATATCACAAAGGTATATCAGGTTATGTATAAGAACAGTTTTCCAGTTTGTAAAATGATTAGGTATTTGACCAGTAATGATTTTTCAGGATATGGTTCTTTGATGTTATAAAGAATGATTGGAATATAAAAGTTTTAGTGTTTCAAATCATTCTTTTTCAGTGTTTGGTGTTTGGTAGTTATATTTTGAAGAGTAGTATTATATTTGTATGGTTTGGTGTTTGAGGATCACAAAGGATGGTTTCCAAAGAATAAGGCTTACGTCTCAAGATCAAGAAAGAATCAGGTTAAGGTTTAATAATTTAAAGCACTTTCAGTATAAAATAAGAATTATTTTGATAATTAGCGACATGTTACAAAACAGTTCAAAAACATTGGTAATATATCTTGAAGAAAAGTTCAGGAATACTTGCCTTACAAGGCTTTACAACTATTACTGATTAACTCTGAGCCAACTCTGCCGTTCAGGCTTTAACGTCCAACCACTAGATCCCATTAGATTCGACTTCGACACTCAGGTCTTTCTGTTGAAACTCTACTGAACTCGTCAATTGACCACTAGGTTATCTTTAGTCCATCGTCCAGTTTCAGGTTCTCGATCATAACCTACAGGGTCGAAATATCCTACGTTAGACGTCTAGGTATGCTTGACATATCCTCAATACTAATTTTTACTCAACGATATTCAAACCCGACTCGTAATTATATGGATTATTATAATATAACAACACACCCAACATTCAGGGTTCACATTCTCGGGAAATCAGTTTGGTGTTCGCTTTCCGAAAATACGTATACTTGTAATTTCACAAAATCAGGGTTATGGATTTTAGCAAATCATTTCATCACATCTTGCAATCAAATTCCATATAGAACACATATATATCTATATAACCATTTGACATCCCGATAATCATCGAATACGTTCCCGTATTTACGTAGTTCAGTTTCCCGGAAATCGGACAGCGCCTCCTTTGTTTATCGGACTACCCGTCGAACACAATATCGACGTCAAATCAATTCACGACAACTACAATGACAACCCAAATCACAATCCAAATGTACGAATCCCAATCACCAATATTATTTAACTATTACTCTTATTCGCATTTTATATTTTTATTCGTATTAGGACTCAGAATAAATTCATCACCGTCCACCGTCGACTCGCCGAAGCTCATCGCCGACGGCGACAAAATTCGTGGGTTCCTGATACATCGGACCTCCTTCGCTAATTTCATCGATCAATTAAAATATTTTTCCCACATAAATTTATTTCATGAATCTTTAATCAAGTAATTCCCTGCAGAAAAATTGGAATAGAAATTAATAAAGAAATTACAATCAACCAACACAGGCGCGCGAACCAAACTCGGCCTTAACGGAAAACAGCTGGAAAGCGGTCGACATCACACCCGGATATAGCCCACACAGACCACAACAATCACAGATGAATTATTGAACTAAATCAAAATTATAAGGTAACTGCTAATTATAATTACAGCAGCACAGATGATTACCACGCCTGAGCACGCGCACAAACGCGCCAAGACAGAAAAAAGGCGGCGAGTAATCGCCGGAAAGGCTTGATACACGGAGGCAAGAAAGGTAACACGACCAACCTCACCATCCCCGCGACTGATACACACACATACATGTGCATATGCTCGTGTATATGTCAGTCAAGCAGAGAAGAAAATTGCAAAGACACAGCAAACAAAGCAAAGAAACTGAAGATGAAGTCGTGCGACCCTAAAAAGAAAAAGGGGTGAAGTATTTCTTTTAATTAGATAAAACGTGTAATAACCAGAAATAATGCACTCTCCTGTACTGCCACGTGTCCTTATTTTTCTTTTGGAAGCTTAATTTTTATCCTATTCTGGAATTTAACGAGTAATCGCGTACTGAAAAATAATCTGAAGTTTACCAAACAAATTTTTTAAAATTCTGCAGATATCCCGAATTTTATAAAAACGTAAATTTCATAATTTAAAAATAATTTCTGAAACGCAGTATATACCCGTATTTCACATTTAACGAACCGAGGTGTACTGAAAACATATTCAGAAAATCATGAAAATAGTCTTAAAATATTACAAATATCCCGAAGTTAATAAAAACATGAGTTTTGGAATTTTAAAACAATTTTTAAAATGCACTTTATATCCGCTTTTGTCAATAAAGCGAGACAGCGAGCGCGTGAAATTAAATCCGAAAATTTCCAAAATAATTTTAAAATTCTCGGAATATTCCAAACTTAAATAAATATGAGTTTTATAATTTTTGAAGAATTCTAGAATTAAATATGGATTTTACAAATAAGAGCATTCAGAAAATCATTTAAAGATAAATAATTAATAAAATATTGATTTCTCAATTTTATAAAATCCTAATAATAATTATTGTAATTATAAAATCATAAAAAAACAATTTTAGAACTATTCCCGATATTTATGCAAATAAATTTGCACCAAATCCATTTTTGAAAATGAAAACAATCCAATACAACTCCATAATTAACCATACAAACAACCCGGTATATTATAAATCAAAAAATTAAACAACACATAGCGGTTAAAACCAATACATATATCTTATTTATTTAATAATTTTCATAATTACATAATTTAATAATTCAAAAATACCCGAGTTGTTATAGGTCTACCAAACAAAGGACTTATACCTCAAATTCCTTAGATCTCTGTCGAAGGAATGAAAGCCTATGTCAGTCTCATTAAGAAATTCTCAAGATTACAAGGAATTCACCTTGGATAGACTGTATGGGATTCTAAAGACCTATGAACTTGAAATAGAGCAAGATGAGAAGCTGGAGAAAGGAAAAAGAAAGGAGGATCCATTGCATTGGTTGCTGAGCAAGGAAAAGAGAAGGAGATAAAGGTTGAAGCTATTGAATCTGCACCAAACCCTAGAGTTTGTAAAGTTAAGGGAAAAGGGCTAGTAGCCGAACATGAAGAACAGCTTAGTCAAGATGACATGGATGACATAGATGAACATCTTGCTTTTCTATCCAGGAGGTTTTCGAAGCTCAAATTCAAGAAGAATTTTGAAGAAGCCAAGTCAAATAGAAACATGGTTGATAAGTCTAAATTCAAATGTTTCAAGTGTGGTTTGGCAGGTCATTTTGCTAGTGAATGCAGAAAGTCTGATTTTGGTAAAATGAAGTTTGAGCCTGTTGACTATAAGCAGAAATACTTTGAGTTGCTCAAACAAAAGGAAAGGGCTTTCATCACACAGGAAAATGACTGGGCTGCAGATGGATTAGAAGGGGATAAAGATACAAGCTATGTCAATCTAGCACTTATGGCCAAATTAGATGAAACAGAGGTCAATTTATCCAGTAATCAGGTAATCACCACTAATCTAGCACATTTATCTAAAGTTGAGTGTAATGATGCTATAAATGACATGTCTACTGAATTATATCATCTACATGTTACACTTAAGTCTCTCACTAAAGAAAATACTAAACTTAAAGAGAACAATCTATTTTTAAGTGAAAGAAACAATGTGTTATATACTCAATTTGTTGAATTTGAAAAACTAAAAATAGAGTGCAAGATTGC
Source organism: Apium graveolens (assembly GCF_009905375.1). Lineage (NCBI taxonomy): Eukaryota > Viridiplantae > Streptophyta > Magnoliopsida > Apiales > Apiaceae > Apium > Apium graveolens. Next base: position 89,530,209 of record NC_133648.1, read on the forward strand.
CAAAGATGAACTGACTGAATTCTTAAAGAAAGAGGATATTTTAAGAAAGCAGCTTGAATTAGAACATGAAGTAATTAAGGCATGTAAATCATCTAGAGATGTCCATGCTCAAATTACTAAAGGTCAAGGTATAGAATCCTTCTGTGATACTGCCTGGAAAAAGAGCAAGGAGAAACTTGATTCCAATTTGGTTGAAGGACTTTCAACGGATGTGGATTCGATGGATGATGAACATTATTCGTTGAATAATCAAAAGGATTATCCATCGAAGGACAATGTACGACATCCGTTGTATGAAAGAAAGCCAGTTAGCAAAGCCAAACTAGCTAAGCTAAATGAGAAATATGGATCAGTTTCTAAGAACTTTGTTCCAGGAGAAACAAGTCAAGTGAAATAGAACAAAAGAGTCAATGTAGGGCATCTGTCTATTAAGCAATTAAATGATAGATTGGAGAAAATTGAAGTGAAAGCAGAGTCTAAAAGGGAAAACAATAGAAATGGGAAAGTAGGAATTAACAAACATAACTACATGTGTGATAAATATGCACCAAGGAAAATCTGTGTTAAGTGTGGTAGTGTTAATCACTTGTTTGTTAATTACAAACTTGCTATGCCTGCTCCCATGTTTGCACCCCCTTCATTTCCCAGTATGCCTACAATGCCTGTGAATGTTATGCCTGCACATAATTTGAATGCACAGTTTGGTAATATGCCATTTGCACAAAATCCTTACTATGCTGCATTTAGTATGCCATAAATGCCATTTAGCATGCCATACTGGAATAACATGTTTGCACATAATATGCCTTTCCATGTTAGCAGCCTGTGCATGATAATTTTGTAATGATGAATTGTTTTAAGGGTTCTACTCAATTGACTAAGGAAGAATTTCAAATGCCTAAGTCAAATGAGGAGAATCCCAAGAAATCTAAGAAAAAGGATAACAAAACAGGACCCAAGGAAACCTGGGTACCAAAATTAACTTGATTTGATTTTGTTGTGTGCAGGGAAACAGAAAGAATATTTGGTATTTGGATAGTGGGTGCTCAAGGCACATGACTGGAGATTCTACTCTGCTCACCGAGTTCAAGGAGAGAGTTGGCCCAAGTATTACTTTTGGAGATGACAACAAGGGTTATACTGTGGGATATGGCTTGATTTCAAAGGATAATGTCATCATTGAGGAAGTTGCCCTAGTGGATGGAATCAAGCACAATTTGTTTAGTATCAACCAGCTTTGTGATAAGGGTAACTCAGTAACATTTAATTCTGAAGCCTGTGTTGTGACCAACAAGAAAAACAACAAAGTGGTTCTTACTGGAGTGAGAAAAGGGAATGTGTATTTAGCTGATTTCAACTCATCAAATGCAGAATCTGTTACTTGTCTATTTAGCAAGGCAAGTCAAGATGAAAGTTGGCTATGGCACAAGAAGCTGTCCCACCTTAACTTCAAGACTATGAATGAGTTAGTCAGGAAAGATTTGGTAAGAGGTATTCCTCAAGTGGAATTCTCAAAGGATGGACTGTGTGATGCATGTCAGAAAGAAAAGTTGATCAAGGCATTATTCAGAAAGAAGCTTGATTTAACAATTGAAGAACCTTTGTAACTACTACACATGGATTTATTTGGACCAGTCAATTTGTTGTCTATCTCAAGGAAAAGATACTTCCTAGTAATTGTGGATGATTTCTCAAAGTTCTCTTGGACATATTTTCTCAAATCCAAAGATGAAGCTAGTGAAATCATCATCAATCACATAAGGCAAGTCAACAATCATCAAAGTTAGAAGAATCAGGAGTGATAATGGAACTGAGTTCAAGAATTATGTGATGAGATCATTTTGTGAAGAGAATGGGATCATACATGAGTTTTCAGCAACAAGAACCCCATAGCAAAATGGAGTGGTGGAAAGGAAGAACCTATCTCTTATTGAAGCTGCAAGAACAATATTAGAAGAATCAAAGTTACCTACATACTTCTGGGCTGAAGCTGTAAACACTGCATGCTACACTCAGAATATTTCTTCGGTTAATCAAGCAAAGTGCATGACTCCCTACCAATTGTTAAAGAACAGGTAGCCAATATTAAACTTTCTTCATGTCTTTAGCTGTAAATGCTATATCTTAAGAAATCAAACTGATCAAAATAGAAAGTTTGATGCCAAAGATGATGAAGGCATCTTTTTTGGATATGTAGTTGGAAAAGCATATAGAGTCTACAATCTCATAACCAACATTGTTATGAAATATGTACATGTTGTGTTTGATGATAAAAAGATTGAAGGACTGCAAGATGGAGTTTTTTATGAAAGCCTCAAATTTGACAATGTTGAGATGATTTGTGAAGATAGTGATGATGAAAGTGATCAAGAACCAATATCTAAGGACAATGTAGAAAAGTCTACAACTAATGAAGCACATAATTCAACATCCGTCGAAATACCAAGTGCATCATCCGTTGAAAGACAATCTGCATCATCCATCGAAAGGAAAAGAACAACATCCGTTAATCCATCAATAGGAGTTGAAAGCCAAGTTAGATCACAATCAGAAAGAACCCCAACTTCAAGTCAAAGATCCACAAACTTAGGAGGAGTTTCTTCTAATCAAAACTCTGTCACACATCAAGACAACAATGAGGCCTCTTCATCTAGAGCTTATCTACCTCTACAGAGAAAATGAACTAGAGATCACCCATTTGAGCTAATCATTGGTGATGTTTCTTCAAGGGTGCAAACAAAAAAAGCAACTCAAGAGGAATGTCTATATAGCAGCTTTCTATCTCAGGAAGAACCTAAAAAGGTAGAGGAAGCCCTGTTGGATCCTGATTGGGTTTTAGCTATGCAGGAGGAGCTAAACCAATTTGAAAGGAATAAAGTATGGAAGCTGGTACCCAAGCCTAAAGGAAAGAATTCTATTGACACCAAGTGGGCATTCAGAAATAAGATGGATGAAAATGGCATAGTAGTTAGGAACAAAGCTATATTGGTTGTTAAGGGCTATTGTCAATAATAAGGAATTGATTTTGATGAGACTTTTGCTCCTGTTGCAAGACTTGAAGCCATCAACATTTTCTTAGCCTATGCAGCCATGCCAATTTCAAGGTCTATCAAATGGATGTCAAAAGTGCCTTTCTGAATGGAGATTTGGAGGAGGAAGTCTATGTTAGTCAGCCTCTTGATTTTGAAGATCCAAATTTTCAAGAATATGTCTACTATCTTTTGAAAGCACTTTATGGACTGAAGCAAGCACCTAGAGCCTGGTATGATACTTTGTCAAAGTTCCTTTCAGAAAATCACTTCACAAGAGGTACTGTTGACAAAACCTTATTCTTTAGAAATGTTAATGGATCTAGTATACTTGTTCAAATTTATGTAGATGATATTATATTTGGCTCTACAGATGAAAAACTTTGTAAAAAGTTTTCCAAATTGATGCAAAGTAAGTATGAAATGAGCATGATGGGAGAACTAACTTACTTTCTTGGTTTACAAGTTAAGAAAGTTAGTGGATTGCGGAGAAGAGTGCATAAGATGTAGTGTGTGATGGAATATTCATTAGTTAAACCAAATATATTTATGATCTTTTGAAGAAGTTTGACTTAATGGATTACACATCTGCAAAAACTCCCATGGCCACTGCAACTAAACTTGAAGTAAACACTAATGAAAAGCCTGTGGATATTTCAAGCTATAGAGGCATGGTTGGTTTACTTTTATATTTAACAGCCAGTAGGCCAGATATAATGTTTTCTACTTGTTTTTGTGCTAGATTTCAGGCTGATCCTAGAGAATCTCACTTAATAGCTATTAAGAGATTTTTCAGATATCTCAAAGGAACACCAAAACTTGGCATTTGGTATCCTAGAAATTCTGGTTTTGATCTAACTGGTTATTTAGATGCAGATTATGCAGGTTGTAAAATTGATAGAAAAAGTACAACAGGAACTTGTCAATTTCTAGGAAACAAGCTAGTATCCTGGTTCGGTAAAAAGCAAAATTCAGTTTCTACTTCTACAGCTGAAGCTGAATATATTGCTGCTGGTAGCTGTTGTGCACATATTTTATGGATGAAAAATCAACTGTTGGACTATGGTCTACAGGTGAATAAGATTCCTATATTCTGTGATAACACTAGTGCCATTGCAATCACTGAAAATCCAGTACAACATTCAAGGACCAAACACATTGACATCAAGTAACATTTTATTAGAGAGCATGTTATGAATGGTAATATGGAACTTCATTTTGTTCCAAGTGAAAAACAACTTGCAGACATCTTTACCAAGCCACGTGATGAATCCACCTTTACTAGGTTGGTAAGTGAGTTAGGTATGCTTAATTACTCTTAATTCATTTTGATGTCTAAACAAATTGATATGCAGCCAGAGTAAAAGTTGATGTTTCCTGTCAAAGATAAAATTTTGTCTAAGTCAAAATTTATATCTTGACGGATGATCATTATCCATTGAAAATGAATATCCGTTGAATCTTATCAGCCGTCGAAGTATCAATTATTACTCTGGATACTTTTATCATTATCCGTCGAATTACACTCAATCTTAGCCGTTAATTTTAAGCATTATCCGTCGAATTTACTTACAGCCTGTATGTATATTTCAACGGATAATCTTAGAATTTTGACAGTTTTCTTTATTTTTAAACGGCTATTTTGGGCTAATTTGATTGGTTACTCTATTTTAATTTTTAATTTTTGATAGTTTATTTCTAAGAAAGTATATAAGCTAATTTCATTTCTATTCTTTACTTTTATCTTTCTCAAGCAATCTCTCTAACTCCCTTCTTCTCCAAAAGTAAGAACTCTCTTTCTGCAGCTAATTTCAATCATAGCTATGGCACTAGTAGTCAAAATCATATCCTCAACTGGGTATGTTTATGAGAGGAACAACTTTGTGGCTCTATTAAATAAGCATATTCCAGCATCTAAAGACTATTATAAAATGATGGACTTCATACTAAACTGCAAACTGAGTTATGCCATGCTTGAGTCTCCAACCATTTACTGTGAAGTTGTCGAGGAAATTTGGACTACAACAATGTTCAATTCTTAGGACAAAACTATTACTTTCACTCTCAAAGGTAATGCACATTGTATTAACTGTGATACAATTTAAAAATGTTTTAAATTACCTGAAAATAACACACTTGCTCCACACATAGACACTAATGTGAGTAACATGCTAATTTTGATGGGCTATGCTCTTACAACCACTTAGTTAGGTGATGTTAGGAGAATGGGTCTTGGGAAAGAATGGAGTTTTCTGTGTGATTCCTTCATTAAGGTATTTTCTGGTAAAGTTAACAACTTTGATGTTGTAAATTATTCACTTGTTAACATGCTTTATATGCTTTTAATTGATAAGTATTATAACTTCAGTACTTTGGTCATGTATGAATTATAGAGTAAGTTAGGAGATATAAATAAGAGGTCTAAGAATATATATTATGCTAGATTCTTTATGTTAATAGCTAATTTTGTGTCTGGGGATCTCTCAATCTTGAACCCAGCTAACAAGTTAGATTGTTGGGTCCAAGAGAGAAGAGTTATTGCTGACCTGAATAGGGCAAATCACCACAAGGATGTTCCCTTTGTTTACATGCCAATCATGGAACAACCTCAGGTAAGTGAGGTAAATATTTATGTCCCTACTACTTCTCAACTACTTATTTCTTTGCAATCAACTGTGGCAATGGCACATGTGACAGTGACCAAACAGGTGCCTACCCAAGCCACAAGACCAAAAATCTCAAAATCCAAGTCAAAAAAAGCCCCCTCTAGTTTCTCTCAAAAGAAGCTAGTTGTAAAATCCACTAAAAACCAAGAGGGGAGTATGAAGGGAAGTGAATCTGGTGAGGGACATGGTGTATATCAAAGAAGCCCTAAGAATAAGGATGGAGAGGTGTTTGTAACCAAACCTAGCCAAACTGCAGTTTCCCAACAAACTGTAGTGATTAATAAGGATATCAAGCTCATTACTAGTTTCATCCTCCCAGAAGGATGTCATTATTGAAAAAAGCTCTCGACCAAGAGCACAGGCCAAAAGGGTTAGGGACACAAGCTCACCCCAAACTTATGCTAGAAAGAAGAAATCCAAAACACTTGGGGATACACAGGGTGCACACACTGTGCAAACTGCAGTAAAAGACTCAGTTACAGCACCTTCTCAAAGTCAGATTGATGTGCTCCTGTAATTGTGGAGTCACAGCCAAAATCTTTAGTGATAGAAGCACCTAACACACCAACTCACCCACAAATTCTCTAGATGTGGATATGATTCACACATCAATTCCTGATTCTCCATCTTTAAATCTCATGGAGAAGCCAAAATCTACAGCAAGTGAGCATCATCTTTTAGATGATTTATTGTCTCACTTGCCATTTCTTTCTGATTCTACTGAGAAATTTGTGTAAAATCTCAAATTAATCACCACAGATTCTACAGTAGTCTCTACTCCAAACTCTGTCATTTCTACTATCTCGTCGGATATTGTTCATCCGTTGACTAGTGATTGTATCTCGACGGATGTGCTTAACAATAATCATCCATTGACACTGTCAACTACTACTTTGACGGATGTTTCTCATCCGTTGACAATCACTGCACAACTTGAAATCTCAACTATTGTCACAAGTGCAGATGATTTAGTAGTTGTACAATCACTCTTAGGATTGAGGTAAGCGAGTGAACAGAGTGAGAGGTTGAGTTGCTCTCAGGCAAAAGGAGAGGAAAAGAGTGAAAATATGCAAGCTATTTATTCCAGCTTGGAAAAAGTGGGTGAGTGGAGTCCCACCTTAGTAAGTGAAGGTGAGGGTATGAGGGTGGGAAGCCAAGGGGAGCCCTTGATACAAGAAAAGAGAGATTATGAGAGAAAATCAGGTATAGAAAATCAGGTATAGAAGAAAGGTTAAGGGAACCCAAGTAATAAGATCCCGGGTATGATCCCTCAAACGATAAATGAAAACGAAAGTTAAGCGAACCGTATAACAGATCAGTGGTCATTAGCCAAATAATTAAAAGCTAATCAAAGAAATTAGTGGGGATGATGTCATCAAACCAATGAGAAGAGGACAAAGGAGGGAGGGTGACATCACATGGTGACATAAGCATGACCAAGCAAGTGTGTTGTTGGTTGAATTAGAACAACACAAAAATTACCATGGTAAAAAGGTAACAAAACAAATCAAAAGGTCAACCAACCAAGCCAACACTTCATTTTCACCAAAAACACAAATTTTTTTCACCATTCTTCATCTTTGCTCACGGCTTTTCTTCTTTTCCAAAGAAAGAAAAATGAAAAACCTAGTTCCAAGCTTTGTTAAATTGCAATGTATTTATCTAAGACTCCTTATGCATAGTTATGGATATCCTATAAGTTTGAGCTCCTAAATCCTTCACAATCTCTTCCTAAAAATAATGGAAGAAGATGGTGAATAGTGTTTTTCAAGAACTAAAATTTTTGTTCTTGAAGTTTTGTTTAGTTTAAGCTTGGATAAGGACTTTAAGGGTGATTCCAAGCCATTCTCTTGATTCTCCACTCTCCAAGGAAGGTATAACCCCTCCAAACCCTAACTTTATTTGAGTAATTAGGTTTAGTTTTGTTGATTTTAATTCATGGGAGGCTTGCTTGTTGTGAATGTAGAGATTAGTTAGTTTTGTGAAGTTTTGGAGTGGTAATTCTTGGATTGTTGATTAATGAACTTATGTGTAGTTAAATTCAAGTTTAAGAATAAGTATAAATTGTTAATGTTGAGTTGTTGGGGCTGTTATGATGTAGTATGGATGGATTTTTGATTGGGTTGTGATTGTGGATTGATTGTGGGTTGAATTGGAGTGTTTTAAATTTGGGTAATCGCGTAAACATAGCCGTCGTAATGTCTGATTTACTTTAGGCTGTTTTTGCTCTTAACATCAGGACCCGAGAACTCCCTGTTAGGTTTTGACCATTGCAATTTTTAGATAGTTCATGTTACGAGCTTCGTTTTGATATGTGGTTCGTTTGAATCCGATGTACGGTTTAGGAGGAACGACCGTTTTAAGTAACGGCGTTTCACGACCAAACCATTACCCCTCGCCTTAATTTGAAACATTGGTTAAGGACCTTAAATGACTAATTGGGGTATGAAACATTTATGTAAAGTGTATTAGGAAGTTGGTAAGGTACTCGCGAAAGAATCGCCTTAAAACCCTTAATGGTTAATTTATTAAAAATGGTGGAGCCGAGGGTACTCGAGCGACTTAAGAGAATCAATAAGCGCAAAGCGAGCGTTAGAGTCTAATTTGGTTAAAGTATAGATTTACAAGTGACTTTGGTTTAATTCCAACTAATATGTTGTTTATAGGTTACCAGACTCGCCCCAAGCCATTTATAACCCCCAGTCGCTCAGGCAAGTTTTCTACCCGTATAACTGTTGTTGTGATGTATATGTGTATATGCATGATCTTGTGATAAATGCATGTTTGTTATTAGCAAATTCTTGCGATATATTGTAGCATGTGATATGGTATATATGCATGCCTGTTTTGTATTCTTGATTTTTATATCTGTTGGTTCAAATGCTTATTAGTTGTATAATACCTATGCTAGAGATAAGCGGTATTTGCGTATACCCTTAGTATAGGGGAGCAAAAGGTGAACTTTTTCTAAAACCGGGAGGCTCGGCTCCCGAGTATAATATATATATATATGAATAGTTTTTAAAACTATTAATCGAATAAGGTTTATTCGATAAGTTATATTATTTAATAAAATATTACTTGAATATTCATTCGAGGACTTATGACTCCTTTTATTTTATTTAATGAATATTATTTCGAATATTCATTCGAGGGCTTGTGACTCAGTTTATTTTATTAATTGAATATTATTTGAATATTCATTTGAGGACCTATGACTCCGATTATTTGCTGAGATATATACTTTATTTTATTAAAGAATAAGGTGTCGATAATCAAACTTATCTTTGATTATTCAAATAAAGATAGTATTTTCGTATAAGTATATCTTTGGTTATTTAATACTCATTTCAAGTATAAGTTTTACAACTTCTACCTCAATTATTTGTTTAAAGATTATTCTTTATGGGAATATTATTTAAATAATAATATTCAGATATTTTCTAATATATTGGGACTGATTTACTTTATTAAATCAGCATTACTCCAAACACTCTTTAAAGTGTTTTCGAGTCTTTAAAATGATTTTTAAAAGTTAGAGCGGATCCCAAAACTCATTTTTATATATTTAAGATCTTCCTTTTAAAGGGGATTTAAATACTCGCTTAAAACCAGAGGGATCCGGCTCTGTGGTGTATTTTATATTCGCAACAAGGTTGCGGTTTTGGTAAATGAATTGATTACTTACCCAACATTCGGGAAGTAAGTCCATCTATCGAGTCGGCATATGCAACATGGGCTCAGTGGGCGTCCATGATAGTGTAAGTGGCTCAGTGGGAGTCCATCAAATGCGTAAGTGGTTGAGTGGCAGTCCAACATAAGGTCCTATTGCGACCAAGGTGATGACCAGTGGGGAATTCGTCCATCTACTAGTAGAAAATGGTTACTTATTGGTATCTTTGCCTGATCAGCAAGATATCAGGTTTATGCCAAGGTTTTCTCCTTTCCAAATTCATTGGATATTGCAACTCTATTTATAATTTTCATAACAGAGGTTTTCAAGGAGTGTATGAAATGTATATATATAGGTGTATATATATATATATCGGGACTTAATGAAGTATCTCGTAACTTCATTATTTATAACGATATTCAAAGATTGAATCTATTCAAATCTTGTCTTGTAGTCTCATCTATGTGATGAACTTTTAAAACTAATTATAACTTGAACGGTGGTAGTTCAAGTAGTATTCGAAAAAGATATAAGCTTATTGAAGTATCTTGTAACTTCATCTTTTCAACTTATATCTGGTTAATGATTATCTTATGCATGACAAAGATTTTCACAAAAACGTTGAGACAAGGTTAGATATATGAGATCACCTTGCAACGATAGTTTTATACAGTTATAAACTGGAACTCTGTGTATATTATACATGGCAGAGGATTTCAAAGATTTTGAAAAGTATATATGTATATATACTGAATATTTTGCGACTTCGTCGCGTTAAGATATCAGCTTGGTTCATTTCTTCTTGACCAAGACTTTCATGAGTACTATGAGAATGCTCATATATAGTTAATCATTATACATATTATTTTGGTGGGCTTGTTGCTCACCCTTGCTTTCTTCTTTCATCACACAACAACAGATAGAAAAGACGAATATGACCAAGCTCCCAATTCGTGAGCGGATAGGAAACGTTCCGCAGTTTCCTATAGGCGTTGATGTCGCTGTAGCTGAGGTAGGAACTACCAATAGGCTAGGCTTTCAACTTTTGATGTACCCGACTTATGTATCTTTATCAATTGTAATAATGGCAAAGAAATGTAAATCTATTCAGAAACCCTTTTAAGGTGTAATGGCATATAATTTTGGAATAAAATGACTCATGTTATTTTTGGATATTCATCTCTGAGACTATAACTTGTGGTGTGTGTGTTTATTGTTGTAATAACCCCAATTTTGGAGAAATTTTGAAACCCTTATGAATAGTGTTTTTGCTGAACGAGAAAAACTTTTCATGCCACGCTATGTAGGGGTTCTGTTATTGATCTTATGGGATATTATTAGTACTCTATGTGGTATATAAGTGTATGTAAAGATCGTCAGAATCCAATTCCGAACACTTTGATTTTTCCCGGAAATCCACAAGATACGGAGAGAATTGAGTATAAGGTAACAGGATAAAAAGGATTTAAATTAAAGGATTATAAGAGAGGATCATATAAGGAATACAATATATTGAGAAAGGTTAAGGGAACCTAAGTAATAAGATCCCGGGTATGATCCCTCAAACGATAAACGAGAACGAAAGATAAGCGAACCGTAAAACAAATAAGCGACCAAGAGACAAGCTTGTACAAGAAGCCAGGGATTGTGACATCATCAAACCGCAAGGTGTGGACAAGTGGGAGCATTATGACATGTGCAAGGTGACACAAGCATGACATGGGAAGGAAGGAGGTGTGGTGGCTTTTTAACCACACAAATTCAAGGGCAACAAGGTAATTAACTAAATCAAACACAAAAACAAGCCAACCAAGCCAAGCAAAATCATTTTCATCAAAATCAAAAAGAAACCAAGGCATGGTTCATCATGCTCTCGGCTTTTTACTATTGCAAATGGGCAAGAATTCAAAAACTCAAGATCCAAGCCTCCTAAATTGGTGAGTTAATTCCCTAATCATCTTCATGCTTAGTTAGGGCTATATCATGAGTTTAAGCCATTAATTCCTTCTCAATCTTCTTCATTTAATCAAAGAAGAAGACTATGAATAGTGTTTTCAAGTTTTTAACTTGAAGTTTTTCTTATTTTCTTGAAGATCCAAGCATTCTTAAGACTTCTCAAAGCTTCTTAAGGCTTCCTAGCTCCTCCCACCACTTCAAGGAAGGTATACCATCTCCAAACCCTAGATTCCTATATATTATAAGATGATTTTGATTAGTAGGATGATATTGTATCTTGTTGTTGTGATTAGAATTTGGGATTTGAAATGGTAGTGAAATGGAATGGTAAATGTTGTGGTTTTGATTAAAAGAACTTAAGTATGATTAAAGTTAAGCTTAGGCATAAGTATGAATGATTAAATTGAATTGGTTGGGGTTGTTATGATGTGATGAGGATGGATGTTGGTTGTATGTTGGATTTGAGGTTGATTTGGAATGGGTTTGAATGGTTTAAAATATTGGAAATCGCGTAAACATAGCCGTCGTAACGTCTGATTTTCTTTGGACTGTTTTTGTGCATAGCATTAGGACCCGAGAACCCCCTGCTAGATTATTACCACTGCCATGTTTAGATAGCTCATGTTACGAGCTTCGTTTTGATATGTAGTTCGTTCGATTCCGATGCACGGTTTAGGAGAAACGACCGTTTCAAGTAACGGCGTTTCGCGAACGAAACTTTTCCCCTCGCCTTACTTTGAAACATAGGTTAAAGACCAATAAGGGTTAATTAATGTATGAAACATTTATGGTAAGTGTGTTAGGCAGTTGGTAAGACACTCGCGAAGGAATCGCTTTAAAACTCGTAAAGGTTAAATTATTAAAAATGGTGGAGCCGAGGGTACCCGAGTGACTTAAGCGAATCAGTGAGCGCAAAACAAGCGTTAGAGTCTAAGTTAGTTAAAGTATAGATTTACAAGTGATTTTGGTTTAATTCCAACTTACTTGTTGTTTATAGGTTACCAGACTCGTCCCGAGCCTTTTATCACCCCAAGTCGCTCAGGCAAGTTTTCTACCCGTTATACAGTTGTTGTGATGTAAATATATGTATATGCATTATCTTGTGATAAGTGCATGATTGTTATTAGCAAATTTTGCGATATATTGGAGCATGCTGATATGGTATATATGCATGTCTATTTCGTAATTTAGGTTAACTATCTGTTGATTTCGATGCTTATAGTTGCATAATACCTATGCTGGAGATAAGCAGTAGTTGCGTATACCCTTAGTATAGGGGACCCAAAGGTGAACATATTTCTAAACCGGGAGTCGATGTTCCCGAGTATAATATATATATTTTTATATATATATGGTTATAGTTTTCCAAACTATTAATCGAATAAGGTTTATTCGATAACTTTATTTATTAATGAATATTATCTTGAATATTCATTCGAGGGCTTATGACTCCTTTTTATTTTATTAATTGAATATTATTTGAATATTCATTTGAGGATGTATGACTCCTTTATTTTATTTAATGAATATTATTTATAATATTCATTCGAGGTATTATGACTCCGCTTATTACTGAAATATATTCTTTATTTCATTAGAGAATAAAGTGTTAATAATCAAACTTATTTTCGATTATTCAAATAAAGATAATACTTTCATATAAGTATATCTTTGGTTATTTAATGTTTATTTCAAGTATAAGTTTTAATACTTCTACTTCAATTATTTTTATAAAGATTATTCTTTATGGGAATATTATTTAAATAATAATATTCAGATATTTTCTAGTATATCGGGACTGATTTATTTCATTAAATCAGTTTTACTCCAAACACTCTTTAAAGTGTTTTCGAGTCTTCAAAATGATTTTTAATAGTTAGAGCGGATCCCAAAACTCTTTTTTATATTTAAGATCTTCCTTTTAAGGGGATTTAAATACTCGCTCAAAACCTGAGGGATCCGGCTCTATGGTGTATTTTATATTCGCAACAAGGTTGCTGTTTTGATAAATGAATTGATTACTTGCCCAATGTTCGGGAAGTAAGCCCATCTAATTGAGTCGGCATAAGCGACAGGCCGGGGTACGGTCTATCAAAGTGTAAGTGGCTGGGTGGCAGTCCATCAACGCGTAAGAGGCCGGGTGGCGGTCCAGCACAAGGTCCTTATGTGGCCAGGGTGATGACCGGTGGGGGATTCATCCATCTACTAGTAGAAAAGGTTACTTATTGGTATCTTTGCCTGATCAGCAAGATATCTGGTTTATGCCAAAATTCTTTTCCTTTCCAAAATTCATTGGATGTTTCAAACTCTGTTCATACTTTACATAACAGAGGTTCCAGGAAATGTTTAAGAGATATATATATGTGGATATATATATATATATATATATATATCGGGACTAAATAAAGTATCTCGTAACTTTATTTCATTCAATAATATTTCAAAGATTGAATCTATTCAAATCTTGTCTTGTAGTCTCATCTATGTGATGAACTTTTGAAACTGATTATAACTTGAACGGTGGTAGTTCAAGTAGTATTGGGAAAGATATAAGTATATTGGGGTATTTGGTAACCTCATCTTTTAAACTTATATCTAATTAATAATTGTCTTATGAATGACAAAGATTTTCAGAAAAACGTTGAGACAAGGTTAGATATATGAGATCACTTTGCAACGATATTTTTTTATACAGTTATACACTGGGACTTTGTGTATATTATGCATGGAAGAGGACTTCCAATATTTTGAAAAGTATATATGTATATATACTGAATATTTTGCGACTTCATCGCATTAAGATATCAAACTTGGTTCATTTCTTTTGACCAAGACTTTCATGAGTATTATGAGTAGGCTCATATATTGTAAATCATTATACATATTATTTTGGTGGGCTTGCTGCTCACCCTTGCTTTATTTCTTCATCACACAACAACAGTTAGGAAAGATGGCCAGACTCCAGCAGACCCAGCGCAAACGCGTGGGAAGCGTCCCGCGTCTTCCCGTTGATGTTGTAGCTGCTATAGCTGCAGAGGTAGATCTATTGTAGATCAGACCATCTACTTTTGAGAATCAATTATGTATAATTATAACTTGTGGCAGATAATGGCAATTAACTGTAAATTTATCAAGTAATCATTTTGGGTTGTAATAACTTTTAAATTGTGGATTCAAAGACTTGTACTTATTTAAATTTCATCTCTGAGACTATAACGGGTTGTGGTGTGTGTTAGTGTGGGGTCACAGCATAAGGTTATTTATTATTAATTAAGTGAAGTGATATTGTGGAAAGAAAGACCGTGACGACCCGGATCCCCGACCCCGGATCTGGGGGTGTTACAGAAATGGTATCAGAGCTAAGCGTTATAAACCTCAGAGACGATGGGACGTTAAGATAATAAGTTAACTAAGATAATAAGAACTCTTGCCAAGTTCATAGTCGGGCTACCTAACGTAGCACTGACAGTTAAAACCCTTATGGGAACCCTTATAAATATCGTGATAGGAGCGTAGTTCGTTATCGTATATGGTAGCGGGACTCTGAACCCTGAGGTTGAGGAGCAACATCGCGATGATATTTTATTACTAATTGGAGATCGGATTGTGGATCCGATAGAGTGTCCTAATGCAGGACCGGATGATGTTGATATTGAGGATTTAGCGGTTGAGGATGTTGTCCTAGAAGGGATAGTTGTTGAGGAGGATCCCATGGAGGATCCTGACAGGATTGGATAAAGAACCACTGATGAATTGATGACCATGGTTTGGTCGACTACCAGAGGTAGGATTGGCCGGTCACTACCGGAGGTTCGTTCAAGTTGTAAAGATAGTAGCCCCTTTAACGCAGCTTACTCGTAAGACTGAGAAGTTCGAATGGACAGAGAAATGCGAGAACAGCTTTCAAGAACTGAAGCAGAGGTTGGTGATGGCCCTTATGCTGGCATTGCCGGATGGAAAAGGAGATTTTGTGAAGTGTAGTGACGCTTCGCACAAGGGCTTAGGGTGCGTGCTTATGCAACACGGTAAGGTAATCGCGTACATGTCAAGACAATTAAGGTAATATGAAATTCGATATCCCCGCCCATGAGCTTAGGCTCGTGGCAATAGTTTTACCCTAAAGATTGGAGGCACTACTTGTATGGAGAGAAGTGCAAGATTTACACAAACCATAGGAGCTCTAGTACCTTTTTACGTAGAAAGAGCTCAACATACGCCAGAGGAGGCGGTTAGAGCTAATCAAGAATTATGATTGGGAGATTCTTTATCATTCGGGGAAAGCCAATGTGGTGGCTGATGCCCTTAGTAAAAAGGAGAGACTCAAGATGATAATGACTTTGGGAGGGTTGATAAGAGATTTTGAAAAAAAAAAATGGAAATAGATATGAAGGTAACCGGAGCCGGTACCGAAAAGTTGTTTGAGATTTCAATACAGCCCGAATTATTGGAAAGGAACATATTGTGCCAGAAAAAGTGATGAATGAAGGCAGAGAGCCAACAAATAGATATGAGATTAATACCGAGAGAGATGATAAGGGAATAATGAGGTATTCCTATAGAATTTGGGTTCCGAAAGTTCAAGAGCGTAAGGATGAGAACTTAGATGAGAGCCATAGTTTGAGGAATAAGATTTAGAGCAAACCCTGAACGTGATAGTCAGGGAGGTCGCCATCAAGATAGAAGGAACCCATGACATAATGGAGTGGAAAATGAGGATTTTAAATTAAAAGATGACCCCAATTATGGGGAGTAGGATGAAACATTTCATACTAAGGAAACAGAAAGTCGAGTAAGGAAAGGAGACCCGAGACGGTACTCCTATACGGCAATTCATGGACCTGTCTAAAAAGAACTTAGACTATTATCCCCAACCACCACCCTGAGGAGACAGTGCGGTGAGAAATTCTTTCAGGACCTTTAAGTCGCTAAGCTCTCAGAGTTCCATGGAACAAGCTGACCCAGCCGAGGCAAGAGCCTGGCTAAAGGAAATATAGGAATCATTTGAGATTCTAAATGATTGACGAATCTCAAAAGGACTGTTTTTGTCACTTACCCTCCCAAGAGAGAGACCACCCGCTGGTGAAAGGCCAAGGAAGGCACGGAGCAAGAGATTATAATAAACTGATTAAAGTTCAACCAATTGTTTTCGGGAAAGTAATTCCCAAGGTTATGGAATAGTGTAAAAGCTTTAGAGCCAGAACAAAGGCAGACGAGTATGATGAATTATGAATCTAAGTTGTAAAAGTTATCAAGATTTGTTCTGAAGACACGAATCCAGAATGACGGGATGTTTGAAATCAATGCTTATGTTGTGTTGGTTCATGAAATAACGATAAGAGAAAGGAATATAAAGGCAAGAGAGTTTGAGGAATGATAAGGGAGTTGGGTATGAGGAAACCCTAAAGACTCGTAGAAATAGAAATAGAAGAGTATGTAATCGTCAGGATGAGGGTGATTCACCATGAGTTAAAATTGATGGTTGAAGGCATAAGAGTTATGTATATTTTATCCCCTTTAAGTTGGGAGGATTCGAGGAAACCTTGAGGTAATTCGAAGGATAAATAATGAGACGCGGATAGACTGAGGAGACAAGAAAGTAAGAAATTAAGAAAATTGGATGAAGGAAGTGACCTTCAAGAATGGGAAATGTAAGACCGGTGGCTTGATACCCAGAAAGGGAGACGCCAGGTATGAAAGATATCCCAATATTGAGGTGACTGTTGAGATAAACAACAAAAGTAAATAAGGAATTATTAAGAAGAAGTTCACGTTGAACACGACCAATATCTTCCAGAACATCCTTGTTATCGTTACCAAATTAGGCAAGACAAGCGGATAACCGTTGTTATCTTTTGGAGGCCATATGAATTGACCTCAATTTGAATAAGGATGCTATTATGAAGTTAGGTATAGACTATCGAGGTGGGAATGATGAATATGATAATCTATCAAGGAAATATGACTTGATTTATTCGTGGAAGGATGCAGGTACCTTTTAAAGGTGGAATTAAGGATAGAACATTGGTAACTTAAAATGAATCCTAGGGGACTGCATAAAGGTTGGCATGTCACCCTTAATAGGGACAGTATGAGTTTTGACAGTATGATTGGGAAAGGGTTAAGGTAACAACAACCTTTAAGAATCAGTGGAGAAATTTTGCAGAAGTATATAGACAATGGTTCTACTATTAGTAAATGGTATTGTGATATGCCCTGTATCTAGGGTATACAGGAGGAACGATTGAAGGATAACCTTAGAGGTTTTATAAGGAAAAAGGTAATATTCAAAATTCTCAAGAATAGAAATGTGGATAAAGGAAATATGACGTAATTATAATGATGCCAAGTGGGGCACGTGTTAAACCACGAGAAAGTATGGATCGAACCAGTAATGGTCGAAATTGTTCAGGGCAATTAGGACTTAAAAAAAAATGTTCTAAGTATGATTGAGAGTCAGTCTTGACAGTGATTAGCCTCTAAAGACTGAGGCAATAACTTATGGAAAAATGGTGATATTTTTTTTTTCTTTTTCCCATCTGATTTTAAGGAAAACATCTTCACTCAAGAAGTGATCGGAAATAAGGTAGAAAATTTATTTGGAGGTGGTTAAAATGACATTGACTGTAAGGAAATTTTACTATCAGGAAAGGCCAAAGAGGTGGCCGACACTTTAAAGGTAAGAGGATAATTATAGGCGCGTGTGCCAAAAGAATACAGTGATGATGGTTAAAAATTTGAAGGTTGAATTATGGTTTGGAAGATTGACATTCCTTCTGATGACTGTGCAATATCCAACCGTAATAGTAGTTGGTAAAAGTTTAATTCGTGTAATCGCCATGAACGGGCTATCTATCTTAGGAGGTCCTATCTTGGGATAAGCCAGGACCATGTTTCCAAAAGGACTAGACGAACCTTTGAGTTAAGTCTTCTATTTAAGGCATATGATTAAAAATGGTATTAACCTGCTATCGTTGGTTTGATTGAAACTCTTCTGCAATTTTATCTGCTTCATGTCATGAAAGTACGTCAGAGTTTGGAGTGTTCTTCATGAATTGTGATTGGTGGTTATGTTAACTCCTTAGGAGAATTTGATACGACATGTTTAGACTCAGTATGGTTAGATATTAAGATTTTATGGAAAAATGAATGACGACAGTAGGTCAGTGGTGGACCATAGTAAGGCAGCAATGATTCTGCGAGTATTGAGCTGATTACAACCGTGAGAGTTGTATTGGAATGGGTGTTGAGATTGAGTACCACTAATCGGGTCGTGGTAGTGTAAAAGTTATCATTGATAGACTAATTAAGTAGAGTATCTACCTAGTGAATAATTATTCTTTCTTATCAATAGAGAGTCGTATTATTATACGAGGAAGGTTGCGGTGCAAGCATAGAATTTTAGTAACGATGATGTATAGAATGAGATCCCAGATTCGATTTTCGATGTCGAGGGAGTTTCAAAGGTGATTATGTATAAGCTCGAGGAAGAGTGTGGGTCCATAGAATGATGGACGGGATAGCGAAAATATTTAGGCATGGGAAATACGAGGCTATAATGCTTGATGCTGATATAAATACGTATATGTTTTGTTCTCCTATGACAAACCTCTATAGTTCAGAGGTAGGTTCCAAGCCAGATATTTTGTGGCAGTATATTTTTTTCATATATACAATTCTCTTCAGTTCGTTCTTTTCTCTTCTTTTCATTTCATGTAAGCTGAGAAGAACAACCCTTCCAAAAGGGGAGGTATTGCCGAATGACTATCTATCTGTGTGATAGAAGCCGAGTAGGATACCAGCTATTGTTTAATTGCTTGTCAAGTACTAAAGGCTGGCCACCTTCTGTACTAACTATGTGATATAACAAGTGTTCATGATCATAGTGATCTCTCAACAAATTCCTTTACTTCTATTTGATTGATCAAATTTTGGAAAATAGAAACAACTGAAAAAGGAGTAATAAAGTGGTGGTAGTATTCGGAATGGGAACACATTCGTGATACTAAGGTTGACGTGGTTATTAAAAGGTTATAGAACGCTAACGAGCAAAAGTATAACCAATATAATATTAGGAACGGAAGGTAGTAGCGATTACGAACTGGAAAAGAATGGGTATTGAGAAGCAGAAGCTCTAATGCTAAAAGCAATAATGAGAGTCTGTGCAATAGACTTGAAAGAATTTGGAATGAGCACTTAATTCGGATTGAGTTATCTTACGACAATAGATCATATGTCATTATCGAGATGTCGCCTTATGAGATCCTTGAGGGAAGACAATGTCGATCTCCCTTATGTTAGGATGAAGTTGTAGAGCGCAAGATGCTCGGACCCGCAGTAGTCCAAAGGACCAAGGATATGATAGATCTAATCAGAGGACGGCTGGTAGTAGCCCAAGATGGACATGATAAGTATGTTGATTTGACACGAAAGGATAAAGAGTATGAAATAGGGGACCTAGTAATGATATAGGTATCCCTTGGAAAGGATTGATGAGGTTCGGAAAGAAAGGAAAGCTAAGTCTACAATTTGTTGGACCCTTGGATATATTAAGACGTTTGGGAAGTTAGCATATGAGCTAGCCCTAACCCCGAACATGTAGCAGGTCGTAACGTGTTTCACGTATCAATGTTAAGGAAGTGTAATTCAGATGCCAGATAAATAGAGGCATATGAGCGCATAGATATGCAACCCGACGTAACCTATATGGAGCAACCAGGAAGGGTTATAGAGTGAAAAAGAACAAGTGCTTAGGAGAAGGATTATCAAACTAGGCAGAGTTTGGTGGTAGAACCACAATGTGGGAAAATTGACTCGAGAGTTAGAAAGTGTAATGCTAAGCAAGTATCCCCATTTGTTTTCTATCTGATTCCGGGACGGAATCCTTTTAAGGAGGGGAGACTGTAATAACCCCAATTTTGGAGAAATTTTGAAACCCTTATGAATAGTGTTTTTGCTGAACGAGAAAAACTTTTCATGCCACGCTATGTAGGGGTTCTGTTATTGATCTTATGGGATATTATTAGTACTCTATGTGGTATATAAGTGTATGTAAAGATCGTCAGAATCCAATTCTGAACACTTTGATTTTTCCCGGAAATCCACAAGATACGGAGAGAATTGAGTATAAGGTAACAGGATAAAAAGGATTTAAATTAAAGGATTATAAGAGAGGATCATATAAGGAATACAATATATTGAGAAAGGTTAAGGGAACCTAAGTAATAAGATCCCGGGTATGATCCCTCAAACGATAAACGAGAACGAAAGATAAGCGAACCGTAAAACAAATAAGCGACCAAGAGACAAGCTTGTACAAGAAGCCAGGGATTGTGACATCATCAAACCGCAAGGTGTGGACAAGTGGGAGCATTATGACATGTGCAAGGTGACACAAGCATGACATGGGAAGGAAGGAGGTGTGGTGGCTTTTTAACCACACAAATTCAAGGGCAACAAGGTAATTAACTAAATCAAACACAAAAACAAGCCAACCAAGCCAAGCAAAATCATTTTCATCAAAATCAAAAAGAAACCAAGGCATGGTTCATCATGCTCTCGGCTTTTTACTATTGCAAATGGGCAAGAATTCAAAAACTCAAGATCCAAGCCTCCTAAATTGGTGAGTTAATTCCCTAATCATCTTCATGCTTAGTTAGGGCTATATCATGAGTTTAAGCCATTAATTCCTTCTCAATCTTCTTCATTTAATCAAAGAAGAAGACTATGAATAGTGTTTTCAAGTTTTTAACTTGAAGTTTTTCTTATTTTCTTGAAGATCCAAGCATTCTTAAGACTTCTCAAAGCTTCTTAAGGCTTCCTAGCTCCTCCCACCACTTCAAGGAAGGTATACCATCTCCAAACCCTAGATTCCTATATATTATAAGATGATTTTGATTAGTAGGATGATATTGTAGCTTGTTGTTGTGATTAGAATTTGGGATTTGAAATGGTAGTGAAATGGAATGGTAAATGTTGTGGTTTTGATTAAAAGAACTTAAGTATGATTAAAGTTAAGCTTAGGCATAAGTATGAATGATTAAATTGAATTGGTTGGGGTTGTTATGATGTGATGAGGATGGATGTTGGTTGTATGTTGGATTTGAGGTTGATTTGGAATGGGTTTGAATGGTTTAAAATATTGGAAATCGCGTAAACATAGCCGTCGTAACGTCCGATTTTCTTTGGACTGTTTTTGTGCATAGCATTAGGACCCGAGAACCCCCTGCTAGATTATTACCACTGCCATGTTTAGATAGCTCATGTTACGAGCTTCGTTTTGATATGTAGTTCGTTCGATTCCGATGCACGGTTTAGGAGAAACGACCGTTTCAAGTAACGGCGTTTCGCGAACGAAACTTTTCCCCTCGCCTTACTTTGAAACATAGGTTAAAGACCAATAAGGGTTAATTAATGTATGAAACATTTATGGTAAGTGTGTTAGGCAGTTGGTAAGACACTCGCGAAGGAATCGCTTTAAAACTCGTAAAGGTTAAATTATTAAAAATGGTGGAGCCGAGGGTACCCGAGTGACTTAAGCGAATCAGTGAGCGCAAAACAAGCGTTAGAGTCTAAGTTAGTTAAAGTATAGATTTACAAGTGATTTTGGTTTAATTCCAACTTACTTGTTGTTTATAGGTTACCAGACTCGTCCCGAGCCTTTTATCACCCCAAGTCGCTCAGGCAAGTTTTCTACCCGTTATACAGTTGTTGTGATGTAAATATATGTATATGCATTATCTTGTGATAAGTGCATGATTGTTATTAGCAAATTTTGCGATATATTGGAGCATGCTGATATGGTATATATGCATGTCTATTTCGTAATTTAGGTTAACTATCTGTTGATTTCGATGCTTATAGTTGCATAATACCTATGCTGGAGATAAGCAGTAGTTGCGTATACCCTTAGTATAGGGGACCCAAAGGTGAACATATTTCTAAACCGGGAGTCGATGTTCCCGAGTATAATATATATATTTTTATATATATATGGTTATAGTTTTCCAAACTATTAATCGAATAAGGTTTATTCGATAACTTTATTTATTAATGAATATTATCTTGAATATTCATTCGAGGGCTTATGACTCCTTTTTATTTTATTAATTGAATATTATTTGAATATTCATTTGAGGATGTATGACTCCTTTATTTTATTTAATGAATATTATTTATAATATTCATTCGAGGTATTATGACTCCGCTTATTACTGAAATATATTCTTTATTTCATTAGAGAATAAAGTGTTAATAATCAAACTTATTTTCGATTATTCAAATAAAGATAATACTTTCATATAAGTATATCTTTGGTTATTTAATGTTTATTTCAAGTATAAGTTTTAATACTTCTACTTCAATTATTTTTATAAAGATTATTCTTTATGGGAATATTATTTAAATAATAATATTCAGATATTTTCTAGTATATCGGGACTGATTTATTTCATTAAATCAGTTTTACTCCAAACACTCTTTAAAGTGTTTTCGAGTCTTCAAAATGATTTTTAATAGTTAGAGCGGATCCCAAAACTCTTTTTTATATTTAAGATCTTCCTTTTAAGGGGATTTAAATACTCGCTCAAAACCTGAGGGATCCGGCTCTATGGTGTATTTTATATTCGCAACAAGGTTGCTGTTTTGATAAATGAATTGATTACTTGCCCAATGTTCGGGAAGTAAGCCCATCTAATTGAGTCGGCATAAGCGACAGGCCGGGGTACGGTCTATCAAAGTGTAAGTGGCTGGGTGGCAGTCCATCAACGCGTAAGAGGCCGGGTGGCGGTCCAGCACAAGGTCCTTATGTGGCCAGGGTGATGACCGGTGGGGGATTCATCCATCTACTAGTAGAAAAGGTTACTTATTGGTATCTTTGCCTGATCAGCAAGATATCTGGTTTATGCCAAAATTCTTTTCCTTTCCAAAATTCATTGGATGTTTCAAACTCTGTTCATACTTTACATAACAGAGGTTCCAGGAAATGTTTAAGAGATATATATATGTGGATATATATATATATATATATATATATATATATATATATATATATATATATATATCGGGACTAAATAAAGTATCTCGTAACTTTATTTCATTCAATAATATTTCAAAGATTGAATCTATTCAAATCTTGTCTTGTAGTCTCATCTATGTGATGAACTTTTGAAACTGATTATAACTTGAACGGTGGTAGTTCAAGTAGTATTGGGAAAGATATAAGTATATTGGGGTATTTGGTAACCTCATCTTTTAAACTTATATCTAATTAATAATTGTCTTATGAATGACAAAGATTTTCAGAAAAACGTTGAGACAAGGTTAGATATATGAGATCACTTTGCAACGATATTTTTTTATACAGTTATACACTGGGACTTTGTGTATATTATGCATGGAAGAGGACTTCTAATATTTTGAAAAGTATATATGTATATATACTGAATATTTTGCGACTTCATCGCATTAAGATATCAAACTTGGTTCATTTCTTTTGACCAAGACTTTCATGAGTATTATGAGTAGGCTCATATATTGTAAATCATTATACATATTATTTTGGTGGGCTTGCTGCTCACCCTTGCTTTATTTCTTCATCACACAACAACAGTTAGGAAAGATGGCCAGACTCCAGCAGACCCAGCGCAAGCGCGTGGGAAGCGTCCCGCGTCTTCCCGTTGATGTTGTAGCTGCTATAGCTGCAGAGGTAGATCTATTGTAGATCAGACCATCTACTTTTGAGAATCAATTATGTATAATTATAACTTGTGGCAGATAATGGCAATTAACTGTAAATTTATCAAGTAATCATTTTGGGTTGTAATAACTTTTAAATTGTGGATTCAAAGACTTGTACTTATTTAAATTTCATCTCTGAGACTATAACGGGTTGTGGTGTGTGTTAGTGTGGGGTCACAGCATAAGGTTATTTATTATTAATTAAGTGAAGTGATATTGTGGAAAGAAAGACCGTGACGACCCGGATCCCCGACCCCGGATCTGGGGGTGTTACAATTATGGGGTCACAGTACAGAGTAGTTGATTGTTTATTAAGATTGGGTGTTATTAAGGGTAATGGAACTCGTGACAACCCGGATCCCCGACCCCGAATTTGGGGGTGTTACATGCAAGGTTGGATGTTAGGCTTCCATGCACAACAATGACATAGATAGCTCAAAAGATGAGAAAGGAAGCTGATTTAAACAGAAAATTTGAGGCCATGAACACAAGATTGACAAAGGTGGAGACATCAATGGCCAAGATACTTGAAAATCAGGACACTCAAACAAAGCTGCTACAATAGTTGGTAGCTGCACAAACCTCAACCTCCACTCAACTTGATGCTAATAAAAAGGGGGAGAAAGACTCTATCATCTCAGTTAGTTAGGGAGAGTTAATAAGTGAAGGGGAGAAAATGCTCAACATACAAGTCAACAAAGTAATTGTTCCAGCAATTGCTTTCACTAAACCACCAGCCTTGGACAACATTGATCTGATCAAGATAGCAGCAACTAAGTTGGAGTCAACTGAGAGATTGAAAAAGCTTGATGTAACAGCAGTTGAGCAAGAGCTAAATGAAAAGTGGAAGAAGCTTGATGAAAACATCAAGAAGAAGTTTGGTCCAATTGGGAAGCAAGACAAGGTCTTCTCTAACTTCTCTCAATTGAGATAAATTTCAGCTAATGAAATGAGCTTAGGGAACATGGAAAGGGGTCAACCCTCATCAATCAAATCTCCAAAGGCCAGTGTGATTTTTAAGCCAAAAAGAATCTATCCAAAGAACTCAGACAAAAATCCATTGGACCTAATGTATGAAACCCCTAAGCCAGATGAAAAGAAGCTACTTGGAAGATCAAATGCTTTCTTCAAAGATCTTAGAGACTCGGTGCTAAAAAAGAATTTCTAAGATCTACAGGAATGGCAAACTAATCTGTGTGTTGGCTGGATATCCACAGTTTGTAGAGGCTAAGAAAGAAGAAAAGGTGAGGCTCAAACAACAACAAAAGCAAGTAGTTTTAGAAGCCAAGAACCTAGCCAAGAAGCCTGCAACCATAGAAGTTGCATTGCCTGCTGTGACAACTGAGAATCTTAATGAAGGAAAGTAAGAAAAACCAAAGCAGATTAGGAAAATAAGGTACAAACTTCCAGCAAAGAGGAAGCTAGATTTCAATAAAGATAAGGAAGATTACATGCCAACCCAATCTACAACTTCAAGTCAACCAGCCATACCTACAATGAAAGAGGCTGAATTCAAGGTTGATCCCAACATAACCCTTTTATGGTGAACCTGTAATTCCTAAGGATGAACCTATAGATTGGGACAACATGCCTCTCCCTGATCTAAACATTCCAATCTATGCCAATCCAAGAAAGACAAAGAAAAGAGCAGTCAAAATGGTCAAACCTGTCAGACTTCAGTCTAAAGCATCAACCAAACCCAAGACAACTGTCAACAAAGGAGATCTACTCTTAATTTGTGACATCAAAGAATTCTCAGACATAAATCTTTATCTAGAAGAAATAGATGAAGTTAGAGCTATTGATGCTTACAAACATCTTCCATAAAGATTAGTCTTAGGTACAAGGGTGAAAGAGAGATGACATGGCCCCTTCACAGAATTCTCAATAAAGGCTATTCTACTTTGGTGATTGTCTTCTACTCAATCAAGAAGAACTTTGGATTCAACAAACTGATTGAGTTCATCTTGCATAGCAATCACCCAACCTGGATCTTCAAGAGCTTCACTGCTTCCTTTGGTTCCATTTATGATAGAAATCCAGAATGTATTTAATTATTTACAGTAACTCTTCTAGCCTTTACTCCAGTATCTAAATCAATGAGTACCAAATGCCAAGGATGTTCATTACTCCATATTTTTTGTCTTGGAAAATTAGCCTTGATAATCTAGCATTTTCAGCATTGTGTTGAGTCTGACTAGCGGATCCTTGTTCTTTTTTTTTCTTCTGATCTCCCTGAGTTGTTAATAGCATGATCTAAAGAATTTGAAGCTTGTAGATTGGTTCCAGGGACGGAATGACTATGCTTCTTCCAGTTTCCACTATAATTACTTGCATATGAACCACTTCCACTATCACCACTGTCAATTCATCCTTCAGAATCTGAATCTTGAGAACTAGTTCCAGAAATAGTTTGACTATCTTTGCTTATCTCAGGACCATTCCCATCGAGTCTGAATCAGAATTATGATCATTGACAAGATCATTTACATTTTCATCTTCATTTGGAATAACCTCAGGTTAGTCTTCATCATCATAAAGATCTTCAACATCTGGATTGTCTAGACTTTCTTCCTTTTGATTACATGGGAACTTGTTGCCATCAAATATTAATAATGACAAAAATAAAATCTCATAATCAAACATAATTCACTATCACTAAGTCTACTACCAAATATGAAATTCAACAAGAACTCATTAATTGTTAGACTCCATGGAAATTAAATTATGTCCAACTATGCTAGTCAACTGATTTTGACCTTAGTAAGTTTTTCAGAAAAAGGAATTTTAACAGAATTCACTATGATCCAAATCTCACCACTATCTTGTGATAAAAATATTAACAGAATTTATCAACAAATTTATTCAAGTATGTAGTGCTACATAATTCACCATGAACTAGTGACAAGAATTGTTACTAGATTTATCAGAAGTTTATAGTGCTACGAATATCACCACCAACTAATGATATGGATTGTCAAAAGTTTATGGTGCTACAAAACTCATCACTAACCATTAAAATAAAGTATCAGAAGTGTGATGCTACTAATCTCATCACAAACCACTGAAATGAATTATCAGAGGTGTGATGCTGCCAATACTTTAACAATCTTGACTTATGGAGTAAATAATAAAGTTGAATTGCTTCAAGGTCCATAAATCAAGCTACTAAAGCAAGAGACACAATAAATCAATGTAACAAATATTTAAAAAATACATGTATTTAAATATTGAAGGAAATACATGTATTTAAAAGCACATGACATACATTTAGATTTATGACATGATGAATGAGAACTAGGCCTGGTAGGCATGTTATGCTTATTATGAACTTTACCTTTATCTACTTTACTCACTATACATGCATATGCAAGATGCGAAGCAGAAATACATTTAAAGCACAACTTCATAGAAGAGTTAGGATTTAGAGGATCTTTATTACTAACACCTAACTTCCCATTTCTATTGCGTATGTTCTTCTTTTTAGCCTTGTGAACATCTCTATCATCTAAGTGAGTTTTAGGTTCATCACTAGAAGTTGACTCCTCAGATGACTCTATAATTGACTCCTCATCACTAGAGATATAATCCTTAACAAGCACCTCATCTTTATTAAAAGAATCAGAAGTAACCTTTTTGCATAACAAATTATTGTTTTTTCAGAAGCTTGTGATATATCTAAAGAGTTTGATTCAACATTATCAATACTCTCTAATTCTAACACATGTTTTTGTCCAACATCACTGGATCCAATGTCAATTATGGCTCCACCAATTTGGTTGTCAATAATTTCCTTTACACTAATAGCAGAGTCTTGATAATCTTTCAACTTAGATTCCAACTTAGCTATCTAACTCCTATGAACATCATCTAAAACTTCACTAGATGTGACCATGGTTTTTAGGAATTCATTATATTTCTTAATATTATCTAATTCAATGGTAATTAGGCCTAGTTCTTCTTGTCTAGTGAGTAGTAATCTATTTTCAGATTTTATTCTATTGAATTCCTTCTTAAAGCTGGTCACACTAGCTATAAATTGAAACAATTATACTCTTCTATCCTTATCACAATATTTAAAATCATGCCAAGATAGATTTGTAGTGGTCTCGAAAGACACCTACGATAAAGAGCTTTTTATTGATGTTGGATCATTGCATTCTTCTTCCCCTACATCTGTACCATTCCAGTTCTTTTTATCAATGACCAATACTTTGTCCTCATGCTTCTTCTGTTCGTCTTCATTCTTTCTCAGACAAGCTTCCTTATCCTTTGCTTGTGTGGACTCTTCTATTTCACTTTTAGAGTGTGACGCCCTGCAAATTCGGGGTCTAGATTTGGGAGTCACTGACCAATAAACCATAATATAATATACACATCAGAATAAATTAATAAATATGACCCCTTGCATGCAGCTGAATCGATCACATGTTATAGTATGAAATGGGCACTAATACAAACTAAATGTTATTGCAAGCCATAAGTCTATTTAGTTTTTACAGATAAGTCAATTTTTATTACAAAACTCTAGACTAGTCAGGCGTCCCAAACAGTCTATCTGGAAAACACACCAAACTATCTACAAGCACACAACTCCTGATTAAACCTGGATCTCAGGCCTGCTCTGGCCTAGCCGAAAGAATCAGAATAATAAACAAGTATGAGTGAAAGAAATGCTCATCAAGCAGTATATTGCTTATGATTTACGACAACAACAACAATATATCTGAAGAACAAAACCAAACAACAATACCCGAGTAGTATCAAAAACTGAGATAAGTTTTGATAATAAACAACACTTTTATATATTTTTAGGATTATAATCCTTGAACGACGGTATGTTGCCACCGGTGATCAGCCGCGGAGCAACACCGGTATGCCGAAGCATATCCAACTAAACAAAGGGTACCCAAGGAACATATTGGCCTAGCAAGGTATTATATCCTGTACAATACATTGCTCACACTGGATTTCCGCCACGACCTCTTACGCAACCATCCAATCCATAAAAACATTTTTAATCAAAAGAGTCCAATCAAACGACATCCTTAACAGTATAACTCCCCATTTCACATGGTCCGGAGTCATCTTAACAACCGATGACGAAATAACTAGGACAATTAGTTATTCGCTAATCTCAACTCAACGTTCCACTGTATAGACTAATTTGTAGGGAAATATAAAATGTTTAACTATTCTGAACTTAGAATAGGGAGACAATACTTGTAATATAACATAAGGAGGTTCGAGCATACTTGCATGATATAATTAACAATCTGATAAGTAGAATGGTACACTATTCTGAATTTATAATAGTACAGAAAACTCGCAGTATATCATGAGAAAGTTCAGGAATACTTGCCTGGTATAAGAATAAACAAAGTAATTCACTATTCTGGATTTATAATAGGGAAGAAAACTTGCCTGGTATGCTCGATAACTTCTTACTATAACTCTACCTTATAACGGCTGGCTACTGACTCCGTCTAACACTTGAATGCACTTCTTGCTACTCGATTCTATAAACAAAAGTACTATCTTAATTGACTGAACAAAACTCAATCGATGTAACTATACGTCTTGACGTCCACCCGATCGTTTGTAACTGATCATGGCATTTTAAAACTGTAAACAGATAGCATGCATATCACATAACACGTAATCATGTTATTCATATAATACGTAATCACATATTTCATGTAACACATAAGTCACATTGTAAAAACATAGGTCTCAGTACATTTAGAGTTGGAATCGGGTCAATAACGGTATTTATTAATCAAATACTAACTCAGAATGATTCACAAATCAAATTACCTTTCAATATAAAAGAAATTAGGTCTCTAAAGTATTTTTATTGGAAGCGAAATATTTTTATGAGTCTGTACGCGTTCGTTTCGTATTAAACGGACGAACGGTTTATTTATTAAGAATAAAATAAGAAATAAATAGGAATAAATCAATTAATAATAATATTAATTGATTTTAAATACCTAAATATAAATTTTAAAAGCTTAAAAGTAATTTTAGGAATTATTTAAATTAATTATAAATAAGTATAATTTATTTAACTATTTATGAATAAAATTAATTAATTAAAGTATTTTATCAATTAATTAAATCCATAAATAACTAAATAAAATAAATTATAAATAATTAAATCAAATTCGATTTTTGGAAAATAATAAAAGAAAATAATTTTTGGAATGTAAAATAATTAACTAAATAATTTTTAGAATTAAAAGAAATGGTTTTTGAAAATAAGAAAGAAATTTTGAATTATTTATAAAAGAAAATACCACAAACAGTTTTCAGGGTTTTAGTTTTGGATAAAAAGATCGAAATCAGGTCATTTTAAATCAGGAAACGGGACGAGTGGGTCAGGGAAACGGGCCGGGAGTGTCAAGAACCCTACCACAGCAACACCAGATTCCGGCGACGGCCAGGAATCCGGCAGAACTCATACGGGACTCTAAACCATCCCGTTTTTCACCGATTCTCAGCCATACTTGAGCCTTTCAACTCTACTAATTCATTCACGGCTTAATCAATCACAGAGCAACAATAAACACCTGGGTATCATCTTCTCCGTCGAGAAACCGACGAAGTTGAAGCGAAGCCGGCAGTTTTCCAGCCGAGCTTCGTTCCCGGCGATTACACCACCAATTTCAACTGTTTATATCTCAAATCAAACCTAGAATCAATAAAAATCTATTACAACTATCCAAACAACCATCCAATCAACAATATATATCACAAGATTCGATTGAAACTAACAATTAAAATTTAAATCGATCTATATCTTATATCAATCATTTAATCGGTTTATACCCATGAATCGATTGTAATTTAACAGATAACACTACTCATATCACTCAAACAATCAAACAATCACTCGATTGCAAACCCCCAAATTCGAAGGTAAGGAACAAAATCGAAATTTTTGATTGAATTACCCTTTAATGCAATTGATGGTATTAAAAGGAAGAGGATGATAAGGGTTTCAATCCTGTTATTTGAGCTTCGAAAACAGATATTAGAATTACCTTCAATCTTCCGCTTGAATTCTCTCATCTCAAGAACACCCCCACAACTAATTTCTATTTTCTGAATTTTTAATGAAAATATATAAAATAAATAAAAATTCTGTAGCTATTTATATTTACGGAAACTCAATACCCTAACAATAATTAAGGGTGTTTTTATCTCTTAATTAAATAATTAGGTCCAAAAATAATAATTTGGGGAATAATTTTAAAAGTAATAAAATATTAAATTTATATCAAAATTCCCCCAAAATTGTGGGTATTTGAGATATATATAATTCTATAAAAATAAAAACATGAATTTTGTGGGCTTTGACGTCCCGGTGGGGTCCCAGTCCGTTGATTTTTGAAAAACCAAAACGATTCCTAAATTAACAGAAAACCCCGAAAACACATAAAATACATTCAAATGCACATAAAATGAGATAAAACGAGTACCTTGATAAAGACGTTAATAAACACGCGTCCATATTGCGGATCGATTCATATAAATGCATTTTAAAACACATAACAATCAATCGAAAAATTTTCTGGTCCACATGGGAACACAAAGAGCAACTACTGCATGTCATATCATGGAAAATAAACATTTTAACTTATTTAAACACTTAATATTTATTTATTTAACACAAAATATTCATATAATTTTCCTGGATATTACATCCTTCCCCTTAACAGGAATCTGTCCTCAGAATCAGCCTAGAAAAACAAGTGAGGATACTTGGCTCACATTTCACATTCCAACTCCCAAGTCGATTCTTCAACCTTGGGATTCCTCCACAAGACTCTTACTAAGGACACAGACTTATTCTTAAGCACTCTTTCCTGCCGGTCTAAAATCTGCACCGCTCGCTCTACAAAAGACAATCTGGATGAATCTCGATTGGCTTATATTCTATTACATGATTCGAATTAGGAAAATAACGCTTCAACATCGATACATGGAACACATTGTGGATATGCTGCATGCATGGTGGTAAAGCTAGCTCGTAAGCGACCTTTCCCACACGCCTCAAAATCTCAAAAGGGCCAACATAACGCGAACTTAGCTTTCCCTTCTTCCAAAATCTTGATAAACATTTCCAAGGTGAAATCTTCAATAACACTGCTTCACCAACTTCACATTTTATATCTTTTCTAGCAGGATCAACATATTTGATTTGACAATCTTGAGCTGCCACTAACCTTTTTCGAATGAGTTTCACTTTCTCTTTTGTCTGCTGGATCAATTCTGGACCTAAAATCTTTCTCTCACCAACTTCATCCCAACAGATTGGAGATCTGCATCTTCTGCCATACAAGGCTTCGTAAGGCGGCATTCCAATACTGGCATGATAACTGTTGTTGTAAGAGAACTCAACTAATGGTAAATGTTCGTCCCAACTTCCTTCGAAATCTAGAGCACATACCCTTAGCATGTCTTCAATAGTTTGAATTGTCCTTTTACTTTGACCATCTGTTTACGGATGATACGCGGTACTCATATTCAACTTCGTTCTGAGACAATCTTGAAAACTTCTCCAAAATCTTAAATTAAATCAAGGATATCTGACTGAAACTATAGATACTGGAACTCCATGTCGAACCACAATTTCCTTCAGGTATAACCGAACCAATTTATCCAATGAGAATCATTCGTTGATAGGCAGGAAATGCGCTGACTTCATCAGTCTGTCAATAATAACCCAAATAGCATTATGATTGGCTTTGGTCCTCGGTAATCCCACTACAAAATCCATCGCAATATGTTCCCACTTCCATTCTGGAATGTCCAATGGCTGTAGCAGTCCACTAGGCCTTTGATGTTCTACCTTGACTTGCTGGCAAGTGTAACATTTACTCACCCACTCAGCAATTTCTTTCTTCATACTTGGCCACCAAAAGTTTTCTCTTATGTCTCTGTACATCTTTGTACTTCCGGGATAAATTGAATATCTGGAGTTGTGAGTGTCTCGAAGAATTTCATCTTTTAGTTCAAGTACGTTGGGTATCAATATTCTAGAAGAAAATCTTAAAATTCCTTTATCATCCTTTTGACTCCCTTTCTCTTCTTCTGTCAACTCATCTTGTTCATGGTTCATTACTTCTTCTTGACATCTTCTTATCCTCTCTAATAGTTCTGGTTGAAAAGACATTACACACAATATATCTGTAGACATACTTGAAATACTGACCTCTATTTCAAGCTTCTCAAATTCCTTGATCAATTCCTCAGATGAAATGATCATATTTAGCCAATCTTTCCTGCTCAGAGTGTTTGCCACCACATTTGCTTTTCCTGGATGATAGTTAATCATATAATCATAATCCTTGATCAATTCGAGCCATCTTCTCTGCCTCATGTTCAATTCCTTCTGGGTGAAGATATACTTTAAACTCTTGTGGTCCGTATAGATCTCAAACTTCTCTCCATAAAAATAGAGCCTACATATCTTCAATGCAAATACTATAGCTGCTAATTCAAGATCATGAGTTGGATACTTTTATTCAAATGGTTTCAAATGTATTAAAGTGTAGGATATCACCTTGTCATGCTGCATCAAAACACATCCCAATCTTTTATACAACGCATCACTGTAGATCATAAAGTTTCCTTGATCATCTGGTAAGACTAACACTGGAGAAGATACTAATCTGTTCTTTAATTCCTGGAAACTCTCTTTGCATTTCTCATCCCATTCAAATTTCTGGTTCTTTCTGGTGAGCTTTGTCAATGGCGTGGCTATCTTCGTAAAATCTTGTACGAATCTTCTATAGTAACCTGCCAATCCCATGAAACTTTTTAATTCTGTTGGTGTTTTTGGTCTCTTCTAGTTGATTATAGCTTCAATCTTTGATGGATCCACTTTCACTCCTTTATTACTAATCACGTGCCCAAGAAATCGTACTTCTTTTAACCAAAATTCACACTTGGAAAACTTTGCATACAATTTCTCCTGTCACAGTATCTCCAGAACTATTCTCAAATGCTTTGATGCTCTTCTTCTATCTTGGAATAGATTAAGATTTCGTCTATGAACACAATCACAAATTTATCCAAATACTTCTTGAATACTCGATTCATTAGATCCATGAAAGCTGCTAGTGTGTTGGTTAATCCAAATGCCATTACCAAAAACTCATAATGCCCATATCTGGTTCTGAATGTGGTCTTCAGAACGTCTTATGGATTAATCTTCAGTTGATGATATCCAGTTCTTAAATCAATCTTAGAAAACCATACAGCGCGTTTCAATTGATAAAAAAAATCATCAATCCCTGGCAACATATACTTGTTCTTAATGGTCAGCTTATTCAATTCCCGATAATCAATACACAGTCACATACTTCCATATTTCTTATTGACAAATAACACTGGTACGCCCCACGGGGATACACTGGGTCTTATAACTCCTTTCTTCAAAAGATCTTGCAACTGAGTTGCCAATTCTTTCATCTCAACTGGTGCCATCCGATATGGAGCTTTAGATACTGGTTCCGTTCCGGGTGCTAGATCAATCGCAAACTTAATCTCTCTATCGGGAGGTAATCCTGGAAGATCATCTGAAAAGACATCTGGAAACTCATTGACAACTGGAATTGCTTCTTATTCTGGAACTTCTTTGCTGATGTCTATCACATGGGCCAAATATGCCTCGTAATTCTGACGCAATGATTTCTTCGCTTGAGCTATCGTTAAGAACTTCTTATCCTGCTTACTCCCTCGAAATATCACCTTCTTCTTACTATCCAATTTCTGGAGTCTCACTTTCATGTTCTACCAATCAATCTGAGCGTTATTCTCTGACAACCAATCCATTCCTAAGATAACATCAAATTCTCCAAACTTAAAAGGTATTAAGTTGGTATAAAAATGATGTTCTGCTATCTCAATGTCACATCTCGGGCACACTCGATCAACGGGAACTTGGTTCTTATTAGCTAGTTCTATCATTAATGCTTGTTCTAACAATTCAACTTCGTAATGCAGTTAAACGACAAAATCTTTAGAAATAAATAACCTTGTAGCTCCAGAATTAATTAAAACTTTAGCATCTACATAGTTGACTGAAAGCGTACCTGCAATCATGTTGGAACTTTGAACAACATCCTTCATATTCATGTTGAACGTCCTGGCCTTTGGCTGGTTCTTTGTTGGTGGTCCTTCAATCCTTGCCACATTAGCTGCTGGATCTGTTATCTGGCGGTCCCTGGTAATATGCCCCATCTTTCCATATTTAAAACACACTGTCCCTGATTTTTGAGCTGAAGTCTGATTCTGACACTCATTAGCATAGTGTCCCTTCTGATTGCACTTAAAACACAACACATTAGCCTTAAAAATACCAAAGTGTCTTCTACCAAAAAACTTGCAATCTGACATTGGTGGACGATTGGACCTCTCTGATCTGAATTTTTAAAATGGCTGCCTTGTCCTCTATTTCCTAATTGCGGTCTTCTGAATCCCGCATTCTTATTACCTTGAAACTCTGGCCTTTTGTTGAAACGGCCCTGGGAATTACCTTGCTGCTGGCCTCCTCCTGAGATTTCTATTTTCCTTTTCTTTCCATCCTTTCCTTTCTCAGACGTGTCACTCCTACTTTCAATCACCATTGTTTTCTGAACCACTGCCACATAAGAACTCAACTCAAACATGGCTATTCTATTCTAAATCCAAAATTTTAATCCATGTTCAAACCTTCTTGCTTTCTTTTCATCTGTATCAACCTGATATGGCACAAACCTCACCAATGCAGTAAACTTGGCCTCATATTCAGCGACAGTAAGATCACCCTGTATTAGATTCAAAAACTTGATCTCCATTTAATTCTTCATATACCTCGGGAAATACTTCACCAGAAATAGCTCTGTAAACCTTTCCCAAGTTACAAACTTGTTGCCCAGTAATAATACAATTGTTTAAGGGGGGTTGGATACAATTGTATAGATGTTTTGAACAAGTATTATTATATAACAGTTCTTTATATTTTTGAACAAGAAATATTGTTTAAGGGGGGTTGGCCAATCGTTCTATTACATTTCCGTGAGGTATTGTGGATGGTGTCTTGGTCAAGGTGGATAAACTCATTTTTCCTGCTGATTTTGTAATTCTTAATTTCGAGGAGGATAAGAAAATTCCCATAATTTTGGGAAGACCTTTCTTGGCTACTAGCCAAACCTTGACAAATGTGCAGAAATGTGAGCTTACCATGCGAGTGATGGATCAGGATGTGAATTTTAATATGTTCAATTCCATGATATTCCCTACATAAAATGAGGAGTTTTTTAAGGTGGAAACGGCCGATACTGTGGTAAATTCTGATCTCAATCGATTGCTAAGGTCCGATGCCTTGGAGAAAGCCTTATTGGGGAATTTTGATAGTGAAGATGACGATGGTGATGAGCACTTGCAATATTTGAATGCTTCTGCCTGGAAGTGAAAGATGGATATGCCTTTTGAATCTATTGGATTGGAGGAGTTGAAAAGTTCTCCAAAATGCCTCAAGCCATCTATTGAGGAAGCTCCTACTCTTGAGCTTAAACCTTAACCTGAACATTTGAGGTATGCATTTTTAGGTGATGCATCTACCTTTCCTGTTATTATTGAATCTGACCTTTCAGGTACCGATGAGGAGAAGCTTTTGAGAATTCTTAGAGAGTTCAAATCGGCAATTGGTTGGACTATAGCAGATATCAAGGGAATCAACCCTTCTTGACTTTCTTATTATATGCACAAAATACTTCAAACTTATGAGAACAACAAAATGTATAAGGAGAAAGTCAAGAGGTGGCATGATCGGGGTCTAGTGCTCAAATTATTTGTGCCGGGGCAATAAGTTCTTTTGTTCAACACTCGTCTCCGTCTTTTTCCTGGGAAGTTGAAGTCAAGATGGTCAGGGCCGTTTGTTGTCAAAATTGTGTTTCCACATGGAGCGGTGGAGATTTTTGAGAATGATCCGGGCCAAGCATTCAAGGTAAATGGTCAGAGGTTGAAGCATTACTATGGTGACACGGCAAACCGCGAGGTGGTTAGTGTCGTTTTATTATCCGTTTGATCTCGAGTTCTATGTCAAGCTCACGACATAAAGCAAGCGCCTCTTGGGAGGCAACCCAAGTTTGTTGTAAATTAGTAAGTAGAGGAAGCAAGAAGAAAAGAGAAAATAAAAAAAAAATCAGAAAAGTAGAAAACTTCAGGGCCAACTTCAGAAGCCTGGTGCGGCCGCGCTGTCCTAGCGCGCGGCCACGCTGAAATCACTGAAAAAAGGCGCGCTCGCACTGATACAGCACGCGGCCGCACAAATTCTCAAACACAAATTGCTACAAAATCAATTTCCAACCGAATTTTACTCCACCACATCCCAAATTTCCCTCTCCAAATCAAACCCATTACTCCCATTATTCCCATAATTAATCCCACTTCTATTCCATATACAATTCTCTTTTCACCACCTATATATACATACACTCATACATAAACTTCTTCACCACTTCACAAATTCTCAAACACAAATTCTCTCTCAAAGAAAAAACTCTTATTCTCTCTACTCAAGTCCAATGGCACCCAAGAGAAAAAGAACACAAGTAAGTAGCAGCACCACCGATTCTTCAAGTGTGGATGGTGTAAGGCTGAGGTTCTCTACTCCCGAGGCTGAAGCGGAGTATACGAGGATTCTTTCGAAGCCGATCATCAAAGATCGAGGTTTTCTGCTATCAGGGATGGATGGTAAGCTATTGGAGATGATTCTGGAAATGGGTTGGGTTCCCTTTTGTGAGGCACCCGCTGCTGTGCCCATGAGTGTTGTTCGTGAGTTCTATACGAACACGAAGGCTGAGAAGAATGGCTTCATGGTGGTTCGAGGGAGGACTGTGGAGTACAGTGCGGAGGCTATTAGGACGGTGATTGAGCTGCCTGCGAGGAGGCCCGGAAAGGACACTTGGAATGATAAGACTATAGAGGACTTTTATCAGGATCTTATTGTTGCTATACTATACCATCCCAATACTCACTAGAAGATCAAGAGGGGTACTAATGAGTATTCTACGTTCCCGACTTCCAGCATGAACCGGTTTTCCCGTGCATAGAATGCATTTATTTGTGCTAACATCATTCCATCTTATCATGTGCATGAGATTACTGTGGAGTGTGCATGGCTGTTGTGGGCATTCTTCAGGGCGATTATGTGGATCTAGGGATGGTGTTTTATCAGGGTATTCTGAAGTTCTTGAGGGGGAGTACCACGGGGTCTATACCGTATGCGTCCGTCGTGATGAAGCTGTGCGTGGCAGTTGGTGTTCATCGGCCCGCACATGAGCAGTTACAGATCCCGAGTGCTCCTATTAATAACACTACTTTGGATACGATACAAGAATGGGATAGAGGCAGGCTCGATCTGAAGGGTCTTGGTTATACTTTTGACCACCTACCTGGTGGGAGGCCAACTATTGGGGCCACTCAGGCGAGCAGGATTGCTTGGAGATCTCAGCTAGGAGATGAGGCGGGGCCATCGCAGCACGCACAGGAAGAGGAGGAAGGAGCTGATATTGGAGGTGGAATGAGCATGATGCAATACAGGCGTCTGACTAGGAGGATGGATGTGATGCATGACATCCACAACAAGTTTGCATGAAATCTCACCCAGGTATTGGGGACAGCTTTCAGAGCCACCGGTGTTGACATCCAGTGGCCAGTATTTGGTGTGGATTTCGTGTATCCACCTCCGAACACACCTGACACTCCACCCATTGAGGATGAGGAGCCTGATTCTGATTAGGTAAGCCTGAATTCCTTATTATTACCTTCACTGAGGACAGTGAATATTTTAAGTTTGGGGGTAGTAGTTGAAGGAATATGTTTTGTGTTAGTCACATATAGTTGTATATTCATGATAGTTTAGTTTATATAGTTACATATTTTGTCATGTAGTTTTGCCATGTAGTTTTTTTTATTATTTTTGGTAGTTTTTATGTCAGTTTGTTCATATAGTTCATGCATTTACATTATAACATGATCCCTTAGTTGATTTTTCCAGTTTGACTTGTGATATTGATGCTAGTGTAGTGATGTCGTGTTTAAAGATGTTAAGTTGTATTAAGTCGATTTACATGCTAGAGACAATTTTATTTCACCAAGTCTTATAGGTTGCTTAAGTGCTAGATCATGATTATGATTTGTTTATTTGTCGAGGTTTAATCACTTGTTTATATTTAAAATTTAGGATATTCTCTTAATAATAAAATAACATTGATTTTTAGAAATTGGAGAAAAATTGGATTTCAGTGCGAGTTGTTGTGGCTAGGTGTCAAATGGCTAGTAGCCGGCTCATATTTATATGAGTAGTCTAGGGTTGAACGATATAGAGTGAAACGCACTCGGTCAGAAATTGAGAAAAAAAAAGAAAAAAAAGAAAAGAAAAGAAAAATAAAAAATAAGTGTTATGTATAATTGATCACGAGTGGGCTTTTTAGTACTCGAGTTATTAAGTTCTTAGGAGACTTTGTGCCTAGTGACCTAAGGCTTTTATAGTCTGGGATCCGCTAAACTAAAGCTCACTACATGGGTATTATTGTACAAGTCTTTTGTGGACCTCACTCATTGCACGATCAAATAAACATATGTGTTGTTTTGTTTGAATAAAAGCACGAATCCATATAAAACTCCAATATAAGAATTGAAGTGTTATAAGTT
The DNA here is from genome assembly GCF_009905375.1 of Apium graveolens. Lineage (NCBI taxonomy): Eukaryota > Viridiplantae > Streptophyta > Magnoliopsida > Apiales > Apiaceae > Apium > Apium graveolens. The sequence goes on from NC_133648.1 coordinate 89,569,979, forward strand.
ATTTTGAGTCTAGCTTTTTATTTTATTTATAGCCTTGCGATTGCCTTGATGAGTAGTTAGTCATGATTATTGATCTAGTTGCGATAATATATCTATAAGCAGTTGAACACACGCACATCTCTAGCTTATAAGTTGATTTGTATAATTTGATTGATCTTTATGCGAGTAACTGAATTTGTTGAGATGTTGCTTGTCGACTGGTTGAGTTATTCTATTGGGATCATTGCATTCATGCATTTTTGTTCTTGTTCTTTGAGTCTATTTATGCTTGAGGACAAGCATCGATTCAAGTTTGGGGGTATGTTGAGTGGCATTTTATGACACTTTATAATGCCCTATTAAGCTTTGAATTGATGCATTTGTACTCAAGTTGTTAGTGTTTTAACGTGTTTTCTAGTGTTTTTGCATTTCAGGCATTATCTAGGTAATCACATGAATTAGCGTTGTTTTGATGCTAATTTGGTGTTAAGGTGGTGTTTGAATAAAAGCTCGTGGAAAGCGGGCTCGAAGCAGCAAAGAAAAGAAGAAATCAGAAGTTTTTTCTAGAAGTACAGCGCGCCCGCGCTGGTCTAGCGTGCGGCCGCGCCAGGTTGTCAGAGAGGCAGCGCGCCCGCGCTGGTCAAGCGGACGTCCGCGTCGGGTCGGGATCACAGAATCCTGATTCTATTCTAATTACAATTGGAGGTCTTCTATCTTGCATGGGCTGCTATATATATTCAAATAAAAGATGTTTTCAAGAAGAGATTCATACCAGAGCATAAGGAGAGCCATAATAAGACGGATTTAGCATGATTCAACGAATACGAAGAAGATCTTGTTTTTTACTTGTGAATCTTTGTTCTAAGTTGTAATTTGGATGCTAGTTTTCTTATTTGTGAACCTTACTCTTGTTTCGTACTTGGTTCTGTTATTTATTCAGTATAAAGACTACGTTTATTATACCATGCTTTCATCGGAACCCACGTTAATGATGAGTCCGATTATGGGCTAATCGTTATTGTAGGGTTCTAGCGGATTTACTTATGGATTTCTTTAGTTAAATTGTTTTGATGCCTTAGTGTGTGGTGATTGTATGATAACCTAGTATTGGTTGTGCTTATTCATCTTATAAGAGTCGTGAACTTGTACGATAACGTGTTAATCTTTAATGAAGCGACAATGAATTTAAGGATTTAGAACTTGCCATGCTAGCATAGGTTCATGTTTTATTTTTATGCATGATTCATAGGTAATTTTAACCATCTTACTTGCCCTGTGTAATCATGATAAATAACTTGTGCTTTAAACCTTTATGTTGTCAAATTCTATAGACATATAGGGCCTCAATATATTTGGTGTCTATTCAGCTTCTATCTCTTTTGTGGATGTTTGGTAGTATGTTATTTGTGCAACAAAAGTTGGCGTTTAGCAGTTTCGTGTAATCTGATTAGTGTCATCACCATTGCATGCTAAGGTTAAGAACAATAAGGCTATCGAATGAAGTATTTAATGAAGTTAAAATCCCATGTTTGTCTCATATAATATACAACTCTCTTTACTCTCTTAGTTATAATTGTTAGTTTAAATTCATAGTTATTGTTAGGTCCCAATTTGTTTGTAGAAGGGGGGTTGAATGCAAACAATACCGTTTCGTCGAATAAAATGCGGAATAAAATTGTGAAACAAAATTCAAGTTAAATAAAACTTTTATTAAACTTGAAAGGTGTTACAACTACGGTATCGATTACAAGGGTTTAATCTCAAATCAATTATTACAAATTTAGAATAAATTCGACATGAACTTTTTCTATTTTTGTAATTAAAAGATCAAATGCTAAAAGCGATTTGAGATTAAGTTCTAGGGATTTTAATCCGCTAGATTGATATACAAGAACAAGATAAGTAATTCTAGTGGTTTGGATTTAACATTAACAAGCTAGAATATTTGATCTTGAATAAGCAGATGGAAGATGAAATATTTTTCTTTTGTTCTCTGCTTTTTCTTGTTCTGTGTCTTTGAGCTGCTCTGTTTTTGCTGATTGTTAAAATGATGTCTTCTGCTTCTTTTTAAATAATCACAGCCGAAGTTGTTGAGAACTGGTGTGACAATCCATTTGAGCTTGAATGACTTTCGGTGAGACAATCTAATAGAGCTAGGAAGACAATTAAAATGAACTAGCAAGACTTTCGGTATGACTATTGATTGTCATACCGATTGTCATATTAGTTCAAATGAAATTGTTTTTCTGAATACTTAATTGATTTTATTCTAATTGAAAATTCTATCAATTCAATTAACTGAATTAGCAAGACATTCGGTATGACTATCAATTGTCATACCGATTGTCATACTAGTTCAATCAGTTGTCTTTTTAGAATTATCACAGATTTTAATCAATTAATATTCTGAAAATCCTTAATATTAATTCTAAATTAATTAATCAATTTAATTCAATTAATCAATAAATTAATCCTTGCAGATATAATTTATTTTCTTAATTAAATTATATGACTTAATTAAATTAATAGAGAATTAATACTATCTCTGAGCAGCATCCATTCTTCAGACAATCTTCGAGACTTATGAATCAATTCCGTCACTTCAATGCTGACACTCGATGTACTGTCTGGTTCATGAGTGACTAACTTTCGTGACGTTTCTTCATGTCTTGACTTTGTTGTTCTGATTGAATCCTTGTAATAAATGATACCTTGACGAGATCTCTGTCACTTGATTAATTCCACGATCTTGATTTATATCACTGAGGCATGATCAACTTCTTGAACTTCTTCCAGTGAATCTTCAAGACTGCAGATGAACAATGTTTCTTTATTCTTTGACAGATGTTACTTTGTGAGATCTCTCTGATGCTTGATCCACTATTTACTTATTACATTCTTATTTGTGTTGAGTTAAATACTCGAATAAACGAGTAGGCTATGACATATGCCTTTCAATCTCCCCCTATTTGCTTGTTAGACAATAACAACAAATACCTAGAGGATAACTCAACTAACAAATAAGAAAAAGATATGAACAGTAATGTAAAGTAAATAGCAGAAAAGTTCTGGATTATATTTAACATTTTCCAGATTCCAAATGAAATTTACAAGTGAATACAAGATAGATGTTCCTCTAGCCTGAACATATAACTACGTTAGACTATCTTGATTCATAACGCTCTTATCATATTACATTGAGTTTTGAGCTAATTGACTTTAGTTGTCTTCTCTTCTGACTTCACCTTCTTCTAAATCTTGAAGCAATTCCTTGTCAAAGATACGATCTTTTTCTGAAGTGAAGCTTGCAGGTCTGACTGGTTGAACTCCAACTGTCTTCAACTTATTCTTGAGTTGATTGTACCTTTTAACATTCTTCTCACAATAAGCTTGAATCAAGTCAGCAGCTTGAGTCTTCAACATGGATGAATATCCAGCAGTTCTCAAATGATGTTCCATCCAGACCAGATGCTTAGCTGAGTAGTCTTTAAGAGATTGTACATCTAGCTGACAGATTTGAAGACAATCAGACTTAAAGAATCTCACTTGATGAGGATTGTTGACCACTTGAGGACTAGCCCTGCTGGCAAACTCTTTAAGTCTTTCCCGAAGTACTTCATTCAACTCTGAGCTTCTTTTCACTTTGTTTAAAAGAACCCAAATCTCTGACAACGAACGATTCTCGAATAGATGAAGTGACACCTTGAATGATCCTTCACTCTGACAATATACAAAAATGCTCATCTCATTTAGGGATCTATCAAAAGCAGCTGTGATCCTTGAGACTTCAGTCTTGATAGCATTCATGTACATGTCATTGTTAGGATTTGAGATTTCCAGCTTGTCCAGAAGATGTAAGAACTGCCTATCATTGTTAGTGCATAGCTGAGGCATATCGAGTACTCTCCTAGCTTCATCCCACTTTCCACCAATCTTCAGTCTGACATCTCTTCTCCTTTCTTGAGCTTTGATGTCATGAAGACGTTGCTTTTGAAGAGTTTCTGTTCTTTGAATGTCTTTTCTCCTGTCAATGATCTGTGAGACCTTCTTAAGTTCAGCTTCTTTTCTTTGCATCTCTGACTTTTCTTTCTGAAATTCTTGCTCAAACCTAGGATCCACTGTATCTTCTTCTTCCCAATCTTCAAAATCACTTTCTTCTTCAGCTTCAAATAACCCATCTTTATCTTCCTGAACTGGTTCAGTGGGAATGTCAAAGATATCGAAGTCATCCTGTTCTCCACTGTAGTAGGCATCATCAGCCTTTCCTTTATCTCCAGCAGAAGTATCTTTTTCTTTCCCTTTGGAACTACTCCCTCCTTTCTTCTCCCCCTTAGTTGAGGGATCCTCTACAGACTTTCCTTTGAAACCTCCACCACTTCCAGAGCCTGATCCTCCACCAGACGGTCCTTCAAAATAAGCTCTTTGTTCTTCATTAGGGCAATGAGAATTCTTGATCATGTAATATAAGTGCTTCATGCCTTCATTCAGATGTTCCATGCCCGTCTCTATCTTTAGAAATCTTGAGTTGTCTAGTGAATGATTCATCTCAACGAGGTCTTCAAGAGAAGTCATTCTTGTATGTAGGGAGCAGAAGTTGGATATGTCATCAGCTGATAAGTTTGGAGTGTCCTGAATAGAATTGAGCTTTGGTATTACAGTAGTCTTTAAATCTGAGATGTCATTCCTTATGATCGCAAGCTGATTGTCGACAGAGGTGGAAGAAGAAGACCGTTCAACCACTTGTGCTTTGAATGCTTGAGCTTCAGCTTGACTTTTAGCAAGTTCTTCTTTCAGGGCAGCAATCTGAGCTAACAGGTTGACAGTATCAGTGTCTGTGTGTGCTCTCACCTGAAGTTCACTCGTATTTGGTTCACTCATCTCACGTGCATGTGTTTCTCTCAATATGATTGCTCGTGAGGAGTCTTCCAATTGCTGTTCTTGTGTACCTGCATAAAAAATCACCCTAGCCTCTTCAAGAGAGGTCAGTGGTGGTGTAATGGGAATTCGCGAGTCCCGATCCTCAGTCAATGCTATCAAATCTTTTGGAATAGATGTCTGAATTGCTTCAGGGATAGATTGACCGAGTTGCCCTCCACTTTCTCCAGATAAATCTGCGAGTGGAGAATCCCATAAGGGAGCCAGAGGTGTTTGATCTGGGAGGGGAGAAAATGACTCTATTAAAGATGGCGGAGAGTCAGATTTTCCCTCTGAAGCATGTGAATGCTCTTCTGCCGTAACTATGGCAGGCACTGTAACCGACTCGACGTGCACTCCTCGCTGGATGTCCTGAGTACTATCTGGGGAAGTGTATGGTTCCATTGTGAGTAATGGAATTGTGCTTGACTCAGTACAGGATGCCATGGCCCGATGGCGAATTTCAATAGATGCATCCTGTTGAGAGGATGCCTCTAGTAACTGTTCATTGGCCATTTCAAAGTCCATGTCCTGTTGGGAGGACAAGGATGGGCTTTCAGATGCCTCAGAATAGGTTTTTCTTTTCTTAGGAGGAGGCAGAGCTGAGGGTTCACTCAAATTTGACATTTTACTACTTCCTAATAATCTTCTGGGTAACATTTTTGACAGTGGGGGAGAGGGTGAGATAGAATGAGACTCTGTGTTTGGCTCTATGACCTGGGATTGAAGCTGTGGTTCTACAACTTCATGGTCAGCCCTATCAACCACTGAGGGTCTGTTAACAGAAGTAGGAAGAGAGTGAGAGAGAGGAATTACTACCTGTAATGGAAGAGTCTGTGTGGCTTGTACCACTGGAGGTTGAGGTTGCTGTTCATGGCCGGGTAGATTAAAAATAGGTAATGGAATATAATTGGCCATGAAAGCAGATACAAGTACTGGTACTTGCATAAATTTGAAGGTTGTGTCTTGGCGAGTGTAAATCTTTTTGCTAACTGGTGGGGGTTCAGTTACAGCAGAGTTAGCAAAAAGTGATTTGTGTTCAGGGGTGAGTAGATGATCTGCTATGAGCATAAGAAAACGAGCATAGTAACATGATACCCTACGATTTGTAGAATGATCACGTAAAGCAGAAGTTAGACGTCTCAGGAGAATGGGAAAAAGTAGTTTGCCAAAATTGATCCTTTGATTGAAAACAACCGCAAGACCAATATACTGCAGGGTGGAAGTAATGTTATGAAAATTAGATTTTGTGCAGTTGGCAAACACTTTGGAAAGTGTATCGAAGAATATATCCCATTCAGACACCAAATTTGATTTAGAAAGTTTGGTTAAATTGATCACCCCCTGATAGTGAATGGCATTGAAAAAATTTGTGATATCATTTTCAGAGGGTAAATTACAGAAATTGTCTAGTGGAAAATTTAAAGCACGATTGACGACTGTTTCATCAACTACATACTGTGTGTTTGCGATGGTGAATGAAAAAGATTTTGAATCATCGGCCACAGTAGAAGTTGTGCAAATCAGTCTAAGAAGATCGACGTTTAAAATCACATTTGATTTAATAGCAGAGCTAACAATCGAATGATCATTTAAAAATCTAATCCATGGCTTAAATTTTTCAACATCACATTTTTCCGGATTAAAATAACCAACTTGATTATGCGCGACAATTTGGAAATTGAGAGCCATTTTTTTTTTTTTTTTAAAAGAAAAATAATAAGATACAAGCTTTTCAGAATTTTAAGAATAATATTAAGAAAATTCGAATTAATTAAATTAATTTAATAATTCGAATTAAATTAATTATAATCGAAAAATTTAGACCGAAATGTATCTCGTTAAAATTCTTAACTCACAAGCACAATTTTGATACACCAAAAGACACAAGTAAGAAATTAAAATTAAAATGGAATTTGAAGGGGCAAATTGATTTTAATTTGATTTTTGCGTTTTTTATAATAATTTTTATTTTTTTAAGAAAATTTCAGCAGCACTTCTATATGTATATACTTGTATGTATATATCACAAAGTGATGATTAAGTGTGCTGAGTAAAAACTCGAGCAAAGAATTAACAGGTTTTTGTTTTGTTCTTGTTCGAGGAGAGAGAAGAGAGTAAAAGAGAGTGAAAACTGTTAGAATTTCTTGAAAATGAACTGTTATGTAGAAAGTGATTTAACACAACAAAGCAACAGCCTTTATATAACAGCTGGTATGACAATCCGGGATTGTCATACCGATTGTCATACCAGGCAAAAGAAGGAAAATAAAACAAATAAAAACAACTAAAAATAAATAACTGGTATGACAATCTGATAGTCATACCGATTGTCATACCAGTACAAAATAATTCTGATATTAATTTTATTACTGGCATGACAATCAATAGTCCTACCGATTGTCTTGCCAGTTATAAAATTAATCTGATATTTAAAATAAGCAATCATTATATACTAAAATGATTTTCAGCAAGACAATTTCAATTGTCTTGCCGATAGTCTTTCTAGAATAAAATAAAATAGACATAACGGATTTATATTTTCACTTATACTGAAATGATTTTCAGCAAGACAATTTTAATTGTCTTGCCGATTGTCTTTGCAGTATTAAAATAAAATGAATATGTACAGACATCTAATTAAGTACTGAACCTTCATTTCAAAACAGTAAAACTGAAATAAAAACTTATAATTTTTACAGAAACAAAGATAATATATCAGAATTAATTATTTTTATTCCAAAAATAGATTTCTGTTGAATTTTAGCAAATAAAATTCATAGAAAAATATTTTTAGAGGAAATAAAATATTCTGAGATATTTTCAATTAACAAGTAGAGTAAATAACATAGATAAGATAATATATATTACATAGAAATAAGCAAGAAATATGATAAAATGATAAAATAAATTTGCAAATGAATTTTTCATTTATGAAAAATTTATTTGTAAATTCATTCAAGAACAGATTCCAGATATTAATTAAATTAATCACTAAAACTATTTAACATGCCCAATTTACCAACTAATCTGGTAAATGTGGATTCGTCAAGTGGTTTAGTGAAAATATCTGCTATTTGTTCTTCTGTTGGAACAAAAAATAGTTCAACAGTACCATTCATGACGTGCTCTCTAATAAAATGATACCTTATGTCAATGTGCTTTGTCCTCGAGTGCTGCACAGGGTTGTTGGTGATGGCTATTGCACTTGTATTGTCACATAAAATAGGAATCTTGTTCAATACAGAGCCATAGTCTCGTAGTTGATTCCTAATCCACAAGATCTGAGCACAGCAGCTTCCAGCAGCAATATATTCAGCCTCGGCCGTTGAGTTGGAAACTGTTTGCTGTTTCTTGCTGTACCATGAGACTAGCCTGCTTCCTAGGAATTGACAACTTCCTGAGGTGCTTTTCCTATCAACAACACTTCCTGCGTAATCTGAATCTGTATATCCAACAAGGTTAAAACCAGATTCTTTAGGGTACCAAATACCTAGATTTGGTGTTCCCTTAAGATATCTTAAGATTCGTTTAACAGCAACGAGATGAATATCTCTAGGATCCGCTTGGAACCTTGCACATAAACATGTAGCATACATAATATCTGGTCTACTTGCAGTAAGATAGAGTAACGAGCCAATCATACCTCTGTAGCTTGTGACATCTACCTTAATGGAGTTTTCACATGGTCCAAGCTTGACAGCTGTAGTTGATGGAGTTCTTGCTGATGCAGAATCCTCTAGATTGTACTTTTTGAGGAGTTCCTTGAGATACTTGGATTGACAAATAAATGTTCCATCTAACCTTTGATTTACTTGTAATCCAAGAAAGAACTTCAGCTCTCCCATCATGCTCATTTCAAACTTGCTGTGCATTAACTTAGCAAATCTCTTACAGAGATTATCATTAGTAGACCCAAATATTATATCATCCACATAGACTTGGACTAATATAGTATCATTCTTATGTTTTTTAGAAAAGAGAGTTTTGTCTATGACACCTCTAATAAAGCTATTTTCAATAAGAAATTCAGAGAGAGTGTCATACCATTTTCTTGGTGACTGTTTTAGCCCATAGATAGCCTTGAAAAGAAAGAAGACAAAATCCATATGATCTGGATCTTCAAAACCAGGAGGTTGCTCTACATATACCTCTTCATCCAGCTTTCCATTCAGAAAGGCGCTCTTGACATCCATTTGATAAACTTTAAAGTTTGAAAATGCTGCGAATGCCAGAAATATCCTGATGGCCTCAAGTCTAGCCACTGGAGCATAGGTTTCATCATAATCAATACCTTCAGCTTGAGAATACCCTTTAGCTACCAGTCTTGCCTTGTTTCTTGTAACCACACCATCTTCATCTAGTTTATTCCTGAATACCCACCTCGTACCAACAGCTTTCTTGTGTACAGGCCTAGGTACCAGTTTCCAGACTTGTTGACTTTCAAACTGATTGAGTTCATCTTGCATAGCAATCACCCAATCTGGATCAGTTAGTGCTTCTTCAATTTTCTTAGGTTCCATCTCAGAAAGAAATCCTGAGTACAGACACTCATTTTGAGTAGCACGTCTAGTTCTGACTCCAACATCTGGATCACCAATAATCAACTCAAAAGGGTGAGCTTTATTCCAGACTGTCTGTCTTGGAAGATTTGATCTTGATGATTCGCCTTGAAATTCATTGTGATGTTGTGTCCTACTAGATGATCCTTCAGCATCTCCCCCTGAGTTGTTGCCATGTTGACTTGAAGATTCTCCGTCAGTAGCAGTGGTATCTCCATTGTTTCCAGAGTTTCCATCACTATTACCTTGAGTAATATCAGGATTAACAGGTTCTTCAACAGCAACAACCTCAGGTTCTTGACCATGTTCTGACTCTGAATCTGACATATCATCAAACTTCAGTTTCTCAGAAGGATCTTCAGTTTGGATACTAGGGAGTTTAGTGTCATCAAAAGTAACATTGACACTTTCAGTTACTTTGTGTTGATCAATGATATACACTCTATATGATCTTCTTCCATATCCAACAAAAATACCCTCATATGCCTTTGCCTCGAACTTACCACGACGATCATCTCCATCCTTGAGCACGAAGCATCTGGCACCAAATACATGAAAGTATTTGATAGAAGGTTTCTGTTCATTCAAAATCTCATAAGGAGTTTTCATGAAGTCTTTGTTGATTAGAGTTCGATTCTGAGTATAACATGCAGTATTGACAGCTTCAGCCCAAAAGTACATTGGAAGACCTGATTCATTTAACATCGTTCTTGCAGCTTCAATCAATGTACGATTCTTCCTTTCTACCACTCCATTTTGCTGAGGGGTTCTAGGAGCTGAAAATTGTCTGGTAATCCCTTTGTCTGTACAGAATCCATTTAGAAGTGCATTCTTGAATTCTGTTCCATTATCTGACCTTATTGCTCTAACAGGGACGTTAGAATCTAACTCAATCATCTTGATATGATCAATCACAACTTGTGGTGTTTCATCCTTAGAGTGAAGAAATAAAACCCACGTATACTTGGAATAGTCATCAACTATCACAAGACAGTAACACTTCTTTGACATAGAAAGGATATTAACTGGTCCAAATAAATCCATGTGCAATAATTGCAGAACACCAGTTATGGAAGATGTGTCAGTGCCTTTGTGACTTGCTTTCTTTGACTTTCCTTTCTGGCAAGCCTCACATAGTCCTTCTGGAGAGAATTCCAGCTGAGGCAGACCTCTTACCAATTCTCTTTTGACAAGAGAATTCATTGTCTTGAAATTGAGATGGGAAAGTCTCTTGTGCCATAGCCAACTCTCATTTGACGATGCTTTTGCATAGAAACAATTGACTTCAAGATTGCTTCCAGAGTTCATGTCAGCTACGAACAGATTTCCTTTCCGTATTCCCATTAAAGAGGGTTTTTCACTTTTCTTGTGCAGAATCTGACACTTCAGCTTGTCGAATAAAACATTGTAGCCGTTGTCACAGAACTGACTAATGCTAAGCAGATTGTGTTCAAGTCCTTGCACAAGATATACATTTTCAATGATAACATTTCCAGCTTGCAAACAGCCATATCCCTCCGTTAAACCTTTGCTGTTATCTCCAAAGGTAACCACTGGGCCAGCTTTCTCAACCACATTTGATAGCAGGGCTCTATCTCCGGTCATATGTCTTGACGATCCACTGTCAAGAATCCACACTACCGGTTGTACCTGTTTAATGCCCTCTTTTCTTGACGATGAGGTGCTTGCATCACTAGCCATGAGAGCAAGATTCCCAACTTCTTCATCTTCACTGTCAGTATCATCCCAACTTCTTCCCTTTGCCAGGTACGCCCTTTCAGATTTACTCTTCTGATTAGAATCATAAGAGTTCTTCCTTGCCTGTTTTGGCTTTCTGCATTCTGTGGCAAAGTGTCCCAACTCATTACAGTTGAAGCATCGAATGGTGCTTCGATCAACCATCCCTGTTTTATACCCACCACTGCTGGTGTTAGAGGATGAAGATCCACCTTTCTGGAATCTGTTGTAGTTGGACTTGTACTTGAACTTGGGATTCCTTTTGAATCTGACATTTGAGAATCTCTTGACAATCAGGGCCATTGACTCATCCTCCAATTGCTCCAGTTCTTCCAAGGAATAATAATCATCTCCTGATTGATTGGTAGTAGGAGAATCAAATTCTGCTACTATAACATTGTCTTCAACCTTGGAAGACTGTACCATTCTGTCTGACTGTTGAGATTGTTGTTGATATAGTGGTTGTTGTTGTTGTTGTTCATCAGCTACCAGAGCAGTAGACGTGCTGACCACCCTTCCTTTCCCGTAAACCTCCTTCTGCTGAATCTGCTCCAACTCATAAGTCTTTAACACACCATAGAGCCTTTCCAAAGAAATCTCACTCAGATCTCTTGCTTCTCTTATGGCAGTGATTCTATGTTCGAGATGAGTTGGCAGAGTCAAAAGGAACTTTTTGTTGACCTCCCTGATGGAATAGTATTTACCATTAATATTCAGGTTATTGATCAATGCATTGTACCTCTCAAACACTTCAGTGATTCCTTCTCCTGGATTGGATTTAAAGTATTCATACTCAGAGGTTAGGATTTCTAGTTTGTTCTCCCTAACTTCCTCTGTGCCTTCATTAATAATCTCAATAGTTTCCCAGATATGTTTGGAATCTTTACAATTCATCACATGTCTATTCATTAGGGGATTAAGGGAATCTACTAAGATTAATTGAAGGCTAGCATCCAGGGAAGATTCTTCTATCTCAGCAGGAGAGAAGTCCTCAGGATCCTTTACATACGTTCTCGCTTTGGTGATCACCACATCATTCTCTATTACCTCTGGTTCAATAACCATAGGTATTTTTGGACCCTTCTTCAACACTTGCAAATATTTGGGATTAGCAACCTGTAAAAACAGTAGCATCTTCTTCTTCCACATCACATAATTTTCTTTATCGAAAAGTGGAATTTTAACGGTTCCAACTTTTTGTGTAGTCATTATGAATTTTTGAGTGAATAAAAATTCAAGAAGTGAAAGAAACATAAAAGTCTAGGATCTAGATTTGTACGTTAATCAGAAGGCTCTGATACCAATTGTTAGGTCCCAATTTGTTTGTAGAAGGGGGGTTGAATGCAAACAATACCGTTTCGTCGAATAAAATGCGGAATAAAATTGTGAAACAAAATTCAAGTTAAATAAAACTTTTATTAAACTTGAAAGGTGTTACAACTACGGTATCGATTACAAGGGTTTAATCTCAAATCAATTATTACAAATTTAGAATAAATTCGACATGAACTTTTTCTATTTTTGTAATTAAAAGATCAAATGCTAAAAGCGATTTGAGATTAAGTTCTAGGGATTTTAATCCGCTAGATTGATATACAAGAACAAGATAAGTAATTCTAGTGGTTTGGATTTAACATTAACAAGCTAGAATATTTGATCTTGAATAAGCAGATGGAAGATGAAATATTTTTCTTTTGTTCTCTGCTTTTTCTTGTTCTGTGTCTTTGAGCTGCTCTGTTTTTGCTGATTGTTAAAATGATGTCTTCTGCTTCTTTTTAAATAATCACAGCCGAAGTTGTTGAGAACTGGTGTGACAATCCATTTGAGCTTGAATGACTTTCGGTGAGACAATCTAATAGAGCTAGGAAGACAATTAAAATGAACTAGCAAGACTTTCGGTATGACTATTGATTGTCATACCGATTGTCATATTAGTTCAAATGAAATTGTTTTTCTGAATACTTAATTGATTTTATTCTAATTGAAAATTCTATCAATTCAATTAACTGAATTAGCAAGACATTCGGTATGACTATCAATTGTCATACCGATTGTCATACTAGTTCAATCAGTTGTCTTTTTAGAATTATCACAGATTTTAATCAATTAATATTCTGAAAATCCTTAATATTAATTCTAAATTAATTAATCAATTTAATTCAATTAATCAATAAATTAATCCTTGCAGATATAATTTATTTTCTTAATTAAATTATATGACTTAATTAAATTAATAGAGAATTAATACTATCTCTGAGCAGCATCCATTCTTCAGACAATCTTCGAGACTTATGAATCAATTCCGTCACTTCAATGCTGACACTCGATGTACTGTCTGGTTCATGAGTGACTAACTTTCGTGACGTTTCTTCATGTCTTGACTTTGTTGTTCTGATTGAATCCTTGTAATAAATGATACCTTGACGAGATCTCTGTCACTTGATTAATTCCACGATCTTGATTTATATCACTGAGGCATGATCAACTTCTTGAACTTCTTCCAGTGAATCTTCAAGACTGCAGATGAACAATGTTTCTTTATTCTTTGACAGATGTTACTTTGTGAGATCTCTCTGATGCTTGATCCACTATTTACTTATTACATTCTTATTTGTGTTGAGTTAAATACTCGAATAAACGAGTAGGCTATGACATATGCCTTTCAGTTATAATCAAACCCAATTTGTTATCGTCTTAGCATTGGATAATAACCATATCATCGTTGCATATGTGCATAAATTACATAGTTAACCAAAGCCAGTCTCTGTGGGAATGAACTAGAAACAATTCTATATTACTTGCGAATGTGTATACTTGCGTGAATTATTAGTGCGTGTTTAGCCCTAACATCAGCAAACTGGAGAATCTCCATGTGAGGCTTGGGATCGATATAAGGAGATGCTAAGGAAGTGCCCACAGCATGGCATGCCTGATTGGATGATTATAAACTGTTTTTATAATAGATTGGGTGCTACTTCTAGACCCATGCTCGATGCAGCATCAAAAGGAGCCTTGTGGGCTAAGAGCTACAATGAAGCTTATGAATTGATTGAACTGGTGGTTGCTAATGAATACTAGAATCCTTCTCAGAGGCTAACTCAAGGTAAAGTAGCAGGAATTCTGGAGTTTGATGCAGCAACTACTATAGCTTCCCAACTTAAGGCCTTGATGATGAAGGTGGACACTTTGAATAATTATGGAGTTAATCAAATCACTAGTGTCTGTGAGCTTTGTGCTGGTGCCCATGAGACTGATCAGTGTGCTATTTCTAGTGAATCGGCTCAGTTCATGAGCAACTTTCAGTGATCGCAACAACCTGTGCCAGCCACCTATCATCTTAACAACCGCAATCATCCTAATTTCAGCTGGAGCAACGCTCCGAATATGGTTCAATAGCCTTATCAGCAGTACCCAGCTAAGCAGTACAACCCCCCCGGCTTTTAGCAACCACAATATGCACCAAGACATCAACTCTTGCTGAAACAAGCTAATAAAAAATCTGAATTAGAGGAGTTGAAACTCATGTGCAAAAGCCAAGCTGTTTCTATCAAGACCTTGGAAAATCAAATTGGGCAAATTGCCAATGCATTGCTAAATCGTCAACCTGGTATACTACCTAGTGATACTGAAGTACCAGGAAAGAAGGAAGCTAAGGAGCATGTAAAGGCAATCACGCTGAGGCCCGGGAAGGTTGCGAATCCCGAACAAACTCAAATTTCGAATGAAGAAGCCAGGGATGAAGAAGAAGTAGAGCATCAGAAAGCAGAAGTGGAACCAAGGAAGACTATTGTTGAGCACACTCCTCCTGAGGGTAATACAGGGGAGAAACAAATCTATCCTCCACCGACTTTTCCTAAGCGGCTGTAGAAGAAAAGGCTGTATAAGCAATTTGAGAAGTTTCTGGAGGTGTTCAAGAAACTTCATATCAACATACCTTTCACGGAGGCTCTTGTGTAGAGGCCTATTTACGCGAAGTTTATGAAAGGTATTCTCTCTCGGAAGGTGAAGCTAGATGATTTAGAGATTGGTGCTCTCACGGAGGAATGCAGTGCTGTGCTGCAACAAGAGTTACCTCCGAAGCTTAAAGATCCGGGAAGCTTCACTATTCCGTGTATTATTGGAAAAGTGTCTTTTGACATATGCTTATATGACTTGGGAGCTAGCATCAATCTGATGCCCTTGTCAATCTTCAAGAAGTTGAACTTGGCTCATCCAAACCTACTTATATGACTTTGTAGTTGGCCAAATCGTTCAATTACATATCCTCGAGGTATTGTAGAGGATGTCTTGGTCAAGGTTGATAAACTCATCTTCCCTACTGACTTTGTAATTCTTGATTTTGAGGAGGATAAGAAGATTCCCATAATCTTGGGAAGACGTTTCCTGGAAACTGGCCGTACCTTGATAGATGTGCAGAAGGGTGAGCTTACAATGCGAGTGCTGGATCAGGATGTAACTTTTAATGTGTTTAATGCTATGAAATTTCCTACAGAAAATGAGGAGTGCTTCAAGGTGGAGTTGGTCGATTCTGTGGTTACTTCAGGACTTGATCAATTGCTAAGGTCTAATGCCTTAAAGAAGGCCTTGTTGGGGAATTCAGACAGTGAAGATGATGAAGGTGAAGAACAATTGCAATATCTGAATGCTTCTCCCTGGAAGAGGAAGATTGATATGCCTTTTGAATCTCTTGAAATAGAGGACTTGAACAAAGCTCCTAAATGCCTCAAGCCATCTATTGAGGAAGCTCCCACTTTTGAGCTTAAGCCTTTACCTGAACATTTGAGGCATGCGTTTTTAGGTGATGCATCTGCTTTTCCTGTTATTATTACATCTGACCTTTCAGGTAGCGATAAGGAAAAGCTTTTGAGAATTCTTAGAGTTCAAATCGGCAATTGGATGGACTATAACAGATATTAAGGGAATCAGCCCTTCTAATTGCATGCATAAAATTCTTCTAGAAGAAGGTAGCAAGCCTACGGTTGATCAGCAAATAAGACTTAACCCGATCATGAAGGAAGTAGTGAAGAAGGAAATTCTTAAGTGGCCGGATGCAGGGATTATTTATCCCATTTCTGACAGTTCTTGGGTGAGTCCAGTTCAGTTTTTACCAAAGAAAGGACGTATCACAGTTGTTGCTAACGAGAAGAATGAGCTCATTCCTACTCGAACAGTCACGGAATGGAGAGTTTGTATGGACTACAGGATGCTGAGCAAGGCCACTAGGAAAGATCACTTCCCTCTGCCTTTCATTAACCAGATGCTTGACATGTTGGCTGGTCATGAGTACTACTGTCTTCTGGATGGCTATTTGGGTTATAATCAGATTTAGATCGCTCTAGAGGATCAGGAGAAAACTACCTTCACTTGTCCATTTGGTACTTTCGCCTTCTGACGAGTTTCTTTTGGTCTGTGTGGTGCACCAGCCATATTTCAGAGATGTATGATGGCCATCTTTTCTGATATGATTGGCCAGAATGTGGAGGTGTTCATGGACGACTTCTCTGTATTTGGCGATTCTTTTGATGAATGCTTGCAAAATCTGGGAACTATTCTCAAGAGGTGTGTTGAGACCAATTTGGTTCTCAATTGGGAAAAATGTCACTCTATGGTGCGACATGGCATTATTCTTGGGCACAAGATCTCTAGTAAAGGTCTTGAGGTGGACAAAGCCAAGGCGGGGATCAGTGAAAATCTTCGTCCACCTATTTCTCTTAAGGGAATTCGCAGTTTTCTTGGTCATGCGGGTTTCTATAAGCATTTCATCAAGGACTTCTCTAAGATTTCGAAGCCATTGTGTAGTCTGCTAGAGAAAGATGTCCCGTTCAAGTTTGATGACGAGTGCCTTGTAGGTTTTGAGACATTGAAGAAGAGTTTAATCATGGCACCTATCATAACTGCACCTGACTGGAATGAACCTTTTGAGATGATGTGTGAGGCAAGTGACTATGCAGTTGGAGCAGTTCTTGGGCAGAGAAAGAACAACATATTTTATGTGGTCTACTATACTAGTAAGACCTTGAATGGTGCTCAACTGAATTATACTACTACGGAGAAAGAACTTTTGGCTATTATCTATGGTTTTGAGAAATTTTGATCTTATCTACTTGGGACTAAAGTGACAGTGTTCACTAATCACGCTGCAATTCGTTATCTCGTCTCGAAGAAGGACTCGAAGCCTAGATTGATTAGATGGGTTCTTTTGCTTCTAAAATTTGAATTAGAGATCAAGGACAGAAAGGGGACTGAAAATCAAGTCGTTGATCATCTATCTTGATTAGAAAACCCTAATGCTACTTCACTGGACAAGACATTGATAAATGAGTCTTTTCCCGATGAGCAGCTGTTTGGAGTGCAAGAGGAAGAATCGTGGTTTGCAGATATTGTGAACTACCTTGTGAGTAATATCATGCCTCCCGACTTATCATATGCTCAAAGGAAGAAGTTTCTACATGAAGTGAAGTTATATATGTAGGATGAGCCATTTCTTTTTCGACAAGGAGATGACCAAATCATCAGGAGATGTATTCCTTACAGCGAATCGGGGGAGGGGGAATCTTGCGAGATTGCCACTCAACCGCTGATGGAGGACACTATGGTAGAGAAAAGACAACAACTTGTATTCTTCAAGCAGGTTTCTTTTGGCCAACCTTCATGCTCATCAGTTTGTTTTGAAATGTTATCGATGTCAACATGTGGGTAATATGTCTAAGAGGGATGAGATGCCTCTTAATGTGCTTCTCGAGGTTGAAGTCTTCGATGTTTGGGGAATTGACTTCATGAGTCCATTTGTCTCATCTTGTAACAATCAGTATATCTTGTTGGCGGTTGATTATATGTCAAAATGGGTTGAAGTTAAGGCGTTTCCAACGAACGATGCGAAGGTGGTGCTTAATTTTCTTCACAAGCAGATATTCACAAGGTTTGTGTTATTCCCTAACAATACAACAAGAATTACAGAAAGGGGTTCAATATAATTCTGGCTTCTTTTTTAAGATTTTTAAAACTGTTTTAACTGAATAATATATAAGTGTTTGATTTGCAAAGTGCAGAATGAAAGAATTATATAAATCAAAACACAAGTAATAAAAACACAAGTCTTTAAAACTTTCTGGTGGATTTGAATTATCCACCAGATATATATATATATATATATATATATATATATATATATATATATATATATATATATATATATATATATATATATATATATATATATATATATCGAGAGAACCCCGTGAAGCTTGAATAGCTCACAGCTGCTTTTACAAGTGAACAAAACAAACTTCAGAGAAATTTTTAACAGTTACATCCTTTTCTATTTCTCTTCTAAAATGTGTTTGCTTGGTTGTTTGTTGTACTAGCTACACTTGGTTTATATATCACCAAGTTTACATGGTAATAAGACATGATGATAAAACAAAACCAATCAAGTCTAACTCCATGCTGCTTCACTACTCTATTCCAGCATCTTTGAAAATCTTCATAACTTGCATGGAAATGGTAATGCTTCTTTGTTCTCATTTTCCTGCTAAACAGGCTGCCACATTCCTTTTGCAAACGCCCAACGCATGTGACTTTGTTGTCACTGTTAACAAATATTTGAATTGATCATCCGTCGGGTACTTTCTTGACATCCGTCGGGTAGCTTTGTTGCTCATCCGTCGGGTAGATATTTGACACTTGACTCCATTTCACTTATGCAGAATTACAAGACATCTTATATTTACAAATAATCAACCTATTCTGCATATCTACTAGTAGTCAACATGACTCATATGCTACTACAGAATCTACACAAAGTTTTTTGCGGAAATGCGCTGCTATACTTATTATTACATAAGCTACTCACTTGATGGATATCAAATCATCATCCGCCGGGACAATATTGAATCATCAATCGGGGCTGTTTTTGATCATCCGTCGAGTGCTACAAAATTTCACTAAGTTAAATCTACTACCGTGTTTTGTATGGATTATCATCAAGTTTACAACATAAACCTAACAATCTCCCCCAATTTATGACTACTGGAATTGTAGCCATAAATTAAGAGAAACTTGATGATAACAAAATACTCTAAGAATACAAATTGAAAATAGTAGATAAAACTGATAAGTGCTACAATTTTTACTGAAAATTGAACAATGCAAAGTGTATAGAGAGTAGCTCACAATAATTATCAAGGTGCTCCTCTAGTCTAAGCAGATAAATCTATTTCCTTGATTGTCTGGATTTCTTCCCAAGCCTTCTATTTTTTTTCTTCTATTTGGTTTTGGAGTTGTTTGTGGAATTCAAGTTCATCAGCTTCTGAGAGATTTAGCATTTCCTGCATTTCCAAAATAGTCTCATTGCTAGAGATACTCAATTGGTCCTCCAATCTGAAGAATCTTCTAACTCCTTTTTCATCCCTGAATTCCATCAACCAATAGGGCCTCAGATGCACTCTCTTTCCTGTGAAGGGAATTGACAGAGTTTTTGGTAGTGCATCTTTGGCTCTATTACTCCTCAGCTCCTCAATCTTCTTTAGAACTAATCTTCTTGCTGTCATATTGTAACCAAAGTTCTTTTTGAATGAAGAGTAGACCTTTATCAGAACAGACTGGCTTTCTAGAAGGATCCCGTGAAGTGGCCATATAATCTCTTTTCCTTCCTTGTATTTAAACACCAATCTTTCCGGAAGATGTATGTGAGCATCAATTCCTCTAACTTCATCCAATTCATCTAACTAAAGGTTTATGTCAAAAAACTCCTTGATGTCACAGATGTATAACATGTCTCCCTTGTTGACAATAGATTTAGCTTTGATTGGGGTCTTGGATTTGAGAATCACAGGCTTCACCTTCTTGCTTGCTCTTATCTTTGTCTTCTTTAGCTTTTTGAAGATTGGAAAATTTATCTCATGAATTGGTAAACTATCCCAGTCTACTGGCTCATCCTTAGGAATTATGGGCTCACCATGAATGTTCCTTGTTGGATCCACCACTTTGAATTCTTCAAATACCACAGAGGGTTTTGATGTTTGAGTTGAAGTTGTTGTTAGGCACAAAGCATGTGCTAATAATTCACGCAAGTATACGCGTTCGCAAGTAATATAGAATAATTTCTAGTTCGTTCCCACAGAGACTCAGAATAATTATATTTAATTAACTCTTACTCACCAATGTATGATTACTTCTCAATGTCAAGACAATAACACTTAAGGTTGATTAACTAATTATTAACTACGATTAACTACGAGAATAAAACACTCAAATAACACTTGAATTAACAATGTTAAACACACATGAGATCATAACTTCATTACTACTTCCTTCAATAGTTATTGTTATTACCCTTAGCATGTAATGGTGATGATATTAATCGAACAACACGAAACTGATAAAAGCCAACTTTCGTTGTACAAGTACCATTCTACCAAGCATCCACAATTAAGATAGAAGTTGAATAGGCATCAATTATGTTGAGACCCTATATGTCTAGAGAATTTGACAACATAACGATTTAAGTGCAAGTTATTCATTATGATTACACAGGGCAAGTAAAACGGTTAGAGTTACCCACTAATCATGCATACAAATACATGAACCTATGCTAGCATGGCAAGTTCTAAATCTCAAGATTCACTTTTGCTTCATAAGAGATTAACAGGCTATCTTATATGTTCGCGACGCACATAAGACGAATAAGCACAACCTATGCTAGATATCATACAATCATCATATACCAAGGTATTAAACAATTAACTAAAGAAATCCATAGTAAATCCGCTACGACCCCATGATCACGATTAGCCCATGATAGAACTCATCGTCACCATGGGTTCATATGAAAACATGATAATAACACGACAATATAAACTAATAAAATACTTATTAAAACCAGAGTATGTCACAAGAGTATTAAGGTTCAAAGTAAAGAAAACTAGCATCCACCGTTACAACGAATAAAAGAATCACAATATAACGTATGCTTCATCTTCTTCATTACGGTGTGCTAAAACGGTCTTCTTAATCTTCTCTCCTTGCTCCTTGCTTGATTAATACTTGTAGCTTCTTCTTGCTTGTTATTTTGAAATGTCTCTGAAGATTATTATTTATATAGAAGTCCACAAGAATCAGCAGTCTCAGAAGCCCAGTAGAACACGAATTATAAAAAGCAGATTCTGAATTTATGACCCCAGGCGGCCGCCCCAGCTTCCCAGGCGGGCGTCTCAGCTTCCAAGCGGCCGCCCCAGATCCCAGGCGTGCGCCTCAGCACTTTCTAGAAAATTCTTCTTTCTGGTCCTGATTTTGCTGATTTCTTCGCACAACTCCACGCAACCGATTCCAAGTACTTCCCTAGGCTTATTATGATGAATTCTTCCTACATACGCAAGTTATACCCTGAAATGCAAAAAACACTAGAAAAATACGTCAAATACACAAAATACTTGATTTCAAGACATCAATTCAAGCCATTAAAAGACGTTCTAAATGGTATAAAATGCCACTTATCACACCCTCAAACTTAAATCGATGCTTGTCCTCAAGTGTCACAGACATGCATGAATGCAAACTACATGAAATGCAGCGATCCCCATCGCAATGACTAAACCAACCAACACATGACATCTCAACAAATGCAATTAGACGACTAAAGATCAATCAAATCATGCAAGCTAACATACAACTAGAAACATAGTATGTGCGAATGCTTAACAGATATGCTTCGAAATTAGATCAATTATCATAACTCATTTATCCTCAAGGCAATCACATGATTATATGAAGAATAAATTCTAGACACAAAATGACATATAACACTTCAAGATCATTGGAGCTTATTACGGAATCATGCCTTTATTCAACACAATAAACAAATGCTTTTTTGATCGTGCAATGAGTGAAGTCCACAAAAGACTTATGCAATGGCATCCATTTAACGAGCGTTAGGTTAGCGGATCCCAGACTATAAAAGCCTTAGGTCACTAGGCACAAAGTCCCCTAAGAACCTAATAACTCGAATACCAAAGAGCTCACTCGTGATCAATTATGCATTAAACCATATTTTTTTCTTCTTTTTTTTCTTCTTTTTTCTCTTTATTTTTTTTATTTCTGAGCAAGTGCATTTCGCTGTATCTTTCTCAACTCTAGACTACTCGCATACAATATGAGTCGGCTACTAGCCATTTGACGCCTAGCCACAACTAGCAATGAATTCCAATTTTTACTCCAATATATCTTTTCATGCCTTTTATCATTAAGAGCCTATCATACATTCTAAGCATAATCAATAGATTAACCTCAAAAACCATCAAACCATGACAACAATCTAGTCCTTAAGCATACTCTAAGACTTAGTGAAATTACAAGTGTTTTTAGCATGCATGTCAACCTAACAAGATTCAATATCACTCTACCGTTATCACTACACTCACATCAATATCACATATCAATTAGTAAAGCAACACAAAAGCGATCATGGTATATGCATGAGCTAAATGTTATGATAAATAAAGCTATAAAATAAAAAAAATAAAAAAAAATTATATGGCAAAAAATATGCAACTATATGAACTAAACTATCATGAATATGCAACTACATGACACACACACAAATATGTTCCTTAACTACCACCCCCAAACTTAAAATCTTCACTGTCCCCAGTGAAGGTAATAGAAAGGAACACAGGGTATACCTACTCAGAAAGATCATCATCATCACCCTCAGAGGGTGGAGTGCCAGGAGGCAGATAAGCAGAGTCCTCACCAAAAATGGGCCACTGGATGTCAGCTCCAAGGCCTCTGAAAGCAGTCCCAAGTGCTAGGGTGAGCTCCTGTGCAAACCTACTCTGCGACTCGTACATCGCATCCATCCTCCTGGAAAGCCTCCTGTACTGGGCATCAGCCATCACTGAACCATCGCCTCCCTGGGCTCTAGAAGAACCTGCCTCATCATGAGCCTGACTGGGCCTAGCCATCATAGCACCAGCTGCTAGACACCCCCTGAGAGATGATATCCCAAACCATGCTCCTCGGGCTCTCCACCTGTCCACTCCTGCATCCCATTCAGCGTCGATGAATCAATAGGAGCGGTCGGCATCTGCAGCTGCTCATAAGAAGGCCAGTGGACTCCAACTGCCTTGTACAGCTTCGTGACGATAGAGGCATAAGGGATATTGCTATGCGACCTCCCCCTCAAAAACTTCAAAATCCCTTGGTAGATGAACTCACCAAGGTCCACATAATACTCCTCATTCAAAATCCCCCACAACAACCTGGCTCTCTCAACTGTAACCTCATGTGCATGTGAAGAAGGCAAAATATTAGCACAAATAAAGGCATTCCATGCACGGGCATACCTGTTCATCGCAACAGCCGGAAAAGAAAGATACTCGTTAGATCCCGTCTTAAACTTGCACACCGTGCCCGGCTGACAGAGAGTAGAAATAATCAAATCCGAGTCAAAATCCTCGGGGGTTTTCTCGTTCCAATTCTCCTCCCGGGGCTTCCTCTGACGCTGCCCAATAATACGGCGAATCTCCGCGGGATAATAATCAACAATAAGCCCACGAACAACCGTATACCCATTCTTGTCGGCCTTGGAATTCACATAAAACTCGCGAACCACACTCATCGGAACCGCCTCAGGAGACTCACAAAAAGTAATCCACCGTTTCTCTACAATCATCGGAAATAACTCACCATCCCTCCCCGATGGAAAAAACCCCATCTCCTTTAGAATCGGCTTCATCAGGAGCCAAGCATACTCCTCCTCAGCAGCCCTGTCCAGCAATCGGGGTCTCGCAGCAGTACCCCTCGAAGAATCAGCAGTAGGAATGGTGCTGCTGCTATCAACAGTTCGAGATCTCTTAGGGGCCATTGAAACTGAGAATTAGTGTTTGAGATTTGTGTTTTCTGTGTAGGAGAGAGTTTTTAAGTTGAAAGAATATGGGAGAGTATATGGAGAGGTTGTGTGTATGTATAGGGTAGGATTTAGGGTTAGAAGTTGATTAGGAGTGGGGTTTATGGCTTGCTTGTAGGAGAAAATTCGTGGGTTAATGGGGTTGTGGTTGTGGAATTGTTTTTTTTTGTGATTTTTCAGTTTTTTTTATAAGGCTGGGAAAAAAATTCTGGCAGTCGGGCTCCAGGCGGCCGCCCCAGATCTCCAGCGGGGCCTCAGCTCCCAAGCGGCCACCCCAGATCTCAGGCGGGTGCCTGAGAGGTTTCTGAAAAAAAATTTCTACCTTTTCTTTTCTGATTTTTTTGGGTTTTTGGATAGAATACTAACTTCTAAAGGTTCCTATAGTCTCAAATCTTGGGTTGCATCCCAAGAAGCGCTTCATTTACGGCATTAGCTTGACGTAGAGTAGTTCGATCAAGTTGACAATAAAATGGCACTAACCACTTCCCGGTTTGCCGTGTCCCCATAATAGTGCTTTAATATCTGACCATTAACCTTGAATGCTTGGCTTGGATCGTTCTCAAAAATCTCCACCGCTCCATATGAAAACACAGTTTTGACGATAAATGGTCTAGACCACCTTGATTTCAACTTTCCAGGAAAAAGTCGGAGACAAGAGTTGAATAAAAGAATTTGTTGCCCTGACATGAATGACTTAGGAGATAGCTTCCTGTCGTGCCACATTTTTACCTTTTCCTTGTACATTTTGTTGTTCTCGTACGCTTGCATTCGAAATTCATCAAGTTCATTTAACTGAAGCATTCGCTTCTTCCCAACTGCATCTAGATCAAAGTTTAACTTCTTCAATGCCCAATAAGTCTTATGCTCAATCTCCGCAGGTAAATGACATCCCTTACCATAGACAAGTTGAAACGGGGACATCCCAAGTGGAGTCTTGTATGCTGTTCTATAAGCCCAAACAGCTTCATCGAGCTTCAAAGACCAATCTTTCCTTGATGGACAAACAACTTTCTCTAGAATGTGCTTGATCTCTCTATTAGACACTTCAGCTTGACCATTAGTTTGTGGATGATAGGCAGTAGCAATACGATGATTCATATTGTAGCGCTGCATCATAGAAGTGAACTTACGATTGTATAAATGCGACCCCTCATCACTTATGATCACTCGTGGCGTTCCAAACCTTGTGAATATCTACTTATAGAGAAAACTCAACACTACCTTTGCATCATTTATCGGTAGAGCCTTGACTTCTACCCATTTCGAGACATAATCGACTGCCAGCAAGATGTATCGATTATTGCAGGATGAGATAAATGGTCCCATGAAATCGATTCCCCAAACATCAAAGACCTCAACTTCAAGCACCACATTTTAAGGCATCTCATCCTTTCTAGTAAGATTCCCAACTCTTTGGCAATGATCACACCTTAAAATAAACTGATGTGCATCCTTAAACAATATAGACCAGAAAAAACCTGCTTGCAAAATATGAGCTGCTGCCTTTTCACCACCATAATGTCCACCATAAACTGTGGAATGACAGTCTCGTAATATCCCCTCCGTCTCACAGAATGGGATACATCTCCTGATGATCTGGTCAGCTCCTTGTCTAAACAAATATGGTTCATCCACATGTACCACTTCACCTTATGAAGAAACTTCTTCTTTTGAGCCACATTGATATTAGGAGGCATTATATTTCTAACAAGATAGTTAACAATGTCTGCGAACCATGGTTCTTCCTCCTGAACTGCGAACAACTGCTCATCCGAAAAAGATTCATTGATCAATGTCTTATCATGTGAAGTAGAATCGAGATTCTCCAGTCTAGAGATATGGTCAGCTACTTGATTCTCAGTACCTTTTCGATCCTTGATCTCTAACTCAAATTCCTGTAGCAAGAGCACCCAACGAATAAGTCTAGGCTTCGAATCCTTCTTTGAGACCAGATAGCGAATGATAGCGAGATCAGTGAATACTGTCACCTTTATCCCAAGTAGATAAGATCGAATTTTTTTGAAACCAAAGACTATAGCCAAGAGCTCCTTCTCAGTAGTGGTGTAGTTCATTTGAGCTCCATTAAGCGTCTTACTAGCATAGTAGACCACATTAAAGATATTATTCTTGTGCTGCCCAAGAACTGCTCCCACTGCATAATCACTCGCATCGCACATCATCTCAAAAGGTTCTATCCAATCAGGTGTCATAATAACTGGTGCAGTTATTAAACTCTTCTTGAGAGTCTCGAATGCCGCCAAACATTCATCATCAAATTTGAAAGGCACATCTTTCTCGAGCAAGTTGCACAACGGCTTAGATATCTTAGAGAAGTCCTTGATGAAATGCCGGTAAAAACCCGCATGACCAAGAAAACTACGGATTCCTTTCACCAAAATAGGTGGCGGAAGATTTTTAATGACTCCCACCTTGGCTTTATCCACCTCAAGACCTTTACTAGAGACCTTATGCCCAAGAATGATGACATGTTGCACCATGAAGTGACATTTTTCCCAATTGAGCACCAAATTAGTTTCCACACACCTTTTAAGCACCGAACGAAGATTATGCAAACATTCATCAAACGAATGTCCAAAGACGGAGAAGTCGTCCATGAACACTTCAACATTATTTCCAATCATATTAGAGAATATAGCCATCATGCATCTCTGAAAAGTGGCAGGTGCACCACATAAGCCAAACAAAACTCTGTGAAAAGCAAACGTGCCAAATGGACAAGTGAAAGTAGTCTTTTCTTGATCTTCTGGTGCAATGCAAATCTGATTGTAACCTGAATAGCCATCCAGAAGATAATAATACTCATGACCAGCCAACCTGTCAAGCATCTGATCGATAAATGGAGGAGGGAAGTGATCCTTCCTTGTGGCTTTGTTCAACTTTCTATAGTCCATGTATACCCTCCATCCTGTGACTGTTCGAGTAGGGATGAGCTCATTCTTCTCATTTGCTACCACAATAATACCTCCTTTCTTAGGTACACATTGCACTGGGCTCACCCAAGAACTGTCAGAAATAGGATATATGATTCCTGCATCCAGCCACTTTAGAATTTCCTTCTTCACCACTTCTTTCATGATAGGATTCAGTCTTCACTGTTGCTCAATAGTCGGCTTGCTACCTTCCTCTAGCAGAATTTTATGCATGCAATAAGAAGGGCTGATCCCTTTTATATCCGCTATAGTCCATTCGATGGCCGATTTGAATTCTCTCAAGATCCTCAAGAACTTGTCCTCATCACTACCTGAAAGGTCAGATGCAATAATAACAGGAAAAGTAGATGCATCACCTAAAAAAGCATACCTCAAGTGTTCAGGTAATGGTTTAAGCTCTAAAGTAGGTGCTTCCTCAATAGATGGTTTGAGCTTTCCCTCAACATTCTTGAGGTCAGTAGTACCAAGAGATTCAAATGGAATGTCTAGCTTTCGCCTCCAAGGAGGAACATTTAGATATTGTAGTTGCTCATTTCCTTCCTTATCTTCATTGTCCAATTCCCCCACTAAGGCTTTTTCTAAGGCATCAGACCTTTGCACATGATCAAGTTCTGAATTTACCGCAGAATCAATCAAATCCACCTTGAAGCACTCCTCATCTTCTGTCGGGAATTTCATTGCATTGAATACATTGAATGTCACATTCTGATCTTGCACCTTCATAGTAAGTTCACCTTTTTGCACATCTATCAAGGTATGACCTGTAGCCAAGAAAGGTCTTCCCAAGATTATGGGAATTTTCTTATCTTCCTCGAAATCCAGAATGACAAAGTCTGCAGGAAAGATGAGTTTATCAACATTTACTAACACATCCTCCAGGATGCCTCGTGGGTATGTAATAGAACGATCAGCCAATTGTAGAGACATATAGGTGGGCTTTGGATCAGGAAAATTCAGCTTTTTGAAGATAGACAACAACATCAGATTGATGCTTGCTCCCAAATCACAAAGGCACTTGTCGAATAACAGCTTGCCAATGGTGCAAGGAATGGTGAAGCTACCTGGATCTTTAAGATTTGGAGGTAATTTTTGTTGCAGCACAGCACTACACTCTTCCGTTAGAGCAACGGTATCAAGATCATCGAGTTTCACCTTCTTTGAAAGAATACCCTTCATGAATTTTGCATAACTAGGCATTTGCTCCAGAGCCTCAGCAAAGGGTATGTTAATGTGAAGTTTCTTGAACACCTCCAGAAACTTACCAAATTTCTTATCCAGCTTTTGTTTTTGCAATCTCTTAGGAAATGGTGGTGGAGGATATAGTTGTTTCTCCCCTGTATTACCCTCAGGCAGAGTATGTTCAACAGTAGTCTTCCTTGGTTCCGCCTCTTTCTCCTTTTGCTTCTCTTCTTCATCTACAACTTCAGCTACTCCATCTTTTGCTTTTTTAGCATCATCAACTTTTCCAGACCTTAAGGTAATAGCTTTGACTTGCTCTTTAGCTTCCTTCCTGCCTGGCACTTCAGTATCGCTGGGAAGTGTGCCAGGTTGACGATTGAGCATGGTATTGGTTGTTTGACCGATTTGATTCTCCAAGGTCTTGATAAAAACAGCCTGACTTTTGCACAACAACTTTAGCTCCTCGAAATCAGCACTGGAAGGTGGAGCAGAACCTCTTTATTGAGGATATGTATTCCTTTGAGCATATTGCTGAGGTTGCGGGAATCCAGGTGGATTAAACTGTTTACTTACACCTTGCTGATATGGTTGGTGAACAGTATTCAGAGTATTGCTTCAGCTGAAATTGGGATGATTTCTGTTATTAGGATGATAAGTAGCTGGCACAGGCTACTGCGATCGCTGATAATTGTTCATATAATGAACATATTCATTATCAAGAGAACACCGATCCGTAGCATGAGAACCTGCACAAAGCTCACAGACCATAGCTATCTGATTGACTCCATAGTTGGCTAAAGAATCGACCTTCATAGACAACGCTTGGAGCTGTGCTGCAATAGATGTAGCTGCATCAACTTCCAGAATACCTGCTACTTTCCCAGGAATCATCCTTTGAGTTGGGTTTTGATGCTCGTTTGTAGCCATAGTTTTAATAAGATTATAGGCTTCAGTATAGCTTTTGGCCCTCAAGGCGCCTCCAGCTGCTGCATCGAGCATGGCCCGAGATTGGGCCCCCAAACCATTGTAGAACCTAGTGATCACCATCCAGTCAGGCATACCATGATGTGGACACTTTCTCAACATCTCCTTATAGCGCTCCCAAGCTTCACATATAGATTCTGTTGGTTGCTGTGCAAACTGAGTAAGAGTATGTTGATGTAAAGTTTCTTGAACACCTCCAGAAACTTACCAAATTACTTATCCAGCTTTTGTTTTTACAATCTCTTAGGAAAAGGTGGTGGAGGATAGAGCTGTTTCTCCCCTGTATTACCCTCAGGCAGAGTGTGTTCAACAGTAGTCTTCCTTGGTTCCGCCTCTTTCTCCTTTTGCTTCTCTTCTTCATCTACAACTTCAGCTACTCCATCTTTTGCTTTTTTAGCATCAGTAACTTTTCCAGACCTTAAGGTAATAGCTTTGACTTGCTCTTTAGCTTCCTTCCTTCCTGGCACTTCAGTATCGCTGGGAAGTCTGCCAGGTTGACGATTGAGCATGACATTGGCTATTTGACCAATTTGATTCTCCAAGGTCTTGATAGAAACAACCTGACTTTTGCAAAACAGCTTTAGCTCCTCGAAATCAACACTGGAAGGTGGAGCAGAACCTCCTTATTGAGGATATGATTGCCTTTGAGCATATTGCTGAGGTTGCGGGAATCCAGGTAGATTAAACTGTTTACTTACACCTTGCTGATATGGTTGCTGAATAGTATTCTGTGTATTGCTCCAGCTGAAATTGGGATGGTTTATGTTATTAGGATGATAAGTAGCTGGCACAGGCTGCTGCGGTTGCTGATAATTATTCATATACTGAACATATTCATTAACAAGAGAACACTGATCCGTAGCATGAGAACATGCACAAAGCTCACAGACCATAGCTATCTGATTGACTCCATAGTTGGCTAAAGAATCGACCTTCATAGACAGCGCTTGGAGCTGCGCTGCAATAGCTGTAGCTGCATCAACTTCCAGAATACCTGCTACTTTCCTAGGAATCATCCTTTGAGTTAGGTTTTGATGCTCGTTTGCAGCCATAGTTTCAATAAGATTATAGGCTTCAGTATAGCTTTTGGTCCACAAGGCACCTCCAGCTGCTACATCGAGCATGGGCCGAGATTGGGCTCCCAAACTATTATAACCCAGTGATCACCATCCAGTCAGGCATACCATGATGTGGACACTTTCTCAACATCTCCTTATAGCGCTCCCAAGCTTCGCACATAGATTCTGTTGGTTGCTACGCAAACTGAGTAAGAGCACTCCTCATAGCTGCAGTCTTGGCCATTGGATAGAACTTCACCAGAAACTTTTGCGCAAGATCTTCCCAAGTAGTGATGGACCCAGCTGGTTCAGAATATAACCAGTCCTTAGCTTTATCCCTCAGAGAGAATGGGAAAAGTCTCAGCTTGATAGCCTCATCAGTAACACCATTGTATTTGAAAGTACTACAGATCTCGACAAAATTCCTGATATACATGTTGGGATCTTCAGTCGCAGCACCTCCGAAAGAAACATAATTCTGCACCATCTGAATAGTGCCCGACTTGATTTCAAAAGTATTAGCCTGAATAGCCGGATGAAGGATGCTTGACTGAATGTCATCAATTTTAGGCCGAGAAAAGTCTATAAGAGCTGGATCTGCTGGAACTATACGATCAGCCATGATTACCGGTTCTTTCTGCTCACTCTATTTATCCGAATCTTCAAAATCTATCTTCTCCAGAATATCAAGAACTGAGTCTGTCTCCTCAGCCGTATCTAGAGTCCTCTTGCGAGTGCGAGAACGTGTTTGCATAAACGCTCGCTAGAGTACCTGAACACAACCGGAAACAATAAGTAACAAATCTTAATCAATGAGTCCTAATGACCACTGATGGCAAGTATATAAACTAAACAAATTAACACCGAGTCCCCGGCAGCGGCGCCAAAAACTTGTTAGGAACAAATCATACGCTAATAATTCATGCAAGTATACGCGTTCGCAAGTAATATAGAATGATTTCTAGTTCGTTCCCATAGAGACTCAGACTAATTATATTTAATTAACTCTTACTCACCAATGTATGATTACTTCTCAATGTCAAGACAATAACACTTAAGGTTGATTAACTAATTATTAACAACGATTAACTATGAGAATAAAACACTTAAATAACACTTGAATTAACAATATTAAACACACATGAGATCATAACTTTATTACTACTTCCTTCAATAGTTATTGTTATTACCCTAAGCATGTAATGGTGATGATATTAATTGAACAACACGAAACTGATAAAAGCCAACTTTTGTTGTACAAGTACCATTCTACCAAGCATCCACAATTAAGATAGAAGTTGAATAGGCATCAATTATGTTGATACCCTATATGTCTAGAGAATTTGACAACATAAAGATTTAAGCGCAAGTTATTCATTATGATTACACAGGGTAAGTAAAACGGTTAGAGTTACCCACTAATCATGCATACAAATACATGAACCTATGCTAGCATGGTAAGTTCTAAATCTCAAGATTCACTTTCGCTTCAAAAGAGATTAACAGGCTATCTTATATGTTCGCGACGCACATAAGACGAATAAGCACAACCTATGCTAGATATCATACAATCATTACATACCAAGGTATTAAACAATTAACTAAAGAAATCCATAGTAAATCCGCTACGACCCATGATCACGATTAGTCCATGATAGAACTCATCGTCACCATGGGTTCATATGAAAACATGATAATAACACGACAATATAAACTAATAAAATACTTATTAAAACCAGAGTACATCACAAGAGTATTAAGGTTCAAAGTAAAGAAAACTAGCATCCACTATTACAACGAATAAAAGAATCACAAGATAACGTATGCTTCCTCTTTTTCACTGCGGTGTGCTAAAATGGTCTTCTTAATCTTCTCACATTGCTCCTTGCTTGATTAATACTTGTAGCTTCTTCTTGCTTGTTGATTGTTATTGTGAAACGTCTCTGAAGATTATTTATATAGAAATCCATAAGAATCAGCAGTCTCAGAAGCCTAGTAGAACACGAATTATTAAAAGTAGATTCTAAATTTATGACCCCAGGAGGCCGCCCCAGCTTCCCAGGCGGGCGCCTCAGCTTCCAAGCAGTCGCCCAGATCCCAGGCGGGCGCCTCAGTACTTTCTGGAAAATTTTTCTTTCTGGTCCTGATTTTGCTGATTTCTTCGCACAACTCCACGCAACCGATTCCAAGTACTTCCCTAGGCTTATTATGATGAATTCTTCCTACATACGTAAGTTATACCCTGAAATGCAAAAAACACTAGAAAAACACGTTAAATACACAAAATACTTGATTTCAAGACATCAATTCAAGCCATTATAAGACGTTCTAAGTGGTATAAAATGCCACTTATCAGTTGTAGGCTTCTTGGGAATTTGATCTTCCTTTTCCTCATCATTAAAGTCCAATTTTCTCTTGGAATGGAGCTTGTATCTGAATTTTCTTTTCTGCTGTGGTCTTCTTGTACTTCCTGATCCTTAGGTTCAGCAATCACAGTTGGTTGTGCAGGAATTTCTGTTGTGGTTTTCACAGCTTGAAGCTTGACCAAGATAGCAGTTTGCTTCTTCTTTTGTTTGAGCTTTTTAGCATCCAAAGCAGCTTGCTTCTTTTCTTGCCTGATTCTCACTTTCTCTTCCTTCTTAGCTTCCACAAACATGGGGTGTCCAACCACCACACAAATTTCCTTACCATTTCTGTAAATCTTTTCTAATCTTCTTTTTAGTGTTGAATCAGTTGGATCTTTGTAGAAGGCAATTGACCTAGCCAACAACTTCTTCTTATCTGGCCTAGGTGTCTCATACACAGTATCCATAGGATTCTTGTCTGAAAACTTTGGATAGTTTCTTTTAGGCTTCATGATGAAATATGCTTTTGGAGATTTAATGCAGGAAGTTTGACCCTTTTCCAGATAGTTCATACTTACGTCATTCATAGAGATTTTCATGACTTGAGAGTGATGACTAGAGACTGTGTCTGGTTTCTGAATTGGCCCAAACTTTTGTTGAATATCTGCATCTATCTTTCTCCATTTTTCTTTTAGTTCATTCTCTAAAGCTGTAAGCATCTTAGGATTTGACTTTGACTCAAGCTTTTCAGCTGCTATTTGGATTAGATCAATGTTATCCAACACTGGTGGCTTTGTGAAAGCAATTGTTGGCACAATCACTTTGCTGACTTGTATGTTTAGCTGTAGCTCCCCCTCACTTGAGCCTTTCTCCCCCTCCCCCTTACTTGAGCTTTTCTCCCCCTTTTTGTTATCATCAAGTAGAGTGGAGGATAAAGAGTGTGAAGCCACTAGTTATTGTAGCAGTTGAGTTTACTGAGCTTGATGTAGATGTATAGCTTTTAGAGAAGCTACCATTGCAGTCATTCCGGTATCCAAGGAATCTATCATTGTGGCAAGATCAGAGTTCTTCCTGAGTTGTCTCTTAATATCAAGCATTGTAGCTTCTGGAAGTTTAGCATCCAATCTTTCAGTAATGTCATTCTTCATTTGCTCAACCTCATTTTTGATAGAAAAGACATCCTGACTATGTTGAAAACCTTGGATTTGTTATAACTGCAGACAGGCTAGGTGTGCTTGTAGGAGCTTCTTGGTGCTAGCATTGGTTGTTGATTGCAGAGCAGATTATGTCTGGATGATGAGTTGAATGAGGGTTATCTTGAAATAGTGTTCATCACATTGCTTTGAAAATGCGCAAGATGGCAGTCCAGATCTGGAGCTAGGTCCTGCTCCTCCCCCTATGTCCAGTGACTCTCCTTCACTAGCATCACCCTCATCACCAAAGAATTCAGTCGACCTACCAGTCTCATAATCTATGTCATCACCAGCTGTAGAGGGCATAGCTGTGATGACATCTTTTGCTCTTTACATGGATTCAGTAGTGTGCACCAGATTCAATATCCTTTCTGCATTTTCATTACCCTGTCCAGCCAAAAGTTGATATGCTGGAACTGGATGAGTAAATGTCTCTGCATCCAAAGAAGTGGATCTATAACAGCTTGACTATGCTGAAACATTTCCTCAATGTTTGCTTCATTAATATTCATTGACTCACTAACAATGATGTCCACCCTTATTTCTCCTGTACCTGCCTTTATCTCATTTTCTCTCTATTTTTGCATCAAGGGCTCCCCTTGGCTTCCCACCCTCACACCCTCACCTTCACCATCTAAGGTGGGACTCCTCTCACTCACTTTTGCCAGTCCTGAAGAAATGGACTGCATTGGTTCACTCTTTTCCTCTCCTTTTTCCTGGGAGCAACCCAGACTCTCACTCAATTCACTTCCTTCCCTCAGTCCTAAGAGTGATTGCACTACTACTAAGTCTTCTGCACTTGTAAGAATTGAAGAAATTTGAAGTTGTGTAGAAACACCCGACGGATGATAAATATCCATCGGGTTAGTAGTATGGCTATCCGACGGATGACTGCTGTTAGGCTTATCCGTCGGGATACAATCACTACTCGATGGATGATGAATATCCATCGGGATAGTAGAAATGAAAGAGTTTGGAGTGGAGACTATTGTAGACTCTGTGCAGATTGATGAAAATTTTGGCACAGGTGTCTCAACAGTCACAGAAAGAAATGGTAAATGAGCCAGCAAATCATCTAAAATATGATGCTCACTTACTTGGATTTTTGGCTTCTCCAAGAGAGTTAAAGATGGAGAATTTGGAAGTGATGTATTGATCATGTCAACATCCAGTGAGTGTGTGGGAGAATTTGGTTTATCAGGTGCTTCAATTATGAGAGATTTTGGCTGTGACTTCACATTTATTAGAGCCGTATCAACCTGACTTTGAGAAGGTGCAGTGACTGGGTCTTTAGCACCAGTTTGCACTAAGTGTGTGTCCTGTGAATCCCCAAGGGTTTTTGGTTTCTTCTTTCTGATATAGGTTTGGGGTGAGCTTATGTCCCTTACCCTCTTGGCCTGTGATCTTGGCTGTGAGCTTTGTTCAATAGTCACATCTTTTAGGAGGATGCAACTAGTAATGAGCTTAAATCCTTTTTAAGCTTTGTAGTTTGTTGAGAAACTACAGTGTGGCTAGGCTGGGAAACACTCACCTCTCCAACCTTATTTTTAGGGCTTCTGTGATTTTCACCCTATCCCTCACCTTTCTTACCCTCCTTCACACTCCCCTCTTTAGGTTTAGTAGATTTTACAACTGATTTCTTTTGAAAGAAATCAGAGGGGGCTTTCTTAGCTTTGGATCTTGGAATTTTTGTTTTGGCAGCTTGGGTAGGCATCTGTTTGGTCATTGGCATAGATGCCATATCTATACTAGAAGGAAAAGAAATGTGTGAGGTTGGAAGAGTAGAGACAATAGAAATTACCTCACTTACCTGAGGTCCCTCCATTACTGAAAAATAGTCTAAGGGAACCTCCTTGTGATGATTTTCTCAATTAAGATCTACAATTATTCTTTTTTCTTGAACCCAACAATTCAGATTGTTGGTTGGGTTCTCAATCACAATATTCTCAATAAGATGGTTAACAAGCATCATGAAGAATCTATCATAATAGACACTTTTACCTCTCTTATTGAGTTCTCCTAACTTAAAGCCTAACTCAAATAAAACCAAGTCACTAAACTAAAGTACTTATCAGTAAGTAGCATGTAAAGCATGTTGAGCATGGATATGTTGATAGAATCAAAATTGCTAATCTTACCAGAAAACACTTTAGTTACCACATCACACAGATAACTCCATTCTTTCCTAAGACCCAACCTTCTAATTTTACTTAACTTAGAGGTAGTGAGTGCATAGCCCATAGAGTTAAGCATGTTAACAATGTCAGTGTCTGTGTGTGAAGCAGTTATAGTATTATCAGGAATCCTAAAGCATGCTTTGACAATATCACTATTTATGCAAAACTGCTTACCTTTTAGAGTGAAAGTGATGGTCTTGTCTGTTGAGTTGTACACTACAGTTGTCCACATCTTCTCTACAACCTCACAATAAATGGTGGGTGATTCCAGCATGGCATAGTTGAATTTGTAGGTCTTCACAAAATCCATCATTTTATGATAGTCACCAGACTGTTGAATCTCTTTGTTTACTAAAGCTGAGAAGTTGTTTTTCTCATAGATGTAACCGGTTTGAGACATGATTTTTACTAGAGGTGCCATTGCTAAAGATTTGAAAGTTTGTAGAGAGAGAGTTTGCTTTTGAGAAGAAAGAAATTAGAGCAATTGAATCTTGAGAATGATAAAAGAAAAGAATGAAAAAAGAATTTAGCTTTTATACTATCTCAGAGATAAACTGACCAAAAATGATAGTAAAATAAAGGACCAATAAAAATTGCCCAAAATAGCCGTTTAAAAATGAATAAACTATAAAAAATCTGTCACTTATCCGTCGTCTCATGCTTACAAACTATAAGTATACTCGACGGATAATGTTCAGAGAATTAACGGCTATGATTGAGATAGTTCGACGGATGAAGATAGAACAGTTATCCGTCGAGTTATTAAATATTCCAGAAAAAATAATTGATTTTTATTGACAAATTGTATTCCGATGGATGATCAAACTCGATGGATAATGAGCATCCGTCGGGATAAAAATTTTGACTTAGCCAAGATTTCATTCAAAACAGAAAAATCAATTAAATTTATGGCTACATTGTAACTTGCAAAAATATCTGAAATGATTCAAGAATAATTAAGCATACCTAACTCACTTACCAATCTTGAAAAGGTGGATTCATCAAGTGGCTTGGTAAATATATCTGTAAGCTGCTTTTCACTTGGAACCATATGAAGTTCCACAGTACCATTCATCACATGCTCCCTAATGAAGTGGTACTTGATGTCTATGCTTGTTCTTGAATGCTATAGTGGATTTTCAGTGATGGCAATTGCACTTCTGTTATCACAGAAAATATGATTCCTATCCACTTGTAGACCATAGTCCAATAATTGGTTTTTCATCCATAAAATTTGTGCACAGCAACTACCAGTAGCAATATATTCAGCTTCAGCTGTAGAAGTAGAAACTGAATTTTGCTTTTTACCGAACCAGGACACAAGCTCGTTCCCTAGAAA
Organism: Apium graveolens; assembly: GCF_009905375.1. NCBI lineage: Eukaryota > Viridiplantae > Streptophyta > Magnoliopsida > Apiales > Apiaceae > Apium > Apium graveolens. The sequence continues at coordinate 89,607,301 of NC_133648.1, forward strand.
TTGACAAGTTGCTGTTGTAATTTTTCTGTCTATTTTACAACATGCATAATCTGCATCTGAATAACCAGTTAGATCAAAACTAGAATCTCTAGGGTACCAAATACCAAGTTTTGGTGTTCCCTTGAGATATCTGAAAATTCTCTTAATAGCTACTAAATGAGATTCTCTAGGATCAGCCTGAAATCTAGCACAAAGATAAGTAGCAAACATTATATCTGGCCTACTAGCTGTTAAGTACATAAGTGAGCCAACCATGCCCCTATAGCTTGAAATATCCATAGACTTTTCAGTAGTGTTTAATTCAAGCTTAGTTGCAGTGGCCATGGGAGTTTTTCAGATGTGCAATCCAGTAGTTCAAACTTCTTTAAAAGATCATGAATGTATTTAGTTTGACTAATGAATATTCCATCACTAACTTGCTTAACTTGCAAACCAAGAAAGTAAGTTCTCCCATCATGCTCATTTCATACTTACTTTGCATCAATTTGGCAAATTTTTTGCAAAGTTTTTCATCTGTGGAGCCAAATATAATATCATCTAGATAAATTTGAACAAGTATACTAGAGCCATTAACATTTCTAAAGAATAAAGTTTTATCAACAATACCTCTTGTGAAGTGATTTTCCAAAAAAAACTTGGATAAAGTGTCATACCAGGCTCTAGGTGCTTGCTTCAGTCCATAAAGTGCTTTCAAAAGGTAGTAAACATGATTTAGGAAGTTTGGATCTTCAAAACCAGGAGGCTGACTAACATAGACTTCCTCCTCCAAATCTTCATTCAAAAATGCACTTTTGACATCCATTTGATAGACCTTGAAATTGGCATGAGCTGCATAGGCTAAGAAAATTCTGATGGCTTCAAGTCTTGCAACATGAGCAAATGTTTCATCAAAAATCTATTTCTTCTTGTTGACAATAGCCCTTAGCAACCAATCTAGCTTTGTTCCTTACTACTATGCCATTTTCATCCATCTTGTTTCTGAATACCCATTTGGTTTCAATTGGATTCTTTCCTTTAGGCTTGGGTACCAGCTTCCATACTTTATTCCTTTCAAATTGGTTTAGCTCCTGCTGCATAGCTAAAATCCAATCAGGATCCAACAAAGCTTCTTCTATCTTATTTGGTTCTTCCTTAGATAGAAAGCTGTTATATAGACATTCTTCTTGAGTTGCTCTCCTTGTTTGAACTTTAGAAGACAAATCACCAATGATGAGCTCAAAGGGGTGATCTTTTGTCCATTTTCTTTGTTGAGGTAGATTAGCTCTAAATGAAGTGGCCTCATTGTTGTCTTGATGTGTGACTGAGTTTTGATTATTAGAAACCCCCCTGAGTTTGTGAATCTTTGACTTGAGAAAGGGGAATTTTTTGTTAGTGATCTATTCTGACTTTCAGCTTCTCTTAATGACCCGACGGATGAAGCTGGTTGTCTCCCGACGGATAAGGCAGATTGTCTCCCGACGGATGAAGCATTTTGCAACTCGATAAATTTTGAATTATGTGCTTCATTAGTTGTAGATTTTTCTGCATCATCCTTATTCACTGTTTCTTGATCACTTTCATCATCACTGTCATCACTAACCATCTCCATATTATCAAACTTGAGGCTTTCATGAGAATCTTCATCTTGCAGTCCTTCAATCTTTTTATTATCAAACACAACATGTATTGATTCCATAACAATGTTGGTTCTCAGATTGTAGACTCTATATGCTTTTCTCACAACATATCCAACAAAAATTCCTTCATCTGCTTTAGCATCAAACTTCCCATGTTGATCAGTTTGATTTCTCAAGATATAACATTTGCAGCCAAAGACATGAAGAAAATTTAGAGTTGGCTTCTTATTCTTGAACAATTGGTAGGGTGTCATACACTTTGCTTGATTAATCAAAGAAATGTTCTGAGTGTAGCAGGCAGTATTCATAGCGTCAGCCCAGAAATATGTTGGTAACTTTCATTCTTCAAGCATTGTCCTTGCAGCTTCAACAAGAAATCTGTTCTGTCTTTCCACTACTCCATTTTATTGTGGAGTTCTTGCTGCAGAAAACTCATGCATTAACCCATTCTCTTCATAAAATGATCTTATCACAGAATTCTTGAACTCAGTTCCATTATCACTCCTGATTCTTCTTACTTTAAAATCAGGATGATTGTTGACTTGCCTTATGTGATTGATAATGATTTCACTAACCTCATCTTTAGACTTTAGGAAATATGTCCAAGAGAACTTTGTGAAATCATCTACAATTACTAGGAAAAATCTTTTCCCTGAGATGGACAACATATTGACTGGTCCAAACAAATCCATGTGTAGCAATTACAAAGGTTCTTCAATTGTTGAATTAAGCTTCTTTCTGAATGATGCTTTAATCTGCTTTCCCTTTTGGCAGGCATCACACAGTCCATCCTTAGGAAACTCCACTTAAGGAATACCTCTAACCAGTTCTTTCTTGACAAGCTCATTCATGGTCTTGAAGTTTAGATGGGATAACTTCTTGTGCCATAGCCAATTTTCATCTTGACTTGCTTTACTGAGAAGACAAGTAACAGATTCTGTATTTGATGAGTTGAAGTCAGCTAGATATATATTTCCTCTTCTCACACCAGTGAGAACCACTTTGTTTCTCCTTTTGTTTGTCACGACACAGGCTTCTGAGTTGAAGGTTACTGAATTGCCCTTATCACAAAGCTGGCTGATACTCAACAAATTATGCTTGAGACCATCCACTAGGGAAACCTCCTCAATGATGACATTGTCCTATGAAATCAAGCCATATACCACAGTATAACCCTTGCTGTCATCTCCAAAGGTAATATTTGGGCCAGCTCTCTCCTTGAACTCTGTGAGCAGGGTAGAATCTCCAGTCATGTTCCTTGAACAACCACTATCCAGGTACCAAAGATTCTTTCTATTTCCCTGCACACATCAAAACCAAATCAAGTTAATTTTGGTACCCAAGTTTCCTTGGGTCCTGCCTTGTTAGCTTTATTCTTTATTTTCTTAGGTTTGATCTCATTTGACTTGGGAATTTCATATTCATCCTTAGTCATTTGAGTTGGACCTTTGAAACCAGTCATTAATACAGAATTATCATGCACACTTTGATTAACAGGGAAAGGCATTTATTTGCAAGCATGTTATTCCAGTAAGGCATGCTAAATGGCATTTGAGGCATACTAAATGCAGCATAATAAGGATTAGGTGCAAATGGCATATTAGCAAATTGTGCATTCATATTCTGAGCAGACATAACATTCATAGGCATAGAAGGCATGGGAGTCATGTTGGGAAAAGAAGAGGGTACAGATATTGGAGTTGGCATGGCAAGTTTGCAATTAACAGAAAAATGATTAACACTACCACACTTAACACAGATTTTTCTTGGAGCATATTTATTAGGTGTGTAGTTGTTATGTTTGTTAATCCCTACTTTCCCATTTCTATTGTTTTTCCTTTTAGCTTCTGTTTTAATCTCAATCTTCTCCAATCTGTTATTCAATTGCTTGATAGACATATGACCAACATTAACTTTCTTCTCCTTCCTCATTTGACTTGATTCTCTTGGAACAAAGTTTTTGGAAACTGATCTATATTTCTCATTCAGCTTGACCAGCTTGGCTTTGCTCACAGGGTTGCTTACAGCCGACGGATGAGGATTTATGTCACTCGACGAATAATCCTTTTGATTATCCGACAGATGACTCTCATCATCCGTCGAGTCCACATCTGTTAGCAATCCTTCAACCAAATTAGATTTCAGCTTCTCCTTACTCTTTTTCCAGGCTGTATCATAAAAGGACTCAATACCTTGAACTTTAGTGATTTGAGCATGAACATCTCTGGATGATTTCCATGCCCTAATCACCTCTTGTTCTCGTTCAAGCTGCTTCTTCAAAATCTCTTCTTTCTTCAAGGACTCAGTTAATTCATCCTTAGCAATCTTACACTCAATTCTCAATTTTTCAAATTCAATAAATTGAGATTCTAACACATTATTCCTCTCACTTAAAAACAAATTATTTTCTTTAAGTTTAGCATTTTCTTTAGTGAGTGACTTGAGTGTAAAACGCAAGTGATATAATTCTGTAGACATGTCATTAATGGCATCATTACACTCAGCTTTAGATAAATGTGCTAGGTTAGTGGTGATTACCTAAATACTTGAAGAACTAGTTTTTATTTCATCACACTTGGCCATTAGGGCTAGATTGACATAGCTGACATCCTCATCTTCATCCAAACCATCAGCTGCCCAGTCATTTTCCTGTGTAATGAAAGCCCTTTCCTTTTGCTTGACCAACTCAAAATATTTCTGTTTGTAATCAACAGGCTCAAACTTCTTTTTGCTGGAATCTGACTTTCTACACTCACTTACAAAATGCCCAACCAAGCCATATTTGAAACACTTGAATTTGGATTTATCCACCATGTTTCTATTTGGCTTGGCTGCTCTAAAGTTCTTTTTGAACTTGAGCTTGGAAAATATTATGGAAAGGAATGCTAAATGCTCATCAATATCATCCATGTCATCTTGGCTCAAATGATCTTCATTCTCAGCTACCAGCTCTTTACCCTTATTCTCACAGACCTTTGAAGTAGACTCAACAGCTTCTACCTTCATCTCTTTCTCTTTCTCTAACTCAGCTACCAGTGCTATGGACCCTCCTTTCTTCCTTCCTTTCTCTATCCTCTCATCTTGCTCTATTTCAAGCTCATAAGTTTTCAGGATGCCATACAGTGTCTCCAAGGTAAACTCCTTGTAGTCTTGAAAATTTCTCAATAAGACTGTTATTGGTTTCCATTCCTTTGGAAGAGATCTAAGGAACTTGAGATTGGAGTCTTTTGTCTGATAGACTCTTCCATGCAACTTCAGAGCATTTAGTAGTTTTTGAAATCTACTAAAAATGTTAGTGAGAGACTCACTATCTTCACAATAAAAGTGCTCATATTGCTGAATTAGCAGCTGCATCTTATTCTCCCTTACTTGCTCAGTACCATCACAGATAATATGAATTGTGTCCCAAACCTTCTTGGCTGTTTTGCAGTTGATGATGTTATCAAACATATCACCATCAACTCCATTGAACAATATATTCATGGCCTTCTTGTCTTTCCTGACTTGCTAAATATCAGGATATGACCATTCATGCCGAGGCTTGGGAATAGATGGTTCATTGCCTGTTGCAGCTCTCATTGGTACATGAGGACCTCTCTCTATGCAATCCACATAGGCCTCATCTTGAGAAAGGAGATGTAGGTGCATCTTCACCTTCCAGTGGTGATAGTTGTCTTTGTCCAGAAATGGGATCTTAACTCCAACATCCTTCTTGTTCATCTTGCTGTTTGTTGTGATCTTTAAATTCTTTGTACTTCAAGAGCTTGCTCTGATACCAACTGTTATTCTCTAATAATATAACAAGAATTACAGAAGGGGGTTTAAATGTAATTCTGGCTTCTTTTTTGATATTTTAAAAATGTTCTAACTCAATAATATATAAGTGTTTGATTTGCAAAGTGCGGAATGAAAGAATTATATAAATCAAAACACAAGTAATAAAAATACAAGTCTTTAAAACTTTCTTGGGGATTTGAATGTATCCACCAGATATATATACAAATATATATATATATACAAATATATATATATATATATATATATATATATATATATATCGAGGGAACCCTGTGAAGCTTGAATATCTCACAGTTGCTTTTACAAGTGAATAAAACAAACTTCAGAGAAATTCTTAACAGTTACATCCTTTTCTATTTCTCTTCTAAAATGTGTTTGCTTGGTTGTTTGTTCTACTAGCTACACTTGGTTTATATATCACCAAGTTTACATGGTAATAAGAAAGGATAATAAAACAAAACCTATCAAGTCTAACTCCATGCTGCTTTACTACTACATTCCAGCATCTTTGAAAATCTTAATAACTTGCATAAAAATGGTAATGCTTCTTTGTTCTCATTTTCCTGCTAAACAGGATGCCACATTCCTTTTGCAAACACCCAACACATGTGACTGTGTTGTCACTATCAACATATATTTGAATTGATCATCCGTCGGATACTTTCTTGACATCCGTCGGGTAGCTTTGTTGCTCATCCGTCAGGTAGCTTTGTTGATCATCCGTCGGGTAGCTATTTGACATTTGACTCCATTTCACTTATACAGAAGTATAAGACATCTTATATTTACAATTAATCAATCTATTCCGCATATATACTAGTAGTCAACATGACTGATATGCTACTACAGAATCTACACAAAGTTATTTGCAGAAATGCGCTGCTAAACTTATTATTACATAACCTACTCACTCGATGGATATCAAATCATCATCCGTAGGGACTATATTGAATCATCCGTTGGGACTGTATTTGATCATCCATCGAGTGCTACAAAATTCATTAAGTTAAATCTACTAATGTGTTTTGTATGAATTATCATCTAGTTCATAACATATTCCTAATAGTTTGGAACTCCAAGAGTCATAATCAGTGATGAGGGGTCGCATTTTTACAATCGCAAGTTCACTGCTATGATGCAAAGGTATAATGTGAATCATTGCATTGCTACGGCTTATCATCCCCAGACAAATGGTCAAGCTGAGGTGTCTAACAGAGAGATCAATCACATTTTAGAGAAAGTTGTGTGTCCATCAAGGAAAGATTGGTCTTTGAAGCTCGATGAAGCTGTTTGGGTGTATAGAACAACATACAAGACTCCATTGGGAATGTCGTCATTCCAGTTGGTTTATGGTAAGGGGTGTAATTTGCATGTGGAGCTCGAGCATAAGGCATATTGGGCTTTGAAGAAATTGAATCTTGACTTGGATGCAGTTAGGAAGAAGAGGATACTTCAATTGAATGAACTCGACGAGTTTCGACTGAACAACAAAATGTATAAGGAGAAAGTCAAGAGGTGGCACGATAGGGGTCTAGTGCTCAAATCATTTGTGCTAGGGCAACAAGTTCTTTTGTTTAACTCTCGTCTCTCTTTTTCCTGGAAAGTTGAAGTCAAGGTGGTCAGGGCCCTTCATAATCAAAACTGTGTTTCCACATCGAACGGTGGAAATTTTTGAGAGTGATTCAGGCCAAGCATTCAAGGTTAATGGTCAGAGGTTGAAGCATTACTATGATGACATGACAAACCACGGGGTGGTTAGTGCCGTTTTATTGTCCGTTTGATACCAAGATTCTACGTCAAGGTAACGACGTAAAACAAGCGCTTCTTGGGGGGCAACCCAAGTTTGTTGTACATTAATAGGTAGCGGAAGCAAGAAGAAAAGAGAAAAACACAAAAAAATCAGAAAAAGAAAAAAATTCAGGGCCAACTTCAGAAGCCAAGCGCACCCGCGCTGATCTAACGCGCGGCCGCGCTGTTTTTCCAGAAGGTAAGCGCGCCCGCGCTGATCTAGCGCGCGGCCGCGCCGGGGTCCCGACTCAGAAAAATTAAAACAGTAGGTATGAAGAGAAAGGCGGGATTTTTGCTACAAAATCAATTTCTACTCGAATTTTTCTCTTCCACATCCCAAATTTCCCTCTCCAAATCAACCCCATTATTCCCACGATTCCCATGATTAATTCCCACTTCTATTCCATATCTAATTCTCTTCTCACCACCTATATATACACACACACACTTATACACAAACTTCTCCACCACATCACAAATTCTCAAACACAAATCTCTCTCAAACACTTAGCTTTTATTCTCTCTTACTCATTCCCAATGGCACCTAAGAGACAAAGAACTCAAGTAAATAGCAGCACCACCGATTCTTCATCTACGGGAGGTGTGAGGCCGAGGTTTTCGACTCCAGAAGCTGAAGAGAAGTACACAAGGTTTCTCTCAAAGCCTATAGCAAATGAGCGAGATTTTATGCCATCAGGGAAGGATGGGAAGTTATTGGAGATGATTCTGGAGATGGCCTGAGTTCCTTTTTGCGAGGATCCCATTGCTATGCTCATAAGTATTGTGCGAGAGTTCTATGCTAATACGAAGGCAGGGAAGAATGGCTTCACGGTGGTTAGGGGGATGACTGTGGAGTATAGTGCTGATGCGATAAGGAGGGTGATTGAGCAGCCCATGAGGAAGTCCGGTCAGGACACTTGGAATGATAAGACTCCAGAGGACTTTAACTTGGATCTTATCATTGCTACCCTGTGTGTGCCTGAGACTCACTAGAAGTTCAAGAGGGGCACAACTGATTACTCCATGTTCCCTGTGTCATGCATGAACAGGTTTGCACGGGCTTGGAACTTGTTTATTTGTGCTAACATCATGCCATCATCACATGTGCATGAGATTACTGTGGAGCGTGCTCGTTTGTTGTGGGTTCTCTTCAGGGAGATTATATTGATTTGGGGATGGTGATATATCAGGGGATTTTGAGATTTTTGAGAGGAGGTACTACGAGTTCTATACCCTATGCGTCCGTGGTGACGAAGCTGTGCGTGGAAGTTGGTGTTCATTGGCCCACACATGAGCAGTTATAACTTCCTAGTGCTCCTATTGACAGTTCTACACTATTGAGTATGCAGGAGTGGTATGGAGGGAAGCCCGATCCTAAGGGGCTTGGTTATTCATATGATCATCTGTTTGGTGGTAGACCAGCATATCAGACTTTTGCGGGAGGTTCTTCGCAGGCCCATCAAGCAGCTTGGAGAGCTCGGTTAGGAGAGGAGGCTGGTCCATCGCAGCAACAGCAGGAGCAGGAGGAAGCATGAGCTGAGGTTGGAGCAGGTTTGAATATGATGCAGTATAGGCGTCTAGCGAGGTGGATGGATGCTGTGCATAACATCCATAGTAGGTTTGCCCAAGATCTCACCCTGGCACTTGGGACAACATTCAGAGCCACCGGTGTTGACATCCAGTGGCCAGTATTTGGTGAGGATTCCGTGTATCCACCTCCAGACACTCCACCCGTTGAGGGTGATGACCCTGATTTGGAGTAGGTATGCGTGATTCCTTACTATTACCTTCACTTAGGATAATGAATATTTTAAGTTTGGGGGTAGTAGTTGAAGGAATATGTTTTTGTGAGTCACATATAGTTGCATATTCATGATAGTTTAGTTCATATAGTTGTATATTTCGCAATATAGTAGTTTTTTTTTATTTTTTGATAGTTTTTATGATAGTTTGTTCATGTAGTTTCATGCATTTGTATTATATTATGATCCCTTAGATAATTTTGTCGATTGACTTGTGATATTGATGCTAGTGTAGTGATGTCGTATTTAGTGATGTTAGGTCTTATCGAATTGATTTGCATGCTAGAAACACTTGTATTTCACTAAGTCTTATAGGTTTCTAAATTACTAGATCATGGTCGTGGTTTGTTTATTGTCGAGGTTTGATCACTTGTTTATATTTAGAATTTAGGATATTCTCTTAATTATAAAAAAAACATGGATATTTGAAAATTGGAGAAAATTGGAGAAAATTGGATTTCATTGCTAGTTCTGTTGGCTAGGTGTCAAACGACTAGTAGAGGGCTCATATTTTTATGAGTAGTCTAGGGTTGAATGAGAGGGAGTGAAACACACTCATTCAAAAATTGTTAAAAAAAGAATTAAGAAGAAGAAAAGTATGTGTTTATGCATAATTGATCACGAGTGGGCTCTTTAGTACTCGTGTTATTAAGTTCTTAGGGGACTTTGTGCCTAGTGACCTAAGGCAATTATAGTCTGTGATCCGCTAACCTAACGCTCGTTATATGGGTACCATTGTATAAGTCTTTTTGGACATCACTTATTGCATGGTCAAATAAGCATATTTGTGTTGTTTTGTTGTAAATAAAAGCGTGAATCCATGTAAACTCTGATATAAGAATTGAAGTGTTATAAGTTATTTTGAGTCTAGCTTTTATTCTATCTATAACCTTGTGATTGCCTTGATGAGTAGTGGGTTATGATTATTGCTCTAGTTGCGATGGTATGTCTGTAAGCAATTGCACACACGCACGTCTCTGGTTTGTAGGTTGATTTGTGAGGTTTGATTGATCTTTATACGAATAACTGCATTTGTAGAGATGTTGCTTATTGATTGGTTTAGTTATTCTATTGGGGATCGTTGTATTCATTTAGTTGCATTCATGCATTTTTATTTCTTGTTCTTTGAGTCTGTTTATGCTTGAGGACAAACATCGATTCAAGTTTGGGGGTATATTGAGTGGCATTTAATATACTATATTGCGCTCCGTAAAGCTTTGAATTGGTGTATTTGTACTCAAGTTGTGGGTATTTTAATGTGTGTTTTTGCATTTTCAGGCATTATCTAGGTAATCAGGTGAATTAGCATTGTTTTGGTGCTAATTTGATGTTAAAGTGGTGTTGGAATAAAAGCTCTTGAAAAATCGGCTCAAATCAGTATGGAAAAAGAAGAAGTCTGATTTTTATTCAGGAATCAGCGCGCCCGCGCTGTGATAGCGCGCGCCCGAAGTCCAGAAACTCAGCGCGCCTGCGCCAGGTCGAGAAGAGAAATCCTGATTCTATTGGGCTTTTGATCCAGAAGACTTCTACTCTACATGGGGATGCTATATATACATAAATAAGCTCGTTTTTTATAACAAGACATACCAGAGCATAAGGAGAAGGCGTAAAAAGACCGTTTTAGCACAATTCAACCAAGGCGAAGAAGATCTAGTTTTAACTTATGATTCTTTGTTTAAGTTGTAACGTTGGATTCTAATTTTCTTATTCTTAAACCTATACTCTTATTTTGTACTTTGTTTATTATTCATTTATAAAGACTACATTTATTCTACCATACTTTCATCGGAAGCCACGTTGATGATGAGTCCGGTTATGGGCTAATCCTTATCGTGGGGTTCTAGCGGATTTAATTATGGATTTCGTTAGTTGATTTGTTTCGATGCCTTAGTGTGTGGTGATTGTATGATATCCTAGTATTGGTTGTGCGTATTCGTCTTATGAGCGTCGCGAACTTATAAGATAGTGTGTTAATTCTTAATGAAGTGAAAGTGAATTTAAGGATTTAGAACTTGCCATGCTAGCATAGGTTCTTGTGTTATTGTTATGCATGATTCATAGGTAATTATAACCATCTTACTTGCCCTATGTTATCATGATAGATAACTTGTGCATTAAACCGTTATGTTGTCAAATTCTATAAACATATAGGGTCTCAATATAATTGGTGTCTATTTAGCTTCTATCTCTTTTGTGGATGTCTGGTAGTATGGTATTTGTGCAATGAAAGTTGGCGTTTATCAGTTTCGTGTTATCTGATTAGTGTCATCACCATTACATGCTAAGGTTAAGAGCAAAAAGGCTATCAAATGAAGTATTTAATAAAGTTAGAATCCCATGTTTGTTATATATATTAATTCAACCAATCTTATTCTCTTAGTTATAATTGATAGTTTAAGTTTAGTTAAAAACAATCTCAATCTGTTAATCATCTTAGCATTGAATAATAGCCATATCATTGTTGCATAAGTGCATAAATTACAAAGTTAACCTAAACTAGTCTTTGTGGGAATAAATCTGATTTATATCTTATACTACTTGTGAACGCGTATACTTGCGTGAATTTTAGCGCGTCTTTAGCGACTAACAGTTCCAGTATCAGGATTTGCAGGCACTTATGTAGGAGTAGGTTTATTTCTTAATATAAATTGCCTGACCTCCTTAGGCAGGAAATGCGATCCTGAAAAGTCATTCTTTTCTTCTCATTTAATCTGACCAGTGATAGCTTTTTCAACAATTTTAAACACAGGGAGCAATTCATCATTATCAAATTTAGCATTAAGGCATAGAAAATTGAAAATAATTGAAAGAATCTAGTATACCCTATAACTCCTGATGTATCTTTTCTCCTAGAAATCATGAATTGAAGTATAACATAACCATAATCAAAATTACCAGAGTAAAAGAGAGAGTACCTAATTTTTAGAGAAGCAGATGGAAGAGCATCAAAATTTGATGTTTTATTCAAGAAACACCTTGAGATGCAGTCAAAGAAGAAATTCCATTCTCTCTTCAGATTTGTCCTTATCAGCTTGCCAATGGTTGTGATTTCACCTTTATAGCTCAGTGTCCTTAGCATAGCAAACAGTTGCTCAGTATCATAGTTATCAGGAGCACCATTACAAGTAGGCAATCTCAAGGCTTGAACCAAGACATCTCCATCAACGTCATACCTGCATCCCTTATATTCAAAGAGAAACTAATGTTTGTTTCATTAATAAGAGCTGTATTCCATACCTGCATTACAGCCTTGTATGACACCTTGGTAGGATTTATAAGAGCATACCCAATTGGACATTGGAGTAAGAAATCCTGAATATCATGAAAATTTTTAGAAACTGCTTATGTGTAAGTAGAGCCAAATAGTTATTGGTGCCAAAGGTGTTTCCATTAATGATAATAGGTTTGCTTATGATTGGTGAAACTTCAGAAGATGACATGATGTATGTAGGATTTGAGTAAGGATATGGGTGAGATGTGGATAGTGAGATTGTGTGTATAATGATTTGTGTCACTGAAGTTCTTGTGGGTATATAGGTTTGCAAAGCTGAATTGTGTATAACACACACACACACACGAAGAAGGAAGCGTATATAATTAGACTTCTGACAGATGGAAATTACTGAGTAATAGGATTTAAAAGTGGAGTAAAGTGCGGAATTAGCAACAAAATACACACAGCTTTTTCAAGAATTTACCGTGTGAAATTGTTCAACATATAATCCACTATTAATCAATAATTACCTAAGATATTCAATTGCAACACTAAACAACTCAGAAATTATTTAACAATAATATTCTAAATTAGAATACGCTGACCTTTCGTCAGTATTTGGAACCGCTAAGCTTTCAGGATTTGACAATCTTAGGATTTATCGATTCAAATTCATCAGTATTTGTCAAAAATGCAAACCCATTAGAATACCACAATTTAATCTCAATAACCATCAAAATATACATGAGAAGTGTATGATTTAGAGATTAACATGCTACAACAAGAACAATCACATGCACACACAACTAAATAACATAGATTAAATCTTGTAAACAAAAATTTCATTAATAGATCAAAAGATTACATTTCATGAAGTTTTGATTACATGCATGAGAGATTACAAGAGGACCTTAGTCTAGTAGATAAGAACTTCAACAGCCTTAGTCTAAGAAGCCCGACAAAGCTGACGGTGAATAGAAACCGGCAGAAGATGTTTGTCGGGAGGACTAAGGTGGTGGATGATCAGGACTTCTTCCTGCTTTCAACAAAGAGAATCGCAAGAAAAATGATCCCCTCTTGCTGACGAAGGGTATGGAGATGAAGCTCTATTTAAAAGCCTAGAAAGTCAGTTTTGGTTACTTCTGGGAGTTGAATCCAAATGTCATTTGGAATGGCGGTGATATGCCATGAACTCTGCACTCCAGCACGAAAAAGTGACAATATTTGTGTCATAACTGTAAAACTAACCGAAGTTCGCCATTGTTTGAGAGTGAAGGAGATGAAAAATGAAAGTTATTTGATAGTTTTGTGTTGGGAAGATATGATTAGACTGGATGATGAATTTTGGTTTAAATAACCAAGAGAGAGGGAATATGAAAGGACTAGGGGTTTGGTTAATTATTAACTGGAGAGTTAACTGAATCATTTAACCAAAAAAATAATATCTAAGTGATATGCGTCTCCCTAAACTGATTTGTAATGATGACAAAGATATATGTATACATGCACATTTAGAAAATAAATCACTTAATTTAACAAGTATATAGAGAAATACATCATTAATTCCCAAAATAATATCTTTAAAAAATGTTTAGGACATCATCAGGATTTGATCAATTTATATCAGGATTTGATCAAATAAAAAAATTATCTATCCCAACTAACCATACCAAGTTCATTGACAAGTTTTGTAAATGTTGCTTCAGGTAATGGCTTTGTGAAGATATCAGCCAACTGCTGATCAGTAGGAACAAAATGAAGCTCAATTATCCCTTCCATGACATGTTCTCTTATAAAGTGATATATGATACTAATATGTTTAGTATGAGAGTGTTGCACTGGATTTCCTGTCATGGCAATAGTACTTTGATATAGGAATTTGAGAAAATGATAATCCATAGTCCATGAGCTGGTTTCCCATCCATAGTAACTGTGCACAGCAGCTTCCAGCTGCAATATATTCAGCCTCAGCAGTTGAAGTAAAAATGGATTTCTGCTTCTTACTGAACCATGAAACTATTCTTCCTCTCAAAAACTGACAACTTCCAGAGGTACTCTTCCTATCTATTTTACATCCAACAAAGTCAGCATCTGAATATCCACACAATCCAAAGTCAGCTTCCCTTGTATACCATAGACCAAGTGATGCAGTACCCTTGAGATATCTAAAGATTCTCTTAACTGCAATAAGATGTGGTTCCCTAGGATTTTCCTGAAATCTTGCACACAAACAGGTGGCAAACATAATGTCCGGCCTACTTACCGTTAGGTAAAAGAGAGAACCAATCATACCTCTATAGTTTGTGACATCAACTGTTATACCTTCATGAGGATCAAGCTTTGTAGCAGTTGCCATAAGAGTAGTTGTAGTTGCACTTTCTTGCATATTGAACCTTTTCAATAGATTTTTTGTGTATTTGGACTGATTAATGTAGATGCCATTATTAGTCTTTTTAATTTGCAATCCCAAGAAATAGCCCATCTCTCCTATCATACTCATTTGATATATTGATTGCATCATATCACACAGTTTTTGATTAGTTGATTCAAAAATGATATCATCCACATAAATTTGAACTAAAATCAAATATTTACCTTTATTCAGATAAAATAATGTTTTATCTATTATACCTCTTTTGAATCCACATTCAAGTAGAAATTGAGCAAGGGTCTCATACCATGCTCTAGGTGCTCGCTTTATCCATTATACCTCTTTTGAATCCACATTCAAGTAGAAATTGAGCAAGGGTCTCATACCATGCTCTAGGTGCTTTCTTTAGTCCATAAAGTGCTTTGTCAAGTCTACAAACATAGTTAGGATGTTTAGGATCCACAAAGCCTGGTGGTTGTTCAATATAGACTTCTTCTTCAAGTTCTCCATTGAGAAATGCACTCTTGACATCCATCTGAAAGATTTTGAATTTCTTGTGTGCAGCATATGCCAAGAAAATTCTGATTACTTCCAGCCTAGCAACAGGAGCAAATATTTCATCATAGTCAATGCCTTCCTGTTGGGAATATCCTTTAGCCACTAACCTTGCCTTGTTTTTGATAATGGTTCCATCAGAATCAGTTTTATTTCTGAAGACCCACTTTGTACCTACAATTGACCTGTTCTTAGGTCTAGGCACCAGCTTCCATACTTCATTCCTTTCAAACTCATTCAACTCTTCGTACATAGCTATAACCCAATCTGCATCCTTAAGTGCATCTTCTATTTTCTTTGGCTCTTCCTTTGAAAGTAGATTGTGATACAGACATTCATTTTGAGTTGCACATCTTGTTTTTACACCTTCATCAGGATTTTCAATCATCATATCAGGAGTATGATCTTTGGTCCATTTTCTGATATGAGGAAATGTCCTTCTTGAGCTAGATGCTCCCCCTGAATCATGTGCCTCATCAAATGCATTTGAGGCTCCCCCTGAATCAGTGTTTTTAACTCTTGATGAAGAATTAGGACTTGACTCATGTTCTCCTAATATCGAATCAACATTAGATTCTGAGTGATCAGATTGAGATGAATCTTGAGTTGACTCTTCAGTGTTAGTATTATCAGTTGAACCTTGCCGTTGCTCCCCCTCAACATGTGCAAGTTCATTAGTACAGTGATCATCTTCAGGATCTGAAGGAGCATCAGGATTTGGATCACCAGTAATTGATAATCCATTAGAGTTTGATAAAGATTCTAATAGTGCATTTTTATTTGCAAAGATCAAACTTTCATGAGAGTCTTCTTCAAAACCAAAAATCTTCTTATCATCAAAAGATACATTGATAGAGATAACTACAGTATTTCTTCTCAGATTGAAAACCTTGTATGCTTTTAATGGTTAGTAACCAACAAATTTCCTTCATCAGCTTTTGATTCAAATTTTCCTAGCTGATCAGTATGAGTTCTCATAAAAAAGCACTTACATCCATATACATGGAGATGTTTGAGACTGGGTTTCTTTTCTTTCAGCATCTGATAAGGTGTAACACCATGTCTATTTATCAGTGTGATATTCTGAGTATAACAGGCTGTGTTTACTGCTTCAGCCCAGAAGTAAGTGAGTAGTTTAGCTTCTTCTAGCAGAGTCCTGCCAGCTAGACAACCCGCCCAACGACCAATCTTCGCATGAATTGCTAAGAATTAATCGGATTGAAGATATAGCGTCATCGTTGGCCCAAGAGCTCACATCGACGGGAAGGTTTGGCACCTCGATGTCGGCTCTTCGCCACCTGGGTGAAAATGTATGTATAGCCAAAAATGGACC
Source organism: Apium graveolens (assembly GCF_009905375.1). Lineage (NCBI taxonomy): Eukaryota > Viridiplantae > Streptophyta > Magnoliopsida > Apiales > Apiaceae > Apium > Apium graveolens. The sequence continues at coordinate 89,623,778 of NC_133648.1, forward strand.
CAAGATCCCAGCATTACAATTCCGTTTTTGTCTCTTCCTCTCAATAACACCATTTTGTTGAGGTGTGCCAGGAGCTGAGAATTATTGTTATATGCCTTTGTACTTATAGACTTCCTCCATCTTTGAGTTCTTGAACTCAGTGCCATTATCACTTCTCATTATTTTCATTTTGAAGTTGGATCCATTTTCAATTTGCTTTACATGATCTAGAAGAATTTCTGGAGTTTCATCCTTCCTGTGTAGAAAATAAACCAAAGTGTATCTACTGAAATCATCAACAATTACAAGTGTATACCTTTTCTTGTTGATAGACATTATGTTTACTGGTCCAAAGAGGTCCAAGTATAGCATATGATATGGTTCAGTGACATAGAATTCTATTTTACTTTTGAAAGATACTCTTCTTTGTTTGGACTTTTGGCAAGCATCACAAAGATCATCAGATGAGTATAGCATATTTGGTAACTCTCTTACTATTTCCTTCTTGGCAAGTTCATTGATAGAATTGAAGTTGAGATGTGAGAGCTTCTTGTGCTAATTCCAGCTCTCATCTACTGATGCCTTAGAGATAAGGCAAGTAGCTTCTTGCTCAAGACTTTCATGAAGCCTTGCTTCATAAATATTACCATGTCTGTATCCTATCAAGACAACTTTCTTTGTCTTGTTATGAACAAATTCACAGTGAGAATCATAGAATACCACATGATAACCTCTATCAGTGATTTGACTGATGCTCAGTAGATTGTGCTTCAGTCCTTCCACCAGAGAGCTACATTCTCTATTACCACATTTCCAATCACCAAGTTGCCATATCCCAGAGTGTTTCCTATATTTCCATCTCCATAAGATACATATGGGCCAACCTTCCTCTCAAATTTTGACAGCAGGGATTTATTTCCAGTCATGTGTCCTGAACATCCACTATTCAAGATAAGAATATTTTTCCAGTTACCCTGCAATCAGAAGAGTGATTAATTAGAAGGATTTTTAAGGACCCACACTTGTTGGACCCTCATTTTGGACAACTTAAGTTTCTGTGATTCAGAGTTACTTCTGACAAATTTTCCCTTATCAGGATTTGTCTTATCAAAAGTAGATTTAGTAGAACTAGAAGTATTAATCACATAAGCAGTTTAATTGAGTTTTGGAAAAGGTTCATAGTAATTATGATACTGCTTGTGATAAGAACTACAAGTGTAAATTGAATGCCAACTACTACCACAATGAAAACAAGGGTTTTGTGATTTGTAAAATACTGATCTACCCCTAACGTCAGACTCAGGATTAACAATTTTCTTTTTCTTACTCCTCCTGCAATCAATAGCAAGATGATTAGTATTACCATAGTTAAAATAAGTTTTTCTAAGAGCATTGGGAACAAACTTATAGTCAGATTCCTTAGAAATACCTTGTTTAGCATTCCTGTTTCTTTTTGGACTTTTTACTTGAGGTTTGTCAGTAACCTCAGATAATTTTTTTTTCAATTGTCCTTTAGACAAAAGTCCTATGTTCTTTTTTTTTCTTAATAGTCTTAATGGTCTCCTTGTTTTCCTCTCTTTAAGTTTTTTTATTTACTTTCTTTTCTTAGGATGCAGATGTTGAACCCTTCTGAAAAGTACATTCGGGTTCATTATCTTCTGAAGAAATTAACTTAACAAGAGTCTTAAGGGTAATTTAATTTTCAGTATCAATATCCTTAATTTCATCTATATAGCCAAGACATTGTATCCAATTTTTCTTAGAAATCATCTCATGAACCTTTTTGCGTGAATCAATCTAGGCTTTAAGGGTTTTCCTCTCATTTTCTATGTCATTTTCTAACATACTGTACTTAGCCTCTAGTGTAATGTCTGGGAAAATTACGTTTATATATCATTATATTTATAATAAATTATATGTGTTAATGTGTTATTTATGTGGAATTAACTGTTAAACCCTAATTGCATCTAGGTATTTTACAAATTTTCTCGTTTTGCGAAAAATGACTTTTCCGGGCCCCATTGGGTGTTAAAAACCCAACAAAAATCACATTTTTATTTCTATAAAATTATAGGACTTTCATTTATACCATTTCTTTGTATTTTTGCATTATTCATAATTTTTGGGAAATTTTGGCATATATATTGTATATATAAAATATTTATAAATTAAATTTAATACTCAAAAATTATAAAATTAGGGGCTTATTAATTTTAAAAAGTGTAGAATTAGGGTCTTAATTTTAACTAGGAGTATTAATTTTACTACTATAAATAGTCTAATTTTTATTTAATTATTATTAATTAAGTAATTAAAAATCAGAAAATACACAAATTCTCTGCAAACCGGGTCGGGTAGAACAGTTGCGGGTCAAAGAATCAATCGGTGATTTTGAACTGAATACAACATCAAATCAAGCAGTTCAATTATCCAAATCAAAAATTTTCATCTGTTCTTTCTGTTTCTCGCATCAATTTCATGTTTTAATACATCGTTTTTGATTTTCGATTTCTAGGGATTATGTTCGAATTAGGGCTTTTTAATTCTAGGGTTATTATGATGTTTTGATGATTGATATATCTTCCTGATGTTATTTGCAATCGATTCATGGAGTTTAATCGAACAAACAATACCTGGATAGCAAAGTTCGATTATTAGGGTTTATATTCGATTTTCAAATCACAACTCTGTAATTTCTGTGAATCTTTGGTATGTGTAATGTTAGTGGTTTGATTATACTGTTCTTTAGCTTTGATTTGCACTATAAATCATGGAGTTTCATATACAGAATCAAAAGTTCGATATTTTGCCGAGTTGATGTTGGTTGTGATCGGAGATGAAGATTCCGTGATGTTTTTGGTTTATTTTGGCCGGGAATAGATTGCTTCAGTTGCCAAGAATGAAAACCCAGTGAAAAACACACCCAACGGTGTTATTTTTGGCCTGAAATTGGCTCACCGGAATCTGCTCCGGTGGCCGGTTTCTGGGAAAATTCCGGTCATGTTCTTCATGACCTGGAATTGACCCGTTTGGCCCGTATAAAATACCCGGCTTTAATCCTAAATTGTCAGAGTTTGAATTTTAACAGGTGTTTCTGGATTTTTATTTTTATTAAATAAGTTTTATTTATTTTATAAATTGATTAATTAATTATTTAATTGATTTATATTATAAATAATTCTGAAATATTTTCTAAAAATCAGATTAAATTATTTTCTTAATTATTTTCTTAATTATTTATTATTTATTTATTAATTATTTAAAAATGATTAATTATTTTGATAATTAATCAAATAATTTTCAATAAATCATAATAAATTCATTTTAATTCCAAAATTATAGAAAAATCATTTTTAGTTCTGATTTTTCTTAAATAATTATTTAAAAATTAGTTTAGGGTTTGAAAATTAGTAATAATTATTTATATTGAATAATAAATGGAATTATCTGTGTTTAATTGATATTAATTAGACCGTTAGTCTGATTTGAGCAAAACGAAAGCCCTTTAACTCATAAAAATGAAATAATTTCATTAAAAATAATATTAGAACCTAATTTCTTCTAGAAATTAGTTGACTTTGTTATTTGTTTATTATAAGCCGGATCGCTTGCCGAGACGAGTCCGATAAATTCCAAAAAATAGGAAACGAGTCAGATAATGATCAGTTGAGCGATCAGCGAGTGGATTTTGATTCTAAAAATTATTTTAACTATAAAAATGATTATGTGCTTATGTGCTTATATGTATTATATGGTTAATCGAATCTTACTTGTTAATATATAATATACGAGTGAGTCATAAGCGCATGGGTAGACAATAAGAACGATGTGAAGTCGGTTCAAGACGCAATTGAAATACGAATTGACTAAACCAGTATATTTCTCTAATAGAAGCTAAGCCAGCAAGGCAGGTTTAGTCGATGATAGACGAAGGTGACATATTTGAAGTGAGTCACGCAGAAGGCAAGCTTTTCCCCTATTCTAATTTCAGAATAGTGATAATTCTTCAGATTCTTATCACGCTTGAACTCTTTTGATTCTTGTTCATATTCATTTCGATTCTTGATTTCTCATTTTCTTTGAATTCCTTATTCATATTTCAAATTGTTACTCACATATATTGATATATTCTGGTAATTAGAATATATCAAAGCATACCGATTCTTCCGGTTGCTACACAATGGACTAGATAGTGATATTTTGGGATTAAGTTTCTGGGTGCCCGACTAGATCTATATAGTGAGATATAGATCTGCACTGTATCCTGGCTGATCATCAGGGTATAGATGCGAACTTGTGTCCAGTTTAGTTCATTTGTATTCGCCAATAGTGGCCTTCTTTCTATTCTCGCGGGGTTATATCTTTGCAGATATACCTAGATTACCGATTCATTTATACTGCTTAACACTGTTTATATTTTACGGACTTGTTGAGCAATTTTTGGCTCACCCCTTTTTGTTGTTATTCACCTTATTGTTTTCAGTTAAGAAAGAATATGAAACCCATCAGGACTCGAGTGGTAAAGAAGCGGGTCAAGCCTCGGGATCCTCTCATACCCAATGTGTTGATCTCAATCCAGGAAGAAAGTTTTGAGTTGCCCGAACAGGTGGAGTCTAGATAGTTAGTGTGTGTGTTTGAATAAAAGATGAAATTAGTTTAAAAATGGTTAGACAATGGTTTGTAATAAAGAGAGTTTGTAAGATTTTGAATTTGGTTTGTAATAAAGTAGTTAGTGGTTCTTGTTTTCATACTTCAACCTAAAAAGATCCTAGTTAGTGTTAAAGAGGTTTAGATACATTTCCTTATTATTTGTTATTCAGGTTGCACATGTTTGGTGATTAGCTGGTAACCCCCAAAATTATACCCCGGGTCTGGAGGGCTTTATAGGTTTGACATCAGAGCTGTAGGTTTGGTCCTTGAAAACAAGAACATTAGGGTTAAGATAAGATAGGTAGATCACATAGGATAGGAATATTCAATTAGGAAGAGTAGTGTTAGGATTTAGATAAGATTAGGATAGGAAGGTATTAGTTTTAGGAATGGTTTAATGACCCTTCTTCTTTCTTTGGTATATTATCAGATGGCATCATCAGGATATTCAGGTTCATCCGAGATGACTGTGACAGGACCAGTTACACCAGTTGTTCCACCAGTATCTGAGTATATATTTCCACCTCCTCCACCATTGCCCCAGGAGCCATCACCACCAGTGCCAGGGATAGTTCATGATCTAGTAGAGTTGGTTGATCCGTTAGAGTTCTTCGAGCCGATGCTTCCACCTCCATTTCCAGTAGAGCATCAGTTCATACCAGGGATTGAGCCAGAGCTTCCACCACCACCAGTGTTACCTCCTATACCGGTACATGCTCCAGAGCCAGAGATATTTCAGATGGTTCCAGTCGAGGGTATGGGTGAGCATGAGATAGAGTAACAGTTGGGAGCTCCACAGCAGGGTGCAGGGATACCGAGAGTTCAGTCACATGAGCCAGTAGGACATGTTGCACAGCCACACATGGTACTGTATCATGAGTATAGTATTATGAGAGATGACGATGAGTACTGGAGAGCTCAGTTTAGGGAGATTATGCACTTGTTTGACCAGAGAGACCGAGGACCGTTAGCCGCATTACAGCCAAATTATATGATGAGACAGAGGTTACAGTCTGCTTTGATGAGTGCTACATGGGAGTTAGATGCTTTGACACATGATGGACCGCCTTCTTTTGTGGAGTTTTATAGGATTTTCTGTTTAGCACAGACATTGGTTCAGATACTTCGAGACGAGCTGAGGCGTATTCCGTCAGGGTTCTGGGATTTCGACTACCAGGGGATTGATGTAGTAGAGATGACTGATGTACATAGATGCAGCCTAGTATGACATAGTGAGTAGTGTATGTGTGTAGTAGCAGCTTGACTTCTAGTAGTAATATGACTAGTAGTAGTATCCGTGACCAGCAGAGCGAGACTTTTTGTACCAATCACTAACACCTGAGGCTGGTGTCATATATATATATATAAAATAAACTTTCCAAATTTTCTTTTATTTAAATTTCAGTCTTTACAGTTTTACAACATTTACATTTACTTAAATGTTTTACAGCTTTTCGTACTTTAAATTCTGTCAAAAAAAAGAGAGAAGAACAAATATTTCATTTAACTGCTTATATTTCCTGTCTTTATATTAACATAAACTGTTAATACTTCCTGTTTTTATGATAAGTAAAACTGTTTTTCTTTTTCCGAACTATTATTAAAATTTTGTTAATACAGGATAAATTATTTTCTTACCTACTGTCAATTGTTTAATAAACTGTTAAAAAGACATCACTTGTTTTATTATCAGCAAATGGCACCCAAGAGAAAGACTAGGACTGAGACTTCTAACAGCAACTCCGAAGAACAGACCAATGATACCATGAACCAAATGTTCCATCTGATGCAATAACAGATGGTAATGATGCAACAATGGATGCAGTAACAGCAGCAACAGATTCAACAACAAATGTTACAACAACCACCTCGTCCTAAGCCCCAGATGCCACCAGCTGTACCTATTGTTACTTTCAAACAGTTTCAGTCGGTATGGATTAGCCGATCCTATTATGGCTACCTTTTGGTTGAAGGAAATAGAAAAAGCATTTGCACTAGTGAAGGTAGGTGAAGACCAGAAGACCGACTTTGCTAGTTATTTGTTGAAAGTAGAAGCAAATTATTGGCGAGAATCTAAAAAGGCTTTAGAAGGTGAAGATGTTATTGCATGGGATAGGTTTAAAGAGTTGTTCTTAGAGAAACATTTTCCTCGCTATGTGAAGAATCAAATGCAGATTAAGTTTTTGGAACTGAAGCAGAGAAATATGTCCGTAATGGAGTATGAAGCCAAATTTACCGAGTTGTTTAGGTTTGTCCCAGAACAAGTTGATACTGAAGAAAAACAAGTCCAAAGGTTTCAAGAAGTATTATGACCGTGGATTCATGGACAAGTTGCAGTTTTTGAATTAACGACGTATACCGCCGTAGTCCAGAAAGCCTTGATTATTGAAGGGGAGAGCGAAAGATCTCAAAAGGAAAGAGGACATGGAAGTTTACAAGGCCACTCTAGCAGGAAGCCGGGAATTCAAGCCGGGACAAATTTGAATTTTAAAAGGATAGGAAAAGGTATCCAAAAAACAGGTAATCATTTTCAAGCCCCCAGCCAGCAGGGAATTGTCAGAGTCCCAGTGCCGTACTGCAAAACTTGTGGATGGAAATATACTGGCATCTGTATCAAAGCGGATGTGACATGTTTCAAATATAAGCAGAAATTGCACTATTCTAATAAATGTCCAACGGGAAAAATAGCAGAAATTACTTGCTACCAGTGTGGAAAGAAATGACATATCTCTAGGAATTGCAAAGGACCAACAATGGTAGCTAGTATTCCGAAAGTGTTGGCATTACCTCCTCCACCGCCGCCTAACCAACCCAGAGCAAGAACTTTCACCATGACAATGAAAGAAGCAGTGTAGAGTCCTAGTGTAATTACAGGTTCACTTTTGGTGAATTCCGTAAATTCGAAAGTATTAATTAATTCCGGAGCTACCCGTTCATTTATTTCTGAAAAATTCCTTGATAAGTTACATTGCGAAATTGAATGGTTGGGTGAGACGTTAATTATAAAATTAGCGAATGACGACCAAGTCCCAGTAGATCGAGTATGTCCTGCATGTGATATAGAAATAGCCGGATATCATTTCTCCGTAGACTTGATTCCTTTTAAATTAGGAGAGTTTGTCGTTATTTTGGGAATGGATTGGTTAGCTTGTCATAATGCTCAGATCGATTGCGCGAGCAAGAAAGTAAAATTGCGGACTGTGGAAAATGCAACGGTAATGTTCAAAGGCGAAAAACAACGGAAGAAATTTCTGACATTAATGCAGACCAAATGATTGTTTCGACAGGGATGTGAGATATATATAGCCTACGTGTTAGATACCGAGAAGGGAAGTCCCAAAATAGAAGATATTCCAGTTGTATGTAAATTTCCTGACGTCTTTCCAGACGAGATTCCAGGGTTACCGCCAGATCGAGAAATTGAATTTATGATTGACTTAGCGCCAGGTACAGAACCAGTTTCGAAAGCTCCGTATCGAATGGCACTAGTCGAGATAAAAGAATTGTCAACGCAATTGCAAGATCTTCTAGACCGGGGCATTATAAGACCTAGTGTATCCCCGTGGGGTGCACCGGTATTGTTCGTGAAAAAGAAAAACGGCAGCATATGATTATGCATTGATTATCGGGAATTGAATAAGCTGACTATCAAGAATAAGTATCCGTTATCAAGAATCGATGATTTATTCGATCAGCTAAAAGGAGCCGCATGGTTTTCGAAGATAGATTTAGGATTGGGATATCATCAACTGAAGATTAAAGCTGAAGATATTCCCAAGACTGCATTCCATACTAGATATGGACATTATGAATTTTTGGTAATGGCATTCGGGTTGACCAACGCGCCAACAGCATTCATGGATCTAATGAACAGGGTATTCAAAAGGTACTTGGATAAAATCGTGATTGTATTTATTGATGACATCTTGATTTATTCAAAGATGGAAGAAGAGCATGCTGAGCACTTAAAGAATGCTTTGGAAATTCTGAGGAAAGAGCAACTGTACGCGAAATTCTCAAAATATGAATTCTGGTTGAAGGAAGTACAATTTCTAGGGCACATCATCCATAGAGAAGGCATTCAAGGCGATCCAACGAAGATTGAAACTGTGTTGAATTGGGAAAGGCCGAAGACACCAACAGATGTTCGAAGTTTCTTGGGATTGGCAGGATATTATAGAAGATTTTTTAAAGATTTTGCAAAAATAGCAACGCCACTAACTAAGTTAACTCGAAAAAGTTAAAAGTTCGTATGGGATGACAAATGTGAAGAAAGTTTCCCAGAGCTAAAAAATCAGTTAGTAACCGCACCGGTACTCGTATTGCCAAACGAGTATGTAAATTTTGTCACTTACAGCGATGCTTCATACCGCGGATTAGGATGTGTACTGATGCAACACGGTAACGTCATTGCATATGGTTCGAGACATCTAAAACCTCATTAACAAAAATATCCTACGCATGATCTGGAATTAGCAGCGATCGTATTTGCGTTGAAACTTTGGAGACACTATCTCTACGGTGAAAAATGCGAAATCTACACGAATCATAAGAGTCTGAAGTACATCTTTACACAGAAGGAATTGAACATGAGACAACGCCGATGGCTGGAATTTATTAAAGATTATGATGTTACGATCAATTATCATCCAGGGAAAGCAAATGTTGTGGCACATGCGCTGAGCCATAAAGAAAGATTGAATCTGTTAACTTCATGTGAAGAATTAGCCAAGGAATTTGACAAGTTGGAAATCGAAATTCGTGTTCCCAATGAATCTACTGAAGCTATCTACAATAGACTTTTCAACCGGAATTACTAGAGAAGATTCGACGCTGTCAAGAAGAAGTGATGAGTCAAGATGATGACTTAACAGGAGAAGAAATTATAACCCAGAAGGATAACGAAGGAATTCTACGCTTTGCATAAAGAATCTGGATCCCTAATGTGGCAGGACGGAAAGAAGAAATACTGCGAGATGTGCACAATTCAAAGTATTCCATTCATCCAGGAAGTACAAAAATGTACCGTGATCTGAAGGAAAACTTTTGGTGGCCGAATATGAAGAAGGAGATATCAGAATGGGTAAGTAAATGCTACACATGCCAGCGAGTTAAAGCAGAACATCAATGTCCGAGTGGATTACTGCAGCCATTAGATATTCCGGAATGGTAATGGGAACATCTAGTGATGGATTTTGTGGTAGGAGTTCCAAGGACTAAAGCAAATAATGATGCGATATGGGTAATCATTGACAGACTAACAAAGTCCGCACATTTTCTACCGATTAATGAAAGATTTTCACTCGACAAGCTAGTGCACTTGTATCTCAAGGAAATTGTGATGCGACATGGAGTTCCAATATCTATCATGTCTAATCGAGATCCCCATTTCAATTCAAGATTTTGGAGATAATTTCAAGAATGACTTGGAACTAAATTAAACATGAGTACCGCTAAATTAGATTAAGAATGCCTTGGACAGAGTGAAAGAACTATCCAAATAATTGAAGACATGCTACGAGTTTGTGCGATCGACTTCGAAGGCAGTTGGGATGAGCATTTACCTTCGGTTGAATTTTCTTACAATAACAGCTATCATGCAAGCATTGGAATACCACCGTATGAAGCGTTGTATGGAATAAAATGCAGATCACCAGTATATTGGGATGAAGTTGGAGAATGCAAGGTTTTAGATCCATAATTAATTCAACAAACTAAAGAAAATATAGAACTTATTCGAAAGTGATTGGATGCAGCACAAGATAGACAACGCAAATATGAAGATCAAGCTAGGAAGGATATGGACTACCAGGAAGGAGATGTGGCGCCCCAAAACCCGGGGTCAGGAATCTTGGAGACCACGCCATCTAAACCATTACAACCACATAACCCACACTACAATATGTAAATACTCACGCTTTACGACCCCACACTTATCACACACACACACACTTACAGGTTATTGTCTTGGAAATGAACCATCAAATCTAGAGTACTTTCAACCATCAAGTGATAATTATTATAATCCAAAGTAATTTAGTCTTACCGGGGAGTAACCTTTAAGTAAAGCTAGTCCTCCGGCCAAATATACGTTTTTTGTTTATTCTCTTACATAAGTCATACTTATAAATAAACCGAACTAAAAATAACTGAAAACTAATCCAGCTTATTCGGACTACCTGTGGTAAAACACCAAACAATCTATGGAATAACTGGCCATTTCCTACCCGTTTCCTGGCTGTGGTTCTCATGGCAGGCATCTTGATTCACTGTTGTGTTGTGTCAATTTAAGAAAACAAGTGTGAGCTATAATGCCCGACATAATAATGTACAATATGAAAATGACTATATGATAACATCATATATGATAATTATGTTTTATTCCAAAATAATTTTCCTTGGTGATACACACCTTCTTATGAAAACAATTCTTTAAGGGATTTTAATATCCTGTGAATACCTTAATAGTAATTCCAGCACCTAGGCTTGGGTTACGGTATTGCATCACAATTCCAATAGGAAAAATTTGGACATTCGTTGGAGCCACCGCATATGATGATCAGTTGTACTATGATAAAAGTAACCTTTTCTACTAGTAGAGGGACGACACCTTCACATCTCGGTTATCACCCTTGCCGTATACGGGCTATGTGTCCTCATTTCGGGTATACACACACTTTGTATATCCATAGGTACATATTGTACCGTCTCCTATGGTACCGGTAGTCTATCTAATACACGGAGTACTTGGATCCTACCCCTCCCTTGTCCTTCAGAAAATCCTATCATATCTCGAGAACTCGAACCACATCGAAGTTCCTCTAAGTGTTTTGCTTGTTGATAGACATAGCTTTATCGTATATATATATGTACTTCTGAAAGTTTCGGAGGAAGTACTAAGGATGTGAGTTAACCGTTGTCAACAGATAATTAAATAAGGGGGAAAAAGTTTCTCCTTGAAACTATATTCAAAATATTAAATAAGTCGGAGTAACATTCTCCGACGATCTGAAATTACTCGAATGATTTTCCGAAATCAGAAAGTATGTTTTAAATCGGATCTATGATTTATAAATCAAAATAAACCCTTTAATAAATAATAATTAATTAAATGATAATCGATAAATAATTAAACCTCGAATGAGTTTACTCTTTAAAAGGGTATTTAAAATAATATTCCTCAACTAGTTTATCTCTACGCAGTTAATAATCTTTAATGATTAATCAGGTTTGAAATAAATAATTGTTGGTGTATACTACTCCCATAATAAAAGAATATGTATATGGTATTTATTATTCGAACGATAAAATATAGTTGAGGGAATATGATCGTTGGGAAATCATTTTAATAAAAGTTTGAGGTATTTTAATGCTTCGTAAGTGGACGTTGAGTCCCTTTTAAAACGTACTACTATGAACTTATAACTGTCCTATAATATCACTGGAATGATTCCTGGGTTTTATCTTAAATCTCGACCGACTCTCGGTCTTATATAATATGTTACGATTATAGCGGAATAAACATTTCACGATATATACTTATCGTACAACATCGCTACATTATGCAAAAATTCAACAACTACGTATCATGGCAAGCATGGTATTTATGAAATGATAGTAAAACAATCCTTTCACAACACAACAGGAGTTGGGTTTGTAAACTTTCCTGGGTATCTCGAGGTGGAGGATGCTCTAGGTTCTGCTCGGAAATCTATAACCACAAACACAATTTACTTCGTTAGGTCCCGTTCTAATTTACGGTGACTCGCACTCATGCACTACTTATTATGTACCCTCTCAACTTATACTACCCTTATTATTCCCTTAAGTCATTATTCACATTATGGTCGCTTCATTTTTCTAAGTATCTTAGGTTCATTCTCATTATCGTTGTAGGCTCCGCTTATGGATTCTTACGGTTTCTACTCGCGCGGTCTCGGCTCCGATATTTTTATAAAATTGAAAAGTTATTATTTTCACTTGAACTTTTTATGGCAGTTAAGAAACTCAATATTTTACTCTCTGTAAAAATTTCATGATTTATGAACACTTTTAAGTCAATTCTTTATATTTTCAAAGTTCGTAATTCGTAGCAGTTTTTGTCGCGTAAATCACTTTTAGTAAAACAGTCATAACTTTTGATCCGTAAATCGGAATCAAGAGATTCAAGCGCCTAAACAATCCTTATAAAATTTAATATCATAATGATGGGTTATTTTTCAAAAAACTATAGTTATAACTTCGGGACTTTCTGCAGAAACTTAAAGTTACAATTTGTTGGTTTTAGCGGAGTTACGTTTACGATCGGGGTTTCGTTTATGCCCTAACTCTTAACACAACCACCAACAATCATTATTTCATCATTAACACACAAACTCCTCTCAAGAACATCATGTTCTTGAGGTAACAACAATTAACCTTAAATCTACTTAACTTAAACACCAAGATTTCATCAATACCACTCATTGAACTAGGTTTACTACCACATACTAAATGGATCTTAAAATGAATCTTAAATAAAGTTGGGCCAAAGATTTTTACCTTTCTTGAAAGCTTGAGATGTGTTCTTGAGGATGGTGGAGGCTTGGAAGTGCTTGGTATGATTTTTGGAACCTAAAACCACCATTGAAATCAAGAAACCAAAGAGAGGTTACTATTCATACTATTCACTAGTGACTTTCTTGATTTTATTTCAACCATCAAACCTTGATAAAAAGAGATGAAAGAATTTTCTTAACTTAGTTAAATTTCTAGGAAGCTTGAGAATTAATGGGATGATTTTACCATGGCTAGATTTTGAGTTTTGATTTTGAATTCCTCCCCCTTTTCTTGAATAGCCGAATGGAAATAATGAGGGGTGGGGGGTATTTATACTTGCTTCTCTTGGTTGCTTCTCTTGGTTGATTCTCTAGGTTGCTTCTAGGAAATGGGGTGTGATATCTTCCACTTGATTTTTATTCTCCTAGGTTGCATCCTAGGTTTATTCTTGTTGCAAATTTTGGGGACAAAATCTAAGTAGCTTGCTAGCTTACAAGCTAACTACATGGGTTAGCTTCCTTAGCACACTATTTTGCTAGCTAGCTTGATCATCCTATGGTTAGCTTACTATTTGATGAAGTAACCATGGTTACTTTCTTACCATGGTTTAGTTAGTGCGTTACGTTTATTTAATCATTTACGCGTTCGCTCGGTCGCTTAAACGTTTTCGTAATACTTATTCGTAAATGGTTTGCGACGTAATTCCTTTAGTATTTATTCCTTATATTTTTAATTGTCATACTTGAATATAAATCCCTAGGGTTTTAATCTCGTAATTATATTGTGATCCCCGTAATCCTCAATGGGTCGTAAATACGGTCTTTTTTCAAAGTTCGTTTTCTTCGAAAACTAATAGCGTTATATACATTCATTTAGTACGTATAATCGCAATATCAACTCCGAAACTCATTTTCTCATGCACTACATAGTGTGGGCTCAAAATTTTTTCCGTCCGTCAGGGTTACTATTCATTACGTTTTACAAGGTCTCAAAAATTCGAGTTATTACAGTCTTCCCCTCTAACAAGGATTCCGTCCCGAAATCAATTAGAAAATAAGTGGGAATATTTATTCCTCATTGCGTCTTCAAGTTCCCAATTTGATTCCTCAACATTTTGATTTTTCCATAAGATTCTAACCAGCTTCACAGTCTTGTTCCTAAGCACTTGTTCTTTTTGGTCCATTATCCTTACCGGCTACTCGATGTAGGTCAGGTCCGGTTTTATATCTACCTGCTCGTATTCTATTACATGTCGTGCATCTGCATGGTACTTCCTTAACATGGACACGTGGAACACGTTGTGCACTTGTTGCAAATTAGGAGGCAAGGTGAGCTCGTAAGCTAGAGGTCCTATTCTCCTCAAAATTTCAAAGGGTCCTATGAATCTGGGACTCAGCTTCCCTTTTTTCCCAAATGTTTTCACTCCTTTCCACGGAGATACCTTCAATAGCACATAATCTCCTACTCCGTATTCCCTATCCTTCTTGGTATGGTCGGCGTACTTCTTTTGTCTGTCCTGGGATGCTACCAGTCTTTTCCTGATGAGTTCTACCATTTCTCTAGTCTACAAGACTAACTCTGGTCCTAATATCTTGTGTTTTCCGACTTCGTCCCAACACAGGGGAGAGCGACATCTCCTTCCGTAAAGAGCTTCATACGGGGGCATTCCTATGCTAGCGTGATAGCTATTGTTGTAAGCAAATTCGATCAGGGGTAAGTGGTCATCCCAATTTCCTTTGAAATCAATGGCATACACTCGTGGCATATCTTCTAGGGTCTGAATAGTCCTTTCGCTTTGTCCACCAGTCTGGGGGTGGTAGGCGGTACTAATGTTTAGTCTGGTGCCTACGCATTCCTGGAAGTTTCTCCAAAATCAGGAATTAAACCTCGGGTCTCTAGCTGACACTATGGCTACCAGAACGCCGTGTCTAACTACAATTTCCTTCAAATAAATATCCACCAATTTGTCTACGGTGTATCTTTCGTTGATTGGTAGGAAGTGTGCGGACTTGGTCAATCTATCTATGACAACCCATATGGCATCGTGATTGGTCTTTGTTCTTGATAAGCCTTTCACAAAATCCATGGCTATATGCTCCCATTTCCATTCCAGAATTTCCAGGGGCTGTAACAGTCCACTAGGTCGCTGGTGTTCAGCCTTCACTCTCTGGCATGTCAAGTACTTGCTGACCCACTCTGCCACTTCTCTTTTCATGTTAGGCCACCAATAATATTCCTTAAGGTCACGGTACATCTTCGTACTTCCTGGGTGGATTGAATATCTGGAGCTGTGCCCTTCGTGCAGCAGCTCATCCTTTAACTCTTGCACATTTGGAATCTAAATTCGGGATGCATACCTCATGATCCCTTTCTCATCCTTCTCGCATCTCACTTCTTCACCGGTCAATGTTCCTCTTTGTTCACTCATCTTCTTTTCCTGATATACTCGTATCTTTTCAGTCAGCTCTGGCACTAGCTTAATCTCAAATAATTCTTCTGTTCCCTTACCGGTCATTCTCACGTCAATTTCCATCTTCTCAAATTCTTTAATCAACTCCTCCGATGTCATTATCATCTTGAGTCTTTCCTTCCTACTAAGGGTGTCAGCCACCACATTGGCTTTACCCGGGTGATACAAAATTTCGCAGTCATAGTCTTTTATCAACTCTAACCATCTCCTCTGTCTCTTGTTCAGTTCCTTCTAAGTAAAAATATATTTGAGGCTTTTATGGTCAGTGTAGATCTCACATTTCTCACCGTACAGGTAGTGTCTCCAAATTTTTAGGGCAAACACTATGGCTGCTAATTCTAGATCATGCGTAGGGTATCTGCTCTTATATTCCTTCAATTGTCGAGAGGCATACGCTATAACTTTGTCGTGCTGCATCAGTACACATCCTAACCCTTTAAGCATTGTGTCGCTGTATATCACAAAGTCTCCCTTTCTATCGGGAAGAGCGAGCACTGGTACTGATATCAGCCTCCTTTTCAGCTCTTGAAAACTCTCCTCACATTTCTTTGTCCATACAAACTTTTCTGTTTTCCGGGTAAGTCTAGTCAGTGGACCGGCTATCTTAGCAAAATCTTGCACGAACCTTCAGTAATATCCTGCTAAACCCACAAAACTCCTAACTTCCGTTGGGGTAGTTGGTCTTTCCCAATTGGATACTGCCTCTATTTTGGAAGGGTCAACTAAAACTCCTTTGCTACTCACTATATGTCCTAAAAACTGAACTTCTCTCAACCAAAACTCGCACTTCGAGAACTTGGCATACAATTTCTCCTTCCTCAAGATTTCTAAGACTATCCTCAAATGTTCTGCATGTTCTTGCTCTGTCCTTGAGTAGATCAGAATATCATCTATAAAAACTATCACACATATATCCAGGTACTTTTTGAACACTCTGTTCATTAAATCCATAAAGGCTGCGGGTGCATTGGTTAATCCAAACGAAATGACTAAGAACTCATAGTGTCCATACCTAGTGCGAAAAGAAGTCTTCGGTATATCTTCCGGTTTGACTTTCAACTGGTGATATCCTGTTCTCAAATCTATCTTGGAAAAATGTACAGCTCCCTTGAGTTGGTCGAATAGGTCATCAATCTTGGGGAGAGGGTACCTATTCTTAATAGTCAGCTTATTCAGCTCTCGATAGTTTATGCATAATCTCATACTGCCGTCCTTTTTTTTACGAACAGTACTGGCGCTCCCCATAGCGACACACTGGGTCTTATCATTCCATTATCTAATAACTCTTATAGTTGAGAAGCTAGTTCCTTCATCTCAACTGGGGCTAGCCTATATGGGGCCTTGGATACTGGTGCCGTTCCTGTTGCTAATTCTATAGCGAACTCTATTTCCCGGTCAGGTGGTAATCCTGCTAAGTTCTCTGGATATACATCCTCGAATTCGTTTACTACGGGTATGTCCTGTATATTAGGGACTTCCTTTTTGGTATCTACCACATAAGCCAAATAAGCCTCGATACCTTTCCTTAACAACCTTTTTGCTTGTAACATGCTTAGAAATTTCTGGTTCTGTCGTTGACCTTTAAACACTACTTCTTTTTCATTCTACACTCTTATCTTTACTCTCTTATGTTCACAATCTATTTACGCTCCATTACTGGATAACCAATCCATTCCTAAGATTACATCAAATTCTCCTAATGCCAATGAGATTAGGTCAACCTCGAAGACCTTCCCTTCTAAGTTCAACTTGCACTTAGGGTGTACTTGATTTACAGGAATTATTTCTTTGTTTGCTATTTCCACTTGTAATATCTGACGTAAGGGTATGGCATTAAGTTTTAACTTTTTAGCAAAATCTTGAGATATAAAAGATTTGGTTGCTCTAGAGTCAAATAGGACATTTGCATGTTCAGAATTTAACAAAAGGGTACCTGCTATCACATCAGTGTTTCGAACAATATCCTGAACAGTCATGTTGAAGGTCCTAGCAGCTGGGGGTCGGTTGGATGCAGCTCTGCTCATACCTGAGACTGGGGGCTTCATTATCGGGCAATCCTTCCTCATATGTCCTACTTTCCCATATTGGAAACATGTCTTGCTATATTGGGGACAGTTGTTGGCAAGGTGTCCGGGTTGGTCGCACCTGTAACATTTCAGAGGGGCTCTCGCCTGGTTACATAACCCAAGGTGTCTTCTCTTACAGGTCTGGCACTCTGGTATTGGGGTGCGGGGTTGGCTATGAAATATGGCCCTAGATTGTCCCCTGCCCTGGCCAACACTCTCACTCGGGGCTTTTCTGAATCCAGGGCCTCGTGAAGGATGGGACATTGCTCCCATGACGAACCTGCTTGGAAGGCTCCTATTCCTGAATCCTATAACTTGGCTTCCTATCTTCCTTCTCCTATTTTCCTTCTCCTTCACACTCTGCTGACTGCCAGCTTCAACAATCGAGGCTTTCTGCACTAAGGTGGCATAGTCTGCCAGCTCTAACACTGCCACTCAGTTTTGGATCCATTGTTTCAGACCAAGCTGAAACCTTCACACTTTCTTCTCTTCGGTATTCATAAATTCAGGCACAAATCTTGACAACTCAGTAAATTTGGCCTCATATTCTGCTACGAGCATCTTATCCTATTTCAACTCCAGAAACTTAATCTCCATCTGGGTCTCCATAAACCTAGGGAAATACGTGTCTAAGAACTGTCGGGTAAATCTATCCCATGGAATCACAACATCGGTCTCTAGGTTTCGTTTGGACTCCCACCAGTAGTTAGCTTCTCCTTTCAGCATGTAAGACGTGAAAATGGTCTTGTGTCGTTCCTCAACACTTAGTATCTTGAAGGACTTTTCTATTTCTTTGAGCCAGGCCCGTGCTTCAACGGGGTCGGCAAATCCTAGAAACTCTGGGGGTTTGAGAGATTTAAAGGCCCTAAAGGCAGTAGCTGCAGTCTATTGGGCAGCATGTGGCTGTGGTGGAATAGGCTGTTGGTTCAGATTTGCTCTTAGCAGTTCCATAAATTCATTCATGGGGTTTCCTCCCTGATGGTATCCTCAGCCTCTTCTTCTACATATTCTCCCTCATCATATTCATTATAGTCTAAGTCCTCTTCACTTTCCTCATTCACTACAGGGTCAGGTTCACTCCGTTGTTGGTTAACAAATTCTGCGGGCTGTGCCCTGGTTCCTCTTCTACGGGGTGGCATTGTTCTGATATTGAAAATTGGTCAACATAGTTGTAATTATAACAGTTGGATTATTTTATTCATATGTAAGCATGTCATTTATTATCTAACATGTTTTCTATAAAGTGCAATAATATGGACGTCAATTTCTTAATAACTGCTTAGATATATTTCATAAGGTCTCCCACTTATATCTGGGGACGGAACAACTAGCTGAGTTCATACATGCCTGATTACAGTACATTACTACTTGTCCTGAATACTGAAATGAAAATACATAAGCCGTGTACCCTGAAGGGCTAGGAACGCTACCTACTACTAGCTATCCTATCAAAATTGGTGACAAGTCACCCAGCCTTCTTCAAGGTCCATATCTAGTCACTAGTCCCTCAGTCACTATCACTGCGAGTGAGGTCACGCACCCTCCTCATAAGTCCTGCCAACATCAGCTCTGCATCAACTACCGGGATGTATCCTCCAACTGCTGTCATCCTCATCTGAACCCTGGTACGGAGCTCGATCCCATCGATCTCTCTGCGGGCTATAGCTGGGGAAGCAGCTCTAAAATCCCCTGGGTATCCTAGTCGGGGGGCTCTCTCAACTGTCAGTGCCTGGCGTAACTCCACAATGCGAGCAGATGCCGCGATGATCTCAGCGTTAAGCTGACCCACTATCCAGTCGTGTACGGCTACATGCATGGTCGTCGGTGGTGGTAGAAGTGAATCTGGGTCGCTAGAGGATATGTCATAAACCTCGTGGATCTGTACACGTATCGCCTCCTCCTCCTCATCATCAGTATAGGGCATAGGGCTCTGAATGCCTAGGGGTGGTGTAGGAGAATGAATAGTCGGGTGAGGGCACATCTCTACATCCCTCCAGACTACGCCATTAGCTATGGGGACAGGAAGGTTAGTCTCCTCTTCTAGGACATCCTCAATAGGGGTCATCATCTAAATCATCAATGGGTGGGCCCTCTGGCTCGGGAATAGGGTCACGCTCAGGGACCATGACATCATCAACATGATCAATCTCCCTCCCACGCTCCACTGGTTCCTGACATAATAGGCAAGGTATTACTAACTTAGAGTCGGAATTCCCTTGAGGGTAAAACTTGTCAAGACTACCCGTGTAGCCCTACAGTGAACTCAACTTGAGTTCTAATTGATTATTTTATTTTTTTCCTATGTCTACGTCTTTTATATCCTATCGTTTTCAAGATTTGATAACCTAAGGCTCTGATACCATTTCTGTGGCGCCCAAAAAGTCGGGGTCAGAAATCTCGAAGGCCACGCCATCTAAACCATTACAACCACACAACTCACACTACTATATGTAAATACTCACGCTTCAAAACCCCACACTTATCACACACACACACACATACAGGTTATTGTCTTGGAAACGAACCATCATATCTAGAGTACTTTCAACCATCAAGTGATAATTATTACAACCCAAACTAATTTAGTCTTACCGGGGAGTAACCTTTAAGTAAAGCTAGTCCTCCGGCCAAATATACGTTTCTTGTTTATTCTCTTACATAAGTCATACTTATAAATAAGCTGAACTAAAAACAATTGAAAACCAATCCAGCTTATTCGGACTACCTGTGGTACAGCACCAAACAATCTACGGAATAGCTGGCCATTTCCTACCCATTTCCTAGATGTGGTTCTCATGGCAGGCAACTTGGTTCATTGTTGTGCTGTGTCAATTTAAGAAAATAAGTCTGAGCTATAATGCCCAGCATAATAATGTACAGTATGAAAATGACTGTATGATAACTTCATATACGATATTTATGTTTTATTCGAAAATAGTTTTCCTTGGTGATACACACCTTCTCATGAAAACAATTCTTTAAGGGATTTTAATATCCTACGAATACCTTAATAGTAATCCCAGCACCTAGGCTTGGGTTACGGTATTGCATCACAATTCCAATTGGAAGAATTTGGACATTCGTTGGAGCCACCGTATACGATGATCAGTCATACTGCGATAAAAGTAACCTTTTCTACTAGTAGAGGGACAACACATTCACATCTCGGTTATCACCCTTGCCGCATACGGGCTATGTGTCCTCATTTTGGGTATACACACACTTCGCAGATCCATAGGTACATATTGTACCGTCTCCTACGATACCAGTAGTCTATCCAATACACGGAGTACTTGGATCCTACCCCTCCCTTGTCCTTCAGGAAATCCTATCATATCTTGAGAACTCGAACCACATCGAAGTTCCTCCAAGCATTTTTCTTGTTGATAAGCATAACTTTACTGTATATATATATGTACTTCCGAAAGTTTTGGAGGAAGTACTAAGGATGTAAGTTGACCGTTGTCAACTGATAATTAAATAAGGGGGAAAAAGTTTCTCCTTGAAACTATATTCAAAATATTAAATAAGTCGGAGTAACATTCTCCGACGATCTGAAATTACTCGAATGATTTTCCAAAATCAGCAAGTATGTTTTAAATCGGATCAATGATTTATAAATCAAAATAAACCCTTTAATAAATAATAATTAATTAAATGATAATCGATAAATAATTAAATCTCGAATGATTTTACTCTTTAAAAGAGTATTTAAAATAATATTCCTCAACTAGTTTATGTCTACGCAATTAATAATCTTTAATGATTAATCATGTTTGAAATAAATAATTGTTGGGGTATACTACTCCCATGATAAAAGAATAAGTATATGGTATTTATTATTCGAACGATAAAATATAGTTGAGGGAATATGATCGTTGGGAAATCATTTTAATAAAAGTTCGAGGTATTTTAATGCTTCGTAAGTGGACGTTGAGTCCCTTTTAAAACGTACTACTATGGACTTATAACCGTCCTATAATATCACCGGAATGATTCCCGGGTTTTATCTTAAATCTCGACCGACTCTTGGTCTTATATAATATGTTACGCTTATAGCGGAATAAACATTTCACGATATATACTTATCGTACAACATCGCTACATTATGCGAAAATTCAACAACTACGTATCATGGCAAACATGGTATTTATGCAATGATAGTAAAACAATCCTTTTACAATACAAAAGTAAAATGGAGTTGGATTTGTAAACTTGCCTGGGTATCTCGAGGTGGAGGATGCTCTAGGTTCTGCTCGGAAATCTATAACCACAAACATAATTTACTTTGTTAGGTCCCGTTCTAATTTACGGTGACTCGCACTCATGCGCTACTTATTATGCACCCTGTAAACTTATACTAACCTTATTATTCCCTTAAGTCATTATTCACATTATGGTCGCTTCATTTTTCTAAGTATCTTAGGTTCATTCTCATTATCGTCGTCGGCTCCGCTTATGGATTCTTACGGTTTCTACTCGCACGGTCTCGGCTCCGATATTTTTATAAAATTCAGAAATCGTTATTTTTACTTGATATTTTTATTGCAGTTAGGAAACTCAATATGTTACTCTCTGTACAAATTTCATGATTTATGAACACTTTTAAGTCAATCCTTTATATTTTCAAAGTTCGTAATTCGTAGCAGTTTTTCTCGCGTAAATCACTTTTAGTAAAACGGTCATAACTTTTCAAGAAACTATAGTTTACAACTTCGAGACTTTCTGTAGAAACTTAAAGTTACGATTTGTTTGTTTTAACGGAGTTACGTTTACGATCGGGGTTTCGTTTACGCCCTAACTCTTAACACAACCACCAACAATCATCATTTCATCATCAAAAAACAAAATCCTCTCAATAACATCATGTTCTTGAGGCAACAACAATCAACCTTAAATCTCCTTAACTTAAACACCAAGATTTTATCAATACCACTCATTGAAATAGGTTTATTACCACATACTAAATGGATCTTAAAATGAATCTTAAATAAAGTTGGGCCAAAGATTTTTACCTTTATTGAAATCTTGAGATGTGTTCTTGAGGATGGTGGAGGCTTGGAAGTGCTTGGTATGGTTTTGGAACCTAAAACCACCATTGAAATCAAGAAACCAAAGAGAGGTTACTATTTATACTATTCACTAGTGACTTTCTTGATTTTATTTCACCCATCAAACCTTGATAAAAAGAGATGAAATAATTTTATTACTTTAGTTTAATATCTAGGAAGCTTGATAATTAATGGGATGATTTTACCATGGCTAGATTTTGAGTTTTGATTTTGAATTCCTCCCCCTTTTCTTGAATAGTCGAATAGAAATAATGAGGGGTGGGGGGTATTTATACTTGCTTCTCTTGGTTGCTTCTCTTGGTTGTTTCTCTAGTTTGCTTCAAGAAATGGGGTGTGATATCTTCCACTTGATTTTTATTCTCCTAGGTTGCATCCTAGGTTTATTCTTGTTGCAAATCTTGGGGACAAAATCTAAGTAGCTTGCTAGCTTACAAGCTAACTACATGGGTTAGCTTCCTTAGCACACTATTTTGCTAGCTAGCTTGATCATCCTATGGTTAGCTCACTATTTGATGAAGTAAACATCGTTACTTTCTTACCATGATTTAGTTAGTGTGTTACGTTTATTTAATCGTTTACGCGTTCGCTCGGTCGCTTAAACATTTTCGTAATACTTATTCGTAAGTGGTTCGCGACGTAATTCCTTTAGTATTTATTCCTTATATTTTTAATTATCACACTTGAATATAAATCCGTAGGGTTTTAATCTCGTAATTATATTGTGATCCCCGTAATCCTCAATGGGTCGTAAATACGGTCATTTTTCAAAGTTCGTTTTCTTCGAAAACTAACAGCGTTTACATACACTCATTTAGTACGTATAATCGCAATATCAACTCCGAAACTCATTTTCTCATGCACTACATAGTGTGGGCTCAAAAAATTTTCCCGTCCGTCAGGGTTACTACTCATTAAACGTTTTACAAGGTCTCAAAAATTCGAGTTATTACAGGAGAGCACGTGTTACTCAAAATATCGCCATGGAAAGGATTGACCAGATTCGGCAACAAGGGTAAATTGAAGCCACGATACGTCGGGCCATTTGAAATTTTGAAGAAAGTGGGAAAAGTTGCGTACGAATTAGCTTTACCGCCTCATATGCAACATTTTCACAATGTGTTTCACGTGTCAATGCTTAGGCGATGTAATCCTGATTCTAGGCATGTAATAGAGTATGAACCGGTAGACATCTAACCTGATTTGTCTTTTGTAGAACAGCCGATAAGAATTTTAGATCGGCGAGAGAAAGTGTTGAGAAATAAGTTTGTATCTCTAGTGCGATTATTGTGGAGAAACCCTATGGTTGAAGAATCAACCTAGGAACTTGAGAGTGAAATGTTAGAAAAGTATCCTCATTTGTTTTCATAGTGAGATTCTGAGGACAGAATCCTATTAAGGGGGGAAGGATGTAACGTCTGGGAAAATTATGTTTATATATCATCACATTTATAATAAATTATGTGTGTTAATATGTCATTTATGTGGAATTAACTGTTAAACCCTAATATCTATGTGTTATGTGCATTCTGTGTCGTCCCGGTATTTTTAAGATATTTTTTGGATACTTTATTTTTGCATTCATAGCTTTCATTTCAAAAGTTTTACGACCCGAATCATGATTTTAAAGCAGGTATTTCAAATAAAACAATGGGCCTTATGTTTCATCAAACGGCTTTTACCAATGCATTATTCTGAACATCTAGGTATTTTATAAATTTTCTTGTTTCGCGAAAAATGACTTTTCCGGTCCCCATTGGGTATTAAAAACCCCACAAAAATCATATTTTTATTTCTATAAAATTATAGGACTTTCATTTATACCATTTCTTTGTATTTTTGCATTATTCATAATTTTTGGGAAATTTTGGCATATATATTGTATATATAAAATATTTATAAATTAAATTTTAATACTCAAAAATTATAAAATTAGGGGCTTATTAATTTTAAAAAGTGTAGAATTAGGGCCTTAATTTTAACTAGGAGTATTAATTTTACTACTATAAATAGCCTAATTTTTATTTAATTATTATTAATTAAGTAATTAAAAATCAGAAAATACACAAATTCTCTGCAAACCGGGTCGGGTAGAACCGTTGCGGGTCGAAGAATCAATCGGTGATTTTGAACTGAATATAGCATCAAATCAAGCAGTTCGAGTATCCAAATCGAAGGTTTTCATCTGTTCTTTCTGTTTCTAGCATCAATTTCATGTTTTAATGCATCGTTTTTGATTTTTGATTTCTAGGGTTTATGTTCGAGTATCTAAATCGATTCATGGTGTTTAATCGAACAAACGATACCTAGATAGCAAAGTTCGATTATTAGGGTTTATATTCGATTTTTAAATCACAACTCTGTATTTTCTGTGAATCTTTGGTATGTGTAATGTTAGGGGTTTGATTATACTGTTCTTTAGCTTTGATTTGCACTATAAATCATGGAGTTTCATATACAGAATCAAAAGTTCGATATTTTACCGGAGTT
The DNA here is from genome assembly GCF_009905375.1 of Apium graveolens. Taxonomy (NCBI): domain Eukaryota; kingdom Viridiplantae; phylum Streptophyta; class Magnoliopsida; order Apiales; family Apiaceae; genus Apium; species Apium graveolens. The sequence continues at coordinate 89,649,040 of NC_133648.1, forward strand.
GATGTCGGTTGTGATCGGAGATGAAGATTCTGTGATGTTTTTGGTTTATTTTGGCTGGGAATAGATTGTTGTAGTTGCCAGGAATGAAAAACAAGTGAAAAACACACCCAACGGTGTTGTTTTTGGCCTGAAATTGGCTCACCGGAATTTGCTCCGGTGGCCGGTTTCTGGGAAAATTCCGGTCATGTTCTTCATGACCCGAAATTGACACGTTTGACCCGTATAAAATACTCGGCTTTGATCCTACATTGTCAGAGTTTGAATTCTGACATGTGTTTTTGGATTTTTATTTTTATTTTTATTTTTATTAATGTAAAAAATCAGTTTTATTTATTTTATAAATTGATTAATTAATTATTTAATTAATTGATTTATATTATAAATAATTCTAAAATATTTTCTAAAAATCAGATATAATTATTTTCTTAATTATTATTATTTTTTTATTATTTATTAATTATTTAACAATGAATAAATATTTTGATAAATAATCAAATAATTTTCAATAAATTATAATAAATTCATTTTAATTCCAAAAATTATAGAAAAATTATTTTTAGTTCTGATTTTTCTTAAATAATTATTTAAAAATTATTTTAGTGTTTAAAAATTAGTAATAATTATTTATATTGAATAATAAATTGAATTATCTGTGTTTAATTGATGTTAATTAGATCGTTAGTCTGATTCGAGCTTAATGAAAGCCCTTTGACTTAGAAAAATGAAATAATTTCATTAAAAATAATATTAGAACCTAATTTCTTCTAGAAATTAGTTGACTTTGTTATTTGTTTATTTTTCAGCCGGATCACGTGTCGAGACGAGTTCGATAAATTCCGAAAAATAAGAAACGAGTCATATAATGATCAATTGAGTGATCAACGAGTTTGATTCTAAAAATTATTTTAACTATAAAAATGATTATGTACTTATGTGCTTATATGTATTATATGGTTAATCGGGTCCTACTTGTTAATATATAATATACGAGTCAGTCATAAGCGCATGGGTAGACAATGGGAACGATGTGAAGTCGGTTCAAGACACAATTGAAGTACGAATTGACTAAACCAGTCTATTTCTCTAACAGAAGCTAAGCCAGCAAGGCAGGTTGAGTCGGTGATAGACGAAGGTGACATATTTGAAGTGAGTCACGCAGAAGGCAAGTTTTTCCCCTATTCTAATTTAAGAATAGTGATAATTATTCAGATTCTTATCACACTTGCACTCTTTTGATTCTTGTTCATATTCATTTCGATTCTTGATTTCTCCTTTTCTTTGAATTCCTTATTCATATTTCAAATTGTTACTCACATATATTGATATATTCTGGTGATTAGAATATATCAAAGCATACCGATTGTTCCGGTTGCTACTCCATGGACTGGATAGTGATATTTTGGAGATTAAGTTTTACTTAATCCTAAGGACCGGGACATAACCGGATCCTTGAGATAGGCTGTAGTGCCTGGGTGCCCGACTGGATCTATATAGTGAGATATAGATCTGCACTGTATCCTGGCTGATCAGCAGGGTATAGATGCGAACTTGTGTCTAGTTTAGTTCGTTTATATTCGCCAGCAGTGGCCTTCTTTCTATTCTCGCGGGCTTATGTCTTTGCAGATATACCCAGATTACCGATTCATTTATACTGTTTAACACTGTTTATAATTTGCGGACTTGTTGAGCAATTTTTGGCTCACCCATTTTTGTTGTTATTCACCTTATTGTTTTCAGTTAAGAAGGAATATAAAACCCATCAGGACTCGAGTGGTAAAGAAGTGGGTCAAGCCTCGGGATCCTCTCATACCCAAGGTGTTGATCCCAATCCAGGAAGAAAGCTTTGAGTTTCCCGAACAGGTGGAGTGTAGATAGTTAGTGTGTGTGTTTGAATAAGAGATGAAATTAGTTTAAAACTGGTTAGACAATGGTTTGTAATAAAGAGAGTTTGTAAGATTTTGAATTTGGTTTGTAATAAAGTAGTTAGTGGTTCTTGTTTTCATACTTCAACCTAAAAAGATCCTAGTTAGTGTTAAAGGGGTTTAGTTACATTTCCTTATTATTTGTTATTCAGGTTGCACGAGTTTGGTGATTAACTAGTAACCCCCAGACTTAAACCCCGGGTCTGGAGGGCGCTACATCTAGTATCTTTTCTATATGTTTAGCTTTCTCACATTCTTTTTGAATTTAATCTGATTTACTAAGTCAGACTCTAACTGATCATTCCTAGATTTCAAGACTTTAATTTCAGTTAACAGTCTATTGTTCTCTAGAATCTTATTCTTAAAATTTCCATGGAGAGACTTAAGAATAGATTTCAATTCAGATATATCTTCAGTATCAAGAGAAAAGAAAGAAGTTGATACCTTAGAATCAGAAGAAGCAGGATCATTAAAACTAGCCATCAATGCATAACTTGTTTCTTCATTTTCAGAATCAGTGGTATTCATGCAATCCTTGCTTGATGTAATCAAGGCTTTGTTCTTCCCTTTGTCATTCTTTTCCTTTCTGCATTCTGTAGCAAAGTAACCAAGTTCATCACAGTTGTAGCACTTGATCTTTGATCTGTTACCTTTTCCATCTTTAAAATCCTTTCCTTCTCTTCTTCCATAAGGCTTTCTTTCTCCTCTAGTAAACTTCTTCCTGAAGCTTCTGTTCTTCTGAGAATTCCTAAACTGCATCATCTTGAAGCCCTTAATTATCATTGCAGCCATTTGTATGACATCATCATCTATCATGTTCTCATCAGTTTCAGAACCAGTATCATCATTAGGATTTGATGATGAATCATTAACATTTGATTCTGGCAGATATTTCTTTTTCCTTGTAGCTTTAACTGACCTATCTTTTGAAGCTTTAGCATTCACTTTCAAAGCAACTGATTTTCCCTTGTTGCTTTTCCTCTGTTTCCTTTACTGAACTTCCAAATCATGAGTTCTCAACATGCCATAGATTTCATCCAGAGTGACATTTTCTAAATCATACTGATGTCGTATGATTGAAGTCTGAGTCTCCCCTTCCTCATTCACAGTTCTCAGAAACTTGGTGTTTGAATCTTCCAGATCGTACACCTTTCCCACCAAAGATAGATTGTTAAGCAAAGTGAGAAACCTATCATAGATGTCAGTGAGACTTTCATCATACTTGGCCTCAAAATGTTCATATTCTTGAATTAGAACAACCCTTATGTTCTTCTTGATGGTCGTGGTTCCTTGACATTGAGTCTCAAGGGCATCCCAGATCTCTTTGGCAGTTTTGCTGGCTATAACTCTGTTTGACATCACAGAGTCAAGACTGTTATGCAGAATGTTTTTTACCTTTGCATCCTTTAGCACATTATCTTTCTCTTCTGGTGTACACTCCCTCTTTTTCCTTCAACTGAAGATGTTTATCAACAATAGGAGTTGCAGGTATCAATTTTGTTGGCTTGTAAGGTCCATAATTGATTATGTCGAGATAGTTTGGATCTGTAGCTTCCAAGTGCATTAGCATTTTCACCTTCCATGTAGGCTATTCAGTCCTTTTCAGAATGGGAATTTTGATACTTTCATACTTGTTCAGAGACATATTTAGATCGTTTCTGATAGTAGATTATCAGTTCGCTCTGATATCAATTGTTGCCCAATAATAATACAATTGTTTAAGGGGGGTTGGATATAATTGTATAGATATTTCGAACAAGTATGAATTATATTACAGTTCTTTATATTTCTGATAAAAACTGTTACAAACTCTCTCAAGAAATACTGATGTTCTTGAGATCTGCTAGGTCGTACAATACTCGAGTAAATCACTATGTGATGATCTAAACTGTGTTTATATATTACACAGCTGCTACAAATCAATCTAAGATATGCATTATCAATTACTAATAGAAAATGATACATATCTTTAACTGAATATATAAAGTCCTATATCTCAGAACGTAATAGATATCCATCCCTTAAACTAAGGAACATAATCATTTTTCATAGCTGACCGCCTCTAGATGCTGATGACATGCAAATATTGATGATGTGTCGAATCCTGATGATACACCAAATACTAATGACATCTAAAATGCAGCCAGATCCTGAGCTTCTTCTGATCATTGAGAATCAGCATGTAACAAAACTCACCTCCTTACAATGCTCGCGTGGATTCCCACCAATAGTTTGCCTCACCCTTCAGAAAGTAAATTGCAAACTTGGTCTTCTGTTCAACTCCTGCTCCGACTAAGTCAAAAGCCTTCTCAATCTCTTTAAGCCATGCATTGGATTCCACGGGGTCAGTACTTCCCTTAAACTCAGGTGGCTTCACAGCTTGAAATTACTTAAAAGTCACCATATGTGTTGCTGTTGGTTGCTGCTGCTGTTGCATAAGATGCAACACCTGTTGCTGCAGCAGTCCCAATATCTGGACAATCGCTGGATCTGTACGACTCTCGGTATGATCCTCTTCTGAATTACCCCTTCTCTTTAGTGCCATTATTCTGGTAAGAAAACAAGCAACTTATATAATAATTTGTCAAGCATTGTGGTAAATATGTAGCAATCTTTTAGCATATCAAAATTCTCAAGCATTATCTCTTTTCAAAATATCATAAACTTGCTACCATATTAACACATGCGGCATGATTATCACATAATCCTGCTTATTATCTCGTGAACAATAACACAAAGAGAATTTTACGAAGAATTATCTGAACCTTCCAACTCTTACTCAAAATCTCAATTAAACCAAAAAATGGTGGATAGGGTTGCAACACAACCTTCCAACTTCTTTCATCACTTCTTACTATACTCAGAAACCAACAAAATAGCAAGGCAATGGCACAGAAGCCTAGTACTGAATACAGAACAGGAAACCTAAACAACTTAACTATAAACCATCCCAATAACCTAAACTTTACTCTATAAGGGCTAAACTACACGTGCTTATCTTATGTGATCTTCCTATGACTCACTTAAGACAATCCTAAGCCTATTTCAGTGACCATAACCTGTAGCTCTGATACCAACCTGTGACGCCCTCCAAATCCGGGGTCTAGATTTGGGAGTCACTGACCAATAAACCATAATATAATAGACACAATGGAATAAATTAATAAATATGACCCCTTGCATGCAGCTGGATCGATTACAGGTTATGAAATGGGCACTAATACAAACCAAATGTTATTACAAGCCATAAGTCTATTTAGTTTTTACAGATTAGTCAAATTTTATTACAAACCTCTAGACTAATCAGGCGTCCCAAACAGACTATCTGAAAAACACACCAAACTATCTACAAGCACACAACTCCTGATTAAACCTGGATCTAAGGCTCGCTCTGGCCTAGCTGAAAGAATCAGAACAATAAAAAAGTATGAGCGAAAGAAATGCTCAGCAAGCAGTATATAGCTTATGATTTACGACAACAATAACAATATATCTGAAGAATAAAACCAAACAACAATACTTGAGCAGTATCAAAAATTAAGATAAGTTTTGATAATAAACATCACTTTTATATATATTTTGGATTGGAATCCTAGAACGACGGTGTGTTGCCGTCGGTGATCAACCGCGGAGCAACACCGGTATGCCGAAGCATATCCAATTAAACAAAGGATACCCAACGCACATATTGGCCTAGCAAGGTATTATATCCCGTATAATACATAGCTCACACTGGACCACCGCCATGGCCTCTTACGCAACCATCCAATCCATAAAAACATTTTTAACCAAAGGAGTCCAATCGAATGACATCCTTAACAATAACTCCTCATTTCACATGGTCCGGAGTCATCTCAACAACCGATGGCGAAATAACTAGGACAATTATTTATTCGCTAATCTCAACTCAACATTCCACTATATAGAGTAATTTGTAGTGAAATATTAAACGTATAACTATTATGAACTTAGAATAGGGAGACAGTACTTGCAATATAACACATGGAGGTTCGAGAATTCTTGCATGATATAATTAACAATCTGATAAGTAGAATGGTACACTATTCTGAATTTAGAATAGTACAGAAAACTTGCAATATATCATAAGAAAGTTCAGGAATACTTGCCTGATATATGAATAAATAAAGTAATTCACTATTCTGGATTTTGAATAGGGGAGAAAACTTGCCTGGTATGCTCGATAACTTCTTACTATAACTCTGCCTTATAACGGCTGGCTACTGACTCCGTCTAATACTTGACTGCACTCATTGCTACCCGATTCTATAAATAAAAGGACTATCTTAATTGACAGAACCAAACTCAATCGATGTAACTATACATCTTGACGTCTACCCGGTCGTTTGTAACTAATCATGGCATTTTAAAATTGTAAACATATAGTATGCATATCATATAACACATTATCATGTTATTCATATAACACGTAATCACATATTTCATGTAACACATAAGTCACATTGCCAAAACCTAGGTCTCAGTACGTTTAGAATTGAAATTGGGCCAATAACGGTATTTATCGATCAAATACTAACTCAGAATGATTCACAAATCAAATGACCTTTAAATACAAAAGAAATTAGGTCTCGGAAGTATTTTTTTTGGAAGCGGAATGTTTTTCTGAGTCTGTACGCGTTCGTTTCGAATTAAACGGACGAACGGTTTATTTATTACGAATAAAATAAGAAATAAATAGGATTGAATCAATTAATAATAATATTAATTGATTTAAATATCTAAATATAAATTTTAAAAGTTTAAAAGAAATTTTAGGATTTATTGGAATTAATTATAAATAATTATACTTTATTTAACTATTTATAAATAAAACTAATTGATTAAAAAAATTAAAAAATTAATTAAATCCATAAATAATTAACTAAAATAAATTATAAATAATAAAATCAAATTGGATTTTTAGAAAATAATAAAAGAAAATAATTTTTGGAATGTAAAATAATTAACTGAATAATTTTTAGAATTAAAAGAAATGGTTTTTGATAATAAGAAATGAATTTTGAATTATTTATAAAAGAAAATACCATAACCAGTTTTTAGGGTTTTAGTTTTGGGGAAAAAGATCGAAACCGGGTCGTTTTAAATCAGAAAACGGGTCAAGTGGGTCAGAGAAATGGGTCGGGAGTGTCAATAACCCTACCGGAGCAACACCAGATTCCGACGACGGCCAGGAATCCGGCAGAACTCTGACGGGACTCTAAACCATCCCGTTTTTCACCGATTCTCAGCCGAACTCGAGCCTTTCAACTCTACTAATTCAGTCACGGCTTAATCAATCACGGAGCAACAACAAACACCTGGGAATCATCTTCTCTGTCGAGAAATCGACGAAGTCGAAGCGAAGCCGACGGTTTTCCGGCCGAGCTTCATTCCCGGCGATTACACCACCAGTTTCAACCGTTTATATCTCAAATCAAACTTGAAATCAATATAAATCTATTAAAACTATCCAAACAATCATCCAATCAACATATATATCACAAGATTCGATTGAAAGTAACAATTAAAATATAATTTGATCTATATCTTATATCAATCATTTAATCGGTTTATACCCATGAATCGATTGTAATTTAACTGATAACACTAATCATATCACTCAAACAAACAAACAATCACTAGATTGCAAACCCCTAAATTCGAAGGTAAGGAAAAAATCGAAATTTTCGATTGAATTACCCTTTGATGCAGTTGATGGTATTAAAGGAAGAGGATGATGAGGGCTTCAATCCTCTTATTCGAGCTTCGAAACAGATATCAGAGTCACCTTCAATCTTCCGTTTGAATTCTCACAGCTCAAGAACACCCCCACAACTAATTTGTATTTTCTGAATTTTTAATAAAAATAAACAAAATAAATAAAAATTCTGCAGTTATTTATATTTACGGAAACTCAATACCCTAAAATAAATTAAGGGGGTTTTTATCCCTTAATTATAATAATTAGGCCCAAAAATAATAATTATGGGGAATAATATTAAAAGTAATAAAATATAAAATTAATATCAAAATTCCCCAAAAATTGTGAATAATTCAAAAATACAAAAATTATGGGTATTTGAGATATGTATAATTCTATAAAAATAAAAAAATGAATTTTGTGGGCTTTGACATCCCAGTGGGGTCCCGGTCCGTTGAATTTTGAAAAACCAAAACGATTCCTAAATTAATAGAAAACCCCGAAAACACATATAATACATTCAAACACACATAAAACGAGATAAAACGAGTACCTTGATAAAGTTGTTAATAAACATGCATCCAGATTGCGGATCGATTCATATAAATGCATTTTAAAACACATAACAATCAATCGAAAAATTTTATAGTCCACACGTGTTATGGATTAAAAACTAGGGTATATGATTGCTGTATTTATTACTAAGGAACGTGAGCTTCGAGGCTCGATTTGACTGCTCTTGTGTTTCATGACTCAATCTGCCTTAACAAGATGCCTACGTACCTTGCTGATTGCCAATGATCAAGTCAAAAAACGTAGTTCTAATTTGTGGGGTGATGCCCCTTATATAGATGTTGGGAGTCCTTGAATTGGACTTGGAATAGGAGACTTGGTGGTCAAGTCTCTGAATTAGAATGGACTTTGGAGTCCTAGGAAGTAGGGAGCTGATTCCTTATCCCATGAGGTTCCTTGGAGGCCAATCTACAAGGATTTATATCCCCACCAGGACTCATCTTAATAGCTATTTTTCTCCCTTATTAATTAACTATGAAATTAATTAATATTCAGGGTTTTGGGCCTTCTTTGTTCCATCAGGCCTGATCTGGTCCATCATGCCTGATCAATGTGTTAACCTTTTTGGTCTGAATATCATACATCTTCTAATTGGGCCTTGTAGCCCAAATCATGCATAATTAATGCAATATTAACTATGTAATCATGATTTATTTATTCCCTATCATTTGCCCCCCAACTTTTGGGAAACAGTGACTAGGTTTCGCAGATTTTAAGTTCATTTGTTCCCTTACAGGGTATCGCTTTTGCGTAAAGTATGGAGCAACCTACACATTTACAACGATTTGCTTTTATCCCTATTATTTAGGAATTATCTTAATTTCCAGGAATTTTCCTTGAATTCTGGGATTTTTCCTTAATTTTCTGGATTTTCCCCTTAATTTTCTGGATTTTCCCCTTAATTATGGGATTTATCCTTAATTCTGGGATTTTCCTTAATTTCCAGGAATTTTTCCCTTAATTTTATGGATTTTTCCCTCAATTCTGGGATTTATCCTTAATTTCCAGGTATTTTTCCCTTATTTCTGGGATTTTTCCTTAATTTTCAGTATTTTTTCCCTTAATTCTGGGATTTTTCCTTCTTTTTCTCTCTTTTTTTACACCTGGTTCGACCAGGAATCCTGTTCGACCAGGATCCTGGTCGAATTAGCCTCTATTGTGCCCTGGTCGACATGATTTCGAGGAGGATTCTTCCGAGCAGGAATCCTGGTCGAATTTCGGCCTGGATTTTCATATTTTTTTTTCGAGTAGGAAATTTTCGATCAGGATTTTCGGTCAGAATCCTTCGTCTTGACCGAATTAGCCATTCTTTTAAGCCCTGGTCGAAATTATTTCGACCTCACACCTTTCGATCATGATTTATACGTCATTTTTGGTCGAATACGATTTGATTCTGGTAGTTTTAACCCTCCTTCAAGTCATGGTCGGAGGTATTTTCGACCTTGTCCTTTTAACTAGAAATTGAATTATAATTCTGATCGAATGGGATCAGGATTTTCATTTTTTTTTATTTTTGAAATAAACAATATCTTGGGCCCATTTTTCTGGGCTTAAATAAACAATATTTTGGGTCCATTTTTCTGGGCTTATCTGGGTTTTGTATTTGGGCCCTTATTCTTTAATTAACCGGGGCCTTTTCTGGGCTTAAACTTGGGCTATCCTCCTTTTTTGACTGGGTTCTCCTTTAATTCAAATATTTGGGCCCTTTTCTGGGCTTAAACTTGGGCTATCCTCCTTTTTTGACTGGGTTCTCCTTTAATTCAAATATTTGGGCCCTTTTCTGGGCTTATCTTTATTGGGCTCATTCTTGATAATAACCAAAATTGGAGGAATAGTTTCGTCGGGTTAAGGTGGGAGAATGGTGACTGGGGAACCCTCTTCAGATCTTCCTTCGGGAAGGTTAGTGATGGTAGCCTCAAATCCATTCACTTAACCCCCGAGGAAACTATCATTTATAATGAACTTACTCGGGATGACGGTACTACTACCAGCTGGACTCTCTTAGAGGAGTTTTCCCTCATCCATGTGGGGCTATCCTCTGTTTCTCAATACGGTATTTTTCTTCCCTTCTCAATTTTATTTCATTTCATACATTATTAACACCACTTATTTTGTTTTTTCTTTTGTTTTGCAGCTGCTAAGGAGATCAACGAGGATAACATGCCTCTCGTCGAGGAGACTGCTAGGATGAAGAAGGCTCGTCTTGCAGGCCTAAATGCTCGAGGAAAGGCTACGGAGCCTAGCTTCCTACGGAAGCACAAGGAGCCCATGGTGGAGGTTCCAGCTGAGGGAGCTGAGGGCCATAGTGCCCCTATCACTACTGCTGCTCCTGCCCCTGCTGCTACGGGCGCCTTTCAGCCTCTCTGGGGATTTCGTCCAGGGGATACCGTGGTTGGATCCACGAAGCATGCCTGGGATTGGTCTTACCATGGCGTAACTCCCAAGGACTTCACCGATGTGGTGGCCACTCCTGACTTGGAGAGAATAAAGCTCATGGGAGCTCAGTCCTTAGCCTCGGTATGATTATTTCTTGGAATTTATTTTTCCTTCTTACTTATGGCATCCACTTGCCTTACAATTTTGTTTATTATTTCGTTTCAGTCTAACGCCTACTTCCAAGGTGCTGTGAGGCAAGCTGAATCATGGAAGAGGGCTTCTGACAAAGCTGATAATGCCCTCAGGAGGCAGCAATAGAAGTATGCCGCTTTAGAGCGGAAGCTGAAGCGTAAGGAGGAGGAGTTAGGATAGTCCAATGCTGAGCTGGTGGTGCTACGGGCCGAGAAAGATAAGGCTATTGATAACTACTTGGACTCAGAGGAGTTTACCCAGTCCATGAGGGTGATGGATGATTCAGTCTTCCCTGGGTTTTTTAGGACCGGCTGGGACACGGCCCTCGGGACCGTGAACGAGGCCTGTCCTGATATTAACCCGGCGGACTATGTCTGTCCTGATGACGAAGCTTTACTGCAGAGGTTTCGTACCCGAGTGGTTGTCTCGGATCATATCCCTCAGGACCCGCTTCTTCCTCCTCCCGAGTCGTCTTCCAGGCCGGCTGAGGATGATAGCTCTTCTTCCTCCGAGACGACAGAGACTTCCAGCGAGAGCGGAGGAGATGATGATGTGGATGTCGAGGGCACATCTGCTCCTTAGAGCTTTTCCAGCCCTGCGTGGCTTATCTATTTTATCTTGTCCTCGAGACTTTATTTATCAGATTTTGTATTATTTATTTGAACTTGTTTTATTTATCAAACTTTATGCTTTCATCTCATGCACTTAGTTTACTTGTTTTGTTGCTGGAATCAAAACATATTTTGAAAACTTTCTATATTTCATAAATTGTTGGGATTCATCCCTTACACCAGTCTTAATAAACCTAAAAAAAACTAAAATATGCAAATCCTAAGCAAGCAAAGCTTCAAGATGCTTTTCAACCTACTTGTCACCTTGAAAAGTGAGAATCGTGCTCAACCGTTTCACACATAGTAAATCTTCAGGTTTTGTGCATGCCAAGTTCTCGGGACTTCAAAACCATCCATAGTCTCCAGCTTGTAGGTTCCTCTACCGCTCTTAACCTTGTACGGTCCTTCCCAATTTTGGGCAAGTTTCCCTTTCTGCCCTACACCAGAAGCTTCCACCTTCCTCAAGACTAAGTCACCTTATTTGAAGAACCTTTCTTTAACTCTTAGGTTGTAGTAAAATGAAGCCTTTTTATGATATTCCACTATCTTCGCATGTGCCTCATCTCGCACTTCATCAATTAGATCCAGGGCTAACCTTTGCCCTTCCTCATTTTCCCCAGCATTGAAAGCTTGAATCCTGGGGGAGGAATGTGATATCTCTACAGGAACAACTGCTTCCACCCCATATGCTAACATGAAGGGAGTTGCTCCAGTCGTGACTCTACAGGTAGTCCTATAAGCCCATAGTATTGGGAGTATTTCATCCACCCAGTTATTCCTCGACTTCTCGATCCTCTTCTTAAGCCCATCCAGCATTATTCAATTCGCCACTTTCGCTTGCCCATTGGCTTGCGGGTGAGCCACAGAGGTGAATCGTAACTCAATTTCATTATCCTCACAATACTTCTTGAATTCCTCATTTTTGAATTGTGTTCCATTGTCAGTGACTAGGATGCGGAGAATTCCATACCGGCACATGATATTTTCCCACAGGAATTGTGCAACTTGCTTAGTTGTGATTTTGGCCAAAGGCTTGGCTTCAATCCACTTAGTAAAATAATCAATGGCTACAATCGGGAACTTCCTTTGTGTCGTGGCCATGGGGAAAGGCCCCAATATATCCATTCCCCACATAGCTAAGGGGATGGGTTAGTTGATGGAGGTCAGCATCTCGGGGGGTAATCTAGCGACTGGTGCGTGCTTCTGACAGCGGTCACACTTTTTCACATATTCTTTGGCATCAGCCATCATTTCTGGCCAATAGAAGCCTAAACGGGTTATTTTATAAGCTAAGGCCCTGCCCCCCAAGTGTTGCCCACAGATACCTTAATGTACTTCTTCAAGAGCCAAGCGTGCCTCATCAGGCCTCAGACACCTTAAGTAAGGAACCACGAAAGATCTTTTATACATGATTCCATCTATCAAAAGTATCTTAATGCTTGAACTACCAATTTTCGTGCTTCAGTAGCATCGTTCGGGAACCAACCGATTTACATGTGAGTCTTAATGGGATCTATCCATGACGTCCCCAGACATATAGGAGCTACAAGCTTAACATCAATGCTCCGTGTCTTCAGAATGCAGAAGTACACACTTCCTGAACTTTCCTCTATCTCGGATGAATCAAACTTTGATAATGCATCAGCCTTAGCATTTTGCTCCCTCAGAATGTGCTCAATATGGCATTCATCGAATTGGGTCATCACAGCCCTTACTCGGTGAACATATTTAGCCATCGTATCATCCCTTGCCTCAAAATCTCCCTTCACCTGGTATATGACCAGCTTCGAGTCTCCACAGACTTTTAAGTTCTTGACTCTAAGTGTCCCTGCTAAGCCAAGACCAGCTATCAGAGCTTCATATTTTGCCTCATTGTTTGGGGTTGAGAAGTCTAACTTCATGGCATACTCAATTAAGAACCCATCAGGGCTTTATAAAACCAAACCTTCTCCACTTAAATTTGTTTTTGATGCTCCATTAAAATAGAGAACCCAATATTCTTTCTCCTTATCAACCTTTTCTTTGTCCTCCTTATCAACTTCCTTGTCTTGAGGTATGGTATCTTGATGCCCCCCGACTTCTTGGTTGGGTATGGTATATTCCACCACGAAGTCAGCCAATGCCTGGGTTTTTATCACCGTTCGTGGCTTATACTTGATGTCGAATTCTCCCAACTCTATTGCCCACTTAATCAGCCTCCCACTAGCCTTGGGACTATGAATGATATTTCTCAGGGGTTGATATGTTAGCACCTCAATCTTGTGAGCCTGGAAGTAAGGACACAACTTTCTTGAAGCCATTACCAAGGCTAAAGCAAACTTCTCAATAGTTTAATAATTCAACTCAGGTCCATGCAGAATTTTGCTGACATGGTATACGGGTTTTTGGATTTTCAGTTCCTCCTTAACCAACACAGCGCTCAAGGCATTTTCTAAAACAGCCAAATACAAAAATAGAACCTCATTCAAAGCTGGCTTGGCTAACAATGGGGTTTGAGCCATATATTTCTTTAACTCCTCGAACTCCTTCTGGCTTTCTTCACTCCATACAAAATCCCTAACCTTTTTTAATAACTTGAAAAATGACAAACTCTTATCCCCAGACTTGGAGATGAATCGTCCCAATGCAGCAACCCTTTCAGTGAGCTTTTGAACATCTTTGATAGTTTTTGGTGGCTCCATGTCCAGAATTTCTTTTATTTTATCGGGTTTGGCCTCGATCCCTCTCTTGGAGACCATCAATCCCAAAAATTTTCCAGATCCTACTCCGAAAGCACACTTCGTAGGATTTAACATCATCTTGTGGTACCTCAGGACCTCGAAAGCTTCCCTCAAATGGGTTATATGGTCAGTCTTTACTAGACTCTTGACTAACATGTCATCAACATAGACTTCCATGGTCTTGCCAGTAAGATCCTTAAAAATTTTATTTACCAACCTTTGATAGGTGGCTCCTGCATTCTTGAGACCAAATGCCAGAACAAGATAACAATAAACACCAAAGTCAGTGATGAATGATACCTTTGGGATGTCGTCCTTATGTATCTTGATCTGATTGTATCCGCTAAATCCATCCATGAAGCTCAGCATCTCATGTCCAGCAGTGGCATCTATCAAAGTATCTATCCTTGGCAACGAGAAACAGTCCTTAGGGCATGCGTTATTCAGATCAGTGAAGTCCACACACATCTTCCATTTCCTATTGGCCTTCTTCACCATTACAGGGTTTGCTAACCATTCAAGAAATTGTATCTCCTCAATGAATCCAGCCTCTAAGAGCTTCTCTACTTCCTGTTTTATAGCTTCTTGCCTCTCTGGGAAAAACTTCTTTTCTTTTGCTTCACTGTCTTCCGATTTGGATCCACATTCAACTTATGAGTAATCAATTCCGGGTCTATGCCTGGCATATCAGCTGCTGACCATGCAAACACATCACTGTTTTCTTGCAAAAATTTCACCAACCTCCCTCTAAGGGGCTCCTCTATTTTGGCTCCAACGAAAGTCACCTTCTCAGGATCCTTGGGAGCTAAAGGAATCGAGACCAAGTCTTCTGCTGGCTTCCCTCTTTTCTCATTATTCTCTCAAATATCCAAATATTCAATAGGCAGGACCTGCCCCCCGACTCCATCTGCCCTCAGTGAGGCCACATAACAACTTCTAGCCATTTTTTGATCTCCTCTTTCTTCTCCAATCCCATTCCGGGTGGGAAACTTCATTAATGAATGGTAAGAAGAAGGGACTGCCTTAAAGGCATGTACCCCTGTTCTTCCCATTATAGCATTGTAAGTCGAACTAGCCTTCACCACCACAAAGTCTAACATCTGTGTTGCTTGCCTTGGTTCCTCACCTATGGTTGTTGGCAACTTGATTATCCCTTCCACAGGGCGCTCTACTCCAGCAAATCCATATATCGGCATATCGGTCGGGGTTAATTGAGAATCATTTTAACCCATCCTTAAAAAGGTGTCATGGAGCAAGATATCCACTGAAGCACCATTATCTACGAGGACTCTCTTCACTGGGATGTTTCCTATTATCGATGTTATGACCAGCGGATCGTCATGAGGAAATTTCACACCCTCTAGGTCAGAAGTATCAAAAGCCATTGTTACTCCTGTCCTGGCTCTCTTCGGGGCTTCTTCAACAATATGCATAACCTCTCTTGTATATACTTTCCTGGAGTTCTTGGATAATCCAGCAGCAGTTGGTCCTTCAAAACGTGTTTAACACAGGCCCTCGAGGCCGCGGCCCTCCAAAAATTGAATTTATAACCGGTCCTCTAGGCTGGGGATTCCGCACCTGATCATCTTGGTCCCTCCTACGATCTTCAAAGTTCTTTCTTCCATTATTATTCCTATCCCCCCCGTCTCTAGTGTATTTGTTCAATCTTCCTTTTCGAATGAGGAACTCAATTTCATCTTTCAGTTGTCTACACTCATCGGTGTCATGACCAACATCTTTATGAAATCTGCAATACTTGCTCTTATCTAGCTTGGCAGGATCAGCCTTCAAAGGTTTAGGCCAACGAACATCTCGATCTTTCTCGATTTCCATCAAGATCTGGATTCTAGGAGCATTCAGCTTAGCGTATTCAGTGAACTTTTGCCCAGGTCCTCCCTTCTTGGGGGTTGAATCAGGGTTTTCCTCAGTTCTAGGATACTTGTCCTTAGCGATATATTCCAGATTAGTTTTCCGCTTCTTGCCTCCAGCGGGCTCATTACTCACTACGGTCTTCCTCATGCTCTCTTCCACCTTGATGTACTTCCCGGCCCTATCTTGGAGCTGCAACATGCTTTCAGGGGGGGTTTGGCCAAGGACATCTTGAAGAATTCATCCCTAGTTCCCTGTTGCAGTGCTATCATGGCTACCTTGTCATCAAGGTCCGGGACTTTTAAAGCCTCCTTTGTGAAACGATTCAGGTATTCTCTCAAGGATTCATTTGCTCCCTGTACAATGCTCATGAGGGATGCTGAACTTTTCTCATATACTCTCCCGCTGATGAAATGCTTAATAAAAGCTTGATTTAATTCTATGAAGGACCCAATAGAGTTCAGGGCCAAACGACTATACCATCTTTGAGCCATACCCGACAGGGTTTGAGGAAAGGCCCGACACTTAATAGCATCATTCACGGGCTGCAACAACAGTGCATTAGAGAATGTCCTAACATGATTAGCGGGATCTCCCGTGCCATCATAAGATTTGATAGTGGGCATCTTGAACTTTCTTGAGATATGGGCATTCATTATCTCTTCAGTGAATGGCGGAGTAGGATCATCAGGATCTCCAAGGGGAAAGAGATTACTTGGATCAGCCCTTGGGACAACAGCCCTTCTCTGTATTGGACCATCCAGGTCTATGATAGGAGGAGGATTTCTCCCCCTAGGAGGTAGTGGGGGTCTGGTGGTCTGGTGTGCCTCCAATCGTGCTTCAGCCTTTGAATCTCAGCCTCGTGAGCCTTGATCCTTTCCTGCACTTCTTGGGGATTCATCCCTTGGGTGCTCCTAGGACGTTGGCTACCATCAGCCATCGGCTTTTTGCCAACACGTCTCCTTCTTGGGGCCACTTCATCATCCGAAGATTCAGAATCTCTCTCAGTGTAAGGACCAGAAAATTCCTGATCCTCAGGGATAGGAGCCAAACCTCGTATGTAGAGGGTGATCGCCCTCGTGCTTCACTCCGTCCAGCATGTCCACTTCCTCCAACCTCGGGGTAAAGGGGCATCCCATAAGGGGGTTAGTGGTTATAACAGTTAAATACTCGTACCCAATGGATCGAGAATTCACACGTGCATGTAGTTGTTGAACTTGAGGATTCGTACCTTGAATAGCCATTCCTTTGTGGCTGAGGTTCAGTTACCCCTATCTGGGCTTCTCCTTGGGTGGCTGCATAAGTTGAATGAGGAGGTACCTCCACGGTTGACGAAATCACTTGGGTTGTCCCCGATGGTGTTCCTTCCTCAAGAGCTCTAATTGTTCTCCGTGTTCTCGCCATGGTTGTTGTTGTGCTTTCCCACAGACGGTGCCAAATGTTATGGATTAAAAACTAGGGTATATGATTGATGTATTTATTACTAAGGAACGTGAGCTTCGAGACTCGATTTGACTGCTCTTGTATTTCGTGACTCAATCTACCTTAACAAGATGCCTACATACCTTGCTGATTGCCAAGGATCAAGTCAAAAAATGTAGTTCTGATTTGTGGGGTGAGGCCCCTTATATAGATGTTGGGAGTCCTTGAATTGGACTTGGTATAGGAGACTTGGTGGTCAAGTCTCTGAATTAGAATGGACTTTAGAGTCCTAGGAAGTAGGGAGCTGATTCCTTATCCCATGAGGTTCCTTGGAGGCCAATCTATAAAGGATTTATATCCCCACCAGGACTCATCTTAATAGCTGTTTTTCTCCCTTTTTAATTAATTACGAAATTAATTAATATTCAGGGTTTTGGGCCTTCTTTGTTCCATCAGGCTTGATCAATGTGTTAACCTTTTTGGTCTGAATGTCATACATCTTCTAATTGGGCCTTGTAGCTCAAATCATGTGTAATTAATGCAATATTAACTATGTAATCAGGATTTATTTATTCCCTATCAACACGGGAACATAAATAGCAACTAATGCATGTCATATCATGGCAAATGAACATTTTAACTTATTTAAACACTTAATATTTATTTATTTAACACAAAATATTCACATAATTTTCCCGGATATTATATAGAGTGTCCCTTTTCTTCACCATCACACAATTCTTATGTGCTTCCTTCAATATACTGTTCCTTGCAGCATACACTGGATACTGACTCTCTAGATTCTCCATCTTTAAAATCTTGACTATTTCCACTAGATGACTTAACCTTACATTTGGAATTTCTTCTAAATTTAATTTCACTATGTTTAGAAGAAATCTCAAACATAGTTTGATCTTCTAATTTCTCAAGCTCTTCCAAAGCATAATAGTCATCTGTAGCTTCTTCATTTTCAGTCAAATTTGATCCACTTGTAGAAGCTTCCGAAGTCAGTGACCCTTCAACATTTTCTTTAAAAGTTTTATATTCCTCTGCCACAGGACATGTTGATTCTTTCATGGTCTTGTTCATACTGTTCACTTTCTCAGACCCATGTTTGACATTTCTTTACTTTTTCTCAGCTTCATAGATCTTCAACTTGGCATAAAGTTCATCCAATGACATTGTATTCAAATCTAGTCCTTCTCTGTTGGATGACACTTTATTCTTCAATTGATTGGGTAAGATAAGAATAAACTTTCTATTTATCTGTTTCTGTGAGTATTTCTTCCCAAGTGTACTCATCTCATCCAGAAGTTGGGTGTACCTTCCAAGCAACTGATTGATACTTTCATCAGAAAGGGATTTAAACTCCTTGTACTCATACATCAGAAAATTCAGTCTATTCTTATATCTAGTTCTTTCCACTATAGCTTCAATGGTTTCCCACATATGCTTAGCACTAACACTATCCTTAATCCGATGGAGCATATTGGAATCTGTTGAATCAACTAAAATCGACTGAAGAGTTTTTGTCCAATAAAACTAACTTCGCATCCCTATTAGTGTATTCAGACGGATCCTTTGGGAAAAACTCTTGAGGAACTCTACTGTCTGAATCTGTAGGTACAGAAATGTCCTTTCTTGGTACGAACGGACCACTCTCTAAAATTCCCTTGTAATCACGATTTATGACTTGAATATACAAAGTGATCATTTTCTTCTACAATTTATAGTTGTTTTCACTGATATTATTGAATGAAGGAACCTTGATGCCAGTAGTTGCCCAAGTACTCATACTTTTAGATCTACGAAAATTCTGCAATATAACATCTCAAAATATAATAACCCAAACAGTCAAAATCCACCAATTTCATAATTTCCACATAAAGAAGCTATAAATGATAATCAATACACATAAAGAAGCTATAAATGATGACTGTTTCCAGATATAAGTCTTTAATTGTGTAAAACCAATTGGGCAGTACTTCTCTCCTTAATATCAATGAATGAAATCAAATTTTCTCCGAGAATTAAATTCCGCAGAGCTTCGCTTGTAATATGCCGAGAAGTTTTTTTCCAATCTTCTTGTTGATTGACTATATAGCTGGTAGGTTGAGCAGAGAGAGAAAGGGCACGTGGCATCTTTAGAACTAAGCATTTCAAATATGACAACTTGCAAAATACACTAGATTGTGTCCCTGATATGCATTCCTTTCTTAACTTGTGAGTAGTATATATATATTGCACTTGGAATTAATTCCATAGCATTACTGGTGACTAGAGAGCTTATTTACTCTCTAACTTGAGACTAGAGATGCAAAGAGCAACTTCCCTTAGTGAAATGATTGAGTTGCAAATCCAAGGCTGCTAGGGAGATTTAGTTGCAATTTCATGCTTACTAGAGGGTTTACTTGCGATGGCTACTACTAGGAGATGCTAGGATGTCCATTTGCCTTGGAAAAATATTCATATGGCTTGTTACTTGCGCATGTTCTCCTTTAGACAACCTTGGGAAGCTAACATGGGGCCCACGAGCGTATAGGTGCTCATTTGTTTCCTTTCATTTCTAAATTGCGACCTAATTATCTAACAAAAGATATTGCCTTAAAAAAATCTTGCTAGATAAGCCTTGGAATATTCCTTGGGGGCCATAGAGCACATGGGCTAATTTTTCTCTCTCTTTCTCATTCTAACTTGCGATTACTAGTAGTACTAGGACTCCTTGTATGCACAACTCTTCCTTTAAAATAAATTAGTGTTCTTTCCTTGTAGTAACCACTTAGGACTTAGGACAGTCTTAGAGCTTTTTCTTCTCTTGTAGTAATCACTTAGGACTTAGAACAATTTTAGAGCTTTTTCTTCCCTTGTATTAACCACTTAGTGCCTTAGAATTATTTTGATCAAGTAAATAATTCTAAGTTTCTACTAAAGTGATAAATATACACTTTTGATTTTATTTCTGCTCTAGTTTATTCCCAGATGCTCCTACTAAGCCAAAACCAAATCATGTACAAAAGATATTTAATTGTTTTTCAAGGCTATTATTTCAGATAATCAATAGACTAGCCAAGGTGACTTCTACTACAAGGTAGTGATCACTTTGACTTGGTCTATATAGAGCATTGCAATCCCAATATTTTCCTTTCTTCAAGGCTTCTCGCTTGAGTCTTCGTATAAACCATAAAACCTGTAATCCCAGATACAAATCCTCACTTTACAATCGTTCTAATGATAGTACTTAGTTTCTTTTCACAAATCACTGACACCTAGTGCAATGGTATAATTCACAGGTGACTAGTTCCGCTTTCAAGTCTTCATACTATAATCTTTTCTAATCATTGTCAAGACTTCTACCAGATACAAACAACTTCACGTGGAATCCTTGAGGTCTTCACACTAATCCTGATAAATGCTTCGAATGACTTTTGAAAGGAATATGTCCTAAGTCCAATCATGTATTAGGATTTAGGAATAACTTTTATGTAATCTGTTTTGATTTCATTGATATTAATAAAGACTTCTTTTGTTTTTATTACGGACTTTATCTATTTAAGTGTTTAAATAAGATATACCATAGTTTAGAGTAAAGCTTTTTATTGATTATGATGAGATCATAATAGTGAGACCTAAAAAGATGATAACTCTAAACTTAAATAGTTCCTGGTCATAGGATTACTAACTGGTAATTAATAATCCGCAAAGATCGGTACATACTATGCTTGCTTCATTATGAAGGATGTCTGTTCTCATAGACATTTGTGTGGTGACACTATAGCTAGTATGTAGGTGCTTATTATAGAATAAGTTCACTAAACATGACTCGCACAGCTGAATAACTGATGGAATTCACTCACGTGTCAGCAATTATTCGCATAGTGATAGTTGTACAAGTATCCTTAGACTTGAGGTCATCATAGTCATCTTGTGTACACTGAACTATGCTTTGGTTTAGTTCTTAGTCTCCAGGGACAATTATTAGGGCTCTTCTGAGTATAGGAATTTGTACACGAAGATAGTGTATGATCAATAAAGGATCTACCCCTTCCAGTGAAGGAAGCGAATGTTCAAGGCTGATCCACTTATGCTAGTTCAGAAATCTCTGGCCAGAGTGAATGAAATTAGAAAGGAGTTTCTAATTTGCATAGAACTACGCATAATAAATGGTAAGCAAGTGATTGAATTAGATAGGCTTGACACGAGATCCATGCCTTGTATTTAATCGGGACATTGTAGGGTAGAAGGAGTTTATTGTACGGTAACTATTCACTGAATAGGTTCTTGGTATTCTAAGCAGTGAATTCATATTATCCGGATAGTCGCGATATGCTGAGAAGTATCCCTCACGATGTAGAATAAATGTGATTAATTAATCATATTTAATAAATTAGAGAATTTATATAAATAATGATAAAATAGTTTTATTATTATTTATTTCTACTACCGGCTTAATATTGAACCTACAGGGTCACACCATAAAAAGAGAATGATTTAATGGTGGAGGAATTAATTAATAATGGCTAAATAATTATTTATTTGTGAAATAAATATTTAATTGGTAAATTTAATAATTGATTAAATGAGATTTAATTGATTATAAATTAATTAAGAAAAGTTCTTAATATTATTAATTAAAGGATTTAATTTTTGGAAATTAAATCAAGAGAGAGAATTATTTCTAAAGTGTTTAGAAAAAGGATTAATGATTAAAAGGTGTTTTAATTATTAATGAGAATAATAAATGGGATAATAATAATAATATGGGAAAATTTCAGCTGAAAATTTTGCCTATAAATACACTATTATAGACCCTATTTTATTCGAACCCACATCGAACCCGAAAACCCAAAAAGTTTGGAAAACCCAATTCTCTCCACCTCCTTCCTCCTCCTTAACATCGTTTTCTTGGTGGATACCGGTGGAGTGCTTCACACTTGAGGAGCAACTGCTAAGGATCTCTGATCGTTGTCTCCGAATTATTTTAAAAGGTTAGATTCGATCCCTCGAATTTTTATTCACGATTTATATGCTTTTATTTGGATTTTGTATGTGTAAAAGTATTTTGCCATGCCCCCGCTGCGTTTAAAATCCAACAATGGTATCAGAGCTTAGGTTATATGCATATAGATCTGTGGTAAAAATTTCAGAATTTTATGTGCTTGTATGAATTAATTATGATTTTTACAAGTTATATTATGGATTAATTTTGTCTGATGAGAAATCGTTTCTCAGAATAATTTTGAATGATGATCTGGGTTCTTCAAGTGTTGTAGATCGTCTGGGTATTTTTTTTCATAATTTTAGGATGTAAAGATTTTTTATTATGAATTTTTGAAGTTGTTACAATTAAAATTCATAATTAAATAAGTAAATATATGTATATATAGTATATATATATATATATATATATATATATATATATATATATATTTGTTTTGTTGGCTGGTAAAGAGAGCACAGTGTTGTGTTTTCTGTACTGTTGTCTGTTGATGGCTGCTGTACGGCTGTCAGGCGCTGTCAGGCGCGGCGTTCGAGAAGAAAAAGACGGCTGCTAAAAAAAAGGGGTGTCACGCATTCCGAGAATGCGTTACACACCTGTGGCGCATTCAAGGAATGCGTTACACCTTTTAAATGGCTTCAAAGGCTTGTAACGCATCACCGAAATGCGTTACAGGGCTTGTAACGCGTTCCTGTAATGCGTTACAGCCCGTGTATTGATTTTAAATTTGATTTTCTGGGAGTTTCGTATCTCCGTTTTGGGCGTGCAATATACCGTTGGATTCGTTTTTTCGAGACGGATCTAATGGTGTGATCAATTTTAGTTTATATAAAAGTTTTGAACTGTTTATATTTCCATGAAATGTTTTAAAGTTGTTTTTGACTATTTTAATTGCTTTTAAATGCTTCATGTGATACATAGAGATGTATAATGCTTAGACTAATGTGCTAGATGATGTAACATGCCTATCTTGATGTTTATTCATGTTGATATATGTGATATATGCTTAGTTTATCATGCGATGATAGATTTAGGTGAACTTAAATAAACATAAGGCGTTTGTTAGACAACTTAGTATAGTGAAATTGTTTCATAACCTTAATGATAATATTATGAATACAATCATGAGATTCTTGTGTTTATGAAACACGTAATTGAATATGAATTTTCGATATGAGAGAAAGTATGATTCTGTTAACAACAGATTTCTATCTGTAAGAAAGGGTTATTAAGTGACGCCTCTTGACAATGCTCCACCCGATCTGGGAATCATCTGATTATTGATTATTGATTTGAAATATTTAATTTAAAAGAAAGAATCTCTTTATAATATGATTATGATTGTAACGTAATATAATCCCTCTAAAATTAAATAATATCAAGTAGTAATTGGCCAATGACACAACGGGCTTGTGTCAGTCATAGCCTTCCAACATGATAGAAAGTAGTTCTTATTTTTGAATCATTGCCGTTTCGTGCCACAGCCGAGGGCTTTGATTTTGAAATAAGAAATACTTGTCTATTACATAGAGATGTGTACATTGAATAAGAATCTAAAGGTCGTTACGTGCCACAGCCGTGGGCCTTTGGGGACTGATTCAATAGTACGGAATGTTGGGTTAGACTTGACTTAGAATATTGAGTTTGTCGTGCCACAGCCGCGACTCAATTATTCAAGAGGCTAAAGTTTGATTAGGGAATAACATTAGATATAATTGACAAGAGTTGTCTGCCTATTGAACATTACATGGCGTTTCGTGCCACAGCCGGGGTTGTGTAATGGAATGTAGGATCCCTATTTCCACTAGCATTATGAACGCTTAATTTTTCACGTAGGGGGTTGAATAAATTAGGAAAACTAGTGGGAGCCACTTATGAATAAAGACCCGATTCATATAGTGTTATGAAATGAAATCGAATATTTTTTAAGTGTTGTTATGTGTTTATCATTTACAGATTTACTTTGTACGTTATGTCTTCTGCACTATCACTCAGGAGCATACTAGATGCTCACAAATTGACTGGTCCTAATTATGCTGACTGGCTTCGAAACTTGAGAATTGTTCTCAGGATTGAAAAGCTGGAATACGTGATTGACTCACCTAAGCCTACTGAACCTGCTAGTGATGCACATAATGATGAACATGTTGTGTATCGTAAGTAAATAGATGATGCAAATGTTGCTCAATACATCATGCTAGCTTCCATGAACATTGAGCTACAGAAGCAACATGAGCATATGGATGCTCACACTATCCTCATGCATCTACAAGAGTTGTATGATGTGGCAGGGAGGACAGCTCGATATGAGATATCGAAGGAGTTGTTCGGTTGTAGGATGTCTGAGGGATCATCTGTGAATGACCATGTACTTAAGATGATCAATTTGATTGAACGTCTTGGACAACTTGGTTTTGCCATGGATGGGGAGCTGAGCCAAGACTTGGTCTTGCAATCGCTTCCGAGTTCGTTCTCGCAGTTTGTTGTGAAATTTCACATGAATAAGTTGGATGTCAGCCTGCCTGAACTCCACAACATCTTGAAGACTGCGTAATCGAATTTTCCCCCTAAGAAGAGTTCTGTTCTTCTAATTGGTGAAGGTTCCAATCCTAAGAAAAGGAAGAGGAACCCTTCCAAGAAGAAGAAAGTAGGTGAAAAAATGCCGGTTCCACCAAAAGCTGAAGACCCCAAGAGCAAAGTTGTTTGCTTTCGCTGTAACAAGGTGGGGCACTGGAAGAGGAACTGCAAGGTTTACCTTGCAGAATTGAAGAAGAAGAAGGGTAGTGAGACTACCGCTTCTGATTCAGGTATGTTCATGATAGAAGTGAATATGTCATTAAATCAAATTTCTACTTGGGTATTAGATACCGCCTGTGGTTTTCATATCTGCAATTTGTTGCAGGGACCAAGGAGAAGTAGGACTCTTGAGGAAGAGGAGGTGATTCTACTGATGGGAAATGGAGCAAGAGTTGTTGCTGAAGATGTAGAATCATTTCATTTATATATGCCTACGGGCAAGACTATTGTTTTAAATAATTGTTATTTTGTTCCCGCGATTGTGAGGAATATTATTCCCATGTTAGACTTGGCTGGATTTACATTTATTATTGAGAATAATGAATGTTCTATTCTTAGAGATAATATTCTTTATGGACGTGGTACTTTAAATAATGGTCTGTATATATGTGACATGATTTACTTCAGATTGAACAAACTAATAAAAGAAAAGGGATGATGAAAATCTCACTTCATTGTGGCACTGCAGTCTCCATTTAGTAGACATAGAGAGAGGACTGCAAATTTTCTAGGAATGGTACACACAGATGTATGTGGACCAATGTCTAAGCAAGCCATGGGTGGATTTTCATACTTCATTACTTTCATAGATGATAGATCTAGATTCAGATATGTGTTTGATGAAACACAAGTCTGAGGCCTTTGAAAAGTTCAAAGAATATAAGTATGAAGTGGAGAAATAACCAAACATAGTATTATAACTCTTCAATCAGATCGAGGTGGTGAATACTTTAATGGAGTGTTTCTAGATTATCTCAAAGTAAATGGTATAGTCTCCCAGTGGACTCCTCCAGATTAGTATCTGAAAGGAGAAATCGAACTTTGTTAGACATAGTTCGGTCCATGATGAGCTATGCAAATCTTCCAGTATTCCTATGGGGTTATGCATTGGAAACCTCAGCATATTTACTGAATATGGTGCCTTCCAAAAATCTGTTCCTCAAACTTCGTATGAGATATGGAAAGAAAGGAAACCGAGTCTTAAACACGTTAAGATTTGGGGATGTCCAGCTTATGTCAAGAAAGATGACCCAGATAAGCTGGAATATCGATCCGTAAAATATAGTTTTGTGGGATATCCTAAAGAGACTTTAGGGTATTACTTTTGCACCGATCATCGGGTGTTTGTCTCCAGACATGCTACCTTCTTGGAAAAGGAGTTTATCCTTGAAGGAAATAGTGGGAGTAAAATTGAACTTGATGAAGTTCAAGAAGCACAAACTACTACAGATCGAGTGGAAACACCTGTTCTGACTGAACAACCTTTTGTGGAACAGCCCATTCATAGATCAGGGAGAGTGTCTCACCAACCTGAGAGGTATTATGGCCTTGTCATTGAGAATGACAATGAGTTGTCGATCATTGATGATGACGACCCTGTGACCTATAATGAGGCTATGAGTAGTGTTGACTCAGAGAAATGGCATAGTGCCATGAAATCCGGAATGGAATCTATGTATACGGTATACGAAAGAATGATTAGAGCAGATGGCCAGGTGGAGACCTTTAAGGCCAGGCTTGTGGCAAAAGGATTCAAACAAAGGCAATGGATTGACTTTGATGAAACTTTTTACATGTAGCCCTGTTAAAATCAGTTCGGATTTTGCTTGCGAATGCTGCTTACTACGACTATGAAATCTGGCAGATGGCCAGATGGTTTTCTTTCCAAGGGAAATGAAAACCTAGTGTGTAAGCTGCTGTGAACCATATGTGGTTTAAAGCTAGCTTCTCGAAAGATGGAACATTCGTTTTGATGAGACAATCAAAGAGTTTGATTTTATCAAAAACGAAGATGAACCATGCATCTACAAAAGGGTTAGTGGGAGCGCGGTAACATTTCTTATATTGTATTGAATTAGAGTTGACACACATAACAACAGAGCAGACCCACTCACAAAGCTACTTTATGAAAGTCACTTTGATCGTCATAAAGACAAGATTGGTATTAGATACCAGAGTGATTGGCTTTAGTACAAGTGGGAGATTGAAAGGAATATGTCCTAAGTCCAATCATGTATTAGGATTTAGGAATAACTTTTATGTAATCTGTTTTGATTTTATTGATATTAATAAAGACTTGTTTTGTTTTTATTACGGGCTTTATCTATTTAAGTGTTTAAATAAGATATACCATAGTTTAGAGTAAAGCTTTTTATGGATTATGATGAGATCATAATAGTGAGACCTAAAAAGATGATAACTCTAAACTTAAATAGTTCCTGGTCATAGGATTACTAACTGGTAATTAATAATCCGCAAAGATCGGTACATACTATGCTTGCTTCATTATGAAGGATGTCTGTTCTCATAGACATTTGTGTGGTGACACTATAGCTAGTATGTAGGTGCTTATTATAGAATAAGTTCACTGAACATGACTCGCACAGCTGAACAACTGATGGAGTTCACTCACGTGTCAGCAGTTGTTCGCATAGTGATAGTTGTACAAGTATCCTTAGACTTGAGGTCATCATAGTCATCTTGTGTACACTGAACTATGCTTTGGTTTAGTTCTTAGTCTCCAGGGACAATTATTAGGGCTCTTCTGAGTATAGGAATTTGTACACGAAGATAGTGTATGATCAATAAAGGATCTACCCCTTCCAGTGAAGAAAGCGAATGTTCAAGGCTGATCCACTTATGCTAGTTCAGAAATCTCTGGCCAGAGTGAATGAAATTAGAAAGGAGTTTCTAATTTGCATAGAACTACGCATAATAAATGGTAAGCAAGTGATTGAATTAGATAGGCTTGACACGAGATCCAAGCCTTGTATTTAATCGGGACATTGTAGGGTAGAAGGAGTTTATTGTACGGTAACTATTCACTGAATAGGTTCTTGGTATTCTAAGCAGTGAATTCATATTATCCGGATAGTCGCGATATATTGAGAAGTATCCCTCACGATGTAGAATAAATGTGATTAATTAATCATATTTAATAAATTAGAGAATTTATATAAATAATGATAAAATAGTTTTATTATTATTTATTTCTACTACCGGCTTAATATTGAACCTACAGGGTCACACCATAAAAAGAGAATGATTTAATGGTGGAGGAATTAATTAATAATGGCTAAATAATTATTTATTTGTGAAATAAATAATTAATTGGCAAATTTAATAATTGATTAAATGAGATTTAATTGATTATAAATTAATTAAGAAAAGTTCTTAATATTATTAATTAAAGGATTTAATTTTTGGAAATTAAATCAAGAGAGAGAATTATTTCTAAAGTGTTTAGAAAAAGGATTAATGATTAAAAGGTGTTTTAATTATTAATGAGAATAATAAATGGGATAATAATAATAATATGGGAAAATTTCAACTGAAAATTTTGCCTATAAATACACTATTATAGACCCTATTTTATTCGAACCCACATCGAACCCGAAAACCCAAAAAGTTTGGAAAACCCAATTCTCTCCACCTCCGTCCTCCTCCTTAACATCGTTTTCTTGGTGGATACCGGTGGAGTGCTTCACACTTGAGGAGCAACTGCTAAGGATCTCTGATCGTTGTCTCCGAATTATTTTAAAAGGTTAGATTCGATCCCTCGAATTTTTATTTACGATTTATATGCTTTTATTTGGATTTTGTATGTGTAAAAGTGTTTTGCCATGCCCCCACTGCGTTTAAAATCCAACAACTTCAACCTTATTCCTCTATTGCCTGAACATATTAATGAACTTCATAGGGATATTTTTAACGTCTTATTTACTGTAACTACCAAAACCATCAAGTATATGCCCAATAAACAATCTCAACTGATTCTAGTGGGATATAGATTATTTCAAAGTCCTTTGTTCTATGCTGAGTTATCCAAACCAGTATTATTAAGTTATACATACAACTTCAATCTTGCTTAACAAGTTTCCTACAATCATCAGTATCATGACCAACATATTCATGGAACCTAAATTATCGGCCCTTATCTCTCTTTTTGGGGTCTCCCCTTGGTGGCTTTGGCCATTGGAACTGTGTTTCCTTCTCAATTTCCATAAGGATTTGGCTTCTTGGATTGTTAAACCTTACATATTCAGTGAACCTTGGTGGTTGATTCTTTTTATAAGAGGAGTCAGATTTTTTGCCAGTTCTAGGATACTTTTCCTTGGAATCATACGCTTGATCCGTCTTCCGTTTCTTGTTACTCGTAGGCTCATTATTTACCACCGTCTTCTTCATAATTTTCTCTACCTTGATATACTCCCCAGCTCTATCCTAGAGCTGCAAAATGCTTTCAGGAGGCCGTTTGGCCAGGGACATCTTGAAGAACTCATCTCTAGTCCCTTTCTATAGGGCTATCATAACTACCTTATCGTCGAGATTCGGGACCTTCAGGGCCTCCTTCGTGAATCAATTTAGGTAATCTCTAAGGGACTCCTTTACTACTTGGACTAAACCCATGAGAGAAGCTGAACTCTTCTCGTGTACTCTACCGTTGATGAACTTCTTCATAAAAGCTTGGCTCAAATCTTTAAAAGATCCAACTGAGTTGGGGGTAAACAGTTGTACCATATTTAATCCGTTACCCCACAGGGTTTGAGAAAAAGCTCGACACTTGATAGCGCTGTTCACTGGTTTTAGTAATAGGGCGTTAGATAACGTCCTGACATGGTTAGCTGGGTCGCTAGTTTCATCATACGCCTTGATTGTGGGCATCTTGAACTTTATTAATATGTGGGCATTCATTATCTCTTCGGTAAATGGTGGTTTTAGATCATCAAGATCCTCTAGGGGCATCAAATCACTTTAATCAACCCTTGGGGCCGCAAGCCTTCTTGGTGTTAGACCTTTCAGGTCTATGATAGGAGGAAAATCCCTTTATCTTGCTGCATGTAGAGGTTTCGGTGTCAGGTGCATCTTTTGGTTACATTTTATCCTTTGAATCTCAGCTTAATGAGCCCTGATCCTCTCTTCTACATCTTGGGGAATCGTCCCTTGAGTGCTCCTGGGCTGTTAATGACCATTAGGTATTGGCTTCTTACCAGCACATCACCGGAGCAACTTTATCATCTATAGAGTCAGAGTCTCTAGTGGTGTAGGGTCCAGATAACTCTCAATTCTCAGGGATGGGAACTAACCCACGGATGTATAGGGGCGTCATCCCCTGTCCTTCGCTTCGATTAGAGGGTCCACTATAACGACTCGTACATTTATGAATTATTTAAATGTGTAAATATTAAATATTTAAATATATAAAATATGTGTGTGAATTCTGTCAGCTGGATATTACTTTGTGATGAGTTATAAGTGCTTATTGGTGTTCGAGATTCATTTGAGTAATTATTTGGGATATGTGTTATTTTGTTTTTTATATTTAAAAGATGATTTTATTAAAGAATTAACTCCATAAATACTTGGGTTATCTCTAAAATTATTTTATTGCTTCATAATTTCAATTATTATTTTTAGGAGTTCATAAAATTTAGTAATCAATATTTTATGGATTATTTATCTTAAAATGATTTCCTGATTTCATTTAATTATAAAATCCGTATTTAATTCCATAATTCTTCAAAAATTACGAAATTTATATATTATTAAGTTCAGAATATTTCGAGAATTTTAAAATTATTTCGAAAATTTTTGGGATCAAATTCACCCATGTGTTGGTTCGTTTAATCGATAAATGCGGGTACATTGCGTATTTTAAAAATGCTTTTAAAATTTTGAAAATTTTGTTTATTAAATATTTAATTATTTCGATAATTTTAAAGTTATTTTGGTAATTTTTGGAGTTATGTTACTCGTAATTTACTCGTTAGATCGTTAACATTTCAGGTGTCGTTGGGTTCCAGAGATAAAAAAATAAAATAATACAAAATCAAAAGGGGCAACTAACTTAATCGGGTCATCCCTTTTCTTTCTTCACCAATTCATGTTCTCTCTCCCCAATTCCTAATTTCTCTCAAATCTCTCCTTTCCGTCTATCGTTCCTCTTCGATTTCTTCTTTTCGCGTCTTCAATTCCCGTTTATGTTCCCTTCCGGTTCCGGTAAGCTGCCTGTTCTGCTCTTTTCCGACGAAATTTCCGCCCTTCTTCCTCCTGTTCATTTTTTGGATTATTCTGTGTTATATATATATATACACGTAAGTATATATGTATGTGTTGTGGTGTGTGTTCTGTGTGTGTTATATGTGTCCTTGCTGCCGCCTTGATTGCTCTGTTGCTTTCTGGGTTGTGCTCTGGTTTGCTCCGGTTGCCACCGCATTTTTCCGGCATGGCGAACGGCTGTGTCCTGTGTGCGTGAGCTGTGCGCTTCGACGCGCGTGTCTGCGTTGTACTCATTTTTGTTGTTGTTATTGGCTGGGTTCAACTGTTGTGGAAATTTTTATTTTACTAACTTATTTTATTAATTTTCTGCAAAAATTCATTGATTGCGATTCGTGAAATAAAATATTTCATGCAGGATTATAATGATTATCCATGAAATTCGCGAAGGATGTTTGATACAATCGAAAACCCGTGAATTTTATCGCTGTCGGCGATGAGCTTCGGCAAGCCGACAGTGGACTATGATGATACGATCTGAGTCCTATGATTTAAAATCTAAAATACGAATTAAAAATAAAAAACACAATAATAATTAATAACTGTATTTAATTAGTGTTTGAGAATTCGTGGATTGATATTATTGGGTGAATTGGTGGATGGGGTTTGTAAAATTGGATTTTTGGTGATTGTGTTGTTGATTGGACGTCGAGTTGTTCGACGGGTTAGCCCAAGAGAGTCTAAAGCTGCTGCTACTTCATCCCCTTCCTTGCCTGCTTCCGATAAATAAAGGAGATGCTGCCCGATTTCCGGGAAATCAAATTATAGAAATACGAGAGCGTATCCTATAATTATCGGGATACCAAGCAAGAGAATATATATATATATACTTTATGCGAAACCTGATTATGTGTTGTGATGAAATATTTTGCCAAAACCAATAACCCTAATTTCGTAAAAGGATAAATATATATATTTTCTGAAAACGAACACCGAACCGACTTTCTAGGACATGAACCCTAATTGATACGTGTATTATAATATTGAGTATGTTACGAGTCAGGTTTGTTAACGTACGGGTAGACTGTTAGCGAGGATAGTCAAGCATATTCAGACGTCTAATTTAGGGTATTTCGGTTCTGTAGGTTCCAATCGAAATCCCGAGCATCTCAGTCGGTACAAAGCTAGCTAGTAATAGTTGTTAAAGCTTATTAAGGCAAGTACCCCTGACCATATCTTTATGGTTCAGTAATATATGAATAATTGTTGATTTAAATTTACATACTGGAACATAACGTTTTAAGTTACGTATCCCTTGTGTTCAAATTATTTTGTTAACTTGGGTTTTGGGGAAAAAGTAACTTCTAAAAGTACTTATCTCTAAACTTTGAGTTAAATGAAAATGTTTTGGAAAGTGTGCTGTGATAGAATTGTTCTGAAAAGAGATAGGTAAGTGGTTTAGAAAACTGGATAAAGTTGATCAGATAATTACATGAGCGTGCGCAAGGGCCCGTAACGGCCAGGAAGATAGCATAAGAGGCGAAGTGGTTGCGCACCCTGTTATAACCACCAGCCCAATGTGACAGGGACCTAGCTAGTCTCTGAGTTTCGGAACAAGTTTCATAGGATGGCCAAGATAGAGTTGTCCTATGGAGATAGCCTGATCAGCTGTCTCACCAGGGATCATCCAATACTTTTATATCTGAGCGAGATTTTATGGTTCCTGTAACGGAACAAATGGTTTTGGGTCCCCGTAACAGGATAAATGGTTTATGGTTCCTGTAATGGAATGGGATATTTGAAAATGAAAGTAGCATGCTAATATTGAACTCTAGTATTTTGTTGGGCATATGTTGTGTACTTGATGATTTCATAAAAAAAACATCTAAGTAGATTTTACTTAGTGAAATAATGTAGCACTCGACGGATAAGAATTATAGTCCTGACGGATAACTCATTATAGTCCCGACGGATGATTAACTTATTATCCATCGAGTGAGTAGCTTATGTAATAATAAGTTTGTAGCACAGTTATGTATGCACCTTTGTATAGAATCTGTAGTAGCATATAAGTCATGTTGACTTTAACTAGATATGCAGAATAGGTTGATTAATTGTACATAATTGATGTCTTGTAATTCTGCATAAGTGATATAGAGTCAAGTGCCAAAATAGCTACCGACGGATGTGTTATTCCCCGTGGACTAACAATGAGATTTACAGAAGGGGGGTTGAATGTAAATCTCAAAACTTTTTCAAGTTTTGAGCAGTTTCTAAGGCTAAGTGTTTGAGTGATCAAATGTTTGTGAATTGCTTGAAGCTGATGCAGACAGATATATATTCAAACACAAATGTAATGAGCACAAAGAACTTAAAAACTTTTCTGGTGGATTTGTTGTTCCACCAGAGATGTGTTATTTCAGAAAATCTGTGATTCAAAGAATTAAATCACAGCTGCTTCCTAGTACAAACTAGATGATTTTCTCTTTTGATATTTCTAAACAGCTCAAGGAAAATTCATATCTAATTACGAGCTGCTACTTGGTTTATATATCACCAAGTTTACAAGTGAAGACAAACTGTAAAATACAATTGAAAAGATTCTTCACATGTTTCTTCTTCATTTCTCTATCCAATGCAATCTAGGATAATCTGTAAATCTTTGAATACTTCCTTGTTTGCATCAGAATGGAAATGCTGCATTTTCTTGATTCCTCCTAGAGGCTTCCACATTCCAGTGTGTCTCTGTCAACCCATGTGCCTCTGTCAGCTTGTGAATTGTCACTATCAACTGCTAATGAACTAAGCATCCGTTGAAGCTTTCATCCGTTGATGCCTTATCCATTGAGGTTTTATCCGTTGAAGCTTTATCCGTTGATGCATTATCAGTTGAAGTCTTTATCCGTTGAAGCACTTATCTGTTGATGGATATTATCCGTTGAAGCATTAGAGACATCCGTTGAAGCTTTGTTTCTTATCCGTTGAAGGTCTTCAATATCCGTTGACACTTCTTCACTTATACAAAATTACAAGGCATGAAATATTTACACTTAGCCCTCCTATTTGTACATCCATTAGTAGTCAACATGACTGATCATTTCCTAACAACGTCTAAAAATTACAGCTTGAAACCAGAGAGTGAAATGTGCTACAATACTAAACTTATTGCTAAGTAAAGCTACTCCTTCAACGGATAGCCAAGATGGTCTTATCCGTTGAGGCTACAAACACTAGATTTCTACTTAAGTATTTTTCTTAACTTATCATCAAACTAATACACATATTCCTAACAATCTCCCCCTATTTATGTCTACTTGAACTGTAGGCATAAATTTGGGTTTAGCTTGATGATAACAAAACACTTAACAAATATATAAACTGTAATAAAGCAGAAATTCAAAAGTGCTACAAAAATGTATATGCTTAGATGGAATTAAAGAATTACATTGTTTCCAAGGGTGCTCCTTTAGCCTGAGCAAATTACTTTCTTTTCCTTTGATCCCTGGTTTTCTTTCCTAGCCTCCTGTCATTCTCCTTTATTTGAAGTTGAAGTTGTCTGTAGAATTCAGCTTCATCTTCTTCATTGATATCTAACTTAGATTGCATATCCTTGAGAGTTTCATTACTGGCAATCTTTAGCTGATCTTCAATTCTGAAAAATCTTCTGATTCCTTTGTTGTCTCTGAACTCCATCAACTAATGAGGTGATTTGTGAATTGTAATTCCTCTTTCTTGAATGAGTAAAGTTCTAGGCAAAGCATTGGGCTCCCTCCAAGTTTTCCTTATGTTGGCAATCTTGTTGAGAATCTCAGTCTTGGCAGTCCTGGTAAAGCCAGAATCCCTTTGTATGGCTGAGTAGACTCTAATCAAGGTAGAGTAGCCTTCATTCAGAATTCTGTGAAGAGGCCATGTTCTTTCCCCAGCTCCTTTGTATTTGAACACTAGTCTTTCTGGTAGCTGTCTGTAGGCAGCTATTCCCCTTACTTCCTCCAGCTCATCCAGATAGAGTTCAATGTCTGAAAATTCTTTTATGTCACAGATATGAACATAATCATCTTTAGAGGTTTGAGGTTTAGGTTTAGGCTTCTGTGTGAATTTGGTTGAGGCTTTAGAGGGTGTTGATTTGATTCTTCTTTTCTGCTTCTTTGACGGTGGAGAAGAGGTTAGGAAGGTGGGAAATTTGATGGTGTCCCAATCAATTGGTTCCTCCTTGGGAATGATTGTTTCACCATGAATGTTCATGAAGGGGTCAGGTACAATGGGTTCAGGAACAGAGGGTAGTGGTTTGGATATTGATTGGGTTTCTTCAGTCTTATCTACCTTCTTTCTCTTTGCATTGACCTTCTTTCTTTTCCCTTTCTGCCATTCTTCCTTACTTCTTTCCCTCATCTCAGTACCAACCATGTCCCCCATAGCTTCATCTTCACCTTTGTCTTCAATTTCTTTCTGTTCTTCAGCCTGACTTGACTTTAGCTGTTTTTCAAGCTTTGCTTGTGCTCTTTTGTCAGCCTTTAGCTGTTTGGCTTCTTCCTTCAACCTTTTGGTTTCTTCCCTCTTGGCTATTGAGAATTTGGGATGTCCTTGTATCACACATATGCTCTTTCCCTCTCTGAAGATAATAGCCATGTTTCTCCTTACAGCCTCATCCATGGTCTCTTTGAGATATGCAATACTTCTACCTAAAAGCTTGTCCTCATCAGCTTTTGGAAGAGGAAAATCCACCTCTTTTAGAGGATTCTTTATAGAGTCCTTATTGGATCCGTTGTTGGGCTTGAGAACCATAGGTTGCAGATCTTTGGAAGATGTTTCTCAATCCTTATGCCTCCCTACTGGCTTGAGTTCCATAATAATTGATTCCACTTTTGTGCTATGCTTCACAGATTGTGATTGAGAAGTTGTAGAACCAAATATTAGTTGCATCTTTTCATCAATCTTCTTCCTTTGCTCTTTGACTTGCAATTCAGCTGCTGCTATCTGGATTAGATCAATTCCATCTAGCTTTCCTTTGACTTGAATAATTGGAGAAGTTATGATGACAGGAACTAGCACTTGAGAAATCTGAACTGTTGTAGATGGCTCTCCTTCCCCTTCCCCTTTATTCTCCCCCTTTTTATTATCATCAAGCGTAGGGGTCAAGCCTTGTGCTTGTGCCAGCTGTATGAGTAGATTTGTTTGAGTTTGTTGATTCTGAAGGATGGTGACCATAGAGTCTTTGTAACACCCCCAAATCCAAGGTCGTGAATTCGGGTTGTTACGATCACTTATTAATTAAATAATTCTCTTTTCACAATATTACTCGACCTTTTATTCAGACTCACACACACACAGGTTATATGCTTGGAAACATTATTAAATAAATCATTTCCACTTATCTACCTGACGGGGCTGGCGCACAAAAAGCCTACGGAACTCACGAGCGTTCCTTACCCGCCTAAGGACAACAGTCCTGGTCTGATCCATGCTGGTAGTCTGTTGTGATATGATATATAAAAGCAAGGGTGAGCATTAAAGCTCAGCAAGGTATATATCCCCATAATTAAGTATGTAAGGATAAATAAAACCAATAATTATACTTTGTATCTCCAAAGCGTTCTGAAAGTTTATATGCTTATCAAATTTATAAAATTCTCAAAATCAACTACAATAGTATATCCACTGAATACTTGTATTCATCTCCTTCTCAAAATCATTTTATACTCGTACTCATTTTATTTCAAAATCTCAAGATGTTACTCGAACCAAGATTCTCATATGGGTGTGATATATATTCGTCAACATCCCAATTTAAAACTCAGCCTTATCGGCAGATTTCTCAAATGGATTTGATATATAATCATCAACATCCTTATTTAAACTCAGTCTTATCGGCAGATTTCTCAAATGGATTTGATATATATTCATCAATATCCTTATTTAAAACTCAGCCTTATCGGCTCTCTGTTGTATATTTCACAACAGTTTTTCCAAAATGGAAGAAAGGGACTATACTGGAATAAACCACGTATCGGTGATCAGCCGAATACGAAATTTTCTCTACTAGTAGAAGGAATACAAACCTAGCCGCCTTTGGGCTCATCAAGACACTACACGGTGGTTGCCCATTGCCGTGCAAGTCCGAAAGTCAATGGTCACATAGACCATATAACCGTACAATGCGCCACTCCGCGCTTGCATAATGCGCCACTCCGCGCCTGGTCACTGCCCGATACCACTCCGTGCCGGGCAGGCCACATTCCAGTCCCAAAACATTTATATCTTTTGCTCAAAATCCTTTTTCGAAGGAATAGGTCGTTAAAAGTTGACCTGTAAATAAGATGTTTTATTCATTACTTTTAACTCAATTGATCTTTGGGAGTTGTCGGAGTTTTGAATTTAAAATCATTTTCAAATCCCTATCTGTAGTAGGGTGACACATATATTACTCACTTGTTCTTTATTGAACGAGGAAGCAAAACTCTTATGCTTCTAGACTAAGTTCCCTAAGGTTTTGATACGTTTCAAATGATTAATCTCTTTCAAGAGTTTTGAATAATTTAGAAAGTACCTTTGGGAAATATGTCTATTTTTAAATAAGTTTTTAGAAGTCCGAAGACATTAAATATCTAAGGTCTCATAATAATCTAAGAGGGATTTAATGAATTGATAAAATCTTAAGTACAAAGTATTTCTAATTAAGGTTCAATGAATTAATAAAAAACCTTAAATACAAAATATTTCTGAATAAGGTCCAACGAATGGAGACACCTTAATCAAATAATCAAAACAGGATTTGGTATCCTATAATTGCTCTTTGAATAGTTAAATCTTTATTAAATAACGTGAAATGATTTATAAACTATTCAGTATATTTTTAAATACTTTCTTTATATTTAATAATCCCTTAAGTATCGCTTTATAAAATAATCAATCAAGTAAGGGTGTCCCTTAAATGAATAAACCAATATTTCTCGAAGTTTAAGTCAAAATCTCAATCGTTCGCTTGATATATATATTACGCGAGCGTACTTTGTTTATCGAAATAGAAATC
Source organism: Apium graveolens (assembly GCF_009905375.1). NCBI lineage: Eukaryota > Viridiplantae > Streptophyta > Magnoliopsida > Apiales > Apiaceae > Apium > Apium graveolens. The sequence goes on from NC_133648.1 coordinate 89,687,260, forward strand.
TTTCGCGTTCGGCTCTCTCCGGAATTAAATCGTTATTAAAATATTTCCGACTCCCATTATCCTATATTATATTTGAAATACGTTTCAATTTCTCATACTCGTGTAAAACGAAATTTGTTTTCGTAAACAATCGCATAATTCGTATGCATTGATATCATAGACAAGCATATATATTTGAACTGTAAATCATGCCATCAATATCACAACAGTATATAAATATATAGCATGGATAGTATGAGATAGGGTTTCGAAAACTTGCCTCGAGTAATCGAAGTGGTATGGTATCTAGTGTTTGGTTGGCGATCTATAAACAAGAACCAACAGTCTAAGTTAGTACGCGATTAACGTCTCGCTTTTATTAAGCAACTTTCGCAACTACTCAAGTATAACGAATCTCCGATCGTCACATTCTCAACACTTATATTCTCACTTTATAACATGGTCGAGTTTTGAAATCGATCGTTCGCTTTAGAAAATTCATTTCGAGTTTTAAGCTCGAACGTGAGAAAACGCGCGTCAAAACTTGGTTTTTATGCGTTTCTCGCTTGCGCTCGCTTTACCAAAATATTTTTATAAAATCGAAAAATTAATATTTTCTCAAAATTCTTTTTGGAAAGTCTTCTCTACTGTCATATCCATTTTTTATAATTTTTCCAGAATCTCGAAATTATTTTAAGTCCTTCAAAATCACCATGCAAGTGGACTTAAGTGCAGTTGGCTAATCGCAGAAATGTTTTACACTAAAACGACCATAACTCCTAAACCGTAAATCTCCTCATGATGATCTACACATGTATAGAAACTACAAAACAAGATCTATCTGGTTATGGCCAGTGGTGTTCAAATTTTAACCATTTTCATGGCCGAATGTCCTGCAGAAAACAGATAAAGTGCAAGAATGCCCAAACTCAATTTCTACTACTTGATCTTAACACAATCACTACCTATAACCATCATAAACACAAGTACTTCTCAAGATCCACCCACATACACCTTATATGCTCTATATAGTACCACATACATGGATTACAACTCAACATCTCAAGCCTTTAGCAAGAACATAATCAATACAAACTCAAACAAACACAATCCTTTGGATCTTAACACTACAACAAACATAACTCTTAAATCCAACCATAAAACCTTAAAGGGTTGAAACTTATACCTTCTTGGACACTAGAAAAGGTAGTGCTAGGATTATTGAGGCTTGGTTTGCTTAGAAAACACTTAGAAGGGCTAGCTCCTTAAGAAACAAAACCAAGAAACAAGTTAGAATTTCGGAGTTACATTTCAGCACCTCATTCAAACATTTTTATAAAATTGAAAAAAAATAATTTGAGGCTGAAATTTGGTACGAAGCTTACCCATGATATAGAGAAGATATGGTAAAAATTTCATGATATTTGAATGAGTATATTTTGAGTTATGAATTTTTCTTTCTCCCTTGCTCAGAAAATCCGAACTGCTGGAATGAAAAATGGGAGAGCTTTAAGTGAGGGAAAAGGGGTTGTTTTCTTTTGTGGCTAAAGTGTGGGAGTGTATAATGAATATATGGGATGTATGCAGCAGATTTGACAATAATTTGGCAAAGGTATGGGTTGGTTTGATTGTGTGGTGAAGTGAGAAAAGGGAGAAGTATGGCTTGTGTACTTGTTTGTCTCCCATCACTATTCAACACTATTCTACTAACTATTCTAGTTAGCTTCTAATCATCTAGTTACACTCCTAACTACTAGTTAGGACTTGGTTATGCATGGCCAACTTGCATGGGATTTAATTTCTCATTCGTTTATTTATCGTAAACGCAATCGTCGTTCCATTCCGATAGTTTCCACGTATAACGACTTGTTTCGTAGCGATTTCTTTTATCGCTTATAATCCTATAACCAATTCCATTCCTTCTCTTGATCATAGAAACACCTTGATATATTATTTATTTCACGTAGTATTCCCGGTTCTACGCCATTCTTTATGGATACGAAAACACGTAGTATAATTGTGAATCTTCGAATTCCGTCGGCTTTTACATTCACTTATTTTCCTCGATAAACAAGAATATGATCTCGGATTCTCAAAATTCCACTATTCATTTTATGATGATCCCCATACGTATTACTTAATTAGCTCAAGTTACTATTCACAGAAGTTTTAAAATATTACAAAAATCAGGGTTCTTACAGTCTCCCCCCCTTAAAAGGATTCCGTCCCGGAATCAACTCACAAATAGATGGGGGTACCTTTCTCGCAGGTGGCTCTCTAATTCCCAAGTCGACTCCTCGACCTTGGGATGTCTCAATAAGAATCTGAATAGCTTGACACTCTTGTCCCTGAGTACTTTCTCTTTTCAACCAATAATTTTAACTGGTTGCTCAATGTAGAATAGATCTAGTACTTACTCATGTTTCACTATATTCTTGGTATCCGCATTATACTTTCTCAACATTGGCACATGAAAAATACTATGAACCTGTTGAAGGTTTGGAGGTAAAGCCAATTCGTATGCCACGGTTCTATTTGTCACAAAATCTCAAAGGACCCATATATCGGGAACTCAACTTCCCTTTCTTTCCAAATCTCATCAGTCCTTCCCATGGTGACACTTTCAAAAATACCTGGTCACCCACTTCATACTCTCTGTCTTTTCGTGCTAAGTCGGCATATTTACGCTGTCGGTCATCCTCTGATCAACTCAACTATGTCCCTCGTTCTTTACACCAAGTCGGGACCTAGTAACTTTCTTTCACCAACTTCATCCCAGTACAAGGGTGAATGGAACCTCCGACCATACAGCGCCTCATGTGGGGGAATTTCTATACTCGCATGATAACTATGATTATAGGCAAACTCTATCAAAGATAGGTGTTCATCTCAATAACCTTAAAAATCAATTACAAAATTTCTCAACATGTACTCCAATGTCTGAATGATTCACTCACTTTGTCCATCGGTTTGGGGATGGTATGCAGTACTCACATTCAGTTTGGTTCATAAGCATTCCTGAAAGCTCCTCAAAAAAATCTGGAGTTGAATCGGGGATCTCTGTCAGATACGATAGCTACAGAGACTCCATGTCTTATCACAATTTCCTTGATGTATAGCTCTGCTAATCTATCCACCATGTAGGTTTTCTTGATTGGAAGAAAGTATGCTGACTTGGTCAGTCGATATATAATTACTCATATTGCATCACGGTTAGCCTTAGCTCGGGGAAATCCTACCACAGAATCCATGGCTATTTGTTCCCACTTTCACATCGGAATTCCTAAGGGTTGTAGGAGTCCCCTCAGTCGCTGATGTTCCACCTTCACTCTTTAACAGGTCAAACACTTACTGACTCAATTGGCCACGTCTCTTTTCATGTTGGGTCATCAATAATATTCATTTAGATCTCGGTACATCTTGGTACCTCCAGGATGAATTGAATATCCATCGGCAATGCCAGCACGGGGGCTGTTACCAAACTCCTTTTCAATTCCTGAAAACTATCCTCACATTTTTCATTCCACGCAACCTTTTCCGTTTTGCAAGTAGGCCTAGTCAAAGGTCCTGATATCTTAGCGAAATCCTGTACGAACCTCTCATAAAACCGGTTAATTCCCAAAAAGTTCCTACTTCCGTAGGTGTGGTTATTCTTTCTCATTGGAATACTGCCTCAACATTGGTAGGGGCAACTAGCACTCTTTCACTGCTCATCAATTGTCCTAAGATCTGAACTTCATTTTGCCAGAATTCGCACCTTGAGAATTTGGCAAACAACTTTTCTCTTCTCAATGCTTCTACCACTATCCTCAGATATTCCGCATGTTCTTCCTCCATTTTAGAATAGACTAAAATATTATCAATAAAAATAATGACGCACACGTGCAAATACTTTTTAAACACTCGATTCACAAAGTCCATGAAAGCTACTGGGGAATTCTTTAGCCCGAACGACGTCACCAAGAACTCATAATGTCCATACCTCGTGCGAAATACGGTATTTGTCCCCTGTTTTAATCTTCAGTTGGTGATATCCCGTTCTTAGATCGATTTTCGAAAAGTGTACAACTCCTTCAAGTTGGTCAAACGAATCGTCAATTCTAGAGAGAGGGTATCTGTTCTTAATAGTCAGCTTATTCAGTTCCCTATACTCTGTGCACAATCGCATACTGCCATCCTTCTTTTTGACAAACAACATTGGTGTGCCTCATGGTGACACATTAGGTCTCATCATTCCTTTGTTCAACAGTTCTTGCAACTGTGAAGTCAATTCTTTCATTTCAACCGGGGCTAGCCTATATGGGGCTTTTTGAAACTGATGTCATTCCTGATGCTAATTCGATAGCGAACTCTATCTCTCGGTCAGGTGATAATCCTGAAAGGTCTTTGGAAAACACATCCTCAAATTCGTTAAAAACTGGTATGTCACATACATCGGGGCTTCTCTCTTGGTACCCGCCACGTATGCTAAATACGCTTTGCTATAATTCCTCAATAATTGCTTCGCTTGAGCAATATTCAAAAATTTCTGGGTCTGACGCTGACCCTTAATCACAATTTCCTTACCGTTAGGCATTCGGATTTTAACTTTCTTTCCTTAATAATCAATCTAAGTACCATTGCTCGACAACCAATCCATTTTTAAGACCACATCAAATTCTCTCAGCCTGAAAGGAATTAAGTCCAACTTAAAGTCCTTCCCTCCTAGTTCCCACTTGCAGATTAGATGAATCTCATTAATTGGAACAACCTCTAAATTCACTATTTCTATTCGCAATAATTCTCGCATTGGAATCACATTAAGTTTTAACTTGGCCAAAAATCTCGCGATATAAAATACTTAGTTGCTTCAGAATTAAACAGAATATTTGCAGTAACCAAATTGAGTAAAAGGTTACCTGCTATCACGCCCTAGCTGGGTTGGGGCAGTTGCTAGAATAATGTCTTGGTTGGTTGCAATTAAAGAACCTCAGTAGCTCTTTTCCCAAATTACATACCCCGAGATGTTTCTCCCCACATGACTTATGATCTGGTAGGGGTGACCGAAACTGGTTATAAAACATAGTCCTATATTGACCACCTCCCTGGGCGATACTCTTGCTTACCGGTTCGCTAAACCTGGTACCCACTACGGGTTGGGACACCGCTCCCCTCTCAGTCCTAATCGGAAACTTCTATTTATCGCTCTACCGCCTTGGCTTCCGAACTCCTCTTCTTGCTCTCTTCCTCTTTTTGACCTTGCTCACTCTCTGCCTCTACAATCGAGGCCTTTTTGCACATAGTCTGTTATCTCAAGTAATGACACTCGGTCCTGAATTCATTGTTTCAGCCCTTACTGAAATCTCCTTGCCTTTTTCTCTTTCGTGTTCACAAACTCCGGCACGAATCTCAACAGTTCAATAAATTTGGCTTTGTACACAGCCACTGACATCTTATCTTACTTAATCTCTAGAAACTTCAACTCCATCTGAGCCTCCATAAACCTGGGAAATACTTTTCCCCATGTGATAATCACATCAGTCTCCAGGGTTCCTTTAGGTTCCCACTAATAATTTGCTTCTCCTTTCAACATATAATTGGTGAACACGGTCTTTTGTGTCTCTTCTATAGGCACTATCTCAAAGCTCTTTTCCATTTCTTTCAGCCAAGCTCTGGCCTTAACAGATTAGCAGTCCCTTGAAATTTCTGGGGGTTTTAACAACCTAAAGGCCTTAAAGACATTAGTAACTGGAACATGATCAACCTGGGTTGAGGGTGACAATTTAAATTATCTCGAAGAAGATTCATAATTTGGTCCATGGGGTTTCCGCTCTGGCCTTCCCCCTCGTTAGTATCCATAGTTTCTTCTTCATTGTAATCCTCTAAGTCGAATTCATTATATTCGACTTCCTCGTGTTCTTGGTTATTTTGGTTTACCAATTCAGCAGGGTTTGCTCTAGTTCCCCAATATGTCGGGGTGGCATCGTTATGCTAATATTAAAGATCACCAATATAACATTATTCGCGTCTCTCCTCATTATGTTAAAGTCGCTTAATAACTTGCTTTGCCACAAATACATTCTTCATTCCTCTTTAGTTACTCGCAACGTTGTGCCCACGCACCTGATTTGATGCGTTAACAAAAGACGACATCCTGTCGAGAATATACACGTAGCTCCTAGTGATATCCCACTCTTGCAATTCTGCGTCAGACTTATTGGTCTTCTCCTCCAGCAGTTCGGAGCTTGCTGCGTTGATTGCAGGAGCATGAAACTTTTCGAAAATTATTCTGTCGATTCTCGCTTTCCGTGCCGAGCTATAATGGCTTAACGGACGAAATGATTTCATATTATCGCATAGCATTCTCATCTTGGGACACGCTAAAATCTTCCTTATAGGACATAGATTCCTCAATAGTATAGCGAATACCCTTCTTGGTAGAATCGCTGTTTATCATGTATTGAACCCTTATTATCGGAACAATACTTTCAACCAATTCAGGTAACGTAATAACCTTAATAGTAAAAGAATTAAGAATCTTGATTCTTGCCTAATATGTCTCCTCAAGGACCCTCTATAAAGAGCTATGAGTAGCAAGACTCGGGTTTTCCAATCAACCCATGGTATTGGGGTATCGTTTTCATCCCGCTTTCTCCGGAGACTTAGCTCCACTTCTATATCAACATTATAAAAATCATGTACAATTTTCTCCTTTCCTCATTTTGTCGATCTTAAACGATCCCATCAATTTCCGTATAACACTTCACATAAACACTTCAACATAACTCCTGGTAGTCCATCAACAAACTCTATCGGCTCAACCAATGGACTCTCTTTTGCATATAACTCTTAGCACTCTTTTCTCTGAGTGCTACAACTCATTCTCTTCCCTTAATGTCGGCTTTTCAATCAACTGTTAATAACTCAACCAATGCCTCAACTCTTAAGGCTAAGGTCCCCTTGGGTACTACTGTCGCGACTACTCCATAGTAATCCGACTACGAACTCGATGAAAGTTCTTGTTAACTTTTAGATCCTCAGTCTACCCATTTTACTCTTACTGTTTCCAAGACTTATAACCTTTGGCTCTGATACCATTTCTGTAACACCCCCAAATCCAAGGTCGTGAATTCGGGTTGTTACGATCACTTATTAATTAAATAATTCTCTTTTCACAATATTACTCGACCTTTTATTCAGACTCACACACACACAGGTTATATGCTTGGAAACATTATTAAATAAATCATTTCCACTTATCTACCTGACGGGGCTGGCGCACAAAAAGCCTACGGAACTCACGAGCGTTCCTTACCCGCCTAAGGACAACAGTCCTGGTCTGATCCATGCTGGTAGTCTGTTGTGATATGATATATAAAAGCAAGGGTGAGCATTAAAGCTCAGCAAGGTATATATCCCCATAATTAAGTATGTAAGGATAAATAAAACCAATAATTATACTTTGTATCTCCAAAGCGTTCTGAAAGTTTATATGCTTATCAAATTTATAAAATTCTCAAAATCAACTACAATAGTATATCCACTGAATACTTGTATTCATCTCCTTCTCAAAATCATTTTATACTCGTACTCATTTTATTTCAAAATCTCAAGATGTTACTCGAACCAAGATTCTCATATGGGTGTGATATATATTCGTCAACATCCCAATTTAAAACTCAGCCTTATCGGCAGATTTCTCAAATGGATTTGATATATAATCATCAACATCCTTATTTAAACTCAGTCTTATCGGCAGATTTCTCAAATGGATTTGATATATATTCATCAATATCCTTATTTAAAACTCAGCCTTATCGGCTCTCTGTTGTATATTTCACAACAGTTTTTCCAAAATGGAAGAAAGGGACTATACTGGAATAAACCACGTATCGGTGATCAGCCGAATACGAAATTTTCTCTACTAGTAGAAGGAATACAAACCTAGCCGCCTTTGGGCTCATCAAGACACTACACGGTGGTTGCCCATTGCCGTGCAAGTCCGAAAGTCAATGGTCACATAGACCATATAACCGTACAATGCGCCACTCCGCGCTTGCATAATGCGCCACTCCGCGCCTGGTCACTGCCCGATACCACTCCGTGCCGGGCAGGCCACATTCCAGTCCCAAAACATTTATATCTTTTGCTCAAAATCCTTTTTCGAAGGAATAGGTCGTTAAAAGTTGACCTGTAAATAAGATGTTTTATTCATTACTTTTAACTCAATTGATCTTTGGGAGTTGTCGGAGTTTTGAATTTAAAATCATTTTCAAATCCCTATCTGTAGTAGGGTGACACATATATTACTCACTTGTTCTTTATTGAACGAGGAAGCAAAACTCTTATGCTTCTAGACTAAGTTCCCTAAGGTTTTGATACGTTTCAAATGATTAATCTCTTTCAAGAGTTTTGAATAATTTAGAAAGTACCTTTGGGAAATATGTCTATTTTTAAATAAGTTTTTAGAAGTCCGAAGACATTAAATATCTAAGGTCTCATAATAATCTAAGAGGGATTTAATGAATTGATAAAATCTTAAGTACAAAGTATTTCTAATTAAGGTTCAATGAATTAATAAAAAACCTTAAATACAAAATATTTCTGAATAAGGTCCAACGAATGGAGACACCTTAATCAAATAATCAAAACAGGATTTGGTATCCTATAATTGCTCTTTGAATAGTTAAATCTTTATTAAATAACGTGAAATGATTTATAAACTATTCAGTATATTTTTAAATACTTTCTTTATATTTAATAATCCCTTAAGTATCGCTTTATAAAATAATCAATCAAGTAAGGGTGTCCCTTAAATGAATAAACCAATATTTCTCGAAGTTTAAGTCAAAATCTCAATCGTTCGCTTGATATATATATTACGCGAGCGTACTTTGTTTATCGAAATAGAAATCTTTCGCGTTCGGCTCTCTCCGGAATTAAATCGTTATTAAAATATTTCCGACTCCCATTATCCTATATTATATTTGAAATACGTTTCAATTTCTCATACTCGTGTAAAACGAAATTTGTTTTCGTAAACAATCGCATAATTCGTATGCATTGATATCATAGACAAGCATATATATTTGAACTGTAAATCATGCCATCAATATCACAACAGTATATAAATATATAGCATGGATAGTATGAGATAGGGTTTCGAAAACTTGCCTCGAGTAATCGAAGTGGTATGGTATCTAGTGTTTGGTTGGCGATCTATAAACAAGAACCAACAGTCTAAGTTAGTACGCGATTAACGTCTCGCTTTTATTAAGCAACTTTCGCAACTACTCAAGTATAACGAATCTCCGATCGTCACATTCTCAACACTTATATTCTCACTTTATAACATGGTCGAGTTTTGAAATCGATCGTTCGCTTTAGAAAATTCATTTCGAGTTTTAAGCTCGAACGTGAGAAAACGCGCGTCAAAACTTGGTTTTTATGCGTTTCTCGCTTGCGCTCGCTTTACCAAAATATTTTTATAAAATCGAAAAATTAATATTTTCTCAAAATTCTTTTTGGAAAGTCTTCTCTACTGTCATATCCATTTTTTATAATTTTTCCAGAATCTCGAAATTATTTTAAGTCCTTCAAAATCACCATGCAAGTGGACTTAAGTGCAGTTGGCTAATCGCAGAAATGTTTTACACTAAAACGACCATAACTCCTAAACCGTAAATCTCCTCATGATGATCTACACATGTATAGAAACTACAAAACAAGATCTATCTGGTTATGGCCAGTGGTGTTCAAATTTTAACCATTTTCATGGCCGAATGTCCTGCAGAAAACAGATAAAGTGCAAGAATGCCCAAACTCAATTTCTACTACTTGATCTTAACACAATCACTACCTATAACCATCATAAACACAAGTACTTCTCAAGATCCACCCACATACACCTTATATGCTCTATATAGTACCACATACATGGATTACAACTCAACATCTCAAGCCTTTAGCAAGAACATAATCAATACAAACTCAAACAAACACAATCCTTTGGATCTTAACACTACAACAAACATAACTCTTAAATCCAACCATAAAACCTTAAAGGGTTGAAACTTATACCTTCTTGGACACTAGAAAAGGTAGTGCTAGGATTATTGAGGCTTGGTTTGCTTAGAAAACACTTAGAAGGGCTAGCTCCTTAAGAAACAAAACCAAGAAACAAGTTAGAATTTCGGAGTTACATTTCAGCACCTCATTCAAACATTTTTATAAAATTGAAAAAAAATAATTTGAGGCTGAAATTTGGTACGAAGCTTACCCATGATATAGAGAAGATATGGTAAAAATTTCATGATATTTGAATGAGTATATTTTGAGTTATGAATTTTTCTTTCTCCCTTGCTCAGAAAATCCGAACTGCTGGAATGAAAAATGGGAGAGCTTTAAGTGAGGGAAAAGGGGTTGTTTTCTTTTGTGGCTAAAGTGTGGGAGTGTATAATGAATATATGGGATGTATGCAGCAGATTTGACAATAATTTGGCAAAGGTATGGGTTGGTTTGATTGTGTGGTGAAGTGAGAAAAGGGAGAAGTATGGCTTGTGTACTTGTTTGTCTCCCATCACTATTCAACACTATTCTACTAACTATTCTAGTTAGCTTCTAATCATCTAGTTACACTCCTAACTACTAGTTAGGACTTGGTTATGCATGGCCAACTTGCATGGGATTTAATTTCTCATTCGTTTATTTATCGTAAACGCAATCGTCGTTCCATTCCGATAGTTTCCACGTATAACGACTTGTTTCGTAGCGATTTCTTTTATCGCTTATAATCCTATAACCAATTCCATTCCTTCTCTTGATCATAGAAACACCTTGATATATTATTTATTTCACGTAGTATTCCCGGTTCTACGCCATTCTTTATGGATACGAAAACACGTAGTATAATTGTGAATCTTCGAATTCCGTCGGCTTTTACATTCACTTATTTTCCTCGATAAACAAGAATATGATCTCGGATTCTCAAAATTCCACTATTCATTTTATGATGATCCCCATACGTATTACTTAATTAGCTCAAGTTACTATTCACAGAAGTTTTAAAATATTACAAAAATCAGGGTTCTTACAGTCTTCAATGATGTGAACCCTATCTTCCAATCTGGCCAGCCTCTTGTCAGCATCAGATGCTTTCCTCAGTCTCCCCAACAAATCTTGCATAGTACCATAGAGTATAACTGAATCCAATTTCTCAGCATTGTAGGATTTCAGATCAGCAATGTCCTGCTTGAGCTCATCCACACTTAGATTTTGCTGGTAATGCTGCAACTGCAAGAGATGCAGAGATTCCAGATGAGCTTGAAGAATTGCCTTGGTACCAGCATCTTGAGTCTCCTGAAGGGCCTTCTGAATTGTCATGACTTTTCTGACCAAAGTGACACCAAACTCTCCTGGTGTTGATGGTTTTGCCCATGCCCATTCAGGAAGATCAGGAACAGAACTTGGGCCTGCTACTCCCCCTAAGTTCATGCTCTCATTCAAAGAATTAGAGTCATCATCATTAGAATTTACTCCAAATTCTTCAGATGGCTCACCAGCTTGAGAAGGCAGCCTGTTGACAGCAGCTTTGTCTCTGAGAAGAGATTCTGAAGTGTGTACAATGTGTAGTGTATGTTCTGCCTCCACATTGCCCTGTGCAGCCAATAATTGATAGGCTGAAACAGGGTGAGTAAAAGTGTCAGCATCCAAGGAAATGTTATCAATGACAGCTTTGTAATGTTGCTGAAATTATCTTCCCTTGTCTGCATCATCCACTTTCATTAACTCACTAGCAATGGCTGGATCCACCCTTATAGCTTCTATACCTGCCTTTCTCTCAATTTCTCTCTGTTCTTGCATCAGGGGCTCCCCCTGGCTCACACACACCCTCACATCCTCACCCTCACCTTCTAAGGTGGCACTCCTCTCACTCACTTTTGCCATGCTGGAAGAAATAGCATGCATATGGTGACTCTCAACCTCTCCTTTTGCCTGGGAGCAACCCAGCCTCTCACTCAAAAGATCACTCCCTTCCCTCAAACCTAAAAGTGATTGTACAGTTGCCATGTCCTCTACAGTTGGAATTGTTTCTGTTAAGTGTGTAGAGACCATCAACGGATAGGGAATATCCGTTGAAGTGGAAACTGATGGCATCAACGTATAACTGCTGTTAAGCTTATCCATTGAAGAACAACGACTTGTCAACGGATGAGAAATATCCGTTGAAGAAGGAAAAGATGTAGATATAGAAAGTGACATAATTGTTGAATCTGTGTGGATTGATTTTAAGTGAGGTGACACAGATTCTGCAACTACATCTGAAATAATTGGCTGATGATCCAACAAATCATCTAAAAGATGATGATCACCAGGTTTTGAGTGGGGCTCCTCCCTGAGTTTTAATGAGGGAGAATCAGGAATTGATGTGAATATCATATCCACATCCAGAGAGGGTGTTGGAGAGTTTGATGAATGGTGTGTTTCTATATTGAGAGAATGGGGCTGTGATTCCACATTTGCTGGAATCACATCAAGCTGAATTTGAGAGGGCACAGATACAGGTGGATGTATCTGTGTTGTGTGTGTCCCTTGTGTGGAAACTAGGGTCTTGGCCTTCTTCTTCCTTGAAAAGGCTTTAAATGGTGAATGTGTGGCTTCAGTGTCCCTCCCTCTTTTGTTCTGTGTCCCTAGTTGGGGACTATTTTCAATAGTTACAACCTTTTGGGAGGATGCAACTAGGGATGTGTTGGACTCCTTTTGAACCACCACAGTCTTTTGAGAGACTGTGGCTTGGCTGGTTTGGGTACCACTCACCTCTCCCACCTTATCCTGGGGGGCTTTTTGATGTTCACCCCTCCCCTCACCACTCATACCCTATTCACTCCCTTCAGGGTTTATGGTAGTTGTTACAACTGTTGTCTTTTGAGAAACAACAGAGGTAGGTTTCTTTGACTTGACTTTGGAAACTTTAGATTTGGTGGCTTTGGTAGGAGCCTGTTTGGACAGAGACACAGGTTCCATAGCCACACTAGAAGGCAAAGAAACATTGGGGTTGGAAATAGTAGGAGTTAGAGAAGTATTTACCTCACTTACCTGTGGTGCATTCATGATTGGCAAGTATACCAATGGCACTTGGCTGTTGAGGTTCATTCTCAAAAGTTCTGCAAGGACCCTTTTCTCTTGTGCCCAGCATTTGAGTTTATTATTCTCATTGGATATAACCAAACCTTCAGCAACATGGTTAGCCAATAACATAATTCTAGCATAACACAGTTGCTAAAATTAAAGTACCTATCAGAAACTAGCATATAGAGCATATTAACAAGAGATGAAGTGATAGCATCAAAATTTCTAATCTTCCCAGAGAAAACCTTAATAAAGGCATCTCCAAGAAAACTCCATTCTTTCCTAAGGCCTTTCCTTCTAATACTACCTAAACTAGCAGAATCAAAAGCATAGCCTATGGAATCTAGCATAGCAGAGACATCTTTATCAGTGTGTGGTGTCATGGCATTATTCTCAGGCAACTTAAAGCAAGATTGTATATCATCACAATTAATGCAATAGTCCTTACCTTTGAGAGAGAAGGCAATAGTCATATCTGTGGAGTTGAACTCTGCAGTTGTCCAAATCTCCTCAATCACCTCACAGTAGATGGTTGGGGCTTCCAGCATTGCATAGCTTAGTTTGCAGTTTTTGATGAAGTCCATCATCTTGTGATAATCAGAATGGGCTTCATTCTTTTCAACCAAGGCAATGAAATTGTTCTTTTCATAAACAAATCCTGTTTGAGACATAATTTTGTCTACTGGTGCCATTGTTGTGAGTAGAGGTTGCAGAGAAAAACTTGAGAATTTAGAGAGAAAGAGAATAAGAATTGCAAGAAAGCGTAAAGTGAGAATAAGAGTTCAATTGGGCTTTTTATACTTTCTTGAATTAAAACGTAAATAAAATGATTAAATGATACTTTTAAGTAAGTTACAGCCGTTCAAGAATAAATAAAACTGTAGAATTCTGAAAACTACCTTAAATACAAATACATACAAAACTGTATATCTGTATCAACGGTTGAGTAAAAGAATCAACGGCTATGACTCACTTATAGTAACTGACGTGACACTTCAACGGATAAGGGAAATAGTTATCCGTTGATGAACAACGCCATTTTATCCGTTGAAGGATAAAATTACCAGAAATGTATTTGTCTTTCAACGGATAATGAACATCCGTTGATGGAAAAATTTTGGCTTTCAACGGATAGAGACTATCCGTTGATAGGATAAGTCTTAATTAAAGCCAACTTTATTCTTGCAGTAAATTCATTTCAGGCTCCAAGGCAGATTATATAGATGACATAAATTATGAATAATTAAGCATACCTAACTCACTTACTAATCTTGTGAATGTTGATTCATCAAGTGGCTTGGTAAATATGTCTGCAATCTGCTTTTCACTTGGAACAAAATGAAGTTCCACTGTACCTTTCATCACATGTTCCCTAATGAGGTGGTTCTTGATATCAATGTGCTTGGTTCTTGAGTGCTGCACTGGATTTTCAGTAATGGCAATGGCACTTGTGTTGTCACAGAATATTGGAATTTTTTCAACAGTCATACCATAGTCAAATAGTTGATTCCTCATCCATAGTATCTGTGCGCAGCAACTACCAGCAGCAATGTACTCAGCTTCAGCTGTTGATGTGGAAACAGAATTCTGCTTCTTGCTGAACCATGATACAAGCTTGTTTCCTAGAAATTGGCAGGTGTCTGTTGTGCTTTTCCTGTCTATTTTGCAACCTGCATAATCTGCATCTGAGTAGTCAATTAGATCAAAACCAGACTCTCTAGGGTACCAGATTCCTAGATTTGGAGTCCCCTTGAGATATCTGAAAATTCTTTTAATAGCCACTAAGTGAGATTCTTTATGGTCAGCTTGAAATCTAGCACAGAGACATGTAAAAAACATTATATTAGGTCTACTAGCAGTTAAATATAAAAGTGAGCCAACCATGCCTCTATAACTTGTAATATCCACAGACTTTTCAGCCTTGTTTAATTCAAGCTTAGTGGCAGTGGCCATGGGAGTTTTTGCAGGTGAACAATCCATTAAGTCAAACTTCTTTAAAAGATCATAAATATATTTAGTTTGACTAATGAAAATTCCACCACAAACTTGTTTAACTTGTAAACCAAGAAAGTAAGTTAGCTCTCCAATCATGCTCATTTCATATTTACTTTATATTATTTTAGCAAACTTTTTACAAAGCTTATCATCTGTAGATCCAAATATAATATCATCTACATAAATTTGTACAAGTATCTTAGAGCCATTAACATTTCTAAAGAAGAGAGTTTTGTCAACAGTACCTCTTGTGAAGTGATTATCTAGAAGGAACTTTGACAAAGTCTCATACCAGGCTCTAGGTGCTTGCTTTAGTCCATAGAGTGCTTTCAACAGATAATACACATAGTCTGGAAAATTTGGATCTTCAAAACCTGGAGGTTGGCTTACATAAACTTCTTCCTCCAATTCCCCATTTAGAAATGCACTCTTGACATCCATTTGATAGACTTTGAAATTGGCATTAGCTGCATAGGCTAGAAAGATTCTGATGGCTTCAAGTCTGGCAACTGGAGCAAATGTTTCATCAAAATCTATTCCCTCTTGTTGAGAATAGCCTTTAGCAACCAATCTGGCTTTATTCCTTATGACAATGCAATTTTCATCCATCTTGTTTCTGAATACCCATTTTGTGTCAATAGAACTCTTGTTCTTTGGCTTGGGTACCAGCTTCCATACTTTGTTCCTCTCAAATTGGTTTAGCTCCTCTTGCATTGCTAAAATCCAATCTGGATCCAATAGAGCTTCTTCCACTCTCTTAGGTTTCTCCTGTGATAGAAAGCTACTATACAGACATTCATCTTGAGCAGCCCTTCTAGTTTGTACTTTTGATGTAGCATCACCAATGATCAGTTCAAAAGGGTGATTCTTGGTCCATTTCCTTTGAGGTGGTAGATTAGCCCTAGATGAGGTTACCTCAGTATTGTCATGATGTGAGATAGAATGTTGATTTGTTGAAACTCCCCCTGAGTTGCTGATCCTTTGAAAGGAATTGGGAGCTCTATCAACTGATGAAGTGAATTGATTATCAGTTGACAGACTGTGATCAACGGATGCTTCATTATGAACTTCAACGGATGATGCACTTTGTCTTTCAACGGATGCTGCATCGCTTCTTTCAACGGAAGCTGAATTATGACTTTCAACGGATGCAGCATTCTGTGCATTATCCAAAGGCAGATTCTAAATTCTTCTTGAGATGCCTTCTTCATCATTCTCATCTTCACTATCATCACAGTGTATCTCAATGTTGTCAAATTTGAGTCCTTCATGATGTCCCTCATCTGTTAGTCCATCAATCTTTTTATCATCAAACACAACATGTACAGATTCCATGTCAATGTTGGTACTTAGATTGTAGACCCTATATGATTTTCCAGCAGAATAACCAACAAATATTCCTTCATTAGCCTTTGCATCAAACTTCCCTTTGTGATCAGATTGATTCCTTAAGATGTAGCATTTGCAACCAAAGACATGTAGAAAGTTTAAAGTTAGTTTTCTTCTCTTGAATAATTGATAGGGAGTCATGCATTTTGCCTGATTGATTAGAGAAATATTCTGAGTGTAACATGCACAGTTAACAGCCTCAGCCCAAAAATAAGTTGGGAGTTTTGACTCTTCGAGCATTGTCCTTGCAGCTTCAATTAGCGATCTGTTCTTCCTTTCCACCACACCATTTTGTTGTGGAGTTCTTGGAGCTGAGAACTCATGCATGATCCCACTTTCTTCACAGAACAACTTCATGGTTGAATTCTTGAACTCAGTTCCATTGTCATTCCTAATATTCCTTACTTTGAAATCAGGATGATTGTTGACTTGCTTGATATGATTGATGATGATTTCACTAGCTTCATCCTTTGATCCAAGAAAATAAACCCATGAAAACTTTGAGAAATGATCTACAATCACTAGGCAGTATCTTTTCCTTGAAATTGACAATACATTGACTGGTCCAAAAAGATCCATGTGTAGAAGTTGTAGTGGTTCATCAATTGCAGATTCAAGCTTCTTACTGAATGATACTTTCTTTTGCTTTCCTTTCTGACAAGCATCACACAGTTCATCCCTTGTGAATTCCACTAGAGGCATTCCTCTAACTAAGTCCTTTTTGACTAGATCATTCATTGTCTTGAAATTCAAATGGGACAGCTTCTTGTGCCATAGCCAACTTTCAAACGGACTTGCTTTGTTGAGAAGACAAGTTATGGATTCTGCATCTGTAGAGTTGAAATCAGCTAAGTACACATTCCCTTTTCTAACTCCAGTTAGAACCACTTTATTGTCCTTTTTACTTGTGACAATACAGGCTTCAGAATTGAAGGAAACATTATTCCCTCTGTCACATAGTTGACTGATGCTCAATAAATTGTGTTTGAGACCATCAACCAATGCAACTTCATCAATGATGACATTTTCTTTTGAAATCAAGCCATATCCCATAGTGAATCCTTTGCTGTCCTCTCCAAAGGTTATGCTAGGGCCAGCTCTCTCCTTAAACTCTGTGAGCAGGGTGAAATCTCTTGTCATGTGTCTTGAACAACCACTGTCCAAGTACCATAGATTCCTTCTTTGTCCCTGCACACAACAAAATCAATCAAGTTGATTTTGGTACCCAGGTTTCCTTGGGTCCAGCCTTGTTAGTCTTTTTCCTAGGCTTCATTCCTCCTGCATCTTTTGACTTAGGTAACTTTGGGTCAACCTTGGTCTCAGATGAGGTTGGTTGAAGTGTAGGGTTAGTCACAGAATCATTTAACACATTTGATTGAATTTGATAAGGCATAGTTTGTGCAAACATGTTATTCCACATAGGCATATTGTATGGCATTTGAGGCATACTAAATGCAGTAAGATAAGGATTGTTAATATATGGCATGTTTGCAAAATGTGCATGGGGATTCTGGTGAGACATAACAGGCATAGCATGCAGAGGTGACATAGACATGTTAGGCATGGAGGGATTTGAAGGCATGGGAGCATTTTTAACAGACTTGCAATTATCAGATAGGTGATTAACACTTTTACAATGCACACAGCTTTTTCTCAGAATTTGGCTTCCTACACTCACTTGCAAAGTGTCCACTAATGCCACAGTTGTAACATTTGAACTTTGAATTGTCCACCATGTTTTTGTTTGGCTTAGTGAACTTTGTGTTTTTCCTGAACTTCATTTTTGCAAACCTCCTGGATAGAAAGGCCAAATGTTCTTCGATATCATCAGATTCATCCTAAATGGAATTGTCTTTATCCTCAGCAACTTGCTCTTTACCCTTGCTTGATTCTGATTTGCTTGTGCCAATTTTCAGACTTGGCATTATCTTCTCCTCATTCTTGGCTTCCATCTTCTCACTGTCAGCTACAAGAGCAACTGTTCCTCCTTTTCTCTTTCCCTTTTCCAACAGCTCATCCTGCTCCATTTCAAGTTCATAAGTCTTCAGAATTCCATATAATCTTTCAAGTGTGAAGTTCTTATAATCTTGAGAATTTCTCAAAGAGACAGTCATGGGCTTCCACTCCTTTGGCAGAGACCTAAGAAATTTTAAGTTGGAATCCTTGACTTGGTACACTCTACCATACAGCTTCAATCCATTCAACAGTTTCTGAAACCTGTTGAAGGTATCATTTAATGATTCACCTTCTGCAAAGTGAAAATATTCATACTGTTGAATAAGAAGCTGCATCTTGTTCTCTCTGACCTGCTCAGTACCTTCACAGATGATTTGTACAGTATCCCAAACTTCCTTTGCAGTTTGGCTATTCATGACATTGTCAAACATATCTTGATCTAAGCCATTAAACAAAATGTTCATGGCTCTCTTATCCTTGCGGATTTCTTCCATGTCTTCAATAGTCCATTCTGCTTTTGGCTTGGGAATGGACTGTCCAACAGCAACTGTTGCAGTAGCAGCTGTGGCTACTTTGTGAGGGATGTGAGGACCATTTTCAATACAGTTGATGTAGCTTTCATCTTGAGAAAGAAGATGTAAATGCATCTTCACTTTCCAGTGATGATAATTATCTTTTTCCAGGACTGGGATCTTTACACCAATATCCTTCCTACTCATGATGTTAGCAGGAGGATTCTTCTGTGCACTCATGATGTTAGCAGAATAGATTTTTAAACTCTTTGTATGTTAAGAGCTTGCTCTGATACCAATTGTTATTCCCAGTGGACTAACAATGAGATTTACAGAAGGGGGGTTGAATGTAAATCTCAAAACTTTTTCAAGTTTTGAGCAGTTTCTAAGGCTAAGTGTTTGAGTGATCAAATGTGTGTGAATTGCTTGAAGCTGATGCAGACAGATATATATATTCAAACACAAATGTAATGAGCACAAAGAACTTAAAAACTTTTCTGGTGGATTTGTTGTTCCACCAGAGATGTGTTATTTCAGAAAATCTGTGATTCAAAGAATTAAATCACAGCTGCTTCCTAGTACAAACTAGATGATTTTCTCTTTTGATATTTCTAAACAGCTCAAGGAAAATTCATATCTAATTACTAGCTGCTACTTGGTTTATATATCACCAAGTTTACAAGTGAAGACAAACTGTAAAATATAATTGAAAAGATTCTTCATATGTTTCTTCTTCATTTCTCTATCCAATGCAATCTAGGATAATCTGTAAATCTTTGAATACTTCCTTGTTTGCATCAGAATGGAAATGCTCTATTTTCTTGATTCCTCCTAGAGGCTTCCACATTCCAGTGTGTCTCTGTCAACCCATGTGCCTCTGTCAGCTTGTGAATTGTCACTATCAACTGCTAATGAACTAAGCATCTGTTGAAGCTTTCATCCGTTGATGCCTTATCTGTTGAGGCTTTATCCGTTGAAGCTTTATCCGTTGATGCATTATCAGTTGAAGTCTTTATCCGTTGAAGCACTTATCCGTTGATGGATATTATCTGTTGAAGCACTAGAGACATCCGTTGAAGCTTTGTTTCTTATCCGTTGAAGGTCTTCAATATCCGTTGACACTTCTTCACTTATACAAAATTACAAGGCATGAAATATTTACACTTAGCCCTCCTATTTGTACATCCATTAGTAGTCAACATGACTGATCATTTCCTAACAACGTCTAAGAATTACAGCTTGAAACCAGAGAGTGAAATGTGCTACAATACTAAACTTATTACTAAGTAAAGCTACTCCTTCAACGGATAGCCAAGATGGTCTTATCCGTTGAGGCTACAAACACTAGATTTCTACTTAAGTGTTTTGCTTAACTTATCATCAAACTAATACACATATTCCTAACAGGATGATTAACAAAGCCATCGACAGATGATCAAATGACTATCAATGGATGTTTAATATAGCAGTCGACGGATGATCAATTAAATCATCAACGGATATTCTGAAAGTCGACGGATGATCATATGAAGAATTCAAACAACAGTTGAACAGTGAAAGCTGACACACAGCCGTCGAGATGTATACAAACACACTGTGGAAGCCCATTAACTGGGTAATAGAGGACGAAAAGCAGTAAAACTTAAGACTGTTAGATTTTATATTTGTTCAGTCTTTTTGACTTTGTAATCTTGGTATTATATAAACCAAGAGAGTAGCAAATAGAAAAATAACTGAAATAGCTGAGAAACACAAAAACAGAGAAATCTTTGTAAGCAGAATCTTTAGCATTTCCTGTATTCTCAGTAGTTCTATTTTGTAAGCAGCTGTGAGCATTTCTGCACACAGAGTCCTCTCGATATATTATATATATCTCTGGTGGAATTGTTTAAATCCACCAAAAGGTTTTTAAAGACTCTTGTTTTTAATTACTTATGTTTTGATTCAATTAAGTTTACATTCCGCATTGTGCTAATCAAAACAAATATATCTATAATCGAGTTGAACATTTTTATTTCAAGAAAAAGGTTCAAGAATTCCATTCAACCCCCCTTCTGTAATTATTGCTACATCGTTAAGGGACTAACAATTGGTATCAGAGCAAGCTCTTAATCTACAAAGAGTTTAAAGATCAAAACAATTCAGCAAGATGAACAAGAAAGATGGAGTCAAGATTCCTTTTCTTGATAAAGATAATTACCATCATTGGAAGGTAAAGATGCATCTTCATATGCTTTCTCAAGATGAGGCCTATGTGGACTGCATAGAAAGAGGTCCTCATGTTCCAATGAGAGCTGCAACAGGAAACGAGCCATCTGTTCCAAAGCCAAGGCACGAATGGTCTGACCCTGACATTGAACAAGTCAGGAAGGATAAAAAGGCCATGAACATTTTGTTCAATGGAGTCGATACAGACATGTTTGATAATATTATCAACTGCAAAACTGCCAAGGAAGTTTGGGACACAATACAGATAATTTGTGATGGCAATGAGCAAGTAAGAGAAAATAAAATGCAGCTCCTGATTCAGCAATATGAGCATTTTCACAATGAAGAAAGTGAGTCACTCACTGACATTTTTAGTAGATTCCAAAAACTACTAAATGCTCTTAAGTTGCATGGAAGAGTCTATCAGACTAAAGACTCCAATCTGAAATTTCTCAGATCTCTTCCAAAGGAATGGAAACCAATGACAGTCTCATTGAGAAACTCACAAGATTATAAGGAGTTTACTTTGGAGAGACTGTATGGCATTCTGAAGACCTATGAGCTTGAGATAGAGCAGGATGAAAGAATGGAGAGAGGAAAGAAGAAAGGAGGATCCATTGCACTAGTTGCTGATCTGGAAAAGGAGAAGGAAGTGAAGATGGAAGCTGTAGAATCAACTTCAAAGGTCTGTGTAAATAAGGGTAAGGGGCTAGCTGAAAGTGAAGATTCATTGAGCCAAGATGACATGGAGGACATTGATGAGCACCTAGCATTTCTTTCAAGAAGATTTGCCAAGCTCAAGAAGAACTTTGGAGCAGCCAAGCCAAATAGAAACATGGTGGATAAGTTTAAATTCAAATGTTTCAAATATGGCTTGGCAGGGCATTTTGCAAATGAGTGTAGAAAGTCAGATTCCAGTAAGAAAAGGTTTGAGTCTGTGAATTATAAGCAAAAATACTTTGATCTACTCAAACAAAAGAAAAGGGCTTTCATTACACAAGAGAATGACTGGGCAGCTGATGGTTTGGATGAAGATGAAGATGTCAGCTATGTCAATCTAGCCCTAATGGCCAAGTCTGATGAAATAGAGACAAGTTCCTCAAGCAATCAGGTAATCACTACAAACCTTGCCCATTTATCTAAAGTTGAGTGTAATGATGCAATAAATGACATGTCTACAGAATTGTATCATTTGCGTGTTACACTTAAGTCTCTCACTAAAGAAAATGCTAAAATCAAAGAAAACAACTTGTTTTTAAGTGAGAGGAATAATGTGCTTGAGTCTCAGTTTGTTGAGTTTGAGAAACTAAAAATTGAGTGTAAGATTGCCAAGGAGGAATTAACTGAGTCCTTGAAAAAGGAAGAAATTTTGAAGAAGCCGCTCGAGCGTGAACAAGAGGTGATTAAAGCATGGAAAACATCCAGGGATGTTCATGCTCAAATCACCAAAGTTCAAGGAATTGAGTCTTTTTGTGATGAAGCCTGGAAAAAGAATAAAGAGAAACTAGAACCTATTTTGGTAGATGGGTTGCTGACAGATGTAGACTCGACGGATGATGAGGACTATCTGTCGGATAACAAAAGGTGTTACCCATCGAATGATAAAAATCCTCATCCGTCGTCTGTAAGCAAACCCATTAGCAAAGCCAAATTAATCAAGCTAAATGATAAGTATGGGTCTGTTTCCAAAAACTTTCTTTCAGGAGAGTCAAGTTAAGCTAAGAAAGGGAAAAAGGCTAATGTTGGTCACATGACTGTCAAACAGTTAAGTGACAGACTTGAGAAAATAGAGGTAAAACAGATACTAAAAAGAAAAACAATAGGAATGGTAAAGTAGGGATTAACAAACACAATAACTACACACCTGATAAATATGCCCCTAGAAAATTCTGTGTCAAGTGTGGTAGTGTAAATCATTTGTCTGTTAATTACAAATCTACCATACCTACTCCCATGTCTGTTCAGCCTCAATTTCCTAACATGAATGCCATGCCTCCCATGCCTGTTAATGCTATGCCTACACAGAACATGAATGCACAGTTTGCTAATATGCCATTTACACCTAATCCATATTATGCTGCATACAATATGCCTCAAATGCCATTTAGCATGCCTTACTAGAATAACATGTTTGCACCAAGCATGTCATTTCCTGTTAGCCATAATATGCATGATAATTCTGTTGCATTAAATGGTTTCAAAGGCCCAACCCAAATGACTAAGGAAGAATCTGAAATTCCTAAGTCAAATGAGTTAAGACCTAAGAAACAGAGAAGAAAGCTAACAAGGCAGGACCCAAGGAAACTTGGGTACCAAAATCAACTTGATTTGATTTTGATGTGTGCAGGGAAACAGAAAGAATCTTTGGTACTTGGATAGTGGTTGTTCAAGACACATGACTGGTGATTCTACTTTGCTCATAGAGTTTAAGGAGAGAGCTGGCCCAAGTATTACTTTTGGAGATGACAGCAAAGGTTATACTGTGGGATATGGCTTGATTTCAAAGGACATTGTCATCATTGAAGAGGTTGCCTTAGTGGATGGTCTCAAACACAATCTGTTGAGTATCAGCCAGCTTTGTGACAAAGGCAACTCAGTAACCTTCAACAAAGAAGCCTGTGTTGTGACTAACAATCAAAACAACAAAGTGGTTCTCACTGGTGTGAGAAGAGGAAATGTGTACCTAGCTGACTTCAACTCAACCAAAGCAGAATCTGTAACTTGTCTTTTCAGTAAAGCAAGTCAAGATGAAAGTTGGCTATGGCACAAGAAGCTATCCCATTTAAACTTCAAGACCATGAATGAGCTGGTAAAGAAAGAACTAGTAAGAGGCATTCCTCTAGTGGAGTTTATAAAGGATGGACTGTGTGATGCCTGCCAAAAAGGGAAGCAGATCAAAGCATCATTCAGGAAGAAACTTGATTCAACAATTGAAGAGCCTCTGCAACTGCTTCACATGGATTTATTTGGACCAGTCAATATATTGTCAATTTCAAAGAAAAGATTTTGCCTAGTAATTGTAGATGATTTCTCAAAGTTCTCTTGGACATATTTTCTAAAGTCTAAAGATGAGGCTAGTGAAATCATCATCAATCACATAAGGCAAATTAACAATCATCCTGATTTCAAAGTTAGAAGAATCAGGAGTGACAATGGAACTGAGTTCAAGAACTATGTCATGAGAGCATTTTGTGAGGAAAATGGGATCTTGCATGAGTTTTTAGCAGCAAGGACTCCACAACAGAATGGAGTAGTGGAGAGAAAGAACAGATCTCTTATTGAAGCTGCAAGGACAATGCTTGAAGAATCAAAACTACCAACATATTTCTGGGCTGAAGCTGTAAACACTGCATGCTACACTCAGAACATCTCTCTGATTAATCAAGCAAGATGCATGACTCCTTATCAATTGTTCAAAAACAAGAAGCCAACTCTAAACTTTCTTCATGTCTTTGGCTGTAAATGCTATATTCTGAGAAATCAAACTGATCAAAATGGGAAGTTTGATGCTAAAGCAGATGAAGGAATTTTTGTTGGATATGCTGTTGGTAAAGCATATAGAGTTTACAATTTAAGAACCAACATTGTTGTGGAATCTATACATGTTGTGTTTGATGATAAAAAGATTGAAGGACTGAGAGATGGAGATTACCATGAGAGCCTCAAATTCGA
Source organism: Apium graveolens (assembly GCF_009905375.1). Taxonomy (NCBI): domain Eukaryota; kingdom Viridiplantae; phylum Streptophyta; class Magnoliopsida; order Apiales; family Apiaceae; genus Apium; species Apium graveolens. The sequence continues at coordinate 89,712,078 of NC_133648.1, forward strand.
CAATGTTGAGATGGTCAGTGATGGAAGTGATGATGAAAGTGATCAAGAAACAGTGTCTAAGGATAATGCAGACAAATCTACCACCAATGAAGCACAAAACTCAACATCCGTTGAGTTACAAAATGCTTCATCCGTCGGTAGACAACCTGCATCATCCGTCGGTACTCAAAATTCACCATCCGCCGGGTTATCAAAAGGAGCAGAAAGTCAAGGCAGATCACCCATAGAAAGTATCCCTTTCTCAAATCAAAGATCCACAAACTCAGGGGGAGTTTCTAGCAATCAAAACTCAATCACACATCAAGACAACATTGAGGTCTCTTCATCTAGAGCTAATCTACCTCAACCAAGGAAATGGGCAATAGATCACCCATTTGAACTGATTATTGGTGATGTTTCCTCTAGAGTTCAAATAAGAAGAGCAACTCAGGAAGAATGTCTATACAGCAGCTTTCTGTCAAAGGAAGAACCAAAGAAGGTAGAAGAAGCGTTGTTAGATCCTGATTGGATTTTAGCTATGCAGGAGGAGCTAAACCAATTTGAAAGGAATAAAGTTTGGAAGCTGGTACCCAAGCCTAAAGGAAAGAATCCAATAGACACCAAATGGGTATTCAGAAACAAGATGGATGAAAATGGCATAGTAGTAAGGAACAAATCCAGATTAGTTGCTAAAGGCTATTGCCAGCAAGAAGGAATAGATTTTGATGAAACATTTGCTCTTGTTGCAAGACTTGAAGCCATCAGAATCTTCTTAGCTTATGCAGCCCATGCCAATTTCAAGGTCTATCAAATGGATGTCAAAAGTGCCTTTCTAAATGGAGATTTGGAGGAAGAAGTGTATGTTAGTCAACCTCCTGGCTTTAAAGATCCAAATTTTCCAGAATATGTCTATTATCTACTGAAAGCACTTTATGGACTGAAGCAAGCACCTAGAGCCTGGTATGACACTTTATCAAAGTTTCTTTTGGAAAATCACTTCACAAGAGGTACTGTAGATAAAACTTTATTTTTCAGAAATGTTAATGGCTCTAGCATACTTGTTCAAATTTATGTAGATGATATTATTTTTGGCTCTACAGATGAGAAACTTTGTAAAAAGTTTGCCAATCTGATGCAAAGTAAGTATGAAATGAGTATGATGGGAGAACTAACTTACTTTCTTGGTTTACAAGTTAAGCAAGTTAGTGATGGAATATTCATTAGTCAAACTATATATATTTTTGATCTTTTAAAGAAGTTTGATCTAATGGATTGCACATCTGCAAAAACTCCCATGGCCACTGCAACTAAGCTTGAACTAAATACTACTGAAAAGTCTGTGGATATTTCAAGCTATAGAGTCATGGTTGGCTCACTTCTGTACTTAACAGCTAGTAGGCCAGATATAATATTTGTTACATGTTTATGTGCTAGATTTCAGGCTGATCCTAGAGAGTCTCACTTGATAGCTATTAAGAGAATTTTCAGATATCTCAAGGGAACACCAAAACTTGGCATTTGGTATCCTAGAGATTCTGGTTTTGATCTAACTGGTTATTCATATACAGATTATGCAGGTTGCAGAATTGACAGAAAAAGCACAACAAGAACTTGTCAATTTCTAGGAAATAAGCTTGTGTCCTGGTTCAGTAAAAAGCAAAATTCAGTTTCTACTTCTACTTCTACAGCTGAAGCTGAATATATTGCTGCTGGCAGTTGCTGTGCACAGATTTTATGGATGAAAAATCAATTGCTAGACTATGGTTTGCAAGTTGAGAGGATTCCTATTTTCTGTGATAACACAAGTGCAATTGCCATCACTGAAAATCCAGTGCAACATTCAAGGACAAAGCACATAGACATCAAGTACCATTTCATAAGGGAACATGTAATGAATGGTACTGTAGAGTTATATTTTGTTCCAAGTGAGAAGCAACTTGCAGATATATTTACCAAGCCACTGGATGAATCCACCTTTTCTAGGTTGGTAAGTGAGTTAGGTATGCTTAATTACTCTTGAATCTATCTGAGTTATTTTGCAAGTTGATATGTAGCCAGAAATTTAACTGATTTTTAGTCATGAGTGAAAATTTGGCTAAGTCAAAATTTGCATCTCGACGGATGACCACTATCCATCGAGTTGAGTCATCCGTCGATATACTATGTGCAAATAAAAATCAATTACTTTTCTGGAATCTTTTAAAACTCGACGGATAACAGTTTATCCTCATCCGTCGAAGTGTCTAAATCTTAACCGTTAATTCCCTGAACATTATCCATCGAGTATACTTACAGTTTGTAAGCATTACACGACGGATAATGGGTGGAATTTTTACAGCTTATTTTTAAACGGCTAATTTAGGCAATTTCTATTGGGTAATTTACTTTTCTTTATTATTTTCATCCGTTGTTTTTGAGATAGTATAAAAGCTTGCTTCATTCCAATTATTTTCTTTTATCATTCTAAAATTCAACTACTTTTATTTTATTCTCTCTCAAGCAAATATCCTCTTTCTCTTCAAGCTTTCATTCTCTAACAATGGCACCTGTAGTAAAGATCATGTCTCAGACTGGGTTCATTTATGAGAAGAACAACTTCACTGCTTTGGTCAATAAGGGTATTCAGCAATCAGAAGACTATCACAAGATGATGGACTTCGTGAAGAACTGCAAGTTAAGTTATGCCATGCTTGAATCACCCACAATTTACTGTGAAGTTGTTGAAGAGATGTGGACCACTGCAATCTACAACTCTACTGACAAAACCATCACTCTAACTATCAAAGGTAATGAGTTCTGTATCAATAGTGATGTGATAAAAGCATGTTTCAAAATTCCTGATGATAATATAACTTCACCACACACTGACACTGATATTATCAATATGCTTAATTCCATGTATTATGCACTTCCTACTACTAAGCTAAGTGAGATTAGAAGATTAGGTCTTAGGAAGGAATGGAGTTTCATGTGTGATGTTGATAATTAATTACGCGAACAACTCGATACACCATAAATCACACATAGATAATAATAAAGCAATACATAGCTGATAGAAGCTATACACATATTTTATTTATTTAATAATTCCATAATTACGTATTTAAATAATACGAAAATACGCGAGTCATTACATGTTGGATGTGAGAAGCTGCTGTGATATTTGTGCAAGGCCATCAAGTTCCATCAAGTTAATCAACCACTAGATCATCTATAGTGGAGGGTTGAGTTGCAGCTTCTTGTAACCATTGGGATATGAGGTGAGGTTGAGAGGTGGAAGGTTGATTGGTTGGGTGTGAAGGAAATATGGTAACAAAACCACGTGTGACATGAGTCATAGTTTGACTTAAAGTTTGCATTGTGGTTATGACAGGGTGTTATTCTCCACTTGTGCTGGGAACCTCCAATTGAATTGGAGGGGATGTGGATGGGTTACTGTCATGTGCACCAGCCTCAAACCCTTGTGCTTCTTGCCGAGCACTTTAACATAAATGTGATGTACTTACCTCTCCCGTAGCAGGGTTATTGGCAATTGAACTCCTAGCCTCAATTGTTAGTGTAATTTCAGCTAGGGTTGTGAGGGGAGTTGTTCCTGTAACACGAACTTCTAATTGAATTGGAGAGGATTTAGATAGCTCCCCGTCAGGAGTACTACCCTCAAACCTTACAGCCTGTGAAGGCTGATTTACACATAAAGGTGAATCTGTAACTACCATGGGGTCTTCAGTAAAAACTGATGAATCCCCCATATTTGTGATGGTGTCATCAAGATCTACCCCAGCTAGTAGCCTATCACCATCTAAATTTGGTGTCTGCTTGGTGAGCAAGGTTTCTTGAACCAAGTCACTTGAGTGGGATTGCACTTGAGAATTAGATTCAAGTGATGTGTAGGAAGAAGAAATTTTAGATAGAAGATTTTGGATTTTAGTATTGAGTGTTGGCAGCTCGCCCTGAATAGATGAGGGAGCTTCAAGGGATATTCTCTCCCTGTGTGTATCATCCTTATTTCTCTTTCCATACACTTGAATTGCTTTAAGTGATGGTTGTGCAGACTCATTACATTATGCACTAGGAAGAGTTCTATTTCCAATAGAGACACCCTATTGAGAGGATTCCCCTAGAGTCTGTTTTTGTCCCTGTGTTACAACTACATCATTTTGAGAAGATACAGAGGTGGCTTGAGTGGTCAACTCTAAGTTCTTAACCTTCTTTGATTTCTTTTTGACCAAGGGTGACTCAGTTTCTGTTTGTTCCTCACTACTCTCATTTATAATTGTTAGGTTTGCCTGCTTTCTCTTCTTTTTACTCACTTCACCCTTTTGAGAGGATGAAGTGGTTGGCTTCCTAGCTTCTAGTGGTACAGAAACAGTGGTCTCAGCTTGGGAAAGCCCCTGTTGGTTGTCCTGTGTTTGTACTTCTACAGGCTCAGGGACCATTGTTGTACTAGATTATGCATTAGATCTCATATCAGGCATGGGGTAAGGGTAAGTCTTAAATCTCTTCATCATGAATGGAGTGATTTTTAGACTTACAGTTACCTTATTATTTGTAGTAAGTAAGCCAGATATAATTTTAGACACTTGCTTACAATTGCCTATTTTTATGTTGTCTATACCATTAAGCAAATGTATGTTTGATAATTTATGATTTAAAGTAGACATAATATAGCTAGGAAAGAAAATTTCCTTACCTCTTGCAGCTAGGGGCATTGTAAGCCTGGTGGCAAGTTCTTATAGGATGAATAGACCAACATTGAAGTGCCTGTTGTGGGCTATGGAGAACATCAGCTTTTGCACCACACTAGATATATTGTCATATCTTGTCTTCCTGCAAGTGAAGGCCCTCACTATAGAATCAAACAAGAAGGACCATTCTTTCCTCAGGTTTGTTCTGTTTAGACTTGCTAGATTGATTCTTCCACCATAGTTTATGAAATCCATGAACTCTGCTAGCTCATCTTTTGTTGGCACCTCCACCAGATTTTCAGTTGGAAGACCCAAGGCTGCATTCACAACCAACTCATTGAACTCAATTTGTTGGCCTCCAATTGAGCAAGTCACCACCATAGACACAGAGTTGTCATTCATAAATGTCCTCACTACAGCAGTTGTCCATAATTCATGCAGAACATCCAGGTACATGATTGGGTTAGCAGTTAAAGCACCTGCAAGATATGATCCACAGAAAAACTGGACAAACCCTTTGAAAGAATCAGGGGCCTGATTAGCATTAGTAAAAGCGAGGTAGTTAGTTCCATTCTTGGGGATATCAGCTCTAACATTGTTGAGTGCCATTGTTGTTAAGTAAGAAGGAATGGGTAAGAAAATGAAAGAGAAAGAGCTTGAAACGAGAGAGAAATCAGTTTGGATTTAAAAATTAGGTCACTTGGAGATCTCGAAGGCGTAAGGATGTGTATATCGAGATGTCTGGGTATTTATAGTAAAAGCTAAATGACTTGTCGAGAACTCAAAATAAACATTCGGAATTTGTTTATCGAGAAGTCATATTAAAGAAAATAAATACATATCGATGTCATATTTCTGAGTCTTATCGAGAACTAGATAAAGATTTATCGAGATGTCAAATAAATACCCAGTTTGTCCAAAATGGACTGAATTGTTTTAAATTTTTATTTGAATAAATCAAAATAAAATTAGAATGATTTTGTCAAAAGTATTTTACTAAAATAATTTATTAAATTAAATTATCTCAGTTCTGAGTTATTTTATAAGTCTAAAATTGTACTTGTAGAGAACTCTAAAAGTTGACACTTATAGAAAACTCTACAATGACTTATCGATAAGTCATAATGAAGCTTATCGAGAAGTCCCTCGAGAAGTCATAAAATTGACTTATCGAGAACTCACTCGAGAAGACTTAAAATGACTTGTCGATAAGTCAATTAGACTTATCGAGAACTCATTACTCTATACTTTTGATTACTTTGATTCTTCCTTAGCTAATTTTACATATTGAAAATGCAAATCAATATTTAGACAGTTTTCTTAGAATTTGAAAAACTCCAAGCTAAATGAAAAATAAAATGAAAGATAAATATGCAGAGAAATCTGAAATATTTATAGTTTATATTTCAGTTAATTTCCAATTAAATCAAATAAATTTCGATTAACTGGAAACTAATTTGCTGCAAAACAATAGTCGAGTTCTTGCCTTAGGATGAAGAATTTAACATTCCAATTTCATATACAAGTCTAGTGAAAGTTGCTTCATCCAAAGGTTTAGTAAAAATATCAGTTAATTGTTTTTCTGTTGGAACAAAAATGAGCTCAATGGTACCATTTGCAGCATGTTTTCTAATAAAATGGTACGTTACATCAATGTGCTTTGTTCTAGAATGATTAACTGGATTAGCCACAATAAATATAGCACTGGTATTGTGACACATAATAGGGATTTTATGTAACACTGGGTCATAATCCATCAGCTGTTCTAATCCAAAGCACTTGAGCACAACTTCCAACAGCTATGTATTCAGCCTCAGCTGTGGAAGTTGACACAAATTGTTATTTCTTGCTATACCAGGTTACAAGTCTTTTTCCAAGAAACTGACAGCTTCCACTAGTGCTCTTTCTTTCAATCCTACATCCAGCAAAATCTGTATCTATGTATCCAACAGCTTCAAAACCAGTTCCCTTAGGATACCATAATCCCAAGTTTGGAGTCCCCTTCAAGTATCTGACAATCCTCTTCATAGCCATCTGTTAGATATATTTGATAATGTCATGGCTAATATGTTTTATGTTTAGCTTTCAGATCTTACTTGAACAGGATAAATCAGTACTTAACTGTTGATCAGTACTTATACTGGAAGTCAGGAATTAAGGATATCAGTACTTATGTTATCATGAGATAATCATCAGAAGATAGATATCAGAACTTAAGTGCTGAAGGACGATCAGATAAGGACAGTAGCTGACTAAAGGAAAGAAGATCAAGATAAACATAAGAAGAGATATGCATGAAGAAGGAATTCTGTAAAGAATGGAATACTTGGAAGAAAAGATATCTGATTGATATATTTTAGGAAGCAGAATTATATTCCATATCAATTAGTGATTATCTTGTAACTGTGTAGTATATAAACACAGACATAGGGTTTACACTATAAGTGTTATCATATATTCGAGAAGATTATTCATTGTAACCCTAGCAGCTCTCGTGATATTTGTTCATCACTGAGAGGTAACAGTTCCATACTGTAACAGAGTTTATTATTTCAATAAAGTTTGTTTTCTGTTACTTATTATATTAAAGTTCGATTTGATTGTATTATATACTGTATTCACCCCCTCTACAGTGTGTGTGTGACCTAACACCATCAAATGTGATTCCTTTGGATTAGCTTGAAATCTTGCACACAGACATGTAAAAAATATGATGTCTGGTCTACTTGCAGTTAAGTACAGCAAAGATCCAATCATTCCTCTATATCTTGAAATATCTACACTTTTGCCTTTTTTTCTTCATCCAACTTTATAGTTATAGACATATGTGTAGATGCAGGTGAACAATCAACCATCCCAAACTTTTTCAATAGATTTTTGACATACTTAGTGTGGCTGATGAAGATTCCATCACTTCTTTGACTGACTTGAAGTCCAAGAAAGTAACTCAATTCCCCCATCATACTCATTTTATATTCACTTTGCATAAGCTTAGAGAATCTTTGACAAAACTTTTCATTTGTAGAACCAAAGATAATATCATCCACATAAATCTGAACTAAGATCATATCATTTCCATGCTTCTTGTAGAAGAGAGTCTTGTCTATTGTTCCTCTAGTGAATCCATGTTTAATCAAAAATTCTAATAGTGTATCATACCAAGCTCTAGGTGCTTATTTTAGTCCATAAAGAGCCTTGAGTAACTTGTATATAAAATTTGGAAATTCTAGATCTTCAAAGCCGGGTGGCTGTTGAACATAAACTTCTTCTTCCAACTCCCCATTAAGCAAAGCACTTTCGACATCCACTTGATATACTTTAAAATTTGAATGTGTAACAAATGCAAGAAAAATCCTTATTACTTCAAGTCTTGCAACTGGAGCAAAGGTTTCATCATAGTCAATTCCTTCCTCCTATGAGTAGCCTTTTACAACCAACCTTGCTTTGTTTTTGGTAACAATTCCATTTTTATCCATTTTGTTCCTGAACATCCACTATGTTCCAATTTTACTCCTGTTCTTTGGTGCAGGAACCAATTTCCAAACTTTGTTCCTTTTAAACTGATTAAGCTCTTCTTGCATAACAGATATCCAATCATGATCAAGTAGAGCTTCTTCAATTTTCTTTGGCTCAACTTGTGAAAGAAAACATGCATGAAGGAATTCATTTGCAGTTGCACTCCTAGTCCTCATTCCAGCATTGGGATCACCAAATAATTGCATCTGCATTGTGACTCCTATCCCATTTCCTTGTATGAGTTTGTTGACTTGTGTTTTCTGCTTCTTCTTCATCATCAGCATAATTTTCAGAATTTTCTCCTATTTCTCCCTCTGAGTTTGTGCTATCAAATTTAGGTGTTTGAGATGAGTTTCCATTCTCATGATTCACTTATTCAGTATACTTTTCATCAACTCTGTGATTTTTGTTGACTTCAGCTTCATCATCAGAATCACTATCAATGTTAAGATTTTCAAATTTTGGGGCTTCAGCTTCATTTTCATCAAGGCATTCCCAACCTGGGCACTTGTCATCATCAAATGTAACATCTGTGCTTTCCATAATTTTCTTCAGTTCAATCACATAGACTTTATATGCAGTTATCTCCACTGAATATCCCAGAAAAATTGCCTCAAAAACTTTAGAGTAAAATTTTCCCCCATATTCAGAGTTGTCCTTCAAAACATAGCACTTGCTTCCAAACACATGAAGATACTTCACAGTAGGATTTCTTTTAGACAGGATTGAGTATGGTGACTTTTCAAGATTCTTGTTAATGAGATATCTGTTTTGAGTATAGCATGCAATGTTCACAGCTTCTTCCCAAAAACTTGTTGACAATTTTGCATCTTGCAGCATTGTTCTAGCAGCCTCTACTGGTGTTATATTATTTCTCTCAACCACCTCATTTTGATGAGGTGTTCTAGCAGTTGAGAATTCTTGAATAATGCCCTTGTCTTTGCAAAATTCAGTTAGGGTTGCATTCCTGAATTCTGTTCCATTATCACTCCTCAATCTTTTCACACAATTCTGATCTTCAGCCTGCTTCTCAATCTTCATGATGTGCTCAATTATGATGTGTGGAGTCTCATCTTTGGAGTGCATAAATTTTACCCATATGTATCTTGAGTAGTCATCCACCATCATAAGTGCATATCTCTTTCTTGAAATTGACAGGTCATTAACTGGTCCAAATAAGTCCATGTGAATAAGTTGCAAAGGTGCACTTATAGAATTCACAGTTTTACTCTTGTGACTTGATCTTTTCATTTTTCCCTTTTGACAAGCATGACAGACTTCATCTTGAGCAAACTCCAGATTAGGCATGTCTTTCACTAACTCCTTTTTGACTAGAGTGTTGATTGCCTTGAAATTCAAGTGAGATAGCTTCTTGTGCCATAACTTGCTTTGTTCTACAGATGCCTTGGTGTAGAAGAAACAAATTCTATCCATATTTACTGTAATAACCCCAATTTTTGGAAATTTTTGAAACCCTTATGAATAGTGTTTTTACTGAATGAGAAAACTGTTCATGCCACGCTATGTAGGGGTTCTGTTATTGATCTTATGGGATATTATTAGTACTCTATGAAGTATATAAGTGTATGTAAAGATCGTCAGAATCCAATTCCGAACACTTTGGTTTTTCCCGGAAATCCACAAGATACGGAGAGATTTGAGTATAAGGTAACAGGATAAAAAGGATTTAAATTAAAGGATTATAATAGAGGATCATAAAAAGGAATATAATGTATTGAGAAAGGTTAAGGGAACCTAAGTAATAAGATCCCGGGTATGATCCTTCAAACGAGAAACGAGAACGAAAGTTAAGCGAACCGTATAACAGATCAGCGGTCATTAGGCAAACAATTAGAAGCTAATCAAAGGGATTAGTGGGGGATGATGTCATCCAACCAATAGAAAGAGGACAAAGGAGGGGGATGACATCACAAAGTGATGCAAGCATGACATAAGAGGGAAGGAAATGTGGTGGAATATTAGCCACACAAAATCAAGGGTAAATGGGTAATTGACCTAAAACAAAACAAAAACAACCAACCAAAAATCAAATCAAAGCAAAACCACAAAAATCTCTCTTTCTTCCTCATCTTGCTCTCGGCCTTTTCAAGAAAAACAAGGAGGAGTTTTCAAAAAACTCAAGCTACACACCTTCAAAAATTATAAGGTTTGTTTCTTTAGCTTCCATAATTCATAACTTAGTTATGCTATAAGTTTGGATCCAAGAATCCAAGGTTTACCTAGTTAATCAATTCCTAAAAGTTTAGGGTGAATAGTAACTTTCAAGAACAAATTTTTGATTCTTGATTTTATTTGTAAGGACAAGGTAGCTTAGGCATAGATCAAGGCTTCCATGGGCTTTCCAAGGATCTTTCATTGATTAAAAGCTTCAAGAAGGTATAAAACTTCAAACCCTAGCTTTACTTTTGAGTATTAGGAATGGTTTTGATTGTTATAATTCATGAGGAGCATGATCCTTGTATACTTAGAGTGTGGTTGGATTTGTAATGAGTTTGAAGTTGTAAATCTTGATTATTGGTTAATGAACTTAAGTATAGCTTTTAGTTCATGTTTGAGGGTGGTATAAAGTTCATAATATTGAGTTTTGGGGCTGTTAGGATGTGATATGGATGGACTTTGATTGTATGAAGGGATTGGGGTTGTTTGGTGATGGAATTGAATGGTATAAAATGGGGAAATCGCGTAAACATAGCCGTCGTAATGCCCGATTTACCGTAGACTGTTTTTGTTCTTAAGATCAGAACCCTTGAACTCACTGCTAGGTTTTGACCATTGCCATGATTAGATAGTTCATGTTACGAGCTTCGTTTTGATATGTAGTTCTTCGATTCCGATGCACGGTTTAGGAGAAACGACCGTTTCAAGTAACGGCGTTTCACGAACGAAACTTTTTCCCTCGCCTTACTTTGGAATGTAGGTTAAAGACCAAAAAGGGTTAATTAATGTATGAAACATTTATGGTAAGTGTGTTAGGCAGTTGGTAAGTCATTCGCGAAGGAATCGCTTTAAAACTCGTAAAGGTTAAATTATTAAAATGGTGGAGCCGAGGGTACCCGAGTGACTTAAGCGAATCAGTGAGCGCAAACGAGCGTTAGAGTCTAAGTTAGTTAAAGTATAGATTTACAAGTGACTTTGGTTTAATTCCAACTTACTTGTTGCTTATAGGTTACCAGACTCGTCCCGAGCCATTCGTAACCCCCAGTCGCTCAGGCAAGTTTTCTACCCGTTATACTGTTGCTGTGATGTAAATATATGTATATGCATTATCTTGTGATATTACATGATTGTTATTAGCAAATTTTGCGATATATTGGAGCATGCTAATATGGTATATATGCATGTCTGTTTCGTAATCTGGTTATCTATCTGTTGATTTCAATGCTTATAGTTGCATAATACCTATGCTAGAAATAAGCAAGTAGTTGCGTATACCCTTAGTATAGGGGATAAAAGGTGAACATATTTCTAAACCGGGAGTCGATGTTCCCGAGTATATTATATATATATATATATATATATATATATATGGATATAGTTTTTAAAACTATGGATCGAATAAGGTTTATTCGATACCTTTATTCTATTATTTGAATATTATTTGAATATTCATTCGAGGACTTATGACTCAGTTTATTATTTATTGAATATTATTTGAATATTCATTCGAGGGCTTATGACTCAGTTTATTTTATTATTTGAATATTATTTGAATATTCATTCGAGGGCTTATGACTCCTTTTATATTATTTATTGAATATTATTTGAATATTCATTCGAGGGTTTATGACTCAGTTTATATTATTTATTGAATATTATTTGAATATTCATTTGAGGATCTATGACTCCGATTATTTGCTGAGATATATTCTTTATTTTATTAAAGAATAATGTTCAATAATCAAACTTATTTTCGATTATTCAAATAAAGATTATTCTTTATGGGAATATTACTTAAATAATAATATTCAGTCATTTTCTAAATATTCTGGGGACTGATTTACTTCATTAAATCAGCCTTACTCCAAACACTCTTTAAAGTGTTTTCGAGTCTTCAAAATGATTTTTTTAAAAGTTAGAGCGGATCCCAAAACTCATTTTTATATTTAAGATCTCCCTTTTAAAGGGGATTTAAATACTCGTTCAAAACCTGGGGAATCCGGCTATGTGGTGTATTTTATATTCGCAACAAGGTTGCAGTTTTGGTAAATGAATTGATTACTTACCCAACGTTCGGGAAGTAAGTCCATCTATTGAGTCGGCATAAGCAACATGGGCGCAGTGGGCGTCCATGATAGTGTAAGTGGCTCAGTGGGAGTCCATCAAATGCATAAGTGGCTGAGTGGCAGTCCAGCATAAGGTCTTAATTATGACCAGGGTGATGACCAGTGGGGAATTCGTCCATCTACTAGTAGAAAAGGTTACTTATGGGTATCTTTGCCTGATCAGCAAGATATCTGGTTTATGCCAAAGGTTTTCTTTTCCTTCCAAATTCATTGGATATTGCAACTCTGTTCATACTTTACATAACAGAGGTTCCAGGAAATGTTTTAGAGATATATATATGTGGATATATATATATCAGGACTAAATAAAGTATCTCATAACTTTTTCATTCAATAATATTTCAAAGATTGAATCTATTCAAGTCTTATCTTGTGGTCTCATCAGTGGGATGAACTTTTGAAACTGGTTATACCTTGAACGGTGGTAGTTCAAGTAGTATTGGGAAAGATATAAGTATATTGGGGTATTTGGTAACCTCATCTTTTAAACTTATATCTAATTAATAATTGTCTTATGAATGACAAAGATTTTCAGAAAAACGTTGAGACAAGGTTAGATATATGAGATCACCTTGCAACGATATTTTTTATACAGTTATACACTGGGACTTTGTGTATATTACGCATGGAAGAGGACTTCCAATATTTTGAAAAGTATATAGGTATATATACTGAATATTTTGCGACTTCATCGCATTAAGATATCAAACTTGGTTCATTTCTTTTGACCAAGACTTTCATGAGTATTATGAGTAGGCTCATATATTGTAAATCATTATACATATTATTTTGGTGGGCTTGCTGCTCACCCTTGCTTTATTTCTTCATCACACAACAACAGTTAGGAAAGATGGCCAGACTCCAGCAGACCCAGCGCAAGCGCGTGGGAAGCGTCCCGCGTCTTCCCGTTGATGTTGTCGCTGCTATAGCTGCAGAGGTAGATCTATTGTAGATCAGACCATCTACTTTTGAGAATCAATTATGTATAATTATAACTTGTGGCAGATAATGGCAATTAACTGTAAATTTATCAAGTAATCATTTTGGGTTGTAATAACTTTTAAATTGTGGATTCAAAGACTTGTACTTATTTAAATTTCATCTCTGAGACTATAACGGGTTGTGGTGTGTGTTAGTGTGGGGTCACAGCATAAGGTTATTATTATTAATTAAGTGAAGTGATATTGTGGAAAGAAAGACCGTGACGACCCGGATCCTCGACCCCGGATCTGGGGGTGTTACAGAAATGGTATCAGAGCTAAGCGTTATAAACCTCAGAGATGATGGGACGTTAAGATAATAAGTTCACTAAGATAATAAGAACTCTTGCCAAGTTCATAGTCGGGCTACCTAACGTAGTACTGACAGTTAAAACCCTTATGGGAACCCTTATAAATATCGTGATAGGAGCATAGTTCGTTATCGTATATGGTAGCGGGACTCCGAACCCTGAGGTTGAGAAGCAACATCGCGATGATATTTTATTACTAATTGGAGATCGGATTGTGGATCCGATAGAGTGTCCTAATGCAGGACCGGATGATGTTGATATTGAGGATATAGTGGTTGAGGAGGTTGTCCTAGAAGGGATAGTTGTTGAGGAGGATCCCAAGGAGGATCCTGACAAGATTGGATAAAGGACCACTGATGAATTGATGACCATGGTTAGGTCGACTACCAGAGGTAGGATTGGTCGGTCACTACCGGAGGTTCGTTCAAGTTGTAAAGATAGTAGCCCCTTTAACGCGGCTTACTCGTAAGACTGAGAAGTTTGAATGGACAGAGAAATGCGAGAACAGCTGTTAAGAACTGAAGTAAAGGTTGGTGACGGCCCCTATGTTGGCGTTGCCGGATGGAAAAGGAGATTTTGTGATTTGGAAGACACGCTTCGCATAAGGAATTAGGGTGCTTCTTATACAGCACAGCAAGATAATCGCGTACATGTCAAGACAATTAAGGTAATATAAAATTCGATATCCCCGCCCATGAGCTTAGGCTCGTTGCAATAGTTTTACCCTAAAGATTGGAGGCACTACTTGTATGGAGAGAAGTGCGAGAATTACCTAAGCCATAAGTGCTCTAGTACATTTTCACGTAGAAAGAGCTCAACATATGCCAGAAGAGGCAGTTAGAGCTAACCAAGAATAATGATTGGGAGATTCTTTATCATTCGGGGAAAGCCAATATGGTGGCTGATGCCCTTAGTAAAAAGGAGAGACTCAAGATGATAATGCCTTTTGGAGAGTTTATAAGAGATTTTGAGAAAATGGAAATAGAAGTGAAGGTAACCGGAGCTGGTACCGAAAAGCTGTTTGAGATTGCAATACAGCCCGAATTATTGGAAAAGATCATATTGTGCCAGAAAAAGTTATGAATGAAGGCAGAGAGCCAACAATTAGATAAAAGATTAATATCGAGAAAGATGATAAGGGAATAATGAGGTATTCCTATAGAATTTGGGTTCCGAAAGTTCAAGAGTGTAAGGATGAGAACTTATATGAGAGCCATAGTTTGAGGAATAAGATTTAGGGCAAACCCTGAATGTGATAGTCAGGGAGGTTGCCATCAAGAAAGAAAGAACCCATAATATAATAGAGTGGAAAACAAGGTTTTTAATGTATAAGATAACCCCGATTATGGGAGAAGGTTGAAACATTTCATACTAAGGAAACAGAAAGTCGAGTAAGGAAAGGAGACCCGAGATGGTACTCCTATACGATAATTTATAGACCAGTCTAGACAGAACTTAGACTATTATCCCCAACCACCACCTTGAGGAAATAATGCGGTGAGAAATTCTTTCAAGACGTTTAAGTTGCTAAGCTCTCAGAGTTCCATGGAACAAGCTGACCCAGCCAAGGCAAGAGCCTGGCTAAAGGAAATAGAGGAATCATTTGAGATTCTAAATGATTGATGAACCACAAAAGACTGTTTTTGTCACTTACCCTCCTAAGAGAGAGACCACCTGCTGGTGAAAGACCAAGAAAGGTACGGAGCCAGAGGTTATGATAAACTGATTTAAGTTCAGTCAATTGTTTTCAGGAAAGTACTTCCCAAGGTTATGGAGATAGTGTAAAAGCTTTAGAGCCAGAACAAAGGCAGACGAGTATGATGAATTATGAATCTAAGTTGTAAAAGTTGTCAAGATTCGTTCTAAGGACACGAATCCAGAATGACGGGATGTTTGAAATCAATGCTTATGTTGTGTTGGTTCATGAAATAATGATAAGAGAAAGGGAAATAAAAAGGAACTGAAGTGGAAAGGGATATAAAGGCAAAAGAGTTTGAGGTATGATAAGGGAGTCGGGTATGAGGAAACCCTAAAGACTCATAGCAATAGAAATAGAAAAGTATGTAATCGTCAGGATGATGATGACCCACCATGAGTTAAAATTGATGGTTGAAGGCATAAGAGATACATATATTGTATCCCCTGTAAGTTAGGAAGATTCGAGGAAACCTTGAGATAATTCGAAGGATAAATAATGAGACGCGGATAGACTGAGGACACAAGGAAGTAAGAAATTAGGAAAATTGGATGAAGGAAGTGACCTTCAAGAATGTGAAGTGTAAGACCGGTGGCATGATACCCAGGAAGGGAGACGCCAGGTATGAAAGATATACCAACATTGAGGTGACTGTTGAGATAAACAACAAAAGTAACTAAGGAATTATTAAGAAGAAGTTCACGTTGAACACGACCAATATCTTCCAGAACATCCTTGTTATCGTTACCAAATTAGGCAAGGCAAGTGGATAACCATTTTTATCTTTTGGAGGCCATGTGGATTGACCTTAACTTGAATAAGGATGCTATTGTGAAATTCGGTATAGACTATCGAGGTGGAACTGATTGAATAAGATACCCTTATCAGGGATATATGACTTTATTTATCCATGGAAGGATGCTTGTACTTTTTTTAAAGGTGGAATTAAGGATAGAACATTGGTAACTTAAAACGAATCCTAGGGGAATGTATAAAGGTTGGCATTTCACCCTTGATAGGGATAGTATGAGTTTTGACAGTATGAATTGGAAAGCATTAAGGTAATAATAACCTTTAAGGATCAGTGGAGAAATTTTTCAGAAGTATATAGACAATGGTTCTAGTATCAGTAAATGGTATTTTGATATGCCCTGTATATAGGGAATATAGGAGGAACGATTGAAGGATAACCTTAGAGGTTTTACAAGGAGAAAGGAAATATTCGAAATTCTCAAGAATAAAAATGTTGATAAAGGAAATATGACATAATTATAATGATGCCAAGTGGGGCACGTGTTAAACCATGAGAAAGTATGGATCGAACCAGTAAAGGTCGAAATTATTCAGGGCAATTAGGACCTAAGACAAAGGATGTTCTAATTATGATTGAGAGTCAGTCATGACAGTGATTAACCTCTAAAGACTGAGGGGATAACTTATGGAAAAATGGTGATTTTTTTTTTACTCATCAGATATTAAAGAAAAGTATTTTCACATAAGCTGTGATTGAAATAAGGTAGAAAATTTATTTGGAGGTGGTTAAAATGACATTGACTGTAAGGAACTATTACTATCAGGAAAGGCCAAAGAGGTGGCCGACACTTTAACGGTAAAAGGAAAAAATTATAGGCGCGTGTGCCAAAAGAATACAGTGATGATGGTTAAAAATGTGAAGGTTGAATTATGGTTTGGAAGATTGACATTCCTTCTGATGACTGTGCAATACCCAACCGTAATAGTAGTTGGTAAAGGTTTAAATTGTGTAATCGCCATGAACGGGCTATCTATCTTAGAAGGTCCTATCTTGAGATAAGCCAGGACCATGTTTCAAAAAGGACCAAACAAACCTTTGAGTTAAGTCTTCCATTGAAGGCATATGATTAAGAATGGCATTAACCTGCTATCGGTGCTTTGATTGAAACTCTTCTGCAATTTTATATGCTTCATGTCATGTATGTATGTCAGGATCAGGAGTGTTCTTCATGAATCATGAATGGTGATTATGTTACCTCCTTAGAAGAATTCGATACGATATGTATGGACTCCGTATGGTTAGCTATTAAGACTTCAAGGAAAATGAATGACTACAGTAGGTCAGTGGTGGACCATAGTAAGGTAGCAATGATTCTGCGAGTAATGAGCTGTTTACAACCGTGAGAGTTGTATTGGAATGGGTGTTGAGATTGAGTACCATTAATCGGGTAGTGGTAGTGTATAAGTTATCATTGATAGACTAATTAAGTAGAGTATCTACCTAGTGAATAATTATTCTTTCTTATCAATAGAGAGTCGTATTATTATACGAGGAAGGATGCGGTGCAAGCATAGAATTCTAGTAACGATGATGTATAGAATGAGATCCCAGATTCGATTTTCGATGTCGAGGGAGTTTCAAAGGTGATTATGTATAAGCTCGAGGAAGAGTGTGGGTCCATAGAATGATGGACGGGATAGCGAAAATATTTAAGCATGCAAAATGCGAGACTATAATGCTCGATGCTGATATAAATACGTATATGTTTTGTTCTCCTATGACAAACCTCTATAGTTCAGAGGTAGATTCCAAGCCAGATATTTTGTGGCAGTATATATTTTTTTTTTTTCATATATACAATTCTCTTCAGTTCGTTCTCTTCTCTTCTTTTCATTTCATGTAAGCTGAGAAGAACAACCCTTCCAGAAGGGGAGGTATTGCCGAATGACTATCTATCTTTGTGATAGAAGCCTAGTAGGATACCACATGTTGTTTAATTGCTTGTCAAGTACTAAAGGCTGGCCACCTTCTGTACTAACTATGCGATATAACAAGTGTTCATGATCTTAGTGATCTCTCAACAAATTCCTTTACTTCTATTTGATTGATCAAATTTTGGAAAATAGAAACAACTGAAAAAGGAGTAATAAAGTGGTGGTAGTATGCGGAATGGGAACACATTCGTGATACTAAGGTTGACGTGGTTATTAAAAGGTTATAGAACGCTAACGAGCAAAAGTATAACCCGTATAATATTAGGAACGGAAGGTAGTAGCGATTACGAACTGGAAAAGAATGGGTATTGAGAAGCAGAAGCTCTAATGATAAAAGCTATAATGAGAGTCTGTGCAATAGACTTGAAAGAATTTGGAATGATCACTTAATTCGGATTGAGTTATCTTACGACAATAGATCATATGTCATTATCGAGATGTCGCCTTATAAGATCCTTGAGGGAAGACAATGTCGATCTCCCTTATGTTAGGATGAAGTTGTAGAGCGCAAGATGCTCGGACCTGCAGTAGTCCAAAGGACCAAGGATATGATAGATCTAATCAGAGGACGGCTGGTAGTAGCCCAAGATGGACATGATAAGTATGTTGATTTGACACGAAAGGATAAAGAGTATGAAATAGGGGACCTAGTAATGATATAGGTATCCCTTGGAAAGGATTGATGAGGTTCGGAAAGAAAGGAAAGCTAAGTCAACAATTTGTTGGACCCTTGGATATATTAAGACGTTTGGGAAGTTAGCATATGAGCTAGCCCTAACCCCGAACATGTAGCAGGTCGTAACGTGTTTCACGTATCAATGTTAAGGAAGTGTAATTCAGATGCCAGATAAATAGAGGCATATGAGCGCATAGATATGCAACCCGACGTAACCAATATGGAGCACCAGGAAGGGTTATAGAGTGAAAAGGGACAAGTGCTTAGGAGAAGGGTTATCAAACTAGTCAGAGTTTGATGGTAGAACCACAATGTGGGAAAATTGACTAGAGAGTTAGAAGGCACAATGCTAAGAAAGTATCCCCATTTGTTTTCTATCTGATTCCGGGACGGAATCCTTTTAAGGAGGGGAGACTGTAATAACCCCAATTTTTGGAAATTTTTGAAACCCTTATGAATAGTGTTTTTGCTGAATGAGAAAACTGTTCATGCCACGCTATGTAGGGGTTCTGTTATTGATCTTATGGGATATTATTAGTACTCTATGAAGTATATAAGTGTATGTAAAGATCGTCAGAATCCAATTCCGAACACTTTGGTTTTTCCCGGAAATCCACAAGATACGGAGAGATTTGAGTATAAGGTAACAGGATAAAAAGGATTTAAATTAAAGGATTATAATAGAGGATCATAAAAAGGAATATAATGTATTGAGAAAGGTTAAGGGAACCTAAGTAATAAGATCCCGGGTATGATCCTTCAAACGAGAAACGAGAACGAAAGTTAAGCGAACCGTATAACAGATCAGCGGTCATTAGGCAAACAATTAGAAGCTAATCAAAGGGATTAGTGGGGGATGATGTCATCCAACCAATAGAAAGAGGACAAAGGAGGGGGATGACATCACAAAGTGATGCAAGCATGACATAAGAGGGAAGGAAATGTGGTGGAATATTAGCCACACAAAATCAAGGGTAAATGGGTAATTGACCTAAAACAAAACAAAAACAACCAACCAAAAATCAAATCAAAGCAAAACCACAAAAATCTCTCTTTCTTCCTCATCTTGCTCTCGGCCTTTTCAAGAAAAACAAGGAGGAGTTTTCAAAAAACTCAAGCTACACACCTTCAAAAATTATAAGGTTTGTTTCTTTAGCTTCCATAATTCATAACTTAGTTATGCTATAAGTTTGGATCCAAGAATCCAAGGTTTACCTAGTTAATCAATTCCTAAAAGTTTAGGGTGAATAGTAACTTTCAAGAACAAATTTTTGATTCTTGATTTTATTTGTAAGGACAAGGTAGCTTAGGCATAGATCAAGGCTTCCATGGGCTTTCCAAGGATCTTTCATTGATTAAAAGCTTCAAGAAGGTATAAAACTTCAAACCCTAGCTTTACTTTTGAGTATTAGGAATGGTTTTGATTGTTATAATTCATGAGGAGCATGATCCTTGTATACTTAGAGTGTGGTTGGATTTGTAATGAGTTTGAAGTTGTAAATCTTGATTATTGGTTAATGAACTTAAGTATAGCTTTTAGTTCATGTTTGAGGGTGGTATAAAGTTCATAATATTGAGTTTTGGGGCTGTTAGGATGTGATATGGATGGACTTTGATTGTATGAAGGGATTGGGGTTGTTTGGTGATGGAATTGAATGGTATAAAATGGGGAAATCGCGTAAACATAGCCGTCGTAATGCCCGATTTACCGTAGACTGTTTTTGTTCTTAAGATCAGAACCCTTGAACTCACTGCTAGGTTTTGACCATTGCCATGATTAGATAGTTCATGTTACGAGCTTCGTTTTGATATGTAGTTCTTCGATTCCGATGCACGGTTTAGGAGAAACGACCGTTTCAAGTAACGGCGTTTCACGAACGAAACTTTTTCCCTCGCCTTACTTTGGAATGTAGGTTAAAGACCAAAAAGGGTTAATTAATGTATGAAACATTTATGGTAAGTGTGTTAGGCAGTTGGTAAGTCATTCGCGAAGGAATCGCTTTAAAACTCGTAAAGGTTAAATTATTAAAATGGTGGAGCCGAGGGTACCCGAGTGACTTAAGCGAATCAGTGAGCGCAAACGAGCGTTAGAGTCTAAGTTAGTTAAAGTATAGATTTACAAGTGACTTTGGTTTAATTCCAACTTACTTGTTGCTTATAGGTTACCAGACTCGTCCCGAGCCATTCGTAACCCCCAGTCGCTCAGGCAAGTTTTCTACCCGTTATACTGTTGCTGTGATGTAAATATATGTATATGCATTATCTTGTGATATTGCATGATTGTTATTAGCAAATTTTGCGATATATTGGAGCATGCTAATATGGTATATATGCATGTCTGTTTCGTAATCTGGTTATCTATCTGTTGATTTCAATGCTTATAGTTGCATAATACCTATGCTAGAAATAAGCAAGTAGTTGCGTATACCCTTAGTATAGGGGATAAAAGGTGAACATATTTCTAAACCGGGAGTCGATGTTCCCGAGTATATTATATATATATATATATATATATGGATATAGTTTTTAAAACTATGGATCGAATAAGGTTTATTCGATACCTTTATTCTATTATTTGAATATTATTTGAATATTCATTCGAGGGCTTATGACTCAGTTTATTATTTATTGAATATTATTTGAATATTCATTCGAGGGCTTATGACTCAGTTTATTTTATTATTTGAATATTATTTGAATATTCATTTGAGGGCTTATGACTCCTTTTATATTATTTATTGAATATTATTTGAATATTCATTCGAGGGTTTATGACTCAGTTTATATTATTTATTGAATATTATTTGAATATTCATTTGAGGATCTATGACTCCGATTATTTGCTGAGATATATTCTTTATTTTATTAAAGAATAATGTTCAATAATCAAACTTATTTTCGATTATTCAAATAAAGATTATTCTTTATGGGAATATTATTTAAATAATAATATTCAGTCATTTTCTAAATATTCTGGGGACTGATTTACTTCATTAAATCAGCCTTACTCCAAACACTCTTTAAAGTGTTTTCGAGTCTTCAAAATGATTTTTTTAAAAGTTAGAGCGGATCCCAAAACTCATTTTTATATTTAAGATCTCCCTTTTAAAGGGGATTTAAATACTCGTTCAAAACCTGGGGAATCCGGCTATGTGGTGTATTTTATATTCGCAACAAGGTTGCAGTTTTGGTAAATGAATTGATTACTTACCCAACGTTCGGGAAGTAAGTCCATCTATTGAGTCGGCATAAGCAACATGGGCGCAGTGGGCGTCCATGATAGTGTAAGTGGCTCAGTGGGAGTCCATCAAATGCATAAGTGGCTGAGTGGCAGTCCAGCATAAGGTCTTAATTATGACCAGGGTGATGACCAGTGGGGAATTCGTCCATCTACTAGTAGAAAAGGTTACTTATGGGTATCTTTGCCTGATCAGCAAGATATCTGGTTTATGCCAAAGGTTTTCTTTTCCTTCCAAATTCATTGGATATTGCAACTCTGTTCATACTTTACATAACAGAGGTTCCAGGAAATGTTTTAGAGATATATATATATGGATATATATATATATCAGGACTAAATAAAGTATCTCATAACTTTTTCATTCAATAATATTTCAAAGATTGAATCTATTCAAGTCTTATCTTGTGGTCTCATCAGTGGGATGAACTTTTGAAACTGGTTATACCTTGAACGGTGGTAGTTCAAGTAGTATTGGGAAAGATATAAGTATATTGGGGTATTTGGTAACCTCATCTTTTAAACTTATATCTAATTAATAATTGTCTTATGAATGACAAAGATTTTCAGAAAAACGTTGAGACAAGGTTAGATATATGAGATCACCTTGCAACGATATTTTTTATACAGTTATACACTGGGACTTTGTGTATATTACGCATGGAAGAGGACTTCCAATATTTTGAAAAGTATATAGGTATATATACTGAATATTTTGCGACTTCATCGCATTAAGATATCAAACTTGGTTCATTTCTTTTGACCAAGACTTTCATGAGTATTATGAGTAGGCTCATATATTGTAAATCATTATACATATTATTTTGGTGGGCTTGCTGCTCACCCTTGCTTTATTTCTTCATCACACAACAACAGTTAGGAAAGATGGCCAGACTCCAGCAGACCCAGCGCAAGCGCGTGGGAAGCGTCCCGCGTCTTCCCGTTGATGTTGTCGCTGCTATAGCTGCAGAGGTAGATCTATTGTAGATCAGACCATCTACTTTTGAGAATCAATTATGTATAATTATAACTTGTGGCAGATAATGGCAATTAACTGTAAATTTATCAAGTAATCATTTTGGGTTGTAATAACTTTTAAATTGTGGATTCAAAGACTTGTACTTATTTAAATTTCATCTCTGAGACTATAACGGGTTGTGGTGTGTGTTAGTGTGGGGTCACAGCATAAGGTTATTATTATTAATTAAGTGAAGTGATATTGTGGAAAGAAAGACCGTGACGACCCGGATCCTCGACCCCGGATCTGGGGGTGTTACATTTACTGAGTCCAAGTCTATAAAAAATAAGCTTCCTTTCCTTGCTCCTTTCAGAGCAATTTCACCAGTCTTTTATTGATAAAAATGCATTCTCCTTTGTCAAATGAGACCTTGAATCCTTTGTCTGCAAATTGACTAACACTAAGGAGATTCACTTCAAGACCATCTACCAGTTCTACATTTTCAATGACAAAATTTCCGGAAATCAATTTGCCATATCCCATTGTGAACTCTTTGCTGTTGTCTACAAAAGTCACTAATGGGCCAGCCTTCTCCTCAAACTGTGATAGCAGGGCCATATCACATGTCATATATCTTGAGCATCCACTATCTATGATCCATATGAATTTCTTCTTTTTGCCCTGCACACAATGAGGATTAAGTGTGTTTAGAAATCCAAGCAGTATTTGGTACTTTCTTCTTATAAACAAATTTGATAGAGGTAGAGTTTGATGATTCAGAAAGAATAGAGTTCATTGAGTGATGTAGATTGTCCTTTTTAGCTGAAGACTCAATATTGATTTCCTTAAAATCAACTCTCAGCTTGTGGCAACTTGTCATTACTTTCATGTTGCATGGTATGCAATCAAACTTGTTACAGAATGAGTAGGGATCTTCAGTTTTTGCTTAATTGTACTTGCATGCTCCCACTCCTGACTTACTAACAACCATTTTACAGAGGTGAGTTAGATGATTCACAGAGCCATATTTTTGACATTGTTTTCTTGGAGCATCTACAATATAAGAAAAATTGTTGCTCTTGTTTATCCCAATCTTCCCATTTCTATTCTTCTTCTTTTTTCTTGTATCTTCAGTTTTTACTTCCTTGACAGGTGTCTTGAAATCTTGGTTGACCATGGGCTTCTTTTCAGCTTTGGAAGTTGGAGTTGTTTCTGCATTTTTCTTCTCAATATCTTCATCAGCAATTTTTTGCTTTATGATCAACTCTTCTTCACTGAAATCTACTTCACATGCTTTGAACATAGGTGAACCAACTTTTCCCAGCATAGCTGGGACATCTTCATTTTCAGTTGTTTTTCCTTTACCACCTAGAGCTTTCTTATTTCTATTCAAAGCATCATAATCAAGACCAATAGCTATGTTAGCACATGGCTTGTTCTTCTCATGGTACTGACCAACCAACTCAGATGCATTCCTGAATGATTTCAGTTTCACCTCATTTTTTTCAATATTCTCTCTTAACACATATTCAATCTCATTGGCACACTTCAGCTTATTTTTCAAATATTCATTTTCTTGCTTGATTGACTCAAGCTCCATAAGCAGCAGATCCATCTTTTGCTTCTCACTCTCAAGCTTCTCATTAGCTTTTGTTAGCCTACTGACTTCCTCGATAGCTGCTACCAAGCTAGTGTGTATATGAAACATCTCAACACCCATATTTTCTATAGTCTCCTTATATTTACTAGCATTTAAATCAATAGTGGTTAGAGTTGGTACCTTTGATTTTGAAGTGGATGCTTCTCCATGCTCAAAAGCCATTAGTGCATGGTTTCCAACTTCTACATCCTCATCATCAACATCCGTATCATCCCAACTCTTTCCTTCTGCAATATAGGCTTTTCCAGACTGTTTCTTCTAGAGAGCTTCATATTTTGCTTCCAGTTCCAAGTAAGCTTTATCCTTCTTCACCTTTTTAGGCTTTCTACATTTAGTGGCAAAGTGACCCAACTCATCACAATTGAAGCACCTTATCTTTGATCTATCCACAGATCCAGTTTTGTAGCCACTTTTGCTTACTGAATTGTACCAAGCTTTTGGTTTCCAGTTGTTGTTGTTGAAAGATTGTCCCTTGCTTTTGAAAAATCTTGGCTTCTTGACTCTTATGTTGGAAAATTTCCTAGCCAAGTAAGCCATGGATTGGTCCATTTCATATAGCTCATCCCATATGTAATATTCATCTTCCTCTAGCTCCAATACAACTTGCTTCTGAGGTCCTTTGTTCTTTTGTTCCATAGCTTGAACAACTGGAGCTTGATCATCTTGCTGATCTTCACTTTCTTCTCTATCATTCACAATCAAAGCACTTGAACCATCAATAACATGACAATGGTGTGCTTTCAATGACTTTCTTTGCAGCATTTCAAGTTCATAAGTTTTCAAGATTCCATATAGAACTTCCAAAATCATTCTGATTAAATCTCTACATTCTCTAATAGCTAATGTTTTATGTTCAAGATGGTTAGGAAGAGCTAGCAGGAATTTTAGGTTAACCTCGTCAGCTTCATAATATTTATCATGTAACTGCAATTCATTTATCAATTTATTGAACCTTTCAAAAACTTCAGTAATTCCTTCTTTTGGTTTAGCCATAAACCCCTCATACTGAGAAACTAGAATCCTTCTTTGGTTTGACCTAACCTCCTCTGTTCCTTCGCACAAGATCTCTATCTTCTCCCAGATCTGTTTGGTTGTGTCATAGTTGACAATGTTGTTGTACATTATATTGTCAAGTGCCTATTAAAACCAGCTGCAAGCCACTATCCAGAGAGACCTTTTCTTTTTCAGGTTCAGTATATTCTAAAGGATCTTTAGGAGCATAATATGCTAGAATAACCATGTCTCATCAGTAGATTCCTTAACTCTTACCATGGGGGAGAAAGGCCCATTCTTGAGGATATGAATATATAATGGATTGTCCATCCTGATGAACAACATCATTTTCTTTTTCCATAGTGTGTAGTTAGATATGTCAAAGGTGGGAATTTTATTACTGTTAAACTTCTATGTATTCATTCTTCTAAGATCTTTAATCTGTTTGCTTTTAGATTTTGCTCTGATACCACTTGTTAGGTAATGAATACAACATAGAGGGGGGTGAATGTGTTTTGGATTATTTTTAAGCTTTTTAAACTATTATGGAAGTGGTGAACAAAGTAGTCTAACTTGTAGAGATAATATGTTTCAACAGGAATAATAAAATATGCACATGAACACACTATCTTTCAAACTCACTTAATTTTATATTAAAATCAAGTATGTCTTACTATAAATTTTCGGGTTCTTTGTTGATAAAGAACTCAGCTTCTTTCTTGAGAGAGTTACAAGATTTTTAGATCTATTTGTTATTTTTAAAACAAAGCATCCAGTGTTTACTTTATAGAACTGTAAACACATGTTTTACACAACATGCAATAGCATGTATTAAACCCTACTTTAAGTTAACTAAAACTTTTTATTTCTGGCTTAGTGTATCTTTGCAAATCGTGCATGTCTGTGACTTTACTTTGTCAGTTAATCTTGGCATTTTATCTTGTACTCTTCAAGCTGCTTTTGTAGACTTTTCAAATCAGTGATTGATTTGTTTGTTGATTGATAATCGTGGATATTTAACTGGTCTGCATTCTGTACTCGAGTTTTACATCGAGATCTCCAGTTTGTTATACAGAGAACTCGACATCTCGATAAATATAATGGCTTATCGAGATCTCTTATTACTCTAAAGTTCTTTTGACTTATTGAAGTCTCTGAGTTCTCTATAAGAAAATTTGGCTTGTCGAGATCTCTGAATTTCTGCATTTAGAAAAGACTTGTCGATATCTCTGAAATCTCTATAGGCATATTGACTTATCGATATCTCTGAGATCTCTAGTGAGAATTTGACTTGTTGATATCTACAATCTTCACATCTTTAATTTGACTTGTCAATATCTCTGAGTTCTTTATTGCAGGAATGACTTGTCGATATCTCTAATCTTCATATATGTTAGTGTTTGCGCCCTAGAGACAACACTATTATGTTTATATTATGAAACATTTGGAGTATTAATTATAATTATATGGATTATTCTTTAATAATTTATTATATCTTTATTTTCTGCGATAAGATGTTAAATTAATAAATGTGCTTGGAATATGATATGTAAATCTATATCTCTAAGTACGTGAGTGACTTAAAAATGAGATTATGAGAATAGTATTGATATTCCTAAAGGTCCCTAGTCAAGTATTATTATTAAGGGACGATAATAAATACATTGAGACTAGTGTGTTTGTTGGTTGATGATCAAAACACAGGCGCATGTATTAAATACATGGTGCTGGATTGACCCGTTGTGAGATACTACATGTTTATAGTGTCATAAGTTAATCTCACAGTGATAATGATGTATTGGTCCTTTGACCTAAAATAATTATATTTCTATATGAAAATTAATATACTTTGATACCATTGAAAGTTATCCTTGACTGGGTAATAATAAAAGTAGACATTGGGTACATTATGAATCGTATGAGAAATATGAATGATCTAGATGAGATTTAGCCCTCATTTATTAAAGGAATGATATTATTGGCCTCTTGATTGAGTAAGACTATAAAATTCATGGTTGTGCTCAAATACTGATTTGTTTAATATTTTACTCATTCATCAAGGAAAGAAGGATTGAACGTTAACAGAGGATGACACAATGCATGCCTCGAGTTTGATCTATAATATAAGGCTAAAGAGATTATATTACATTGTACATTATTCACGAAAGGTTTAATTGATCACCGATTTAATTATTATTACTTGGATAGCAATAATGTATTACTAGATGCCACTCATTATTTATAATTTAAATATTAGATATTTAAATTATTGCTAACGTAATAATAACCTATAGGGTCGCACAAAGAAAGCATGGAGGAATATTTAATTCAAATTCGGATTTGAATTAAAAAGGGAAATTTGAATTATTTATTATTAATTAAGTTGGACTTAATCAATGGGAAAATGAATTTCGAATTTTTATATTATTAAATCCAAAATTCAGTTGTTATTTAGTAATTGAGTTAAACTTAATTATTAAATAAATAGAATTTCAGATTCTAATAAACTCTAACTTGGATTAGGGTTAGGAATATTTTTGACCTCTCTATATAAACATCCTTAAGGCTAAAATTAGGGTTACATTTTTATTAGATAAAAACATAAAACCCTAGCAGCTAAAGGTGAGAGAGAGAGGGGTAAAACAGATCCGTTCTTGGTGCTAGTACACACCTCCTCCGTACCAGTTTTCGTGTGGATACCTCTACGGCGTAGATCGTCAAGGCGGGATACGTGGTGTTCGGTTAAAGCTAGGATCTCCTTTTGACAACCATAATCGTAAAGCTCTTAAGGTAAAACATCTATTCTTCATAATTATCCGTTCATTATACATAGATCCTGCGGTAGGGATTCAAAATTTTTGTTTTTCCGTTGCGTTTTATGCTCGAATCCCTAACAATATCTTCATTTGACTTGTCGATATCTCTAAGACTTCTCTATAAGCTGAATTTGACTTGTCGATAAGTCATTCTGGAGTTCTCGAATGACTTCTCTATAGGACTTAATCTGTGACTTGTAGATTTCTTGACTTATAATATTTTTCCCAAAACATATTTATTCAACTCCAAGCTTCTTCACAATGTCTCTGAGGCATGATCTTCATGATCTTCTTCCAGAGTTTATTCTTAGGCTTGAGACTATTTATAGAAAAATACTCCAGTACAATCTATTGATAATTTTACAGACTCAAGTAATATAATACAAAGTGCAAACTTAGATTATCTTACAAATTACTTAGGTCTGTCAATTTGACTTAGTATTGTTATAGTACAGGCATGTCTTGCACAACAAACTTCTACTTTCTATTTAAATCAACTTACCATCTTGATATTCTCATAAATTTCATTTTTACTACAATTTCTCTTCTTTCTCCTAAAATCAACTTACTATGTTCTATTTTTGAATCTCTGAAATATTACAAATACGGATATCTAAAAATATTTATCATCATCATAATATTCTCCTAAAGTTTATACAACATCTTCCATTAAGATTTTTAAAATTAACTTTGTCACCATAATATTCTCCTAAAACTCCTACTTTGTATTTAAATCAACTTACCATATTTATATATTCTAAATTTCCTTTTTAATATCATTTATTCTATTTTTCTTAAAATCAACTTATTATATTACATTTTCCTGAATATAAAGTAGAAGACAAGAGCGTTTAGGTGGCGGTTCTCAAATCGTCTCATTCTATTTTTATAATTTTCTCAATTTTTTGAGTTAATAAATATCAAAAACTACAATTACCTTGTATTCTCCTAAATATATTATCATCTTCGTAATATTTTCCTAAAATTTGTATAAAATCTTTCATTAAGATTTTTAAAATAAACTTATATTATATTCTCCTAAAACTTCTACTTTCTATTTAAATCAACTTACCATCTTGATATTCTCATAAATTTATATCATTTCTCCTATTTTTCTTAAAATCAACATATTATATTTTCCTGAATATTAAGGAGAAGACAAGAGTATTTAGGTGGCGCATCTCAAATCATCTCATTCTATTTTTCTAATTTTCTCAATTTTTTGGGTTAATAAATATTAAAAACTATAGTTACCTTGTATTCTTCTAAATATATTATCATCTTCGTAATATTTTCCTAAAATTTCTATAAAATCTTTCATTAACATTTTTGAAATCAACTTATCATTATATTCTCCTAAAACTTCTACTTTTTATTTAAATCAATTTACCATCTTGATATTCACATAAATTTTGTTTTTACTACAATTTCTCCTCTTTCTTCTAAAATCAACTTACTATGTTCTATTTTTTAATCTTTGAACTATTATAAATACGGATATCTATAAATATTTATCATCATCATAATATTCTCATAAAGTTTATACCACATCTTCCATTAAAAATTTTTAAATCAACTTTGTAATCATAATATTCTCCAAAATTTTCTATTTTCTATTTAAATCAACTTACCATCTTCATATTTTTCTAAATTTCCTTTTTAATATCATTTTTCCTATTTTTCTTAAAATCAACTTATCATATTATTTTTCCATATTTTTTTTTAATTTTTAGCCTATGAAATATTATAAAGACAGGTATTTATAAATATGTTTTCTCAATATTTTTTAAAATCGTTATATAAGTATATTATATTATATATGTTACAGTAAAGGAGAACATGAGCGCTGGCGCCTCTCATATATATTGTTCTAATTTTGTCAAATTTTTATATTATTAAATAGAAAAAAATATTATATTGATTATTGACTAATAAATAATATAATTTTATGATATTATATTTATGAATAAGGAGAGAGCGACTCATCGGAGTAAACATGTTTAACGAGAGTACGACCTTTTAAATTTTTTAATTTATTATATTTATTTATTATTCATAATTTCGTAATGACAAAGATCATATAGGAAATACAAGAAAGAAAAAAATTGAAATATTGTTTTAGAAGACCGCTGTGAAGCGCGGCTTGGTAAACTATTTTATATATAATTGAACTTGAACTTCAAGACATATATTGAATAATTGTCCATTGATTTTTTTATCGAATTATTAAAAATATAATTCAAAATTATTTTTTTAATAAATACGAGATGTTGGGAGACAACAATGAGAAAATATATTATCTATTATATTTGTTGACGGAGGAATTTGGTAACAACAAAGTTTGAAGTTCGTAGCCGGAATCAAGATCTATGACGGTGATTCTTCGTCGGAAAAGGTGAACAATACTCGTCAGATTTTATGAACAGTGTTCAACGGATTTTATGAACAGTATTCGTCGGGAAACATGAACAGTTTTGGTGGAGGTGATAATTGGTGGCTGAGATTGCTTAGGGTTAGTGGTGGCTCCTTTGCGCTCTCGCTTCTCCCCCCTTGCAATTTGCTTACGTATCCCTATTTATAGGGAATCAAGCCAACGTAGTTCTTGGGGAAAAAGACACCTAATGGGCTTAGATCTCTTGTCCCGAGGCCCAATGGGAAACCCACTGGAAACCTTCTTCTACTAGCTTTAGGAATGTCCGCCGATGATGCCCAACCACAAAGGCCCCAGGCTCGTCCACGGCTTCGAGACTTCATGGATAAGGCATCACCCTGGCTAAGGATAACCCTCCGCTACCAGCTGTTTCTCTAGTCTGTGAACGCAGGTATAGCCGTGGTTCACCCCAAATGTTGGACGCATCCTTGCCCCCCGATAAGGAGCCCCTACCAGATTACAGGACAAGTGATCCCAAGCTTTTGGGTGCAAAGTGTAGGATACTCCTAAGTCTCCCAACGAGGACACCCGTTGACTACAGAGACAGAGCTCCCAAAGCACACACCGGATTTTACCCCACATCCTCAATGAGGACATTCATTGACTACAGGAGGAGGTCTACAGTCTAGGCATACCCCTGGAGGTCTCTGACCACGGACATCGCCTTCCTGTAGATGTGCTACAGAAAGGAGTTCTTCATAGAGTACCTGCATCAAATAAGTTAGTAATAATAATCTTCATCTTCCTTGAATCTTCCAAAGAACCCGTCCAAGTAATCATGTTGAAGTACTCTTCAAGACATCCTACCCACTTAGGGCGCGCCCTAAGATTTATCATCGATGGGCATTTTCCAGAGATTTCTTCACTTTCCTTCCAAGTCACTAGGCGTGCCACCTCTCCATGATGAGGGCGCGCCCCCTTATACATGGGGTCTATTGACAGCAACTTCTTCATCAGCCATCAAAATATAGGGCGCGCCCTTCCTACACACAGGGCGCGCCTACTTTCCTTCCATAAGGCGGATAACCTTATTTGCTCCTAAATTTTAGGCATTTCTTCCTCAATTTTGACTATTTTATCAGTCTCAATCTGAATATTATTTATACCAATTTTTGGGCATAACAACTACCCCCAAAATTCTATATGTCATTGGAAATGGGATTGGAATTTTAACTTTCTTTAATTCAAAAATTTGGTACGCATCATTCTCTAAATAAGGTGCACCTATGTTGGTGTAGCTTTCAGGGCGCAGCTAAAGAATTCTAACCGATTAATACGTTGACCGTGGAAGATATATGTTCGTATTATCTTTCAACCTTTGCAAGAAGTTGTGTCATCCTTAACGATGAGGGCGCGTCCTCTGCAAGAAGAGCATCTACCTCGAAAATATTTTCATTCTTGTAGGGCGCGTCCTCTGCAAGAGGAGCATCTACCTCGATAAGGTGTTCATCATTGGAGGGTGCGTCCTCTATAAGAGGAGCATCTACCTCGACAAGGGTCTTTTCAAGAAAATTATAAATTTTTTGATAAAATAAGTGAAGTTTGAGCTGGGGGTGAACATGCACCACCTCCTAGACCATATGTATTCATCTAACAAAGTGGTATTTATATAGGCATATCAAGTAGCCATCTCATAATGAGACATCTTCTTAGAGGGATTTTTGAGATTTTTCTCGAATGTGGTCATTTCTCTGATTTTGAGGAAAATCCTTCTACCTTATATTCGTGGCACTATGTGACGTCACGTAATCAATCACAGGTGTCCTACCCCCGAGTGCACATCCTTTGTGAGAGTATCATCTTCTTCGACAAGGTATTTATACTTGAAGGGTGCGTCCTCTATAAGAGGAACATCTACCTTGACAAGAGTCTTCATCCTTCGAGGGCGCATCCTCTGTAAGAGATCCACCTCGACAAGGGTCTTCGTCCTTGGAGGGCGCATCCTCTGTAAGAGGAGCATCTACCTCGACAAGAGTCTTCATCCTTGGAGGGTGCATCCTCTGTAAGAGGAGCATCCACCTCGACCAGGGTCTTCGTCCTTGGATGGCGCATCCTCTATAAGAGGAGCATCTACCTCGACAAGAGTCTTCATCCTTGGAGGGCGCATCCTCTGTAAGAGGAGCATGCACTTCGACAAGGGTCTTCGTCCTTGGAGGGCACATCCTCTGTAAGAGGAGCGTCTACCTCGACAAGGTTATTCTACAGAATCTTAATAAAATCGAATCCAAGATCAACATTTTTAAAAGGATTTTATCTTCAACAAAACTCAAGGAATACAGAAACCATCTTATATAGAAGCATCTATTTAACAGGGCATCTCACGAAGTGACATCCACAAAGGGCATCTCACTCTCAGAGGTATTTTCTTCAAGTTAAAAATTTCCCTGAGTTTGGGAATTTCCTTGATTTTGAGAAAATTCATCTATCTTTCACTCGTGGAACTATGTGAGACCACGGACACAATCACTTTCACCCTACACTGGGGTATGCCCAATTGGAAATACCTTCACCTATCACCAAGGTATAAAGAATACATTGGTCTATCTACTTCTTCTTTCTGATTAAAGTTCTTTTGGTGATTACTTCCATAACCTTGACACTATCCTCCATCAGATTTTTATACCTCGATTATACCTTCTTAACTCTTGAATCTTTATCTTTTACGCTGCTGAATGCCATGACCAATATATTCCGGTGCATGCCTGATCTTTGAAATTTAAGAAGGCACACTCACTTCTTTTTATAAAAACCTCTCCCTTCTTTGTAGAGTACTTCTTTTATTTCGCAGTGCTTTTTATCTTCACGAGGCTTGCACTGCTTCTTGTCTGGATACGTGCAGGTCCATTATTATTTGTTCTGACCTTTAACGTTTGACCAAGTATGTTCATACCAATGATTTCATCTTTTTGGCTTCATGATAACAGCTTAATCCCATGCAACTCTCTCCATATCACTTATCCCAAAACAAGTCGACGGTCCTTTTAACATGTCTCTCATGTATTATCCTGGATGCGTCTTTGTTATTTTATTTTAATAATTGTGTTCCTTCATTTTTGTTTCTCTAGTTCTCCCTAACGGGATTATATATTCATGCCACCTAACTTGTATTGTTATTTGTTTTATTGCATGCTCGGCTTCACGTGTTTGTCTTGTACTTAGGACAACTTCTTCCAAAAACTGGCCTCACTTCCTTGACTTACCACAACACTTGAATTTTATTTTTATACACAACCCAAAATAATACATGCAGGCGCGCCCTTGTATTTGTTTAGATGCCATGTACAGTATACATTTACCCCATCTCTTCCTTTTATTTATGTCCACAACTTTGAATTTTAATCACCAACATCTTCCTCCTTTCCTTTTTGATGTACACAGTAATAACAACTAGGTGGACGCACCCTTACTAAGTTGATGTACCCGTGCAAGCCTCTTATACATTTTAAAGTTATATCGAGATCACAACTTCAAATTAATTTAATTGAAATGGAATGAGCTCCCCTACAACCAACTTTGATTTTATCATATTAAATCAAAGGATTGTATAGTAATTGCTTGATCCCACCAGCAATGGCGCACATCAAACACTTCTAAATTCTATACTTTTTTTTCTGTTTTCGGTATATAGAAGGCGCGTCCACGTTACCAGCTTACACATCTGACCCAAAGTCCTATCATCTCCTCTTTGTATTAAAGATATGAATTTATGTATACAAATACACCTTAAATTAGATACCTTGTTTACATATCATTACAAATAGCATACTCTTGCCAGATAACTGTTGTAAGAGTTAAATATTTGGCGTCTATTTCAAGTTAGAGAAGTGCCAATTTTTTATAGAGGAGGTCACAAAAATACGGGGCTACGCCCTTTTAAAAAGGGAGCTCTTGTTGGAATAATCTTAAATTTAGTTATTAATTATTTGTTTATTTAATTATTAGATATTTAGCAATAGATTAATTATTAGAGAAAAATATTATTTTAGAATTGTTTAGTAGTGGGCTAGTGGAGTTATGGAATAAATTATGGACATGTAATTTACCCATTAATTAGTAGTGGTTAGTTTTAGTAGTAGTTAGTTTTAATATGTTTGTAAAGCCTATATAATGGCTAGTTTACCTTGAGTTTTACAAGAGAAAAAGAAAATAAGAAATATAGCAGTACAAGTTCTCTGCAAAATGTAGGTGTCTTTTTTCTCTAAGTTTTTTTCCAACATGGCATCAGAGCTATATGTTCTAAGGCTTGTGAGACTCTGAGAAATACATACATTTATATATATATATATTAAGTATTTATCTGAGATTTCAAATGGCATTAAAAATTTCTCCATATATATATCAAGATGAAATGGTACGTGGAAAAGGAAAAGAGAAGCAAGAATAAAAATGAAGGAGGAACATGAGCGGGAGAAATAATGAGAAAGATATCATGCCTCAAGAGGCCATGAAAGAAATTTTATTTTAGAGTTGTGGAGAGAATGTGCTCCAAAGTGTTTTTGGAGAGAAAGTGCTCCAAAGTGTTTTTGATGAGATAGTGCATCAAAATTGATGGTGGTGAGAAGTGCATCACAGGCGAAGAGAAAGTGCTTCGTAAATTTAAGATTATGGGGGTGAATGTTGGAATAATCTTAAATTTAGTTATTAATTATTTGTTTATTTAATTATTAGATATTTAGCAATAGATTAATTATTAGAGAAAAATATTATTTTAGAATTGTTTAGTAGTGGGCTAGTGGAGTTATGGAGTAAATTATGGACATGTAATTTACCCATTAATTAGTAGTGGTTAGTTTTAGTAGTAGTTAGTTTTAATATGTTTGTAAAGCCTATATAATGGCTAGTTTACCTTGAGTTTTACAAGAGAAAAAGAAAATAAGAAATATAGCAGTACAAGTTCTCTGCAAAATGTAGGTGTCTTTTTTCTCTAAGTTTTTTCAACAGCTCTCGTCATTATCTCTGGAGTCGCGCCTCTCTTTTATGTTACAGACCTTTCACTTTTATATTCTTATTTGGAATCATCCATTCAACAACGTATTCCACCCTTTAAAGACGAGGCTTGATGCCAGAAGAACATCTTATATACTGTTGTGTTTGGTGACCACCATTATAACATGATTTATTTTTAAGTTTCCCAGTTTTTTTTCTGTCCTAGTACAAGCCTTTTCCTGCATACTCAACTCCATTCTTTTTATTCACCTTGTAATCACATTGTATGCACAAGTCCATATCAAGAGCAATCTTTTCATGAAGCTATTTTTCCCTCTGAGGCGCGCCTAAATTATGCGCATATTACAACAAACTAGTTGTTGTTGCTTGGCTTTCCTCGTTATTTTTATTATAAACATATGACAGGTTACAACATTGATGCTTGATGCCCTGACATTATTGTCCCATGCTGCTTGGGCCTGGCTCTTTGAAACTACACAGGGCGCGTCCTGCGAAAAACTACTCTATACACAACACCAAGTCATAACTTCTTCGGCTTTCATGGAATAGTACTATTTTACCCTTCTCTACTCTTGTGTTAATTTTGTATTTCTCTGCGGGGCCAAAAGTAGTGTACTCCTTTATAGTACAAGTTGATCTCCTATGTGGTCTTCCATATATCCTGCAATATAAGGAAAAAGGCGAGCACTCTTGTTCATAATATTGTCAACTTTGACTTTGTAATCAATAACCTATCCTCTCTTTGTATTTTAGGACACGTCTTCAGTGGCTACCACACTTTTTTAAGATCAACCGCTTCAAACTTCGCCTTGCGCTCTTCTTTGCAGATTAGCCATCAATTATTTAATCAAAGGGCGCGTCCTGCAAAACCACGTGACTGTCCTAAATCTAAACTAACTATACTATTTTTCTGTTTCCCTGTGGTTGACCTGGGACCTCTCGTTATTGCTTACATGTGTGTCATGTGAACATATCATCTTTTGTGTCAACCTTTATTTTGCAAGTAGGGATTCAACCTCGGATATAATACCATTACGTATTACAAAGGGTTCTTACAACAAAATGATGCCACACATTTACATTGCTATTATATCAGGGTTTCGAAGTTATTGTTGGGACCAAATTCTTGTTAAGGCTTATGTATAATGTACCACATCCCGCACAATCTACATGCTTCTCCCATTTTTACTAGCCTTCATTTTTGTTCCCCCTCCATGAAAACCAACCTCGCATTCTTTGTATCTTTATGTCGGATAGGCCCGTACATTAATTTATTTCTTTTCTTTAAGGCGCGTCCATTTGTATCTATAACAACTTAACGTGCCCTTGGCGACCCTCATGATATAGATTCACAACGTTTTCACATAATATATTTATACTTCAAACCTCTGTATTAGCCCTACTCTCCAATATATTGCAATCTCACCATCTCTCTATATTTCCTTGTAGCTCCAACTATCGAACCTATTTTGTTTATATGTAAGCAGCGACACCATTTTCCTCTCATTCAGACCCACCATCAATTTATTTATTATTATTCTCATTCAGGGTGCGCCTAACAGCCAGGTGCTTTCATGCATAATTTCAACACTTTCATCTTGCAAGTCCATCATTTAGTCACTATATGTCCATATCCTCTTTTGTTCTCCATATATTAACGAGTTTATGATCATCGTTACTGAACTTATATTTATGCAAATAACATGTATTTTTGTTTTTTCCTGTACGTAGCATATGACAACCAGAAGCTAAACCCCATTTATTTTAGTTTCTTTTGGTGTGGGCTCCAACACCACTAAGTAATTGTATTTTTAATACCAACAATGATTTGCTCTTCCGTTTGTTCACGTGCTACCCCATTACCAAAGAATTGCATGCAATACTTTTCTCAAAAGACTCCCGAGGGCGCGCGTAGCTTAAATAATTTTACTCCAATTTTGACATGTCTTTCATGTAGTTTTGTATCTTCAAAGCGTACTTTTGTATTAGAATATAAACATCACTATCATGGATTCACTGAACCTATGTAAATACTACTCTGCTGACTTCTTTAAAATTTTAATACATGCACTTCCGTATTCCTCAAATTTGAGCTCATGTAATCACTAAACCACAAAATAAATCAACCATGCCCATATTATATACACTGTCTTCAATTTTTAGTTTTTGCAACCAAAGATTCATAATTTACCATTTTCCTCTGTAATTCTTGGAGCATGATTACTTTTCTTCTGCCTCTGGTCTTTTCTTCACATTGTATCTCCGATTCATTATATTATATTTACATAATTGTTCCCACATATCTACTTGAAAATTATGTCTTGCTGGAATATTTTATTTCCCTTCCGTTCTCCACCTAATGCAAGAAAATTCTCCTTTCACTAGGTATCGAAAATCAAGGCGCCCTTTGCCTTCTTTTCATCACTATCATCATCTTCATTTTTATTTTATTTTTTCAAGAGTCCCAGTCATGAGTTAATAATAGAATTCATGTATATACTTTTTAAATTTACCCGGGCTCATTGATCAATATTCACCGTAACTTGTACCAACATGCAAATAATTTGTATTTCGGTATTCACACTCTGTACTAGCAAGACACTTCTCCAATTGCTCAATATACATATAGTTGTATGTATATAAACAAATATTTTTCATCGTTACATCGGAGGGCGCGCCACGATGTTGAAAAAATTTGAAGCCTTTCTTCCCATCATATAGTAGCAAGCCATCAACAATATTCCAGCTTCATCAATATATTTTTTGTTATTATATTTTATTTTATTTTTAATATATAAGCTCACTATATCTCACTTGCCCAAACTTTAATCAACGTAGGCCCCGCTCATTTATATAGGCAAACATTAAATGCCAGGTAATTAATTCACACAAGAATGCACCATTTTTCCTTGTTCTTTGATTTACTCTCCGTAGAGTCGTAGACAAATGCATGTTTATATGCACCTATCTTGTCTCATTCTCTAGTGGACCCCTCATATTAATAACTACTTTACTCTCATCTCCATGTGTGATGAACATAATTATCCTTTATTTCATATGAATCTAAAATGCATTCTCCTTCAACTTGCACAGACTCAATAATAGTATAATAAAATAATTTATTAGATATATTTGATAATGTCATGTCTAATATGATTTGTGTTTAGTTTTCAAATCTTACTTAAACAGGACAAATCAGTACTTAACTGGAAATCAGCACTTATACTGAAGACAGTTCTTAAGATATCAGAACTTAAGTGGTCAGAACTTATCAGGAGATATTTATCAGGAGATAATATCAGGATTTAAGGAGACTTTCAGATAAGGAAGGCGGCTGATTGAGAGGAAAGAAGATCAAGACAAATGGAAGAAGAGATATGCATGAAGAAGGAATTCTATGAAGAATAGAATACTTGGAAGAAAAGATATCTGATTGATATAGTTTAGGAAGCAGAATTATATTCCATATCAATTAGCGATTATCTTGTAACTGTGTAATATATAAACACAGACATAGGGTTTACACTATATGTGTTATCATTATCAAGAATAATATTCATTGTAACCCTAGCATCTCTCGTGATATTTGTTCATCACTGAGAGAGGACAGTTCCATATTATAACAGAGTTTATTATATTGAATAAAGTCTGTTTTCTGTTACTTGAGTTCTTTAATTCGATTTGATTGTGATTAACACTGTATTCAACCCCCTGCTACAGTGTGTGTGACCTAACAAGTGGTATCAGAGCTGATCTGTTAACACACAAACAGTTTAAGATCCAAAAACAATCATGTCTGAAGAAGAAACTCCAGCCAAGCCCACCAAAACTGAAGAACCTCCAAAGATTCAAATCCATAGTCGATATGTGACTATTAGAGTTCCCATACTGAAACCATCTGAATATTCCATATGGAAGGTGAGGATGTCTATGTTTCTGGAAGCTACTGATCCAGAATACCTTGACAGAATCAATGATGGACCACACAAGCCAACCAAACTCTCTGTTGTAGTTGCAGGTCAACCAGCAAAATCTGTACCAAAGGAGAAGAGTGATTATACTGCTGAAGATATCTCATCAATTGCTAAGGATGCTAAGGTACGACACTTGCTGCATAGTGCTATTGATAATGTAATGTCAAACAGGGTAATCAATTACAAGATGCAAAGGAGATATGGGATGCTTTGGAGACAAGATGCCAGGGAACCGAATCAATTAAGAAGAACAGGAAGACTATACTTACTCAAGAGTATGAACACTTTGACTCAAAGCCTGATGAGTCATTAACTGGTTTATATGACAGATTTGTCAAAGTCTTGAATGATTTGTCACTAGTTGACAAGGAATATGAACTTGAGGATTCAAATCTTAAATTCCTGTTAGCACTTCCTGAAAGATGGGATTTGAAGGCCACCGCTATAAGAGACAACTATAATCTTGAAGAAATAACTCTTGATGAAATTTACGGGATGCTCAAGACTCATGAACCTGAGATGGAACAAAGAAGCAAGAGGAAAGGAGGAAAGTCAAGGATAGTTGTTCTTAAGGCTGAGGATAATCTCCCAAAGCAGCTACCTCAAGGAAAGGCAAGGGAAAAGCTCTCATCACAAATTCTGATACTGAGTCATCAAGTTCTGATAGTGATGATGACTCAGAAACTGAAAGCTTGCCTGAGATGGATGCTGATGAAGAGATGATGAAGCTGTATGCTCTTATGGCGAAAGGAATCACAAGAATTGCATATAGAAAATTCAGGAAGGGAAAGAAATTTTCCAGGAAAGGTGCAAGTTCTGATAAGAAGAGTTTCAGAAAATCTGAAGGCAAAGGAGGAAAGTCTGAAAGAGGAGATTACACAAATGTCAAATGCTACAACTGTGGTGAGAAAGACCACATATCTCCTGATTGCAAGAAAGTGAAGAGTGACAAAGGCAAGGCTCTTGTCATAAAGAACAAAAGTTGGACAGACACTTCAGATTCTGAAAGTGAGGAGAACTATGCCTTGATGGCAAATGCTGATAGCAGTTCTGATGCTGCTGAGTTAAAGGTACCTCAAACTACTTATGCCTTTCATACTGATGATATTAATGAGTTGAGAAGATATCTTAAAACCATGTTCATTAGTTACAGAGATCAAACTTTAACATGTGAAAGATTAACTTCTGAAAATCTTGCTTGTAAAAAGAGGAATGATTATTTAGAAAAAGAGTTAGTCATGTTTCATCAAACTCAGAAAGACAGAGATGATGCCTTCTATGTTAGGGATGAAGTACTTAAAATGAATGAATCTCTAAAAACTGAGTTAGAAAATGAAAGAGAGATTATCAGGACATGGACTAACTCTGGCAGAACAACTCAGAATCTGTTAATTAGTGAAAACTGGAAAGAGGGCTTAGGTTTTGGAGATGATAAGAATGATAAAGGAACTGTAGAAATTGAGCCTATAGTTATTAAACAAAAGCCAAAGGTAAAACCTGTTAAGTTTGTAGTTGTAAAGTCTGATACTGATAAATCAGAAATTAAAGAGAAGTTAACTTCTGACAAACCAAAACAGGGTAAGCCAACTGAAGTAAACATAGGCTTAATGACAAAGAAGCAGCTTAAGCATAAGCTGAAAGATGTTAAGAATGTAAAGAAGAAATATGCTATGGTCTTAGTGGATGAGTTCACCAGATACACATGGGTGTAGTTCTTGCACACAAAAAGTGAAACTGCATCTATTCTGATTGATCATGTCAAGCAACTGGATAAATTGATCAAATATTATGTGAAGATCATCAGAAGTGATAATGGCTCTGAGTTCAAGAATTTGATTATGGAAGAGTTCTGCAAAGACCGTGGAATCAAGCAGGAATTTTCTGCTCCTCGAACTCCATAATAAAATGGAGTTGTTGAAAGAAAGAATAAAACTCTTATTGAAGCTACACGAACTATGCTTGATGAAGCAAAGCTACCAACCTATTTTTGGGCTGAAGCTGTGCAGACTGCTTGTTTTACTCAGAATGCAACACTCATTAACAAGCATGGAAAGTCACCATATGAGATGGTGAAGAAAAAGAAGCCAAATTTGAAGTATTTTCATGTATTTGGATGCAAGTGTTTTGTTCTTAAGACTCATCCGGAACAGCTATCCAAATTTGATCTAAAAGTTGATGAAGGAATTTTTGTTGGATATCCACTTTCCACAAAAGCCTTCAGAGTCTACAATTTAAGAACAAGGGTTGTCATGGAATCCATCAATGTCTCTTTTGATGATAAGAAGATTACTGGACTTGAAGATTTCAATGATCATGATCAGCTGAGATTTGAAAATGAAGATTTAAATTCTGATAATGTAAATCCTGACAGTCTAAATCCTGATACTGCAAACTCTAATGGATTAAACTCTGATGTTATTGAAACTATAGTGACTATGCCAAAGGAAGATACACTTGTGCAGGGGGAGCATACTGAAGATACAACCACATCTCAAGAAGCATCAGAACCTATAACTGGCTCTTCAAGTTCTGATTCATCAAGTTCTGATGAGCCAAGTTCTGATAATTCTGGAAACTCAAATTCTGAAGGATCCAATTCAGAGAGCATAATTTCAGGGGGAGCATCAGAAAATGTTGATGAAGACAGCATGGATCATGGGGGAGCATCTAGTTCTAGAGAAAACCTTCCATCTGCAAGGAAGTGGACTAAATCACATACACCTGACTTAATTATTAGAAATCCTGATGCAGGTGTCAGAACTAGAACAGCTACATCAAATGAATGTCTTTATAATTCTTTTCTTTCTCAGACTGAACCAAAGAAAGTAGAAGAAGCTCTTCAAGATGCTGATTGGGTGCAAGCAATGCAGGAAGAGTTAAATGAATTTGAAAGAAATAAAGTCTGGACCCTAGTGCCAAGACCAAAGAACAGAT
Source organism: Apium graveolens (assembly GCF_009905375.1). NCBI lineage: Eukaryota > Viridiplantae > Streptophyta > Magnoliopsida > Apiales > Apiaceae > Apium > Apium graveolens. Next base: position 89,754,924 of record NC_133648.1, read on the forward strand.
CTGTTGTTGGTACAAAGTGGGTGTTCAGAAACAAAACTGATAGTGATGGCATAATAATAAGGAATAAAGCAAGGCTGGTTGCAAAAGGATATTCTCAACATGAGGGAATTGATTATGATGAAACATTTGCACCAGTTGCTAGATTGGAAGCCATAAGGATATTTTTCGCTTATGTTGCTCACAAAAAGTTTACTATCTTTCAAATGGATGTGAAAATTACTTTTCTCAATGAAGAATTGGAAGAGGAAGTATATGTTGAACAACCTCCAGGCATTGTAGATTCCAAACTTCCAAATCATGTCTACAGGCTTGATAAAGCACTTTATGGCCTTAAGCAAGCTCCAAGAGCATGGTATGAGACTTTAGCTCAGTTTCTTCTGGAAAGTGGATTTAACAAAGGAACTATTGACAAAACACTGTTCTACCTCAACCATGGAAAGGACTTACTTTTGGTGCAAATATATATTGATGATATCATTTTTTGTTCTACAAATGATAGACTTTGCAAGAAGTTTGCCAAACTGATGCTGTCAAGATATCAAATGAGTATTATGGGGGAACTTAGCTATTTTCTGGGCCTTCAAGTCAAGCAGAATGAAGAAGGCACTTTTATTTGTCAATCCAAGTACACCAGAAATTTGCTGAAGAAATTTGGAATATAAGATTGTTCAAGTGCATCCACTCCCATGGCCACTGCAACAAAATTGGATAAGGATACTGGTACATCAGTAGATATTACTGATTACAGAGGTATGATTGGCTCATTACTCTATCTAACTGCAAGTAGACCTGATATCATGTATGCTACCTGTCTTTGTGCAAGATTTCAAGCAGATCCAAGAGAACCTCACTTAACAGCTGTGAAAAGAATGTTCAAGTACCTTAAGGGTACAGCTGATCTGGGATTGTGGTATCCTAGAGAATCAGACTTTAAGCTAATAGGTTACTCAGATGCAGATTTTGCAAGATGCAAAATTGACAGGAAAAGCACAAGTGGAAGCTGCCAATTTCTTGGAGGCAGATTAGTTTCTTGGTTTAGCAAGAAACACAAGTCAATTTCCACATCAACTGCAGAAGCAGAGTACATTGCTGCAGGAAGCTGTTGTGCACAGATTCTTTGGATGAAGAATCAGTTACTGGATTATGGGTTAACATACTTTAAAATCCCTATTTACTGTGATAATCAAAGTGCTATTGCTATGACAGGTAATCCAGTTCAACACTCAATGACAAAGCACATCAGCATTAGGTACCACTTCATTAGGGAACATGTGGATGAAGGTACAGTGGAATTTCATTTTATTCCAACAGATCAATAACTAGTAGATATCTTCACAAAACCACTATGTGAAGCTACTTTTACAAGATTGGTAAATGAACTTGAAATGGTTTCAGGTTCTTTCTCTAAATCTGCTTAGTTTATGTTCTGATACATCAGACTTTATGATCAGTACTTTACAGATATTACTATCTTTGTGTATTCTGTGCTTAAATTGAAAATTGCTTAAGTGATGATTGTTCTCTGATGTGAATTTCTAAACTCTGATAGTGATATGAATGTTCTGTGACTATTCAATCCAATGAGGATAACTGTGCTAGATGCTGACCTAGTAGTCTTTAATATACTAAGTCCCATGTTTGAAGTAATTGTTTATGTGGAAATCTTTTAAACACAAGCAAATTCTGATATTGAGCTTAGTTAAGTTTACTTTGTGTATCTTATTACTAAGTAAAAAAAACTAGAATAGTGCTTCTTATCTGTTAAGTTCTGATGTTATTAAATCTGATGGATGTACGAAGTGCTGATAAACTTCACTTATCAAAAGAAAAAGAAATAAAAATCAGGTACTCCTTTGAGATCTAGAGTAAAAAATGTGGAAGGGACGACCCAAGTGCATTGCTGGTATTAAGTAATATGCATTAGAAAAGCAAACTAAAAATTTTCTCGGTGACCTTTCACACTCTGTGATTACTGGAGAAATACTCTGATAATAGCATAAATTCTGATAAGCAGTCGTAACTCACTTACACTGAGAAGCCACTGTAAAATGGAATTTCAAAAGATGCATAAAATGAGCATAAAATAGTTGAGGTGGACTCATGCATGAACTCATTATAAAGTAGACTTCAGAATACTAACAAATTTTGAGCAAAGTTCTTAGTTATGCCTTATTTCTAAGATGTACTGAAGTGAATCAGACTTTAATCTTTATCTTATATTTAACTTACTGCACACACATACACTCCATATGAATGATGAAAATTATTGTGGTGATAAATGTTATTTTAGATGAACAGGTTAAGTGTCAGTTGCATAAATTTTGAGGACAAGTTATGATGGAAATTCTGATGATTAAGTTCTGAAGATACAAAATCAGTATTTGTGTGAAGAATTACAGGAATAGACATTCACTTTTCGAGTTAGGGATCCATATTCTGATGACTGTTAAGTTCTGATAAGTCTAAGTTCTGATATTAAATCCTGTTTCTTTACTTGACTTATTTGTGGTTAAAATCTGAAACAGTCATATTTAAAATCAGAATATGTTTGGGTGCGATATAAACAGTCTACATAATTGGGGTTAGTGGTACTCGTAAATGAATAGTAATTTTTTTTCTAGCTTCGTGTGCTCATTAACTCTTGTTTTAAGCTTCCAATGGCTGTCATTATTGCTCATCAGTCTAGGGAGTCGAGGGGTCATCATTTTTACTTGTAATTGTTGCCCAGTCCTCGCATCCCTTTGTATTCCATTGGCTATTTAAACCAATAATTCATTCCAGACAAAACATCCTTCACTTTCTCACAAACTCATTTTTTTTCATTTCAACAAAGATGGCTGAGTTTGGTTGGTTTTACAACTATGGCACCGAAACTGTGTATATTTTTCAAAATGGAATTCCGATTGCATATCCTATCAACAACATTCCTCATAATCTCTGGATTCAATTTCCAGAGATCATTAAAAATGACTTGTTGATTGTCCAAAGAGATCTACATCTCTGTTATCTCCGTCAGCAAGAACGGATCATCCGTCTTGTAGTGCTCTTCGTCAACAGCAGAAGGAGTTAGTCATTAGGCTTCTTAGCTTAGGACTAAAACTGTTGATGTTAGGTATTTTAGACTAGGGCAATCTTGTAATTTTATGCATGTAATTTAAGTTTCATGAAATGTATTAATTTGATATATTAATGAAATTTTACTTTATTGTAAGATTTTTTCTCTGAGTCATTTAATATTCTGATGAACTTTTAAATCCTGATCATAATCAAGTTCTGATGACCTGTTAAGTTCTGCTCAAAATCAAGTTCTGATGCTGACATGGCAGTATTTGCTTACTTGGTTTATTTTTGGTCATTACCTTATTGGTCATATTTTTACAGAATATTGGTAAAGCAGTAATAATTATTTATTTGTTGGGAACAATTTTTTTTATTTAAAACAAAAAAAACTGAACGTCTTTGATTAATGGGATTACTTGGTTAGTGGAACAGTTTTTTTTCCTTGAAAACTGCATGTGATAAGTAATGATTACTGAATTCCCGTGCCCATTAATTATCTATTACTGCTGCATGTCTGACAGGTGTCCCAACGACTATTTTTTACCGTGCATCTATTCACTTTCATATTCTATCTCTCTCTTTTTACTCTTATTCTCTCTCACAACTACTGACGATTTATCATACAGATATTTTATCAAACACCTTACAGGCAACCTAATTTCTCACTTATTTCTCATGGCACCCAAGGATTTGATTGTAGATGGAGCCAAGTTTGTACCTAACAACTATGCTACAATCTTGAACAAGGCTGAAGCTCCATCTGATTTGCACTTTGTGCAAGATTTTTTAGCAAATAGTGAGATTGGGTATGCTTTGACCCAACCTCAAGTCATTTCAAGCCAACAAGTTCTGACGTTCTGGCGGACTAGGCATTTTGATAATGGTGTTACTACTGGTACTCCAAGCATCGTTTTTGAAGTGAATGATGTTGAGCATGTAGTTACTCCTAAAGCAGTTCGTAAAGCTCTCCACTTACCAGAAGGCTGTACTTTTTCAACAGTGGAGGAACCTGTTCTACAGTAGTTCATGGCCAGTTTGGGTTATGAGGGCATTTTGGGAAAGCTTGGACAATTGAAAAGAGCAAAAATCAGGAAGGAATGGAGCTTTTTCTTCGATTGTATCACTAAGGCATTCGCCAGTAAGTGTTCCAACTTTGATGCCATTCCAATTCTGAGTCAGCACATCGGGTATGCTCTTATTCATCAAACTCACTTTGATTTTGCAAGTGTTGTGCTAGGTTTCATAGGGGATAGGATGACAGAAGATAGGAATGTAGTGTACTTTGCTAGATTCTGTCACCTTATATATAACTTCTGTTATGCTGATGAATCCCAACCTACCACTGATTTAATTCCACCCTTTAAGCTTGTAAAATGGGCTTTTAATGATTTGTTAAATGCTGACATAAAGAAACAAGTGGTTAGACCCTTACAGATACCTCAGTCTGTCAAACAGATCCTGGTAAATGCTGATCCTCAAACCTACACATCTGTTTTCCCTGATATTCAACCCTCCAGCATATCCTAGCCACCACAACAACCATCAGAACATACAACACCTACACCTCAAACTTCTCAACCTCAACCTACTCAACCCTCCATCAGAACATATTTCAAACCATCACAGACATCTCAACCTTCACCATCAGCACATCCTGTGAGGCCTTCATCTTCCAAACCTAAGAGGGCAAAGACTGTACCTCAGACACAATAGAAGAGAAGGAGGATTGTTCTGAGAGATGAGTCAGACAGTGAGGAATAGGTTCCAGTATCAGAACCTGTTGTAAAAGAAGCTGAGAAGATTTCCTCTCAGAAGGATGTTAAAACTGGGAGTTCTAAGCTTCTCAAAAGACTTAGAAGGATGTATTCTGATGAAACTCCCAAAGTCTCTCCACCCTCAAAGAGACATAAAAAACAAAGAGCCAGGAGGCCTGTCAGTGTATCATCACATTCTAGAGAAACTCTGGAAGAAGTAGCGAAGGAAGGGGATCAGGAATCTCTGATCTCAACAGAACAAATTGTTGTTGATTTGCTTCCTTCAGCACAATCAGAACCTACTCAAGACAGACTGCCTACTCCTCTTGTGTCTCCTGTAAATGAACCAGTACATACTGAAGACCCAGGAATAAGTGCTGAGATTGATATTCACAACCTGATTGTGCCTGAGGTTTTGTACTTCACTACACCACCAACACCACTTCCTGATGCTGATTTTAATCCAGAATCGCCTACAACACCTTATCTGCATCTAGATACTGAAGATCAGATTTCAGGTGAGCATCAGAATATGGCTGTTGATCAGAACTTAGTTGGAGATCAACACTTAGAGGATGATGTTGAAGCCTCAATAGCCTCTCATACTATTCTTTTATCAGAAGAAGCTGCTAATGCTGATTCTATAAGTTCTGATGCTGCTAATGATGAAGTTACTGGTGAAGCTGCTGCTACAAATGTAGATGCTGATGCAGCTGGTCCATCAGGACATGCACCTCAATAAATTGTTCATAAAGCTGAGATAGTTAAGAAGCTTGTTACAGGGGAAACACCAGTACCTTGGAGTAAAACTCCTAGAGGACAGGAGTGGACTAAGGAGTGGAACACAGTTACCTTTGTTCCTTCTGAAAAGATTCTTGTTGAGCATCTTGCAAAAGCTGATGAAATGCTGATAAAAGATGATTTCAAGACACAGCTGAGAGTTACTGCATTGAGTACAAGGCACCTTCAAGGTCAACACTCAATAACTCATGACAAGGTGAATAAAATTCAAGAAAACTTGATCCAGCAAGATATGAATCTGAAACTTGAAAAGAAAAGGATTTTCCAACCTAACTTTGACAGAATTGCCTACATTGAGAAAACCCAAGAGAAGCAACAGTCTCAGATTGATGAAATTTTGAAGAATCAAGCTTCTCATCAAAATCAACTCAATGAGATTCAATCCTCATTGGAATTGCTTGTCTCTCTTCTATTACCTGCTGATGCCAAAAAGGGGGAGAAAGTAATTAAGTCCAAATACAAACCTATAAAGATACTAAAGGGAAAGGATGATGGAAAAGATGACCCGGGAAACTCTTGAATGGGTGGAGGTCATGGTCAAGGTAAAGGTCTTTCATCAAGTAAAGCTGGAACTACAAGTCAAAGAACAAGTTCTGATACTGGGAGAAGAATAACTTCTGATACTGGTAAAAGGATAAGTTTTGATGAACATCTGGAACTTGTTGAGAAGATTTCAAGACAATTATTTCTGAAAGAAAATCCAGGAATGGACTTTGAGAGTCTAAAGGAAAAAGAAGCTAGACTTAAGTTAGAAAAAGTCAACTCCAAATCTGAAACTTCTGTTGTTGAAAAGAAAATTCCTAAGGCTAAAGGCATTGTGATAAAAGAAAGGGTAAATCCAGAGGCAACCAAGGCCAAATCACAAATGCAGATAGATCCAAGGTCCAAGGGCAAAGAAAAAGTTGGTGAACCTGTAAAGGTTTATGTGCCTGCTATGGATGAAGAAATATCTGATGAAGATGCTAATCTTACTCTGGTTTCAAAGAAGATTGTTGTGAATATGTTGTGTACTTGATGATTACCTAAACAAAACATCTAAGTAAATTTTACTTAGTGAAATAATGTAGCACTCGACGGAAAAGAATTATAGTCCCGACGGATAACTCGTTTTAGTCCCGACGGATGAGTAACTTATTATCCATCGAGTGACTAGCTTATGTAATAATAAGTTTGTAGCACAGTGTTGTATGCACCTTTGTATAGAATCTGTAGTAGTATATAAGTCATGTTGACTTTAACTAGATATGCAGAATAGGTTGATTAACTGTACATAAGCAATGTCTTGTAATTCTGTATAAGTGAAATGAAGTCAAGTGCCAAAATAGCTATCAACGGATGCTTAACAAAGCTTCGACGGATGATCAAATGACTTTCAACGGATGTTTAAAATAGCAGTCGACGGATGATCAAGTAAGTCATCGACGGATGATCTGAAAGTCGACGGATGATCATATCAAGATTCAAACATCAGTTGAACAGTGAAAGCTGACACACAGCCGTCGAGTTGGATACAAACACACTGTGGAAGCCCATTAACTGGGTAATAGAGGACGAAAAGCAGCAAAGATCAAGACTGTTAGATTTTATATTTATTCAGTTCTTTTGACTTTGTAATCTTGGTAATATATAAACCAAGAGAGTAGCAAATAGAAAAACAACTAAGAGAGCTAAGAAATAAACACAGAGAAATCTTTGTAAGCACTATCTTTAGCATTTCCTGTGTTCTTAGTAGTTCTATTTTGTATAAGCAGCTGTGAGCATTTCTGCACACAGAGTCCTCTCGATATATTAAATATATATCTGGTGGAATTGTTTAAATCCACCAGAAAGTTTTTAAAGACTCTTGTTTTTAATTACTCTTGTTTTGATTCATTAAAGTTTATATTCCGCATTGTGCTAATCAAAACAAATATATCTATAATCGAGTTGAACATTTTTATTTCAAGAAAAAAAGTTCAAGAATTCCATTCAACTCCCCTTCTGTAATTCTTGCTATATTGTTAAGGGACTAACAATTGGTATCAGAGCAGGCTCTTAATCTACAAAGAGTTTAAAGATCAAAACAATACAGCAAGATGAACAAGAAAGATGTTGGAGTCAAGATTCCTTTTCTTGATAAAGATAATTACCATCATTGGAAGGTAAAGATGCATCTTCATATGCTTTCTCAAGATGAGGCCTATGTGGACTGCATAGAAAGAGGCCCTCATGTTCCAATGAGAGCTGCAACAGGAAATGAACCATCTGTTCCAAAGCCAAGGCATGAATGGTCTGAACCTGATCTTGAACAAGTCAGGAAAGATAAAAAGGCCATGAACATTCTATTCAATGGTGTTGATGCAGATATGTTTGATAACATCATCAACTGCAAGACTGCCAAGGAAGTTTGGGACACAATACAGATAATCTGTGATGGTACTGAGCAAGTAAGAGAAAATAAAATGCAGCTCCTGATTCAGCAATATGAGCATTTTCACAATAAAGAAAGTGAGTCACTCACTGACATTTTTAGTAGATTCCAAAAGCTACTAAATGCTCTTAAATTGCATGGAAGAGTCTATCAGACTAAAGACTCCAATCTGAAATTTCTCAGATCTCTTCCAAAGGAATGGAAACCAATGACAGTCTCATTGAGAAACTCTCAAGATTATAAGGAGTTTACTTTGGAGAGACTGTATGGCATTCTGAAGACCTATGAGCTTGAAATAGAGCAGGATGAAAGAATGGAGAGAGGAAAGAAGAAAGGAGGATCCATTGCACTAGTGGCTGAACTGGAAAAGGAGAAGGAAGTGAAGATGGAAGCTGTGGAATCAACTTCAAAGGCCTGTGAAAGCAAGGGTAAAGGGCTAGCTGCAGAAAGTGAAGATTCTTTGAGTCAAGATGACATGGAGGACATTGATGAGCACCTAGCATTCCTTTCAAGAAGATTTGCCAAGCTCAAGTTCAAGAAGAACTTTGGAGCTGCCAAGCCAAATAGAAACATGGTGGATAAGTCAAAATTCAAGTGTTTCAAATGTGGCTTGGCAGGGCATTTTGCAAATGAGTGTAGAAAGTCAGATTCCAGTAAGAAGAGATTTGAGTCTGTGGATTATAAGCAAAAATATTTTGATCTACTCAAACAGAAGGAAAGGGCTTTTATTACACAAGAGAATGACTGGGCAGCTGATGGTTTGGATGAAGATGAGGATGTCAGCTATGTCAATCTAGCCCTTATGGCCAAATCTGATGAAACAGAGACAAGTTCCTCAAGCAATCAGGTAATTACTACAAACCTTGCACATTTATCTAAAGCTGAGTGTAATGATGCAATAAATGACATGTCTACAGAATTGTATCATTTGCATGTTACACTTAAGTCCCTCACTAAAGAAAATGCTAAAATCAAATAAAACAACTTGTTTTTGAGTGAGAGGAATAATGTGCTTGAGTCTCAGTTTGTTGAGTTTGAGAAACTAAAAATTGAGTGTAGAATTGCTAAGGAGGAATTAACTGAGTCCTTGAAAAAGGAAGAAATTTAAAGAAGCAGCTTGATCGTGAACAGGAGGTGATTAAAGCATGGAAAACATCCAGAGATGTTCATGCTCAAATCACCAAGGTTCAAGGAATTGAGTCCTTTTGTGATAAAGCCTGGAAAAAGAATAAGGAGAAACTAGAACTTATTTTGGTAGATGGATTACTGACAGATGTCTCGACGGATGATGAGGACTATCCGTCGGATAACAAAATGTGTTATCCATCGAATGATAAAAATCCTAATCCGTCGGCTGTGAGCAAACCCATTAGCAAAGCCAAATTAACCAAGCTAAATGAAAAGTATGGGTCTGTTTCCAAGAACTTTGTTTCAGGGGAGTCAAGTCAAGCCAAGAAAGGGAAGAAGGCTAATGTTGGTCACATGACTGTCAAACGGTTGAGTGACAGACTTAAGAAGATAGAGGTAAAAACAGAGACTAAAAGGAAAAACAATAGGAATGGTAAAGTAGGGATTAACAAACATAATAACTACACACCTGACAAATATGCTCCTAGAAAAATCTGTGTCAAATATGGTAGTGTAAATCATTTGTCTGATAATTGCAAATCTGCCATGCCTACTCCCATGTCTGTTCAGCCTCAATTCTCTAACATGAATGCCATGCCTCCTATGCCTGTTAATGCTATGCCTACACAGAACATGAATGCACAGTTTGCTAACATGCCATTTGCACCTAATCCATATTATGCTGCATACAATATGCCTCAAATGCCATTTAGCATTCCTTACTGGAATAACATGTTTGCACCAAGCATGCCATTTCCTGTTAGCCATAACATGCATAATAATTCTGTTGCATCTAGTGGTTTCAAAGGCCCAACCCAAATGACTAAGGAAGAATCTGAAATTCCTAAGTCAAATGAGTTAAGACCTAAGAAACAGAAGAAGAAAGCTAACAAGGCAGGACCTAAGGAAACTTGGGTACCAAAATCAACTTGATTTGATTTTGATGTGTGCAGGGAAACAGAAGGAATCTTTGGTACTTGGATAGTGGTTGTTCAAGACACATGACTGGTGATTCTACCCTGCTCACAGAGTTTGAAGAGAGAGCTGGCCCAAGTATCACTTTTGGAGATGACAGCAAAGGTTATACTGTGGGATATGGCTTGATTTCAAAGGACAATGTCATCATCGAAGAGGTTGCCTTAGTGGATGGTCTCAAACACAATCTATTGAGTATCAGCCAGCTTTGTGATAAAGGCAACTCAGTAATCTTCAACAAAGAAACCTGTGTTGTGATTAATAATCAAAACAACAAAGTGGTTCTCACTGATGTGAGAAGAGGAAATGTGTATCTAGCTGACTTCAACTCAACTAAAGCAGAATCTGTAACTTGTCTTCTCAGTAAAGCAAGTCAAGATGAAAGTTGGCTATGGCACAAGAAGCTATCCCATTTGAACTTCAAGACCATGAATGAGCTGGTAAAGAAAGAGCTGGTTAGAGGCATTCCTCTGGTGGAGTTTACAAAGGATGGACTGTGTGATGCCTGCCAAAAAGGGAAGCAAATTAAAGCATCTTTCAGGAAAAAACTTGATTCAGCAATTGAAGAACCTCTGCAACTGCTTCACATGGATTTGTTTGGACCAGTCAATGTATTGTCAATCTCAAAGAAAAGATTTTGCCTAGTAATTGTAGATGATTTCTCAAAGTTCTCTTGGACCTATTTCCTAAAGTCCAAAGATGAAGCTAGTGAAATCATCATCAATCACATAAGGCAAGTTAACAATCATCCTGATTTCAAAGTTAGAAGAATCAGGAGTGACAATGGAACTGAGTTCAAGAACTATGTCATGAGAGCATTCTGTGAGGAAAATGGGATCTTGCATGAGTTTTCAGCAGCAAGGACTCCACAACAGAATGGAGTAGTGGAAAGAAAGAATAGATCTCTTATTGAAGCTGCAAGGACAATGCTTGAAGAATCAAAATTACCAACATATTTCTGGGCTGAAGCTGTCAACACTGCATGCTACACTCAGAACATCTCTCTGATTAATCAAGCAAAATGCAAGACACCTTATCAATTGTTCAAAAACAAGAAGCCAACTCTGAACTTTCTTCATGTCTTTGGCTGTAAATGCTATATTCTGAGAAATCAAACTGATCAAAATGGGAAGTTTGATGCTAAAGCAGATGAAGGAATTTTTGTTGGATATGCTGTTGGTAAAGCATATAGAGTCTACAATCTAAGAACCAACATTGTTGTTGAATCTATACATGTTGTGTTTAATGATAAAAAGATTGAAGGACTGAAAGATGGAGATTACCATGAGAGCCTCAAATTCGACAATGTTGAGATGGTCAGTGATGAAAGTGATGATGAGAGTGATCAAGAAAAAGTGTCTAAGGATAATGCAGACAAATCTACTACAAATGAAGCACAAAACTCAACATCCATCGAGTTACATAATGCTTCATCCATCGGAAGGCAATCTGTATTATCCGTCGGAAGACAACCTGCCTCGTCCGTCGATACTCAAAATTCACCATCCGTCAGGTTATCAAAAGGAGCAGGAAGTCAAGGCAGATCACCCATAGAAAGCACCCCAATCTCAAATCAAAGATCCACAAACTCAGGGGGAGTTTCTAGCAATCAAAACTCAATCACACATCAAGACAACATTGAGGTCTCTTCATCTAGGGCTAATCTACCTCAACCAAGAAAATGGACAAAAGATCACTCCTTTGAACTGATTATTGGTGATGTTTCTTCCAGAGTTCAAACCAGGAGAGCAACTCAAGAAGAATGTCTATACAACAGCTTCATGTCTAAGGAAGAACCAAAGAAGGTAGAAGAAGCCTTATTAGATCCTGATTGGATTTTAGCTATGCAAGAGGAGCTAAACCAATTTGAAAGGAATAAAGTATGGAAGCTGGTACCCAAGCCTAAAGGAAAGAATCCAATAGACACCAAATGGGTATTCAGAAACAAGATGGATGAAAATGGCATAGTAGTAAGGAATAAAGCAAGATTGGTTGCTAAAGGCTATTGTCAGCAAGAAGGGATAGATTTTGATGAAACATTTGCTCATGTTGCAAGACTTGAAGCCATCAGAATCTTCTTAGCCTATGCAGCCCATGCCAATTTCAAAGTCTATCAAAAGGATGTCAAAAGTGCCTTTCTGAATGGAGATTTGGAGGAAGAAGTGTATGTAAGTCAACCTCCTGGCTTTGAAGATCCAAATTTCCCAGAGTATGTCTATTATCTACTGAAAGCACTTTATGGACTAAAGCAAGCACCTAGAGCCTGGTATGACACTTTATCAAAGTTCCTTTTGGAAAGTCACTTCACAAGAGGTACTGTAGATAAAACTTTATTTTTCAGAAATGTGAATGGCTCTAACATACTTGTTCAAATTTATGTAGATGATATTATTTTTGGCTCTACAGATGAGAAACTTTGTAAAAAGTTTTCCAAACTGATGCAAAGCAAGTATGAAATGAGTATAATGGGAGAACTAACTTACTTTCTTGGTTTACAAGTTAAGCAAGTTAGTGATGGAATATTCATTAGTCAAACTAAATATATTTTTGATCTTTTAAAGAAGTTTGATCTAATGGATTGCACATCTGCAAAAACTCCCATGGCCACTGCAACTAAGCTTGAACTAAACACTACTGAAAAGTCTGTGGACATTTCAAGTTATAGAGGCATGGTTGGCTCACTTCTGTACTTAACAGCCAGTAGGCCAGATATAATATTTGCTACATGTTCGTGTGCTAGATTTCAGGCTGATCCTAGAGAGTCTCATTTGATAGCTATTAAAAGAATTTTCAGATATCTCAAAGGAACACCAAACCTTGGCATTTGGTATCCTAGAGATTCTGGTTTTGATCTAACTGGTTATTCAGATGCAGATTATGCAGGTTGCAGAATTGATAGAAAAAGCACAACAGGAACCTGTCAATTTTTAGGAGACAAGCTTGTGTCCTGGTTCAGTAAAAAGCAAAATTCAGTTTCTACTTCCACGGCTAAAGCTGAATATATTGTTGCTGGCAGTTGCTGTGCACAGATTTTATGGATGAAAAATCAATTGCTAGACTATGGTTTGCAAGTTGAAAGGATTCCTATTTTCTGTGACAACACAAGTGCAATTGCCATCACTGAAAATCCAGTGCAACATTCAAGGACAAAGCATATAGACATCAAGTACCATTTCATAAGGGAACATGTAATGAATGGTACTGTAGAGTTACATTTTGTTCCAAGTGAGAAGCAACTTGCAGATATTTTTACCAAGCCACTGGATGAATCCACCTTTTCTAGGTTGGTAAGTGAGTTAGGTATGCTTAATTACTCTTGAATTTATCTGTATTATTCTTGTAATTTGTAAAGAAGCCAGAAATTTAGTTGATTTTTAGTCTTGGATGAAAATTTTGGCTAAGTCAAAATTTGTATCTCGACGGATGACCATTATCCATCGGGTTGCGTCATCCGTCGATATACAAATTGTAAATAAAAATCAATTACTTTTCTGGAATATTTTAAAGCTCGACGAATAACATTTTATCTTCATCCGTCGAAGTATCTAAATCTGAACCGTTAATTCCCTGAACATTATCCATCGAGTATACTTACAGTTTATAAGCATTACACGACGGATAATGGGTGGAATTTTTAAAAGCTTATTTTAAAACGGTCGTTTTAGGCAATTTCTATTAGGTAATTTACTTCTCTTTATTATTTTCATCCGTTGAGTCTGAGCAAAGTATAAAAGCCTATTTCATTCTAATCATTTTCTTTTATCATTCTCAAATTCAACTGTGTTATTTCATTCTCTCTCAAGAAAAAATCCTCTTTCTCTTCAAGCTTTTCTTCTCTAACAATGGCACCCGTAGTAAAGATCATGTCACAGACTGGGTTCATCTATGAGAAGAACAACTTCACTGCCTTGGTCAATAAGGGGATTCAGCAATCTGAAGACTATCATAAGATAATGGACTTCGTGAAGAACTGCAAGTTAAGTTTTGCTATGCTGGAATCACCCACAATCTATTGTGAAGTTGTTGAGGAAATGTGGACAATAGCAATCTACAACTCTACTGACAAAACCATCACTCTGACCATCAAAGGTAATGATTTTTTTATCAATAGTGATGTAATAAAAGCATGTTTCAAGATTCCTGATGATAATGTAACTGCACCACACACTGACACTGATATTGTCAATATGCTTAATTCCATTCATTATGCACTTCCTACTGCAAAACTAAGTGAAATTAGAAGACTAGGTCTTAGGAAGGAATGGAGTTACTTGTGTGATGTAGTAACTAAAGTCTTTTCTGGAAAAATCAGTAATTTTGATTCTGTGAACATTTCCATGCTTAACATGCTATACATGCTAGTTACAGACAAATATTATAATTTCAGTGACCTTGTTGTGTATGAGTTAGGTTTTAAATTAGGTGACTTAGCCAAAAGAGGAAAGAATATTTACTATGCCAGATTTTTTATGCTTTTGGCTAACCATCTTTGTCAAAAGATTGAACTTGAGAACCCAAACAACAAATTAGCTTGTTGGGTTCAAGAGAGAAGAATCATTGCAGACTTGAACAGAGCCAACCATCACAAGGATGTGCCAATGTTCTATTTTCCTGTAATGCTGACACCTCAGGTAAGTAAGGTAAGTTTATCCATACCCTCAACTATTCCAATCTCTTCTATTTCTTTGACTTCAGGCATAGCTATGGCAACTGTGAAAATGACCAAACAGTTGCCTGCCAAAGCTGCCAAAACAACTGCAATTCCCAAATCCAAATTAAAGAAAACCCCCTCTGGTATCTCTCAAAAGGTACCAGTTGAAAAATCTACCAAAGCCAAAGAGGGGAGTGTGAAGGAGGGTAAGATAGGTGAGGGAAGGGGTGAACATCAAAGAAACCCCAAGGATAAGGTTGGAGAGATGAGTGAATCCCAGCCTAGCCACACTGCAGTTTCCCAACAAACTGCAGTGCTTAAAAAGGACAGAAGCTCACTTCTAGCTGCATCCTCCCAAAAGGATGTGGCTATTGAACAAAGCTCTCATCCAAGAGCACAGGCCAAGAGGGTTAGGGACATAAGCTCACACCAAACTTACACTAGAAAGAAGAAATCCAAAACAACTGGGGATGCACAGGGCACACAATTAGTCCAAACTGGTGCTAAAGACACAGTCCCTGCACCTTCCCAAATTCAGATTGACGTGGCTCCAATAAATGTGGAGTCACAGCCAAAATCTCTCATTATAGAAGCCACTGAAACACAATACTCACCAACCAACTCACTGGAAGTGGACATGATAAACACTTCAATTCCTGATTCCCCTTCTTTAACTCTGTTGGGGAAGCCAAAATCCAGTTCACGTGAGCATCATCTTTTAGATGATTTGTTGGCTCACTTGCCAATTCTTTCTGATTCTATTGTGACATATGTGCCTCAAATAACTTCAATCAACACAGAGTCAACAATAGTTTCTCTTCCCACCTCATTTATTTCCACTCTCTCGATGGATATTGCTCATCCGTCGAGTAGTGATTGTATCCCGACGGATAAGCTTAACAGCAGTTATCCATCGGATAGCTTTACCACTCACCCGACGGATATCACTTATCCGTCGAGTGTCTCTGCACAACTTCAAACTTCAATAATTTCAAGTGCAGAAAATTTGGTGGTAATACAATCACTCTTAGGACTGAGAGAGGAGAGTGCATTGAGTGAGAGGCTGGGTTGCTCCCGGGCAAAAGGAGAGGAAAAGAGTGAATCTCAGCAATCCATTCATTCAGGATTGGCAAAAGTGAGTGAGAGGAGTCCCACCTTAGTAGGTGAAGGTGAGGGTGTGAGGGTGGGGAGCCAGGGTGAGACCCTGATGCAACAAAAGAGAGAACATGAGAGAAAAGCAGGTACTGGAGAAATAAGGATGGAACCAGCCATTGCTAGTGAGTCAATGATTGTGGATGATGCTGAAAAGGAAAGACAATTTCAGCAACATTATAAAGCTGTAATTGATAACATTTCCTTGGATTCTGACACTTTTACTCACCCTGTTTCAGCCTATCAACTGTTGGCTGCTCAGGGCAATGTTGAGGCATAGCAGACTTTGCACTTAGTGCACACCACAGAATCTCTTCAAAGAGATAAAGCTGCTGTAAACAGGATGCCTCCTCAAGCTGGAGAGCCATCTGAAGAATTTGGAGTAAATTCTGATGATGATGACTCTAGTTCTTTGAATGGTAGCATGAACTTAGGGGGAGCTGAAGGCCCAAGTTCTGCTTTAAGTTTACCTGAATGGGCACGGGCAAAGGAATTTATACCAGGACAATTTGAGGTGTCTTTGGTAAAACAAGTAACAGCTATTCAGCAAGCCCTTCAGGAAGCTTCAGATGCTGGTACCAAGGCTGTTCTTAAAGCTCATCTAGACTCTTTGCACTTAATGAAGATCCAACACTCAAGACAGAATATCAGTGTGGA
Organism: Apium graveolens; assembly: GCF_009905375.1. Classification (NCBI taxonomy): domain Eukaryota; kingdom Viridiplantae; phylum Streptophyta; class Magnoliopsida; order Apiales; family Apiaceae; genus Apium; species Apium graveolens. Next base: position 89,771,512 of record NC_133648.1, read on the forward strand.
TGAATTGAAAAAGGAGATAGCTGACTTAAAGACATACAACTCTGAGAAGCTGGATTCAATAATGCCATATGGTACCATGCATGATCTATTACTAAGGTTGAGAAGAGAATCAGATTCTGACAAGAAGATAGCCAAGCTGGAGACCAGAGTTCAAGTTATTGAGAATTCAGTGGCTCTACTTCTTCAAAATCAACAGACTCAGACAAATCTTCTCATGCAACTGGCTAAAGCACAAGGCCTAACTCCTCCACTTGATGATAACAAAAAGTGGGAGAGAGAATCAAGTAAGGGGAGAAAGGACCAACTGAGGGAGAGAACATTTTAGTTCAAATCAGCAAAGTAATTGTACCTTCAATTACTATCTCCAAGCCACCAGTTGCAGATGGTATAGATCTTATAAATGCAGCAGCGGCAAATTTGAAAGATGCAGATAAAGAAGAGTTAACTCTGATCAACTGGAAAAAAATTGATGAGGAAATACAGAAAAAGTTTCAATTAGTCAAGGAACCAGATCAGTCAGCCATCCATCACTCTCATGTCAAGCCAATCAATGTGAATGAGATGAGCATGAACTATCTGGAGAAAGGACAATCTTCTTGCATCAACACTAAAAAGGCTGAGATAATTCTTAAACCAAGGGCAAACTATCCAAAGTCATCTTTGAAGAACCCTATGAATACTGTGTATGAGACACCCAAGCCTGATGAAAAGAAGCTTCTGTCAAGATCTATTCTCCTCTACAAAGATCCAGTTGATTCAGCCTCAAGAAAGAGAATTGCAAAGATATTCAAAAATGGGAAGGAAATTTGTGTGGTAGCTGGACATCCACAATTTGCTCATGCAAAGGAAGAAGAAAAAGTCAGATTGAAGCAGGAAAAGAGGCAAGCTGCTCTAGATGCAAAGAAGTCTAAACAAAAGAAAGAACAGTTTGCTATCTTGACCAAGCTACAGGCTGTGAACTCTTCTCAACAAATTCCCTCTCAACCAACTCAAGCTACTCAATTAAAGAAGAAGATTGAAGAACAGAAGAAATCTCCAAGAAAGAAAGAACTGGCTAAAAGAACAAAAAGAAAGTTAGATATTGTTAACAAGGAATTGGAAGATCAATTTCCAATGGAATCCACTAAAGCTGAAACTCAAGCATCAAAGCCCTCTGTGGTATTTGAAGACATAAGGGTGGTGGACCCCTACAGGAACATACATGGAGAGCCTATTGTGCCAAAGGATGAGCCAATAGAGTGGGATAAATTACCAATTCCTGACTTCAACTTGCCAATTCTCACCAAGCCAAGAAGGACAAAATCAAGGGCAGTCAAGAAAGTGAAGTTGTCACCTCTCAAATCCAAGGCAGTAGTCAAAGCTCAACTCAAGATCAACAAGGGAGACTACTTGTACTTGTGTGACATCAAAGAATTCTCAGACCTAAACCTTTATCTGGAGGAGCTGGATGAGGTAAGGGCAATTGATGCATACAGAAACCTACCTGAAAGGTTGGTATTCAAGTACAAAGGAGGAAGAGAGATTCAGTGGCCTCTTCACATGATACTTCAAGAAAGCCAAGCTATCAAAGTCTATTCATCCTTCAAGAAAAACTTTGGGTTTAATGTAACTGCAAGAAGATTAGTATTGAAGAAGATTGAAGAGCTAAGGAGTGTTAGAGCCAAAGATGCACTACCCAAAACTCTTAACATCCCATACACAGGGAGAAGAGTGCATCTAAGGCCCTACTGGCTGATGGAATTCATGGATGACAAGGGTGTGAGAAGATTCTTCAGATTAGAAGACCAATTGAGTATCTCTAGCAATGAGACTCTCTTGGAAATGCAAGAAATGTTAGATCTCTCAGAATCTGATGAATTAGAATTCCACAGACAGCTCCAGAATCAAATTGAAGAAAACAACAGAAAGCTTGGAAGAAGATCCAGACCTTCAAGAAACTAGAAAAATCTGATCAGGCTAGAGGAGCATCTTGAATTGACTGTGAGCCAAACCTTGTATATCCTGTTTAAATTGAAGCACTCTCAGTTTTATCTACTTATCTTTAAAGATATATGTTTAGGATGTTTTGTTATCATCAAGTATCTCTTAATTTATGGCTACAATTCCAGTAGACATAAATTGGGGGAGATTGTTGTGAATATGTTGTGTACTTGATGATTACCTAAACAAAACATCTAAGTAAATTTTACTTAGTGAAATAATGTAGCACTCGACGGTTAAGAATTATAGTCCCGACGGATAACTCGTTTTAGTCCCGACGGGTGAGTAACTTATTATCCATCGAGTGAGTAGCTTATGTAATAATAAGTTTGTAGCACAGTGTTGTATGCACCTTTGTATAGAATCTGTAGTAGTATATAAGTCATGTTAACTTTAACTAGATATGCAGAATAGGTTGATTAACTGTACATAAGCAATGTCTTGTAATTCTGTATAAGTGAAATGAAGTCAAGTGCCAAAATAGCTATCAACGGATGCTTAACAAAGCTTCAACGGATGATTAAATGACTTTCAACGGATGTTTAAAATAGCAGTCGACGGATGATCAAGTAAGTCATCGACGGATGATCTGAAAGTCGACGGATGATCATATCAAGATTCAAACATCAGTTGAACAGTGAAAGCTGACACACAGCCGTCGAGTTGGATACAAACACACTGTGGAAGCCCATTAACTGGGTAATAGAGGACGAAAAGCAGCAAAGATCAAGACTGTTAGATTTTATATTTATTCAGTTCTTTTGACTTTGTAATCTTGGTAATATATAAACCAAGAGAGTAGCAAATAGAAAAACAACTAAGAGAGCTAAGAAACAAACACAGAGAAATCTTTGTAAGCACTATCTTTAGCATTTCCTATGTTCTTAGTAGTTCTATTTTGTATAAGCAGCTGTGAGCATTTCTGCACACAGAGTCCTCTCGATATATTAAATATATCTCTGGTGGAATTGTTTAAGTCCACCAGAAAGTTTTTAAAGACTCTTGTTTTTAATTACTCTTGTTTTGATTCATTAAAGTTTATATTCCGCATTGTGCTAATCAAAACAAATATATCTATAATCGAGTTGAACATTTTTATTTCAAGAAAAAAAAGTTCAAGAATTCCATTCAACCCCCCTTCTGTAATTCTTGCTATATTGTTAAGGGACTAACAAAGATTTCTCAAACAACCTCTGACATGGCTCAAGTTGTTCAGAGTCAAGATATAGTAAGTCCTGATATAACACTGAAACAAGCAACCTATGACATAGCTCAAGTTGGCTTGATATCAGAAGATAAGAAAAAGGAAACCTCTGACATTGCTCATGTTAAACCTTCAAAATTACTCCTACCAGGATTCACTAAAGCCAAGCAAAATCAATCTTTGAAGACTGCAACAAGTGGTTTTGAAGCAAGAGTGGTTACAGGAAAGGAAGCAAGAGATAAATCTGGATTAGGTAGTGCTGATGAAAGAAGAGTGCAGAACACAACCAATGATCCAACTTCCTTAAGTAAACCAGGTGTTGGAGCAACTCCTAAAAGATTGAATCAGCTTGAATCTGTACAGATGGTTTACCATACCTTCTTGAAAGAACACATCTTGTTATATTTCATGACAGATGGAAGGGTTTACCACATAAGGGAGAATGCTATACCACTGAAGTATTTTGAGGAACTAGAACATGTTCTATTCTTACTTCAAGTAAAGAACAGATTAACAGAAAGTGCTGCGTATTATTTGAAGACTCAAATTCTCAGACAGAAGAAGCTTTATTCTGTAAAGTCTGACAGCACATACTGTCCCAAGTACCGAGATCACAAGGGTGATATTGTTGAGATGAAGCCTAACTCTGCTAAGATTATAACTACCTTTCTGGGTTATAAGGCTGTAGAATTCAATCTTGAGTCTGATAAGGCATATTTGATCAGACTGGATCAGGACATAAGGAAAGCCAGAATAAATGATCTCAAGGCTGTTATCTTTCAAATTGGTGAAGATACAGTTGAATTGAAGAATGCAAAAAGGAGGATGATTGATGAACTTAAATATGCTGAGAGATGTTTGTTAAAGAACTATCTCAGAACAACTCCTGATATCAAAGATATCAGTAATTGAAGCCAAGTCAAGATCTACAACTGCTCAAATTCTGATGTGTATACAGACTGAAGCTGTTATCAGAAGTTAAAGTTGGTAAAGCTTTAAGGACTATAAGTTGTAGTTATCTAGTCAAATTCTCATGCATTTGTACTTAATGTTTTTGACATCATCAAATATTTGTTAAACTTGTATATTATGCTAATTTATAAGTTGAGGGAGATTGTTAGATATATTTGATAATGTCATGTCTAATATGATTTGTGTTTAGTTTTCAGATCTTACTTAAACATGACAAAGCAGTACTTAACTGGAAATCAGCACTTATACTGAAGACAGTACTTAAGATATCAGAACTTAAGTGGTCAGAACTTAAGTTATCAGGAGATATTTATCAGGAGATAATATCAGGACTTAAGGAGACTTTCAGATAAGGAAGGCGGTTGATTGAGAGGAAAGAAGATCACGACAAACGCAAGAAGAGATATGCATGAAGAAGGAATTCTATGAAGAATAGAATACTTGGAAGAAAAGATATCTGATTGATATATTTTAGGAATCAGAATTATATTCCATATCAATTAGCGATTATCTTGTAACTGTGTAATATATAAACACAGACATAGGGTTTACACTATATGTGTTATCATTATCGAGAATAATATTCATTATAACACTAGCAGCTCTCGTGATATTTGTTCATTACTGAGAGAGGATAGTTCCATATTGTAACAGAGTTTATTATATTGAATAAAGTCTGTTTTCTATTACTTAAGTTCTTTAATTCGATTTGATTATGATAAACACTGTATTCAACCCCCTTCTATAGTGTGTATGACCTAACATAATTATAAAATCGGCATCAATCCTTTTGCAAGCAAAAATCCATGCACATTATTATTATTATTATTTACCTCAACGTCCACACTGATTTTGTCACACAAATGGATGAATAATTGTACTGATTTTTTTTACCCATGGTGTAGGCGCGCCACGTGTCTCAATCACATGCACACAATTCACGTGATTTTTTTTATCAGCCATTGTAAACCTAGCATGACATCTTATAGTTGGGCTCTTATACTGTGACCTTTGAAATAAATCTATTTTTTCCACTTTGTCAAGTAAGGTCAAAAACTAGAACAAGGGTGCGCTCTCCATTTTTAATTGTTGAATAGCTGCCATGTCTAAATTATCAGCTTTCACGTATAATTATATCAGACGTTTGAACCCTGGACTCTGGAGGTATCGCTATTACTAACCAAGATACTTCCAATAAACTTCGTTTCTTATACAAAGGGGCACTCACAGAAACACGAGGAACTCGCCTTTATTCTATTATAAGAAAAGGGGTTCTTTCTAGTGTTTTCGGGCCGCGACTTTACATAATATTTTGCTTTTTGAAGCTAATCAACAAATTACTTCCGTATCTTGTGTATACGGCCCACTGGAAATCTGAATGTCTCGCATCACTCATTGATTCCTGCCAGCCTTATTGATCTTTCAGATCTTGCACGATTTCTTTAGAAAAATACCATCACAATGAAACATCTTTCCTCCTAGATACAAATCTTAATCATCCCCTCCTTCTAGCGCCAATTTGTTGATGGAGGAATTTAATAACAACAAAGTTTGAGGTTCGTAGCCAGAATCAAGATCTATGACGGTAATTCTTCGTCGAAAAAGGTGAACAATACTCGTCAGATTTTATGAACAGTGTTCGTCAGATTTTATGAAAAATGTTCCCCGGATTTTATGAACAGTATTCGTCGGGAAACATGAACAGTTTTGGTGGAGGTGATTATTGGTGGCTGAGATTGCTTAGGGTTAGTGGTGGCTCCTTTGCACTCTCGCTTCTCCCCCTTGCAATTTGCCTACGTAACCCTATTTATAGGGAATCAAGCCAACGTAGTTTTTGGGGAACAAGAAACATAATGGGCTTAGATCTCTTGTCCCGAGGCCCAATGGGAAACCCACTGGAAACCGTCTTCTACTAGCTTTAGGAATGTCCGCCGATGAGGCCCAACCACAAAGGCCCAAGGCTCGTCCGCGGCTTCGAGACTTCACGGATAAGGCATCTCCCTGGCCAAGGATAACCCTCCGCTTCCAGCTGTTTCTCTAGTCTGTGGACGCAGGTATAGCCGTGGTTCACCCCAAATGTTGGACGCATCCTTGCCCCCCGATAAGGAGCCCCTACGAGATTACAGGACAAGTGATCCCAAGCTTTTGGATACAAAGTGCAGGATACTCCGAAGTCTCCCAACGAGGACACCTGTTGACTACAGAGACAGAGCTCCCAAAGCACACACTGGATTTTACCCCACATCCACAATGAGGACACTCATTGACTACAGGAGGAGACACCACCTTCCTGTAGATGTGCTACCGAAAGGAGTTCTTCATAGAGTACCTACATCAAATAAGTTAGTAATAATAATCTCCATCTTCCTTGAATCTTCCAAAGAACCCGTCCAAGTAATCATGTTGAAGTACTCTTCAAGACATCCTACTCACTTAGGGCACGCCCTAAGATTTATCATCGATGGGCATTTTCCAGAGATGTATTCACTTTCCTTCCAAGTCACTGGGTGCGCCACCTCTCAATGATGAGGGCGCGCCCCCTTATACATGGGGTCTATTGACAGCAACTTCTTCATCAGCCATCAAAATATAGGGTGCGCCCTTCCTACACACAGGGCGCGCCTACTTTCCTTTCATAAGGCGGATAACCTTATCTGCTCCTTAATTTTAGGCATTTCTTCCTCAATTTTGACTATTTTATCAATCTCAATCTGAATAGTGTTTATACCAATTTTTGGACATAACAATATTCAAGATATAACATAGCTTTGTATCTATATCACTCTTGGGAAATTGTTAGGAAAACCCGATTAATATTCGTTAATCTTATACGACATAAAATTAAAATACCCTTCCAAAATCTAGGGTTTTGAGAGTCGACTCCAAAAATTAGAGTTCTAGCCACCACTTCTCCATCCTTCATCCTTCAATAATTAATCCCTCTTTGCTCTCCCATCTCCTCTTTTATTTATCTATCACTTTTTTCAATAAAATCAAGATTTAATCCTTTTTGGTGAGATCTTGCCGAGTACCTTGTTATCAAGGTTGTTAATCGTGCCCATCTTTTTGGGATGTTAGTATTTTATGTCGTGATGTTCTTCTGTCTTCTGTTGCCGTTTTTGGTAGTCGCTCTGAAAAAGATTTATATGATATTTTTGGAGATCTGTAAGACTTGTATCAGATCTTGGACGGTGGTCGATATCGCAAAAACTCACCTTTCACAACAAAAAAAGTGTTCGTGTTTTATGGGCATTTGTTGCTCCAATATTAGTTGATATAATTGATAGTTCTGAATAGTGGGCACCTATAGTGCTTATGTGAAGGTCAATTATGTTACCAATAGTTTCGGAATTGGTGTAGGCTGGATTACTCCAAATGTCATTGTAATACTTTTTAGTTTAAAGAATTTAAATATTTTATGTGTTAAACAATCTGAAAACAAAACAGCTATTTAGTTAGCTCGATTTTTGTTTCACAATCAGGTTGTAGTTGATAGTTCGGGGGGTTTGTCTCAGCTGGGGTTCAATGTTTTAATGAGTTTTTCACTTTGTTTGTCAAAAAAAAAAAATCTTATACGACATAGGTTACTTTACTATACAAGTATAGATATTTAATTTGTTCAATTTATTTTACAAGCATAAAAACGATTCTAGAGATTATTATATTTTTTGATAATATTATAGTTTCTTTTTAAATTTATCAATTCATGTATTTAAGTTTGTCTTAAAAATGATGTCTCAAAAACTTTGGTGACATCTATATTAGCAAGTAAAACAATAACAACCAACTTTTACATTAATTGACATTAACTTTTAAATCAATTGACATTGTTTTAACTTGAATAAATATTGATATTACTATAATGAATAATTTATTTATTTTTCCGAAAAACGATGGTTCAACGCCGTACGTGGAGCACGGGCAAAAAAATAGTAATTTTAGTTAAATTTTAAATAATGTTAAGATCATAAATAATAGTATTAACATCCATTCTAGCTCCAAGTACATTGAAAACACATTATCCATGTTGCGGTATTAACTTGTAAAAATTTTTGTTTTAATCTTGAACGTTAAATGGAAGCCATTTGTTACAGAAGCCATCCGGCAAACATTTGCCGTGGACCGGACATCCTTGATAGTTTAACATAAAGTCAAAAATAATCTGCTATGATCAATTAAATACGAATTACTGTAGTAATTTATGAGTCTTTTCGTGATTTAAAAGCATCTCAAATTTTATATTAACCTTCTGATCCGCAACAGTATCTCCCACGTTCTTCACCCCGGAATAGGCGGCAAGACCTAAATCCCTACTACATGAACTACACATAACAAAGAAAATAATACAAACTACATTTCCATGTTTAAAATGCTGCCGAAAAGGATGCTGCAATGATCAAATAAGAGAAGCCTACCACCATCAATTCATGAGCACTTCAAAATCTAACAAACTTTAATCACAAAAAAAGCGGTACATGTAATTCATAGCCAATGTACCATATTAAATACAAACCATATATACGGTACACAAATAGCCAACCATGTTGAGAACACAGACAAATGTTCTACAGAAGCAGTTTTGTTATAAGAGTTCTGATTATCATAAGGAATATGCGGGCTGAAACTCAACAAGCTGTGAACAAGCAACTTGTGTCTCTTCTAAGCAAAGGAACCCTTTAACTCCAATTCTTTGTCTGGCTTGTACAATGAATCACCACCACGAACGAATTGTCCATGTGTAGGATGGTGAACATTGTTAAGCTCGTGGCAATAATAGCAGCCATTTGTTATATCTCCTGTTTTATCTCCTGCAAGACCAAGTCATAGAGTCAATGAAACAAGTAGCCCGCAGTCTTGATCCAGTGGACATAAAACAAATAAATATGCAACAAAAAACTAATAGGAGACAAATCAAATCACATGATCACTTCTACTTATAAAACAACTAACCTGTAATAAAGTCTATTGGCTGCAGGATCACGCAACGCTTACAGGAAAAAGCCCCGCTGGTACCTATCAATTCGGCGAAAAAAATCTTCTCCACCGGAGTGGCAACATCAGTCTCCTTAGCCTTGAAGTTGACATGGAAAAGTAAGCATGTCGGCAGGATCACACAAGTAACAAAACCCGGCTTCACCAGTTCATACATCATATGCTATGAAATTTAGGTCAAGGCAGACAAAACACAAACAAACATCAAGAGAATCCAACAAAAATGGTAATTCATGATTTGACTTGAAGAAAAGCAAAAAATAACATTCCAAAGAAAACTGACTCGTCCTTGGTTGTAGAACTTCAAGGCTTCAGTTGCATACAGGCTTGTTTCATCAACTAGTTCCGCTATGTTCTCGCTGTTCTTTTTGGGTTCACAGGACCGGGAAACTTGTTTAGTCCTGCAAGTTTATATATATTAAAACCGAACTCACTAGAAAGTTTGAGCAAATCAAGAAAAGGATTATAAAAATATGCAGCAGCAGACACTTGGAAAAAACAATAAAGTACATATAAATTGGCAAATAAATAGAACCAATTAACTAACAGCAGGTAACCCCAGTGTAAATAACAAGCAGATAAACCAATCAAAATTACAGTACAAATTTCAAAAACTCAACTACAAAAGGATTTCAAAACCCCAACTCCCGTTCTAATATGTAAAGATCTTAGTGAAATTAAATTAAAGAATTATCGAGATGGCACATCTCTCGAGCACAAATATTTTAATATTTCTTTAATAGATTTGTGAGATTTAGGGCCTTTTTTTCACCTTTTACACTTTTGAAGAGAGTTTGGGGGGGGGGGGGGGGCGCTGGCGCTTAACCATTCAAGAACCACAGGCATGTGGTTCAACAAAATAACTTTACTATAAATGTGTATATATTGTGTGTTCTAGATATCAATATTTGATACATAGTTCGATGAAGTATATGTTGAGACTGGAGAGGACATTTGGAGTAAAATACACGAGCCAAACAACCACTTACATGGTTAAGTGCTTCTCGTAATCAGGAATTGTATTGTTCTGGTCGATGTTACATATGTCCTGTACTGTTCTGTACGATGCATCTCCGCCACGTACAAAACCTCCACTTTTAGGATGCCAAACATTGTTATAGAGGCGACAATAACAGCAACCATTCAATTTATCTCCTGCAAGTAGGCAGTGATCTTGATCAGAAATTGACAAACAAACGGATATATAAACAAACAAAAATGAAATGCAGGTAATAATGGTAGTAAGATGGGGATAAAGTCGCATGAGCGCATCTACAAGTCAAAAACAAACCTGAACCGGAAAGAGAGTTTATTGGTCCCAATGATACACATAGCCTGACAGAAACCCCGGCAGTGGAAGATTTTGAAATCTCGGTAAAAAACATCTCCTTTGAAGCATCATCACCATCATCAATATTCTTACCCATAAAGTTGATATGGAAAAGCCTGCATGGGGACAGGTTCATTGGTGTAACACAACCAATCTTCAGCAGTTCAATTTTTCGAGGCTGTGAATTTTAGGCCAAGGCAAACAGAAGAGTAAAAACAAAGATTAACAAAAAAAGTGTGATTGATTGGGGGGGGGGGGGGGGAGAGAGGATACTGACTGAATTTTGGTTATACAAGTTCAAGGCTAGCATTACAAATTCCAGCATTGGATTTTCATCAGTTGGAATTACTTGGCGCTTCCATTTGAATCCAACATTGCGGAGGGCTTGTGGACAGCTGCAATTATAATAAAATAAAAAAGGGAGTAAAAAGTAGTTTAAGCAGATGAGGAGGCATTAAATTGAGTTGATACATTTCATGATACACTTCAGAGAGGGAGGGAGGGAGGGAGGGAGGGGGGGAGAGATATGTGTGTGTGTGTTTGAAAGCATTAGTAAATTTAAGAAGATACATCTCGAAAATCATAGCAAAAAACTAACATTCAGCTAGGGGGATACAAATATAAACAACATATATGGCAATTTAAAAAAAACGGACATAGAGTATGTATTTTGATGAGTTAGTACAAGGAAAAACATAACCAATAATCATAAAATAATGTATGGAAAATTGGCAATGGGACGAAGAATCGGCAGCCATTTAAATTAAAAGGCAAGTCTGTTTTTAATGTTTTTTCAACTGGAAAAGCGAAAATAACAATTTTGAAAAGTTATGGTTATTTTTAGCCATTTAAATACGCATTCATTAGTAGGGGTAGTAATGATGAGCATTTTTGTGTAAGGTATCTACTAGGTACCTAAACCTTGTAAATTTGTACGTAATGCGTATCCTTGGTAAACAAAATAAGGATATCCAGTATCTGTAAGCGTATTCACAGTAAAAAATTGGAAGATACCAAACATAAATATGCGTAATGTTGTTCAGAATTTCATGATGTAAGCCTCTTTGTGTTTTAGTCTTATTCTTCATCTTTTTGTATGAGAGTATATGTATATCGGTCTTAATTGTACTGAAGGTTTCTTCCCTCGACTTTTATAGGCATCTGTCATGATGGCGGGAAAATTGAATTATTAAACGATGTCGTTTTTGCTTTAATTATGTTAGAGGACTGTAGTACAATTAGCTGTAGTTGCACTAGTAAAAATAGAACATGTGTCCTCGTACTATTGTGGTCCCAAGATTGTTGTCTATTTATTACCTAACCCCAATGAGGAGAGGGGGATTATCTGAAAATTTGCTTGTTATTTCATTTCCTTTTCTTCTCTTTTCCTTACTGTTAATTTATTTCCTGTGAGTGTGACATTTGGTATCAGAGCCTTCGAGCTCTTGGCTTGTGGGTTAATGGCGGACAAGAGTGCCAGCTCGAGGCATGAACAAGCAATTTCTGAACTGAAACTTTCATTTGAAGATAGCAAGACAAGGGTTGCATCCATAGAGGCTTCTGTGAGTAAATTAGTGGAAGAAAATCAAGGGTTAAGGAAGGACTTTCAAGATCTGATGGAGATATTGAAGACAAATCCACCACCTAAAGTTATTGGAGGAGGGTTGGAAGCTGAGGAGGGAAGCTCATCTCAAACTATTGTTAAATCCAAGGAACAAGGTATGAACAAAACCTTAGCTCACACTCCTACTAGATTTGGTACTATTAAAGACGCTATGGTTCTTGATATCACTAGTTGAGTAATGAATACCCCTCCCTCTATTAACCAAAATGATTTGTTGAATCTTGAAAAACAAACACCAATATCACAAATCAGTACACCTTTAACCCAAACTTATCAAACCAAACCCATATTCACTCAACCACAATTTGTTCCACACATTATTAACCCCTTGGGTATGACCAGCGGAAGTACCAATTTCTCTCTACCTCCATTCAGCACTTTCCAACCCATACCACCTTACTCTGCATCTAGACACGCACCAGGGTTGCACTTACCAAACCCTATCTACCAAATACCAAAAACTATTCCTCTTCAATCATCCCAAACCTGGAGCCAACCTGAAGGAGGAGCAATGAGGAATAACTGGAATAATTCTTTTTATAAACCACCAAAGGTAGAATTTCCTAGGTTTGATGGTAAAGACCCAAGATCTTGGGTGGGTAAATGCGAAAAGTACTTTCAATTGAACCCAACACTTGATATTAGAGCTAGGGTCATTTGTGCTGCATTGTATCTAGAAGGGGAAACAGATGTTTGGTATAGGTCATTGGAAGAAGAGAAACCTAATATGTTGTGGCCTGAGTTTGTTAGCATGGTCTGCAATAGGTTTTCTAGGGTAAGGTATGACAACTTGGTGGGACAATTTAATAAATTGACTCAAAAAGGAAAGGTAGAGGAGTATATTACCCAGTTTGACGAATTGAAGGGGCATGTCATGACTCATGAAGCACCACGGAGAGAGTCATACTACATTGATACCTTTATAAGTGGACTTAAGGAGGAACTGTCACAAGCACTGTATAATAACAGGCCTAGGACATTGCAAGAAGCCAGGAATATGGCAAGAGGCCAAGAGTACTTGTTGGATATCTTAGACAAAAGATATAGGAACACTTATAAAAATATTGGAGGACCAAGTCAGGTCAAACCAGGAAACCCTGTATCCAAACCATACACTTCTAATTGGTCTGGAAAGGTTCAGGAGAAGGGAACCACTGTTGAAACTAAGAAACTCAGTGTCTCTGAAATTAATGAGAAAAGAAGGAAGGGGTTATGCTTCCACTGTGATGAGAAATTTGTTCCAGGCCACATCTGTTCAAAAAAGAAACTGTATGTAATTCTGGATGATGCTACACAAACTGAAGGGGCCTGTGAAGATGAAGAACTAGCATTAATCTGGGAAGATGAAGTATTGAATGACAAGGAGATTGAAGCTACTATATCCTTGCATGCTATCTCTGGAGGAAAAGGAAATCATACTATCAAGACTGTAGGAAAATTGAAGAAGAGAACTATCAGTGTGTTAGTTGATAGCGGGTCAACACACAACTTTGTCTCTCAAGGTCTGGTGAAACAAATGAAGCTGCCAATTCAAGAGTGTAATGAAGTTAGAGTCACAGTTGCAAATGGAGAGCAGCTATTTTGCAACACAATGGTGGAATAAGTAAAATGGACTATGGCTGGTAAAGAATTTGCAGCTCCCATGAACATCATTCTATTGGGGGATATGATGTAATCCTTGGAGTACAATGGATGAAGGTTGTAAGTCCGATCACTTTTGATTTCTCTAAAGGAGCTATTACCATTAACTGGAATCAGGAGAAGGTGGAGCTACAATTAGTTGATAAAATATCAAATATTGTCACTGTTCCTGAAGTCATGAAAGGACTTAAACAAAGTGAAGATGCTGTATACTTTCTGATGCAAATTACGGAAAAGAAATCGGGAGAAAAGGTACAACCAAGGAAGAACCAAGGAGTTCACAGTTTAATTTCAGAATACCAGGATATCTTCAAGGTACCAACTGAACTACCACCAAAGAGAAGCCAGGACCATCATATTGCTATCAAAACTGGTGCTACACCAGTGAATTCACAACCATACAGGTGCCCATATTTCCAGAAAGAGGAGATTGAGAAGATTACCAAGGAGATGCTGGAGAGTGGTATAATAAGAAATAGATCCTCGCCCTATGCCTCACCAGTTCTGCTGGTTAAGAAGAAGGATAGTACTTGGAGATTGGTGATAGATTATAGAGCACTTAACTCTATAACCATAAAAAATCAGTACCCCCTTCCAATCATAGAGGAGCTGTTGGCAGAACTGAAGGGAAGCACTATCTTTTCTAAGTTGGATTTGATAAGTGGCTACCATCAAATCAGAGTCAGAGAGGAGGATATATATAAAACAGCTTTTAAAACCCACCAAGGACACTTTGAATTCTTGGTGATGCCCTTTGGGCTCACAAATGCCCCCGCTTCTTTTTAAGGGCTTATGAATGAGGTATTTCATGAACAACTCAGAAAGTTTGTTTTGGTTTTTTTTGATGACATTTTGATTTACAGTCATAATGAAGCTGATCACATCAAGCACCTCAAGGAGGTTTTTGAGATATTAAGAACAAATCAGTTATATGTCAAACTCAGTAAATGTGAATTTGCTTGCAAACAAGTGGAATACTTAGGCCACCTGATATCCAATGATGGTGTTGCTGCTGACTATCAGAAGATCAAGTCGATGCTGGAATGGCCTAGACCCTCAATAACTAGAGCATTGAAAGGTTTTTTAGGCCTAACAGGTTACTATAGAAGATTTGTGAAGGGCTATGAAGTGATCAGCAAGCCCTTAACACAACTGCTCAAGAAGGGACCATATAAATGGAATGATGAAGCTGAACAGTCTTTTATCCGGCTGAAATAACTAATGACAGAAACACCAGTACTTGCAATCCCTGATTTTGCCAAGACCTTCGTGGTGGAAACTGATGCGTGTATGAAGGGAATTGGGGCAGTATTAATGCAAGATGCAAGACCTATAGCGTTCTTAAGTAAAGCTCTGGCTACTAAGCATTTAGGACTATCTACTTATGAGAAGGAAATGCTAGCAGTAATGATGGCAGTTCAGAAATGGAGGACCTACTTGCTGGGAAGACAGTTTATTATCAGGACCGATCACCAGGCTATTAAACATATTGCAGAACAAAAAATCACCACTAGTTTACAGCAAAGGTGGCTATCCAAATTGCTGGGATATGACTATGTGATTACTTATAAGAAGGGAAAAGAGAATGTGGTAGCTGATGCACTGTCCAGGGTACATGAGAAGGGTGAGTGTGCTGCTGTCATTGCTGTCAAACCCCAGTGGAAGGAAGAATTGCTAGAAAGTTTAAAGAATGATGAACAGGTACAGGACATACTGTCAAGGTGGAGCATTACCGGGGAACTTGATGAAGGGTACCAATTGTCAGATGGTGAGTTGAGATATCAGGGAAAGTACTATGTAGGCTCTGGCAATCAGCTAAGAGAAAAAATATGTGCCAATATTCATGGTAGTAAGGTAGGTGGGCATTCTGGTATTTCTGCCACCATTAAAAGAACTGAACTATTCTTTTACTGGCCAACCCTCAAGAATGATGTTACTAAAACTGTGAAGGAGTGCATAATATGCCAGAGGAACAAGGTAGAGCATGTGCCCAGCCCAGGCCTATTACAACCAATACAGATCCCTGAAAATGCTTGGCAAGAAATCTCCATGGATTTTGTGGATGGTTTACCAAAATCCAAGGGCAAGGACTCTATCTTAGTTGTTGTGGATAGACTTACTAAGTATTGTCACCTGATCACTCTCACACATCCTTATTCCGCCCAATTGGTCGCTCAAGAATTTCTAAATCATATTGTCAAATTACATGGAGTGCCACTTGCTATAATCACTGATAGAGATTCCTTGTTCATCAGCTCATTCTGGCAAGAGCTGTTTAAGATGCTGGGGTCAAAACTAAAGCTGAGCAGTCCTTACCATCCACAAACTGATGGACAAACGGAAAGGGTAAATCAATGTATTGAAATGTATCTTAGATGCATGACTGGGGACAAACCCAAGGAATGGGCTAATTGGATTCCGATGGCTGAGTGGTGGTACAACACCACATTTCATTCATCTGCAGGTATGACTCCCTTCCGGGCTTTGTATAGTCAAGTACCACCTGCAATCAACTATCAAGCAGCAAAAAGTGAGGATCCTATGGTAATTCAGTTTGCTAAGGACAGAATCCAAACTATGAGATTACTAAAGAACAATTTGTGCAAGGCTCAAGAGAGGATGAAGGTGTTTGCTGATAGAAAAAGGACTAATAGAGAGTTCAATATTGGAGATGAAGTCTTCCTTAAACTTCAACCATATAGGCAATCAAGTGTGGCTGTGAGAACAAATCAGAAGCTGGCGGCTAGATATTACGGACCTTACAAGGTTCTCAAAAGAATTGGAAAGGTTGCTTACAAACTACAACTGCCTCCTGAGTCCAGAATTCATGATACGTTTCATGTATCACAGCTCAAGAAAAGGATAGGATCTGACAAAGTTGTGCAAGTCACTCCTCCTAATGCTAATGATAGTGAAGCTGGAGAACCTCTCCCTTATAAGATCTTAGAAAGGAAGTTGATCAAAAAGGGTAATAATCCAGCCGTGATGGTTAAGGTGCAATGGGAACAAGGCACTGAACATGAAGCAACCTGGGAGGACTGGAATTTATTGAAGAAGAAATTTCCAGAAATATAATTCTTGAGGACAAGAATTTCTTCAAGAAATGGGCATTGTCATGATGGCGGGAAAATTGAATTATTAAATGATGTCGTTTTTGCTTTAATTCTGTTAGAGGACTGTAGTACCATTAGCTGTAGTTGCACTAGTAAAAATAGAACATGTGTCCTCGTACTATTGTGGTCCCAAGACTGTTGTCTATTTCTTACCTAACCCCAATGAGGAGAGGGGGATTATCTGAAAATTTGATTGTTATTTCATTTCCTTTTCTTCTATTTTCCTTACTGTTAATTTATTTCCTGTGAGTGTGACAGCATATTTTGATAATGATAGACTAAATTATTGTTACTTAAAATTAGAGGCCCAGAAACAAAACAGATATCAACACAGGCAGGCAAAAAAGCTCCGTTTAAAATCAATTAGGGCAAGGACATGAAATTAATTATATAGATTACCTGGAAAACAAATCCCTAAGATGAGCCAAATCAGTGGAAGGCCTATCTTCCGATGTGCGCTTATATCCATATTATGTTGCAATTGAAATTGGTGAAGAACTACTACTAACTTCCCTGCCGGAACGCAGAATCACCATGGTCTTTTCCCCTCTTTTCTTTCCCGGGATATAAAACAGCGCCCGTGTTTTTTAACATGATTGCGAGCAGTTAAAATTTGATCCGTGACATATTAACCCATGTTAATATTAAATACTAATGCAGTTTGACTTAATTAAAGTTAGTGTAAATATGGGTATACATAATTTTTTATGTAATAACTTATTTAATATATCTTGTTATTATTTTTAATTTTTTAATATTAATTCTTCTAAATAAAATGCTGTAGGAAATTTAATAATTTATTTAATATACCAGAATTTCAAACAACCACCTTCAAATTAGTGAAATAAAAAAATTTCAAAAAAAAAGAATAAAATATAATTCATATAAAATTTATTTTTAAAAATTTATCAAAACAAACATTATATACCAACATTATATACCAGTATGTTATTCCTTTTATTTTAACCTAGATGTGTTACTGCCTTCACTAAATTTTTTAATTTACAAGACTAATTATATTATGCATAATATAAATGATGTATAGCCGCACACGTGGAAAAGAGATTTAGAGAGATTAATGCATATCTTTTAATTACTTAAAGATATAATTAAAAGGTCGGGTAAACAACTTGCAATTAGAAAAAAAGAGATTTAAATACAATAGGGTTAGAAAAAAAGATTATGAGAAAAAAAATTCAATTAACTTATATTTAAGTATATGAATTTTTTTAGCTCAAGCTACCCCGTACATCTGTTATTCACTGAATAAATTATATATATACTAATAGAAATATGCTAGAAAAAATTAAAAAGTTTTATTCTTACCTCAGATTGAGGTGAAAAAAAAATAGGAGTTACTTATATTTATATAAAATGAACGTGAAGAAAACAAGTGAGGGATATTATAGTAATTCATGATTAATGCATGAAGCAAATTTTTACTGCATTTAGCACCATCTTTTTGTAAATATATATAATTTCACGTAGCTACTATAATATCCTTTATATTAATATTTGAAATTTTTTTAGAGAATTTATCAAAATATTACTTTTTGTAAGATTACTTATAATTTTACTAATTTCCGAAAAAATTGCAAAAACATTATTTTATTATGAAAATATTTACAAAAATACGATTTTGCATAATAGATTGCAATTTAGTGTGAATTGTGTAACTGTTTTAGGTTGTATTTCGGGTTACATTTTATATTGCAAATATGGTGACAATTTACATAACGTATTTTTGCAATTTTTTTATAATTTCAAGTTACAAACATGGTTGCAAAAATAGTTGCACATATTTTTGCAAATATTTTTAAAAAATGATTAAAAAAATTGAAAAACTTGGATATTAATGAAAGAAAATCCCATTTTTAGTATTACATAATTTTTGTGAGATAACTTCAGAAATATCAATCTCTTTATTTTATTAATACTTTGCGTGTTTGGGTTAGGGTAAGCTTTGACCTTACCCGTAACTTAACCATACCCGTGCAAAATGGTTCCAGATCCGAAAAACTGATAATATAATTTTTACTAATATATTGTATTATATTTATCTCTTATTTTGAAAATTTAAATAAACTAAAATAAGTAAAATTTTACAATTATAACTATTATTTAAATTTTATTAACATAAAAACTTGGTAATGCACAGTATCATGTAATCCTTATGCACTGTTGTAACTATGACATACACGTCTACAGATTCAAATTTAATTTCTAAAATAATATTATTTACAAAAAATATTAAATATAAGGTACATTTAATATAAAATTAATATATATTATATAAAAGATATAATAACAATAATATATTTGGGTCGGATCATGATAGTTACATATATGCTCGTTTATTAAATCGGTCATACTCCGTTTGTTCCTTTTTAATTGTTACATTTCTATTTTTATCGGTCAAATTGACTAATTTTATATCAAAAATTAAAAATTACTTTAATATTATTTTAAAAAGGTGAAATTTACATATTAAAGTAGATAAAATATTTTTTGAATGATATTGCTGTGGAATAAAATGTAGGACTTCGTTAGTATTTAATGTTAGGGTTTGTAAGTTTTAACTTTTAATGGATGCTCTCGCGTCATTGTTAGGATTAAAACACGCGCTAAATTACACGCAAGTATACGCGTTCGCAAGTAATATAGATTTCTTTCTATCCACAGAGACTGGTTTAGGTCAAGTTCAATTTATGCACTTATGCAACAATGATATAGCTATCGTTCAATGCTAAGATAAATAACAAATTGGGTTTTGATTAAATTAAGAGATTATACTAAATAGCATTAACTAAGAGAATTGAGGTTGAATTACTTATATGAGACAAACATGAGATTCTAACTTCATTACTACTTCATTCAAAGTCATTGTTCTTAACCTTAGCATGCAATGGTGATGACAACTAACCAGATAACACGAAACTAGTAAACGCCAACTTTCATTGCACGAATACCCTACTACCAGACATCCACAAAAGAGATAGAAGTTGAATACAACCAAGGCGAAGAGAATCTAGTTTATTCTTGTGATTCTTTGTTTTAAGTTATAATCTTGGATGCTAGTTTTCTTGTTTGTTGAATCTATTACTCTTGTTTAACGTACTTTGATTTTATATTCAATTTATAAAGACTTAGTTATTTATACCATGCTTTCATCGGAACCCACGGTGATGATGAGTTCGGTTATGGGCTAATCGTTATCGCGGGGTTCTAACAGATTTACTTATGGATTTCTTTAGTTAATTTATTTCGATACCTTAATGTGTGGTGATTGTATGATATCCTAATATAGGTTGTGCTTATTCGTCTTATGAGCGTTGCGAACTTATAAGATAGCGTGTTAATCTCTATTGAAGCGAAAGTAAATATAGGGGTTTAGAACTTGCCATGCTAGCATAGGTTCATATATTTGATATGCATGATTCGTAGGTAATTTTAACTATCTTACTTGCCCTATATAATCATGATAGATAACCTGCACATTAACCGTTATGTTTTCAAATTCTATAGACATATAGGGTCTCAATATAATTGGTGTATGTTAGTCCCAAAATATCGTAGAAGGGGGGGGTTGAATACGATACCTACAATCTATTTCAATTCGTTTCAAGTTCTTCGTTAAAAGTACAGAATCAAAATAAACACAAAACAATTCGAGGAATATATTGTTTTATTAATATAAACCTTGAGGTTGCTACAATCTAATCAATGTATTGATTAGCTACAATAAATTCAGCAGCATAATAATATGTTTACAAGGATAATAAATGTGAAGCTTTAATGGAGCTCTCGTAAACAGAACTGTGTTGCTGGAGAAGATAACTAACTGAATGAATACATTCAATTTGCTTCTTGTAGTCTTTCAAATTCAATGAACATGTGGCCTATTTTTGTCCACACATTTCATTAACTTTGCTGCATTTGAAATCAATGAACAACACATCTATGGCGACTAAGCTCTATGGCGACCAGTATCCCTTGTGCCTTTTCTGTGGCGACAGCTTTGTGGCGACAGCTCTGTGGTGACAGCTCTGTGGCGACAGAGTTCTCGTGTCTCTGTGGTGACAGCTCTGTGGTGACAGAGTTCTATGGCGACTGAGCTCCTATGGAGACCATATAGAGTCTTTCTGTGGCGACTAGGACTCCCATGGAGACCAGATAGACTTAGTCTATTACTGTGGCGACTAGGACTCCTATGGCGACCAAATAGAGAGAGCTGTCATGACTTAGAGTATTTTTGCTCTTTTTCAAACAATTCTTCAATGTATCAATCATTTCCTTCTGTAATTGAATCAAAATACTTTCTTGAATACTGATGTTTGGTGCACTGGTCTGGTTCACAAACAACTAGTATTGAGAGGATCCCAATTCAATTTGTCTTGTGTTGAGTTGATATAGATTGGTGTTTATCCATTACTTCTTTCACTGAACCCTTGATTTGTAACACTTGAAATCAATACATATGACTGATGTTTAAAGTCCCTTGATGTCTTATTCTTCATGGCTGCTTGAACATGACAATGAACTTCTTCCCATGATCTGTTAGAGGACTTAAAGTGTCAACTGCATCATTTGGTTCTTTGTGTTTATCATGTCTTCATCTGTAGGGTTCCTGTGCTTCACAGTTTAATATTGTTTATCTGTTTATATTTTCATGTTGAGTTATAAATCCTCGATTATATGTTACATTACATTATGCTTTACAATCTCCCCCTATTTGATTGTTAGAATTCGACAAGCAAATCCCTAAGGATAACTCAACTGATAATAAGAAAAAGTACAATCTCTAAACAGATAAAGATATTAAATACATTCTGGATTACATATTCAATTCCAGATTTCTTAAGATATAAATTACAAATAAGTGTTCCTCTAGCCTGAACATATATTCTATGTCTTCTTTGTTCTTGTCCTCTTCTGCTTCCTACTTCCTTCTCCTTTCTGAGGCTGATCAGATTTTCTCTTAGAGACTTTCTTCTTAGGAACTGAAGGTTTTGGAGGAGACTCTTTCAGCTCATTGAATCTAGCTTGCACACAATCACGAGTTTCTATCTCAAGTGCATTGACTGGAGGTGGATTATTCAGTTCATGAAGCATTATCTCAAGGTATTTGACTTTGGTGCATTTAGGAACAAGATCAAATAATAGAGATGATTTTATGGACATTACGAAGACTGTTATCCTTTTAAGATGTGCTCGTACTCTCTTGGTGTCATTGATTGACTCTTCTTCCAATACCTCATCAAGTATCCTTATGATTGGGATCAATACAATTTTATCCTCCTTACATGTGGAGAGCTTGACGTCCATTAAGGCTTGATAAATTGTTTCTGATGAGCTTGTTCTGAAATCATTGATCTTGATCTTTGCTTGATTAATCTGAAAGACTAGTTCCCCTTCACTGTTAGTGTTGATGATAGATTTACTATCTTTTAAAAGATTCATTTATGGTTCTCCATTAATTAGCACTATCTCATGATAAGCTCTTCTTACTTTCCTCATGTGCTTCTCTGTATCTCTGATCATTTTGTCATTGAGTTTGTAAGCATATAGAACTTCCGCGGCTTTAAGGCCTGCTTCTGATCTTTTGACTCTTGGTGCCTCCAGTTTTGCTCTTTTACTCCTGAGTTGACTTTCAAGAAAAGTGAGTTGTAGATATCGAATGGATCTCAGATGTTGGTCAGACATAGTGATGTTTTACAACCTGCCATCTGCAACTACTTTGATCACGAATGGATACAAAAAGGCTTAAGGAGATACATTCATCATCATTCTCCAAAGTTTGTCTATGAAATATTCATTATCATTCAATTTTAACCATGGGATTTTTGAGGCTAGGACAAACAGTTCAACAATGTTCAACTTCTTCAACACACTGGTAGACACTTTCATCTGTAGACCATCTCTGTGATTGATAGTGATCTTCCATCCATTCTTCAGAATGTTCACAGTAGTTCCAGTGATTATTTTGCTAAACTGATCATAGAACTCATGGATATTTTCATACTCATTTATGTAATGTTCCACAGTTCTCAGCAGATTAGAGTTACCAGGGTCTGAATAGTGATATGTTTCTGGTTTTTCCATCTTCTTCTTTATATCTTCCCATTTACTTCCTTTCCTGTTAGCCCGAAGATATGCTTCCCTCTCTTTTCTGTTCCTCCTTCTTTTAATAGCTCTTTGAATTCTTGCTTTTGATCTTTCCATTTCTTCTTGAATCTCTATATAAGAGCGATTTATTTTCTTTGGAAGTCCATAGAACAGACAGTCGTCTGAGAAAGCATCTTCATCTTCAAATTCTTCATCCTCAAATATGATCTTCCTTTCTTCCAAAGCCACTTCCTCGAATCTTGGCTCACACCCCATCGGAACATCACTTTCATCTATTTCACCTTCTTCTAGTTCATCTTCAGAGAATAAGGGTTTTGGAGCATATATCTGAGACAACAGATTTCTCGGAGTCGTGATGATTTGGCTCAGATGTCCTGACTGCTCCCCCTAAGATGTTGCACTCTCCTTAGAAAATCTTTCCTTGAGGATCACCCTTTCATCAATTCTCTCTTCTAGTTTTTCCTCCATCTCATCTCCAAATTCATCATAAGTACCAGCAGTCTGAAAGGCATCTTGAAGTAGATTAACAACAGAATCTACTTTTTCTTGTTCTACTACCCTTTTCTCCCCCTCAGTTGGGTTATCCTTCAGAGTTGGGGTTGATTGAGTATGTAAGGTGGAAACAGGGATCTCAAGAGAAACAAGCAGTTGCTTACTGACTGAGGTCATTGGCCCAGTGCTGGCAAGAGCAGCTTCAGATGAGACCGGGAGCGGCGCTTGCTTGCTAACTGAGATCTTTAGCTCAGTGTTGGCAATTGCTTTTCCTTTTTCTGTATGAGAGAGAGAGAGAGAGATCGCTCAATGAATTCCCGTAAACTAGCGAATGCTGCTTGTTGATGTTCAAGTTGATCAGAAAGACTAGCGATCTGATGATCCCTGAGAGATAGTTCTGTCTGAAAATGTTGATCTTTAAGAGCTAGCTGTTCTTTGAGATAGATGTCTTTGAAAGCCAGCTTCTCTTCAAGATATGATTTAATGACATAGTTTGAGAGATCTGTAGGTGTAGTTTGGATGGTAGGTGTTTCACAGGATTCTCGTCGTGATCCCTCAGCACTTTATCACTCGGCTTAGGGTCATGTGTGTCACTCGTTCTCACGTGTTCACTCCACTCAAAGCTCCGAGTTCCAAGTGTTCCTGCAGAAGACACTAGAGCCATGCAACACCCCCAAATCCGGGGTCGGGGATCCGGGTTGTCACGAGTTCCATTTCCCTTAATAATACTTAATCTTAATAATCAACCAACTACTGTGTACTGTGACCCCACAATATACACACACACCACAAGTTATAGTCTCAGAGATGAATATCGAAAAATAACACAAGTCATTTTATTCCACAATTATAAGCCATTACACCTCAAAAGGGTTTCTGAATAAATTTACATATTTTTTGCCATTATTACAATTCATAAATATACATAAGTCTGGTACATCAAAAGTTGAAAGCCTAGCCTATTGGTAGTTCCTACCTCAGCCACAACGACATCAATGCCTACAGGAAACTGCGGAACATTTCCTATCCGCTCACAATTTGGGAGCTTGGTCCTGTTCATCTTGTCTATCTGTTGTTGTGTGATGAAAGAATAAAGGAAGGGTGAGCAACAAGCCCACCGAAATAATATGAATAATAATTTACAATATATGAGCATTCGCATAGTACTCATGAAAGTCTTGGTCAAGAAGAAATGAACCAAGTTTGATATATTAACGCGACCAAGTCGCAAAATATTTAGTATATATGTATATATACTTTTCAAAATCTTGGAAGTCCTCTTCCATGCATAATATACACAGAGTTCCAGTTTATAACTGTATAAAAATATCGTTGCAAGGTGATCTCATATATCTAACCTTGTCTCAACGTTTTTCTGAAAATCTTTGTCATGCATAAGATAATCATTAACCAGATATAAGTTGAAAAGATAAAGTTACAAGATACTCCAATATACTTATATCTTTTACGGATACTACTTGAACTACCACCGTTCAAGGTATAATCAGTTTCAAAAGTCTATCAAATAGATGAGACTACAAGATAAGACTTGAATAGATTCAATCTTTGATATATCATTATAAAGAATGAAGTTACGAGATACTTCATTAAGTCCCGATATATATATACACCTATATATATACATTTTATACATTCCTTGAAAACCTCTGTTATGAAAATTATAAATAGAGTTGTAATATCCAATGAATTTGGAAAGGAGAAAACCTTGGCATAAACTTAATATCTTGCTGATCAGGCAAAGATACCAATTAAGTCACCTTTTCTACTAGTAGATGGATGAATCCCCCACTGATCATCACCCTGGCCACATTAGGACCTTATGTTGGACTGCCACTCAGCCACTTACGCATTGATGGACTCCCACTGAGCCACTTCCACTTTCATGGACGCCCACTGAGCCCATGTTGCTTATGCAGACTCAACTAGATGGACTTACTTCCCGAACGTTGGGCAAGTAATCAAAATGTTTTCTCGAAACAGCAACCTCGTTGCGAATATAAAATACACAACATAGCCGGATCCCTCAAGTTTTGAGCGAGTATTTAAATCCTCTTCGAAAGGAAGATCTTAATACTGAAAATGAGTTTTGGGATCCGCTCTAACTTTTAAAATCATTTTAAAGACTCAAAAACATTTTAAAGAATGTTTAGAGTAATGATGATTTAATAAAATAAATCAATCCCGATATATTAGGAAATATCTGAATATTATTATTTAAATAATATTCCCATAAGGATAATCTTTATGAAAATATTTGAAGTAGAAGTTTTAAAACTCATACTTGAAATGAATAATAAATAACAAAAGATATACTTATACGAAAGTACGATCTATATTTGAATAATCGAACATAAGTTTGATTATTATTCATACCATCGAATATACCTTATTCGATTAATAGTTATATAAAACTATATATATATATATACTCGGGAACATCGACTCCCGGTTTAGAGAAATGTTCACCTTTGGGTCCCTTATATTAAGGGTATACGCAACTACTGCTTATCTCTAGCATAGGTATTATGCAGTTTATAAGCATTTGAATTGACAATAGAATATCAAGATTACGAAACAGGCATGCATGCATATATATCATATCAACATGCTCCAATATATCGCAAGATTTGCTAATAACAATCATGCACTTATCACAAGATAATGCATATACATATATACATCACAACAACAGTATAACGGGTAGAAAACTTGCCTGAGCGTTCCGGGGTAGACTTAAGCTTAGAGTGGGTCCGATAACCTATGAACAACAACGTAAGTCGGAATTAAACCACGATCGCTTAAGAAACTAGACTTGAACCGATTGGACCCTAACGTTCGCTTTTGCGCTTAATGATTCACATAAGTCGCTCGAGTAACCTCGGCTCCACCATTTTTATAAAATTAACCGTTACGAATTTTAAGGCGACTCTTTCACGAATACTCTACCAACTGCCTAACCCACCTTACATAACTGTTTCGTAATCCAGTTAGTCTTTTAAGGGCCTTAAACAAGGTCTCAAAGTAAAGCGAGGGGGTAAAGATTCGTTCGCGAAACCCCGTAACTTAAAACGGTCGTTTCTCCTAAACCGTACATCGGATTCAAGCGAACCACATACCAAAACGAACCTTACGACACGATCTAGCTAAACATGGTAAAGTTACAGATTGTTCAGTGAGTTATCTGGTCCGAGATTCATGTACAACAGTCTAAGGAAAACGGGCATTACGACGGCTATGTTTACGAGTTTTCCAAATTTCTCACTACACCAAATCCTCACCAAACAACCCACAATTATTAACACATCAAAACCTCAACTGAATAATACTATACCAGTCCTTATTCTCCAGATTCTTCATCTCAACCAACCACAATCAAGTTCTATTAACTATAACAAGATTCATTCACCAAATCACTCCAAATTCAAATCAAACTACTAATAATCAAAGATCATGCTTCTCATTTAGAAAACCAACCATCAAACTCACTAATAATCAAAGTACAGACTAGGGTTTGAAGTTTATACCTTCCTTGGGAGGTTTTAAGTTGCTAGGAAGCCTTAGGGAGCCTCCTACAAACTTGATATTTCCAAAGAAATGAAGAACACAAAGTTAGGCTTTGAAGTTTCTAAAAGTCTGATTGAAAGAACTGTACAAATGAGGGTCTTACCCAGCTTATTTGGACGAGACATGTGAAGAAGAGTTGTAGGCCATCTCAATACCTTTCCAACGAGCTATATAACACAACATTTGAGTGAGTATTGAAGGAGATATGGCAGTTTGAAGTTGCTGAGTTTGTTTTGGCCGAGAGCTTCTTCTTGCAAGGTCAACTCTTCTCTTTTTGATTTATGTTATTTTCTTGGTTGATTCTTCTTTTTGTCTTGAAATTTGTTTTAACCTTTTTACCATGGTTAATTTTGTATGGCCCAAAATCACCCAACGAACAAAACTCATTTGTCATGCTTATGCAAGCAAGCTTGTGTCATGTGATGACATCATCATCCACTACCTTTTTGATTAATCCCTTAATTACTTGGCTAATGACCACTGATCTGTTATACGGTTCACTTATCTTTCATTTTCGTTCGTCATTTGAGGGATCGTATCTGAGATCTTATTACTTGGGTTCCCTTAAACCTTTCTCAATATTTTATATTCTTTTATGATCCTCTCTTATAATCCTTGAATTTAAATCCTTTTAATTAAGTTACCTTTTACTCAATTTTTTCGGAGTCTGGTGGATTTTCGGGAAAAATCAAAGTGTTTGAATTTTGATTCTGACAATCTTTACATACACTCATTTATTTTATGGAATACTTATACGATCTAAGAATTTCCATAACAGTACTCCTATATAGCGTGATCTGATAATTTTCCTTAATCCACATCATCAGCAAAAAGTTACTATTCATCAGTGTTTCAAAAATTCCAAAAATTGGGGTTATTATAGTCTCCCCTCCTTAAAAGGATTCCGTCCCGGAATCAGATAGAAAACAGTTGGGGATGCTTTTCTAGCATTGTGCTTTCTAACTCTCAAGTCAATTTTTTTTCCACATTGTGGTTTTACCATAAAACTCTGACTAGTCTGATAACCCTGTTCCTAAGCACTAGCTCCTTTCAATCCATAACCCTTACTGGTTGCTCCATATAGGTCAAGTCTGGTTGCATGTCCATGCGCTCGTATTCTCCTATATGTCCGACATTCGGATTATGCTTCCTTAATATTGATACGTGGAACACATTATGAATTTGCTACAGGCTTAGGGTAGGGCTAGTTCATTTGATAATTTCCCAATACGTCTTAATATATCCAAGGGTCCAACAAATCGTGGAATAGCTTTCCTTTCTTTCCAAAACTCAAAAATCCTTTCCAAGGGGATACCTTTAACAACACTAGGTCCCCTATTCCATACTCTTTGTCCTTTCGAGTCAAATCAGCATACCTCTTATGTCCATTGTAACACCCCCAAATCCGGGGTCGGGGATCCGGGTTGTCACGAGTTCCATTTCCCTTAATAACACCCAATCTTAATAAACAATCAACTACTCCGTACTATGACCCCACAATAAACACACACACCATAAGTTATAGTCTCAGAGAAGAATATCCAAAAATAACACGAGTCATTTTATTCCACAATTATTTGCCATTACACCTTAAAAGGGTTTCTGAATAAATTTACATTTTCCTTGCCATTATTACAATTCATAAATATACATAAGTCTGGTACATCAAAAGTTGAAAGCCTAGCCTATTGGTAGATCCTACCTCAGCTACAATGACATCAACGCCTATAGGAAACTGCGGAACGTTTCCTATCCGCTCGCGAATTGGGAGCTTGATCCTGTTCATCTTGTCTATCTGATGTTGTGTGATGAAAGAAGAAAGCAAGGGTGAGCAACAAGCCCACCAAAATAATATGTATAATAATTAACAATATATGAGCATTCTCATAGTACTCATGAAAGTCTTGGTCAAGAAGAAATGAACCAAGCTGATATCTTAATGCGACCAAGTCGCAAAATAATTCAGTATATATATACATATACTTTTCAAAATCTTGGAAGTCCTCTTCCATGCATAATAAACACAGAGTTCCCGTTTATAACTGTATAAAATATCGTTGCAAGGTGATCTCATATATCTAACCTTGTCTCAACGTTTTTCTGAAAATCTTTGACATGCACAAGATAATCATTTACTAGATATAAGTTTAAAAGATGAAGTTACAAGATACTCCAATATACTTATATCTTTCCGAATACTACTTGAACTACCACCGTTCAAGTTATAATTAGTTTCAAAAGTTCATCACATAGATGAGAATACAAGATAAGACTTGAATAGATTCAATCTTTGAAATATTATTGAATGAAATGAAGTTACGAGATACTTCATTAAGTCCCGATATATATATATCCATATATATATATATATATATCTCATACATTTCCTGAAAACCTCTGTCATGTAAAGTATGAACAGAGTTGCAATATCCAATGAATTTTGGAAAGAAAAGAATTTTGGCATAAACCCGATATCTTGCTGATCAGGCAAAGATACCAATAAGTAACCTTTTCTACTAGTAGATGGATGAATCCCCCACCGGTCATCACCCTGGCCACATAAGGACCTTGTGCTGGACCGCCACCCGGCCTCTTACGCGTTGATGGACTGCCACCCAGCCACTTACACTTTGATAGACCGTACCCCGGCCTGTCGCTTATGCCGACTCAATTAGATGGACTTACTTCCCGGACGTTGGGCAAGTAATCAAATTGTTTCCTCAAAACAGCAACCATGTTGCGAATGTAAAATACACCACAGAGCCGGATCCCCCAGGTTTTGAGCGAGTATTTAAATCTCCTTTAAAAGGAAGATCTTAAATATAAAAATGAGTTTTGGGGTCCACTCTAACTTTAAAAATTATTTTGAAGACTCGAAAACATTTTAAAGAATGTTTGGAGTACTGCTGATTTATTAAAATAAATCAGTCCCAATATATTTAGAAAATATCTGAATATTATTATTTAAATAATATTCTCATAAAGAATAATCTTTATAAAAATAATTGAAGTAGAAGTTTTAAAACTCATACTTGAAATGGATATTAAATAACCAAAGATATACTTATACGAAAGTATAATCTTTATTTGAATAATCGAAAATAAGTTTGATTATCGAAACATTATTCTTTAATAAAATAAAGAATATTATTAAATAATTAGCGGAGTCATAATACCTCGAATGAATATTATAAATAATATTCATTAAATAAAATAAACGGAGTCATACATCCTCAAAGGAATATCCAATTAATAATCATTAAATAGAATAAACAGAGTCATAAGTCCTCGAATGAATATTCACATAATATTCATTAAATAAAATAAAGTTATAGAATAAACCTTATTCGATCAATAGTTTTGAAAACTATATCCATATATATATATATATAAATATATATATATAATATACTCGGGAATATCGACTCTCGGTTTAGAAATATGTTCACCTTGGGGTCCCCTTTTCTAAGGGTATATGCAAATTACCGCTTATCTCTAGCATAGGTATTATGCAACTAATAAGCATTTGAACCAACATATATATATCAAGATTACGAAATAGACATGCATATATACCATGTCACATGCTCCAATATATAGCAAGAATTTGCTAATAACAATCATGCATTTATCACAAGATAATGCATATACAGATATACATCACAACAACAGTATAACGGGTAGAAAACTTGCCTGAGTGCTCCCGGATAGACTTAAGCTTAGAGTGGGTCCGATAACCTATGAACAACAACATAAGTCGGAATTAAACCCCGGTCGCTTAAGAAACTAGACTTTAACCATTTAGAGTCCTAACGTTCGCTTTCGCGCTTAACGATTCACTTAAGTCACTCGAGTATCCTCGGCTCCACCATTTTTAATAAATTAACCATTAAGGGTTTTAAGGCGATTCTTTCGCAAGTACCTTACCAACTGCCTAATCCACTTTACATAATTGTTTCATATTCCAATTAGTCATTTAAGGGCCTTAACCAAGGTTTCAAAGTAAGGCGAGGGGTAAGGGTTCGTTCGCGAAATGTCGTTACTTAAAACGGCCGTTTCTCCTAAACCGTTCATCGGAATCAAACGAAACACATATCAAAACGAAGCTCGTAACATGAACTATCTAAAAATGGAAATGGTCAAAACCTAGCAGTGAGTTCAAGGGTTCTGATGTTAAGAACAAAAACAGTCTATGGTAAATCGGGCATTACGACGGCTATGTTTACGCGATTTCCCAAATTTAAACCATTCCAAAACAACCACCAATCAAAACTCCATCCATCCTACATCATAACAGCCCCAACAACTCCACATTAACAATTTATACTTATTCCCCACATGAACTAAAAGCTTTACTTAGGTTCCTTAACTAATTATCAAGATTTACAACCCCAAAAATACCACAAAACCAACTAATCTCTACAAACTCAACCAAACTTTAAACAATCAAGCATCATGCTTCACATATGCTATATCAATCATATTCATTCCTAATTACTCAAAACTAAAGCTAGGGTTTGGAGTTTATACCTTCCTTGGAGAGTGGAGAATCAAGAGAATGGCTTGGAATCACCCTTAAAGTCCTTATCCAAGCTTAAACTAAACAAAACTTCAAGAACAAAAATTTTAGTTCTTGAAAAACACTATTCACCATCTTCTTCCATGATTTATTGGAAGAGATTGTGAAGGAATTAGAAGCTTAAACTAATGGGATAGCTATATCTATGTATAAGGAACCTTAGATAATTACCTCGTGATTTAACAAAGCTTGGATCTTGGTTTTGGATTTTTCTTTCCTTTGAAAATGGCAAAAGCCGAGAGCTAGGAAGAAGGAAATGAAAAGTTTGTGTTTTTTTTTTGGTGAAAATGAAATGTTTGGCTTGGTTGGTTGATTATTGATTTGTTTTGTTTTTGGTTAATTACCTAATTAACCTTGATTTTGTGTGGTTATAATTCAACCACACTTCCTTCCCTCCTATGTCATGCTTATGTCATCTTGTGGTGTCATCCTTCCCTCTTTGTCCTCTTCCCATTGGTTGGATGACATCATACCCTCTAATCTCTTTGATTAACTTCCTAATTGTTTGCCTAATGACCGCTGATCTGTTATACAGTTCGCTTAACTTTCGTTTTCGTTTATCGTTTGAGGGATCATACCCGGGACCTTATTACTTGGGTTTCCTTAACCTTTCTCAATACATTATATTCCTTTTATGATCCTCTCTTATAATCATTTAATTTAAATCCTTTTTATCCTGTTACCTTATACTCAATTCTTTCCGTATCTAGTGGATTTCCGGGAAAAATCAAAGTGTTCGGAATTGGATTCTGACGATCTTTACATACATTTATATACCATATAGAGTACTAATAATATCCCAGAAGACCAATAACAGAACCCCTACATAGTGTGACATGAAAAGTTTTCTCATTCAGCAAAAACACTATTCATAAGGGTTTCAAAAATTTCCAAAAAAAATTGGGGTTATTACAGTATCCCCTCCTTAAAAGGATTCCGTCCCGGAATCAGATAGAAAATGAATAGGGATACTCTCTTAGCATTGCACTTTCTAACTCTCGAGTAAATTTTCCCACATTGTGGTCCCACCACCAAACTCTGCCTAGTTTGATAATCCTTCTCCTAAGCACTTGTTCCTTTTCACTCTATAACCCTTCCTGGTTGCTCCATATAGGTTACGTCGGGTTGCATGTCTATGCGCTCATATGCCCCTATTTATCTGGCATCTGAATTACACTTCCTTAACATTGATACGTGAAACACGTTACGACCTGCTACATGTTCGGGGTTAGGGCTAGCTCATATGCTATCCTCCCAATACGTCTTAATATATCCACGGGTCCAACAATTCGAGGACTTAGCTTTCATTTCTTTCTGAACCTCATCCTTCCTTTCCAAGAAAATACCTATAACAACACTAGGTCCCCTACTTCCTATTCCTTGTCCTTTCGTGTCAAATCAACATACTTCTTATGTCCATCTTGGGCTACTACCAGCCGTCCTCTAATTAGGTCTATTATATCCTTGGTCCTTTGGACTACTGCGGGTCCGAGCATCTTGCGCTCTACAACTTCATCCTAATATAAGGGGGATCGACATTGTCTTCCCTCAAAAATCTCATAAGACAACATCTTGATACCTGACATACGATTTATTATCGTGAGAAAACTCAATCCGCGTTAAGTGATCATTCCTATTTCTTTCAAGTCTATTGCACAGATTCTCATTATAGCTTCTAGCATTATAGCTTTTGCTTCTCACTACCCATCCTTTTCCAGTTCGTAGTCGTTACTATCTTCCGTACATAATATTATACTGGTTACACTTTTGCTCGTTAGCGTTCTATAACCTTTTAATAACCACGTCAACCTTAGTATCACGAATGTGTTTCCATTCCGAATACTACCACAACTTTATTACTCCTTTTTCAGCTGTTTCTATTTTCCAAAATTTGATCAATCATATAGAAGTAAAGGAATTTGTTGAGAGATCACTATGATCATGAACACTTGTTATATCGCATAGTTAGTACAGAAGGTGGCCAGCCTTTAGTATTTGACAAGCAATTAAATAATAGCTGGTATCCTACTCGGCTTCTATCACACAGATAGATAGTCATTCGGCAATACCTCCCCTTCTGGAAGGGTTGTTCTTCTCAGTTTATATGAAATGAAAAGAAGAGAAAAGAACGAACTGAAGAGAATTGTATATACGTAAAAAAAAAATTATTGCCATAAAATATCTGGCTTGGAATCTACCTCTGAACTATAGAGGTCTGTCATAGGAGAACAAAACATATATGTATTTATATCAACATCAAGTATTATAGCATCGTATTTCACATGCCTAAATATTTTTGCTATTCCGTCCATCATTCTATGGACCCAGGCTCTTCCTCGAGCTTACATACAATCACCTTTGAAACTCCCTCGATATCGAAAATCGAATCTGGGATCTCATTCTAGACATCATCGTTACTAGAATTCTATGCTTGCACCGCAACCTTCCTCATATAGTAATACGACTCTCTTTTCATAAGAGGGAATAAATATTCAATAGGTAGATACTCTACTTAATTAGTCTATCAATGATAACCTATACACTACCACGACCCGATTAGTGGTACCCAATCTCAACATCCATTCCAATACAACTCTCATGGTTGTAACCAACTCATTACTCGTAGAATCATTGCTGCATTACTATGGTCCACTACTGACCTACTATCGTCATTCATGTTCCATGAAATCTTAATATCTAACCATACGGAGTCCATACATGTCGTATAAAATTCTTCTAAGGAGTTAACATAATCACCATTCATAATTCATGAAGAACACTCCAAATTCTGACGTACTTTCATGACATGAAGCAGATAAAATTGCAGAAGAGTTTCAATCAAAGCAACGATAACAGGTTAATACCATTCTTAATCATATGCCTTAAATAGAAGACTTAACTCAAAGGTTCGTCTAGTCCTTTTTGAAATATGGTCCTGGCTTATCTCAAGATAGTACCTTCTGAGATAGATAGCCCGCTCATGGCGATTACACGAATTAAACCTTTACCAACTACTATTACGGTTGGGTATTGCACAGTCATCAGAAGGAATGTCAATGTTCCAAACCATAATACAACCTTCACAGCTTTAACCATCATCACTGTATTCCTTTGGCACAAGCGCCTATAATTTTCCTCTTACCTTTAAGGTGTCGGCCACCTCTTTGGCCTTTCCTGATAGTAAAATTCCTTTATAGTCAATGTCATTTTAACCACCTCCAAATAAATTTTCTACTTCATTTCAATCACTGCTTATGTGAAGATGTTTTCCTTAAAATCTGATGAGTAAAAAAAATCACCATTTTTCCATAAGTTATTGCCTCAGTCTTTAGAGGTTAATCACTGTCACGACTGACTCTCAATCATACTTAGAACATCTTTTATCTTAGGTCCTAATTGCCCTGAACAATTTCGACCTTTACTGGTTCGATCCATACTTTCTCGTGGTTTAACACGTGCCCCACTTGGCATCATTATAATTACGTCATATTTCCTTTATCAACATTTCTATTCTTGAGAATTTTGAGTATTAACTTTCTCCTTGTAAAACCTCTAAGGTTATCCTTGAATCGTTCCTCCTGTATTCCCTAAATACAGGGCATATCAAGATACCATTTATTAATACCAGAATCATTATTTATATACTTCTGAAAAATTTTCTCCACTGATTCTTAAAGGTTGTTATTACCTTAATCCTTTCCAATTCATACTGTCAAAACTCATACTATCCCTATTAAGGGTGAAATGCCAGCCTTTATGCATTCCCCTAGGATTCGTTTTAAGTTACCGATATTCTATCCTTAATTCCACCTTTAAAAAGTACATGCATCCTTCCATGGATAAATCAAGTCATATATCCCTGATAAGGGTGTCTTATTCAATCATTCCCACCTCGATAGTACATGTCTAATTTCACAATAACATCTGTATTCAAACTGAGGTCAACCCATATGGCCTTCAAAAGATAACAACGGTTATCCGCTTTTCTTGCCTAATTTGGTAACGATAACAAGGATGTTCTGGAAGATATTGGTCGTGTTCAACGTGAACTTCTTCTTAATAATTCCTTATTTACTTTTGTTGTTTATCTCAACAGTTACCTCAATATTGGGATATCTTTCATACCTGGCGTCTCCCTTTCTGGGTATAAAGCCACCGGTCTTACACTTCACATTCTTGAAGGTCACTTCCTTCATCCAATTTTCCTAATTTCTTACTTCCTTGTCTCCCCAGTCTATCCGCGTCTCATTATTTATCCTTCAATTTATCTCAAGGTTTCCTCAAATCCTCCCAACTTACAGGGGGTAAACTATATGTATCTCTTATGCCTTCAACCATCAATTTTAACTCATGGTGAATCATCCTCATCCTGACGATTACATACTTTTCTATTTCTATTGCTACGAGTCTTTAGGGTTTCCTCATACCCAACTCCCTTATCATTCCTCAAACTCTATTGCCGTTATACTCCTTTCCACTTCAATTTCTTTTTATTTTCCTTTCTCTTATCATTATTTCATGAACCAACACAACATAAGCATTGATTTCAAACATCCCGTCATTCTGGATTCGTGCCCTTAGAACGAATCTTGACAACTTTTACAACTTAGATTCACAATTCATCATACTCGTCTGCCTTTGTTCTGGCTCTAAAGCTTTTACACTATCTCCATAACCTTGGGAAGTACTTTCCTGAAAACAATTGACTGAACTTAAATCAGTTTATTATAATCTCTTGCTCCGTGCCTTCCATGGCCTTTCACCAGTGAGTGGTCTCTCTCTTAGGAGGGTAAGTGAATCTCACGACCCTATACATTACCACGACCCGATTAGTGGTACTGAATCTCAACATCCATTCCAATCCAACTCTTACGGTTGTAATCAGCTCATTACTCGCAGAATCACCGTTGCATTACTATGGTCCACTGTTGACCTACTGTAGTTATTCGTTTTCCTTGGAATCTTAATAGCTAACCATACGGAGTCCATACTTGTCGTATCGAATTTTTCTAAGGAGGTAACATAATCACCATTCATGATTCATGAAGAACATTTCCGAACTTGACATACATTTGACATGAAGCAAATAAAATTGCAGAAGAGTTTCAATAAAAGCAATGATAGCAGATTAATACCATTATTAACCATATGTCTTTATTGGGAGACATGCATCCTAAAGGTTCATTTAGTCATTTCATAACATGGTCCTGGCTTATCTCAAGATAGTACCTTCTAAGATAGGTAGCCCGCTCATGGCGATTACACGAATTAAACCTTTACCAAACTACTATTACGGTTGGGTATTGCACAGTCATCAGAAGGAATGTCAATTTTCCAAACCATAATACAACCTTCACGGCTTTAACCATCATCACTGTATTCCTCTGGCACGAGCGCCTATAATTGTCCTCTTATACTTAAAGTGTCGGCCATCTCTTTGGCTTTTCCTGATAGTAAAATTTCCTTACAATCAATGTCATTTTAACCACCTCCAACTAAATTTTCTACCTCATTTCAATCACTGCTTATGTGAAAATGCTTTTCTTAAGTCCTGGTGTGAAAAAAAATCGCCATTTTTCCATAAGTCATTGCCTTAGTCTTTAGATGTGAATATTGTCACGGCTGACTCTCGATCATACTTAGGACGTCTCTTATCTTGGGTCCTTCTTATTTTCACCAATCTCGACCCTTATTGGGACGATCTATACTTTCTTATGGTTCAACACGTGCCCCACCTAGCATTATTATAATTACGTCATATTTCCTTTATCAAAATTTGTATTCTTGAGAACTTTGAATATTACCTTTCTCCTTGTAAAACCTCTAAGGTCATCCTTAAATCCTTCATCAGGTACACCCTAGGCCCAGGGCATATCAAGATTCCATTTACTAATACCAGAATCATTGTCTATATACTTCTGAAAAATTTCTCCATTGATCCTTAAAGGTTGTTGTTACCTTAATCCTTTCCAATTCATACTGTCAAAACTCATACTGTCCCCATTAAGGGTGAAATGCCAACCTTTATGCATTCCCCTAGGATTCATCTTAAGTTACCGAGGTTCTATCCTTAATTCCACCTTTAAAAAGTTACATGCATCCTTTCATGGATAAATCAAGTCATATATCCTTGATAGATTATCTTATTTAATCATTCCCATCTCGATAGTCTATACCAAATTTCGCAATAGCATCCTTATTCAAAATGAGGTCAATCAATATGGCCTCCAAAAGATAACAACGGTTATCCGCTTTTCTTGCCTGATTTAGTAATGATAACAGGGATGTTCTGGAAGATATTGGTCATGTTCAACGTGAACTTCTTTTTACTAAATCCTCATTTACTTATGTTATTTATCTCAACAGCCACCCCAATGGTGGGACATCTTTTATACCTGGCGTCTCCTTTTCTAGGTATCAAGTCACATGTCTTACATACACTTCACATTCTTGAAGGTCACTTCCTTCATCCAATTTCCTAATTTCTTGCTTTCATGTCTCCTCAGTCCATCCGTGTTTCCTTAATCCATCGATCTATCTCAAAGTTTCATCGAATACTCTCAACTTCAAGGGGATTAACTATACGTATCACTTATGCCTTCAAACCTTAAATTTATCTCATGATCAGTCACCATCGCGCTGATGATGACACACTTCTCTATATTTATTGCAAGGGTTTCTTAGGGTTTCCCATACCTAACTCCCTTATCACTTCTCAACTCTATTTCCTTTATATCCCTTTATACTTCTTCCCTTTTCAGTCTTTTATTTTCGTTTCTATTACAATAATTACATGAACCAACACAACATAGGCATTGATTTCAAACATCCCGTCATTCTAGATTCGTGTCCTCAGAACAAATCTTGATAACTTTTACAACTTAGATTCATAATTTATCATACTCTTCTGTCTTTGTTCTGGCTCTAAAGCTTTTACACTACCTCCATAACCTTGGGAAGTACTTTCCCGAATACAATTGACTGAACTTTAATCAGTTTATTATAATCTCTGGCTCCGTGCCTTTCTTGGCCTTTCACCAGCAGATGGCCTCTCTCTTAGAAAGGTAAGTGGAAAAATAGTCCTTTGCACTTTGTCAATCATTTAGAATCTCAAATGATTCCTCTATTTCCTTTAGCCAGGCTCTTGCCTTGACTGGGTCAACTTGTTCCTTGGAACTCTGAGAGCTTAGTGACTTAAAGGTCCTGAAAGAATTTCACACCGCATTGTTTCCTCAGGGTGGTGTTTGGGAATAAAAGTATAATTTTTTGTTTAGGAAGGTCCATGAATTGCCCCATAGGAGTACCATCCCGGTTCTCCCTATCTTGCTCGACTTCTGTTTTCTCAGTATGAAATATTTCATCCTTCTCCCATAATCAGGGTTATCTTATACGTTAAAATCCTTGTTTTCCATTTCATTATGTTATGGGTTCTTTCTTTCTTGATGGCGACCTTCCTGACTATCACATTCAGGGTTTGCCCTAAATCTTATTCCCCGAACTATGGCTTTCATCTAATATCTCGTCCTTAAGCTCTTGAACGTTTGGAGCCCAAATTCTGTAGGAATACCTCATTATTCCCTTATCATCTTTCTTAGTATTAATCTCTTCTCTATTTGTTGGCTCTCTGCCTTCATTCATCACTTTTTCTTGGCACAATATGATCTTTTCCAATAATTCGAGCTGTATTGCAATCTCAAACAGCTTTACCAGCTCCAGTTACCTTCTCTTCTATTTCCATTTTCTCAAAATCTCTTATCAACTCTCCCAATGACATTTTCATCTTGAGTCTCTCTTTTATACTTAGAGCATTAGCCACCATTTTGGCTTTCCCTGGATGATAAAGAATCTCATAATCGTAATCCTTGATTAGCTCTAACCACCTCCTCTGGCGCATGTTGAGCTCTTTCTGCATGAAAATGCACTAGTGCACTTATGGCTTGTGTAAATCTCGCACTTCTCTCCATACAAGTAGTGCCTCCAATCTTTAGGGCAAAACTATTGCCACGAGCCCAAGCTCATGGGTGGAAATATCGAATTTTATATTCCCTTTATTGTCTTGACGCGTACGTGATTACCTTGTTGTGCTGTATAAGAAGCACCCTAATTCCTTATGCGAAGCGTCACTACAGATCACAAAATCTCCTTTTCCATCCGGCAACGCCAACATAGGGGCCGTCACCAATCTTTGCTTCAGTTCTTAAAAGCTGTTCTCGCATTTCTATGCCCATTCGAACTTCTCAATCTTACGAGTAAGCCGCTTTAAAGGGGCTACTAACTTTACCAACTTGAACGAACCTCCGGTAGTGACCGGCCAATCCTACCTCTGGTAGTCGCCCTAACCCTGGTCATCAATTCCTCAGTGGTCCTTTATTCATTCTTGTCAGGATCCTCCATGGGATTCTTCTCAGCAACAATCCCTTCTAGGACAACATCCTCAACTGCTACATCCTCAATATGAAAATCATCTGGTCCCGCGTTAGGACGCTCTATCGGATCCACAATTTGATCTCCAATAAGTAATAAAACATCATCGCGTTGTTGCTCCTGAACCTCAGGGTTCAGAGTCCCGCTACCATATACGATAATGAACTACGCTTCTATCACGATATTTATAAGGGTTCCCAAAAGGGTTTTAACTGTCAGTACTATGTTACGTAGTCCGACTATGAACTTGGCAAGAGTTCTTATTATCTTAGTGAACTTATTATTTTAACGTCACATCATCTCTGAGGTTATAACGCTTAGCTCTGATACCAATCCTGTAACACCCCCAAATCAGGGGTCGGGGATCCGGGTTGTCACGAGTTCTATTTCCCTTAATAATACTTAATCTTAATAATCAACCAACTATTGCGTACTGTGACCCCACAATATACACACACACCACAAGTTATAGTCTCAGAGATGAATATCCAAAAATAACACAAGTCATTTTATTCCACAATTATAAGCCATTACACCTCAAAAGGGTTTCTGAATAAATTTATATATTCTTTGCCATTATTACAATTCATAAATATATATAAGTCTGGTACATCAAAAGTTAAAAGCCTAGCTTATTGGTAGTTCCTACCTCAGCCACAACGACATCAATGCCTACAGGAAACTGCGGAACGTTTCCTATCCGCTCATGAATTGGGAGCTTGGTCCTGTTCATCTTGTCTATCTGTTGTTGTGTGATGAAAGAAGAAGGAAAGGGTGAGCAACAAGCCCACCGAAATAATATGTATAATAATTTACAATATATGAGCATTCTCATAGTACTCATGAAAGTCTTGGTCAAGAAGAAATGAACCAAGTTTAAAATCTTAACGCGACCAAGTCGCAAAATATTCAGTATATATGTATATATACTTTTCAAAATCTTGGAAGTCCTCTTCCATGCATAATATACACAGAGTTCCAGTTTATAACTGTATAAAAATATCGTTGCAAGGTGATCTCATATATCTAACCTTGTCTCAACATTTTTCTGAAAATCTTTGTCATGCATAAGATAATCATTAACCAGATATAAGTTGAAAAGATGAAGTTACAAGATACTCCAATATACTTATATCTTTTCCGAATACTACTTGAACTACCACCGTTCAAGGTATAATCAGTTTCAAAAGTTCATCAAATAGATGAGACTACAAGATAAGACTTGAATAAATTTAATCTTTAAAATATCATTATAAAGAATGAAGTTACGAGATACTTCATTAAGTCCCAATATATATATACACCTATATATATATACATTTCATACACTCCTTGAAAACCTCTGTTATGAAAACTATAAATAGAGTTGCAATATCCAATGAATTTGGAAAGGAGAAAACCTTGGCATAAACTTGATATCTTACTGATCAAGAAAAGATACCAATTAACTCACCTTTTCTAATAGTAGATGGATGAATCCCCCACTGTCATCACCCTGGCCACATTAGGACCTTATGCTGGACTGCCACTCAGCCACTTACGCATTGATGGACTCCCACTGAGCCACTTACACTTTCATGGACGCCCACTGAGCCCATGTTGTTTATGCCGACTCAACTAGATGGACTTACTTCCGAAATGTTGGGCAAGTAATCAAAATGTTTTCTCAAAACAGCAACCTTGTTGCGTATATAAAATACACCACAGAGTCGGATCCCTCAGGTTTTGAGCGAGTATTTAAATCCTCTTCAAAAGGAAGATCTTAATTCTGAAAATGAGTTTTGGGATCCGCTCTAACTTTTAAAATCATTTTGAATACTCGAAAACTTTTTAAAGAATGTTTAGAGTAATGATGATTTAATAAAATAAATCAATCCTGATATATTAGGAAATATCTGAATATTATTATTTAAATAATATTCCCATAAGGATAATCTTTATGAAAATATTTGAAGTATAAGTTTTAAAACTCATACTTGAAATGAATAATAAATAACAAAAGATATACTTATACGAAAGTACGATCTATATTTGAATAATCGAAAATAAGTTTGATTATTATTCACACCATCGAATATACCTTATTCGATTAATAGTTATAGAAAAGTACATATATATAAATATATATATATATATATATATATATATTTATATATATATATACTCGGAAACATCGACTCCCGGTTTAGAGAAATGTTCACCTTCGGGTCCCTTATACTAAGGGTATACGCAACTACTGCTTATCTCTAGCATAGGTATTATGTAGTTTATAAGCATTTGAATTGACAATAGAATATCAAGATTATGAAACAGGCATGCATATATATCATATCAACATGCTCCAATATATCGCAAGATTTGCTAATAACAATCATGCATTTATCACAAGATAATGCATATACACATATACATCACAACAACAGTATTACGGGTAGAAAACTTGCCTGAGCGTTCCGGGGTAAACTTAAGCTTAGAGTGGGTCCAATAACCTATGAACAACAACATAAGTTGGAATTAAACCGCGGTCGCTTAAGAAACTAGACTTGAACCGATTGGACCCTAACGTTCGCTTTTGCGCTTAACAGTTCACATAAGTCGCTCGAGTAACCTCGGCTCCACCATTTTTATAAAATTAATGTTACGAATTTTAAGGCGACTCTTTCACGAATACTCTACCAACTTCCTAACTCACCTTACATAATTGTTTCGTAATCCAATTAGTCTTTTAAGGGCCTTAAACAAGGTCTCAAAGTAAAGCGAGGGGGTAAAGGTTCGTTCGTGAAACCCCGTAACTTAAAACGGTCGTTTCTCCTAAACCGTACATCGGATTCAAGCGAACCACATCCAAAACGAAGCTTACGACACAATCTAGCTAAAAATGGAAAATTT
Source organism: Apium graveolens (assembly GCF_009905375.1). Taxonomy (NCBI): domain Eukaryota; kingdom Viridiplantae; phylum Streptophyta; class Magnoliopsida; order Apiales; family Apiaceae; genus Apium; species Apium graveolens. Next base: position 89,814,463 of record NC_133648.1, read on the forward strand.
ACAGATCGGTCAGTGAGTTATCTGGTCCGAGATTCATGTACAACAATCTAAGGAAAACGGGCATTGCGACGGCTATGTTTACGAGTTTTCCAAGTTTATCACTACACCAAAACCTCACCAAACAACCCACAATTATTAACACATCAAAACCTCAACTAAATAATACTATAACAGTCCTTATTCTCCAGATTCTTCATCTCAACCAACCACAATCAAGTTCTATTAACTATAACAAGATTTATTCACCAAATCACTCCAAATTCAAATCAAACTACTATTAATCAAAGTTCATGCTTCTCATTTAGAAAACCAACCATCAAACTCACTAATGATCAAAGTAAAGGCCAGGGTTTGAAGTTTATACCTTCCTTGGGAGCTTTTAAGTTGCTAGGAAGCCTTAGGGAGCCTCCTACAAGCTTGATCTTTCCAAAGAAATCAAGAATACAAAGTTAGGCTTTGAAGTTTCTAAAAGTCCGATTAAAAGAACTGTAAAAATGAGGGTCTTACCCAGCTTATTTGGACGAGACATGTGAAGAAGAGTTGTAGGCCATCTCAATACCTTTCCAACGAGCTATATAACACAACATTTGAGTGAGTATTGAAGGAGATATGGCAGTTTGAAGTTGCTGAGTTTGTTTTCGCCGAGAGCTTCTTCTTGCAAGGTCAACTCTTCTCTTTTTGATTTATGTTATTTGCTTGGTTGATTCTTCTTTTTGTCTTGAAATTTGTTTTAACCTTTTTACCATGGTTAATTTTGTATGACCCAAAATCACCCAACAAACAAAACTCCTTTGTCATGCTTATGCAAGCAAGCTTGTGTCATGTGATGACATCATCATCCACTACCTTTTTGATTAATCCCTTAATTACTTGGCTAATGACCGCTGATCTGTTATACGGTTCGCTTATCTTTCGTTTTTGTTCTTCATTTGAGGGATCATATCCGAGATCTTATTACTTGGGTTCCCTTAAACCTTTCTCAATATTTTATATTCCTTTTATGATCCTCTCTTATAATCCTTGAATTTAAATCTTTTTATTCATGTTACGTTATACTCAATTCTTTCGGTATCTGGTGGATTTTCGGGAAAAATCAAAGCGTTCGAATTTTGATTCTGACGATCTTTACATACACTCATTTACTTTATGGAATACTAATACGATCTTAGAATTTCCATAACAGTACTCCTATATAGCGTGGTCTGATAATTTTCCTTAATCAGTATCATCAGCAAAAAGTTACTATTCATCAGTGTTTCAAAAATTCCAAAATTGGGGTTATTACAAGTCATTCTTAAGGAGGTCAGCAGTGGTGCAATGGGAGTTCACAATTCCCGATCCTTGTCTGAGACAAGTTGCCTGTCATCAAGAGATGACTCATCCAGAGTTAGAATCTCTGGGAGGAGCACTGGGGCCATCATATTTGGCATCTGATCCCCAGCTTCCCCTTATATATGTGAAGATACATTCCCCTTAGGCTTACTAGTTAAATCTAGTTCATCGCCAGTGGGTTGCCGATTTGCGCCTATGTCGGATCCACTATCCGCAGATGCATCCAGGTTTATTAGTCCTGGGGAGGTAAGTGTTGTGCTAGGTTTGGCAGCATTTACAACACTCTCTCCTAACACCTGTAAAGGTAGTTGATCCATTGAAGGACCTTTAACAGGATATTCCAACCATAAAATGGTTGTATGCCCTGTTTCCGTCAATACTTCCTCACCAAATAGAACTCTTCTAATTGACTTATTTAATACTTCAAGAGCTTGGATATTGGATAGTGTGTTTAACTCATTACAGGATGCCGTGGCGGACGAGCGAATTTCAATAGATCTACCTTGTTGAGAAGATAGATCTAGTAACTGTTTAGTTTCCTTTTTAGCTAGAGAATCCTTTTAAGAAGATACCTAGAGGTTTACAGTTGTCTCAGGAAATTCACTTCTTTGCTTCAAAGGAGACAAAGCTGTGGGTTCTCTCAAAGTACCTTCTTTATTTGCTGCATCTAGTGCAGTTTCTCCCACTATATGCATGGGGTCCTTATACTCCAGGGTTTGAGCTAGTAGAGTTGAAGGTGTTTGATTGGGCTCTAGAGGGTGGTTATGAACTTATGGTATGCCGAATTCACTCCCTCTCCTATCTACTTCTTCAATAAGTAGCTGTGTGTGATGTGGGTCAAGATGTAGTTGATCTATACTAATGAAATCAGAACATGCTTCAAAAGTATTACTCATAGCAGAAGTACCCATACTTGAGAAAGCTGGCATGTAGATAGATGTATTAGAGTGAGTAGACTCAGCAGCTTGAGGAGGTGGACTAGCAGCTTCAGGTTGAGGTTGTGGAGAATTTTCAGGTTCAGCTTCTTGCTCTGGTTTAACTTCAACCTCTGCTTGATCACCATGCTCAGGATTAGGTTGATCTGCTTCTGCATTCACATTTTCTTCAGGTTCATGAGCAATGTTTTCATGTGGTTCATGTTCAGCTTGAGGTTCATCATCAGCTTCTTCTTCTTCTTCATATTGAGCATTAATATTAGAAAATACATCTATCATGTGGTCTGTTAGGAAATCAACGTTTGTATTTGAATAGTTCCCTTTCTTGTGCAATTTGGTCACTATCAGTGGAGACAAGATAGGAGGATCTTCTAAAATGTCACTGTGAGTTGATGCCTTTTGAGTTTCTGACAGTTTTCCATTGAGCACAATATGAAGAAACCTTGCGTATAAGATAAAGTTTTGACGTTGAGATTGGTTTTCCAAAATGTGCTTCATGAATAACTGCACAAAGTTGATGCGAATATTATTTGCGACAGCAACCCCAACAACTTGATTGAAAATAGTCAGTCCATGGAATCCAGCAGTCTTGGGAGCCAAGCAGTGAGATAATATATTGAAGAACAGATTCCATTCCTTTGGAAGATAACTTTTGTTGAAGTGCTTTGGAAGGTCGTCATTCCCTGTCAATGTGCTCCCTATTGCTCTGAAAAACTGAGTAATTCCCAGTCTTCTGGAATGTCATCAAAATTATCATGAGGTAGCTGAAGATGTTCATTTAAATCGTCCTCTGTGATTCTGATTATATCATCACCAATTACAAAGGAAAAAGCCAATTGTTCATCATCAGAAGAATTTGTCGCTGTTGTATGCACATGCCTGAGAAGCTCAACATTCAATTTCACATTAGTAGATAATGCGAAGCGCACAATGGAATGTTCATTTAGAAAACGGATCCATGTCTCGAAATGTACCATTTTAACTGGATCACATTCAATAATAGAAACAAAATTTCTTTTTGGAATCTGAATATTATTCGCCATTTAAATGAAATGAGAATAAAATTTGGATTTAAAACAAATAAATGTGCCCTTCGAATTATAAGATAAAATAAATTGACCAATATATTTAAACACACTAATTATAGAAGTATTAAACAAACAAGACCTAGAAATTAAATTAAGATTAAATCAATTAACAAATTTTCCACTCAAAGCCTTAAACAGTCAAAAACTAAGTACTTCGATCTCCAAAAATACTCGGTGAAAGTAGATGATTTTGGTATCAATCGAATCCTTGTGATCTGGGCTTTCAAAAACTACAAAAACTATAAAATTCGGCAGAGTTTTGTTACTGATTTGATCAAAAAGAAATTAAGTCCTTCTCCTGTGATTTGAGTTGTGTGTATATACTAGAACAACTCGATCTGTGTGTATATATACTCGCAACACACAAAACAAATTTCACAAAGTTGCTGTGTGGCGATAACTTCCTGTGGCGACAACTTGGAATCCTTCTGTGGCGACATAGACTTCGTGGCGACACAGACTCTGTGGCGACACAGGAGAGTTGTACTTAGAGAATTTCTAAGGCTTTCTCTCTGTGGCGACACAGGAGAATTGTACTTCGAGAATTTCTAAGGCTTTCTCTCTGTGGCGACACAGACTCTGTAGCGACACAGGAGAGTTGTACTTAGAGAATTTCTAAGGCTTTCTCTCTGTGGCGACACAGACTCTGTGACGACATAGGAGAGTTATACTTAGAGAATTTCTAAGGCTTTCTCTCTGTGGTGACACAGACTCTGTGGCGACACAGGAGAGTTGTACTTTAGAAAAAATTCTAAGTCTAAAACTCCTGTTGCGACCCAACAACCTCTGTGCTACTGTAAATTATTTTAAACATCTTTTAAATATTGATCATTAAAAATAATGTTAAAAATAATAAATCACAATTATTTTTCACTACTTCTACAAATATTATCATTACATTGATAACACTATATTTTTGTGAAAAATAATTATGCTGCAACTTATAAAATTAATTTCAATGAACCCCTTTAAATAATAATTATTTAAAGTCCACTGAATTTAAATTAAATAGCTTTATCAATATGAATGTGCAAAAAGATATATATTTTAAGCAAGCACATAAATGATTGAGTTACGAGAAATAATTAATGGCATGTAAATTCAGATGTCCTTAAGATATTGAAATTAAATAACAAGTGAATTTAACCAGGATAAATTGTAGCTATTGACTTCTAAATTTAATTAAAAAGATTTAACATCCCAAGTTCACTAACCAATTTAGAGAAAGTGTTTTCATCAAGTGGTTTAGTGAAGATGTCTGCAATTTGATCCTCTGTGGATACAAAGTATAACTCCACAGTGTCATTTGTGATATGCTCTCTGATAAAGTGATACCTGATATCAATGTGCTTTGTTCTCGAGTGCTGAACTAAATTGTTTGAGATTGCTATTGCACTTGCATTGTCACAGAATATTTGGATCTTTGATACCAACAGACCATAATCCCGGAGTTGGTTCCTCATCCACAATATTTGAGCACAACAGCTTCCAGCAGTTATGTACTCAGCTTCAGCAGTTGATGTGGATACTGAGTGCTACTTCTTGCTATGCCAGGATACCAATCTTCTTCCAAGAAACTGACAGCTTTCTGATGTACTTTTCCGGTCAATCTTACAACCTGAAAAATCTGAATTTGTATAGCCAACTAGGTCAAAACCTATAACTTTAGGGTACCAAATTCCAAGATGTGGAGTTCCCTTAAGGTACCTAAATATTCTTTTAACAGCTATAAGATGAGATTCTTTTGGTTCAGCTTGAAATCTAGCGCATAAGCATGTTACAAACATAATATCTGGTCTACTTGCTGTGAGATAAAGTATTGAGCCTATCGTACCTCTGTAGCTTGTAATGTCAACTTTCTTACCAGTTTTGTCCTAATCAAGCTTGGAGGCTGTTGGCATGGGAGTCTTTGCTGGAGTTGAATCTTCCAGATTATACTTCTTGAGAAGTTCTTTGATATACTTGGATTGACAAATGAATATGCCATCTTTCCTTTGATTAAGTTGTAAACCAAGAAAGTAGTTCAACTCTCCCATCATACTCATCTCGTACTTACTCTACATTAGCTTAGAGAACCTCTTGCAAAGATCATCATTAGTAGATCCAAATATAATATCATCAACATATACTTGAACTAATATCATATCAGATTTATGCATTTTATGAAACAGGGTTTTATCTATGACACCTCTAGTAAAACCATTTTCAAGTAAAAACTCAGAGAGAGTGTCATACCATGCCCTTGGAGCTTGCTTAAGACCATAGAGAGCTTTGAATAGAAAGTATACAAAATCAGCCAAATTTGGATCTTCAAAACCTGGAGGTTGTTCCACATACACTTCTTCTTCTAGCTCTCCATTCAGGAATGCACTTTTCACGTCCATTTGATAAACTTTGAATTCTGAATGTGCCGCGAATGCCAGAAAATCCTGATTGCCTAAATTCTAGCCACTGGTGCATAGGTTTCATCATAATCTATACCCTCTTCTTGAAAGTAACCTTTAGCTACCAGTCTGGCTTTGTTTTTCATTACAATGTCGTCTTCATCTAGCTTGTTCCTGAATACCCATTTAGTGTTTATCACTTACTTGTCCTTTGGTCGGGGTACCAACTTCCATACATTCTGCCTCTCAAATTGATTGAGTTCTTCTTGCATAGCAATAACCCAATCTGGATCTTCCAGGGTCTCATCCACTTTCTTAGGTTCCATTTCTGAAAGAAATCCTGAAAAGTGATATTCATTCTGAGTGGCATGTCTAGTTCTTACTCTTATGTCAGGATCACCAATGATCAACTCAAAGGGACAATCTCTGTTCCAAACTCTTTGACGAGGCAAATATGATCTTGATGTTTCCCCTTGTTCAGTCTGATGTTGAGTGTGAACTGTAGATCCTCTTTCAGCTCCCCCTGAATTGCTGTTACCATGACTGGATGATTCTGATCTGTTTGTAGTGGTTCTTGATGGGGTTCCTGAATGATTAACATGGTCATTGCTTCCACCATTATCACCACTTGATCTTGAATCACCATTGCCATGTACTATAGACACAGTTCTAGCAATCTCAGGTTCTATTATATCCAAAGGATCATCTGATAGATTTTCAAATTCCAGAGATTCATAATCCTTTTCTCTTTGTAGGCTTGCCAACTTGGTGTCATCGAATGTTACATTAAGGCTTTCAATAACCTTCTGATCAATAATCATATAAACCCTATAAGCTTTAGATTCCAGAGAATAGCCAAGAAATATGCTTTCTTCTGCTTTAGCATCAAACTTTCCTAGATGTTCATTTCCTTCCTTCAGCACAAAGCATTTAGCACCAAACACATGAAAGTATTTCAGTGTAGGTTTCTTGTCAGCCATTATCTCATAAGGAGTCTTGTCATGATCTTTATTAATCAGGGTACGATTTTGAGTGTAACACGCTGTGTTGATAGCTTCAGCCCAGAAGTAAGTAGGAAGTCTTGATTCACTTAGCATAGTCCTTGCTGCTTCAACCAAGGTACGATTCTTCCTTTCTACTACTCTGTTTTATTGTGGAGTCCTTGGAGTTGAATACTGTCTCGAAATACCTTTCTCTGAACAAAATTCATTTAGAAATGCATTCTTGAATTATGTCCCATTATTTGATCTGATATTTCTAACAGGTAATTTCGCTTCCACCTCAATCTTCTTTATATGATCCAATATCAGCTGAGGTGCTTCATCCTTGGATTGTAAAAACAACACCCATGTGTATTTGGAGAAGTCATCGACCATCACTAAAGCATATATTTTCCTTGATAGTGATAATACGTTCACTGGACCAAATAAATCCACTGTGAATCAACTGAAGAGGTTCAGTTATACTTGTCATTTCCTTGTTTTTGTGTGATGCTTTCTTTGATTTCCCTTTTTCACATGCTTCACAGAGTCCTTCTTGACAGAATTCCATCTGTGGTAGTCCTCTCACTAGCTCGCTCTTGATCATAGAGTTCATTGTCTTGAAGTTCAAGTGCGAGAGCTTCTTGTGCCATAGCCAACTTAGTTCTGATGAAGCTTTGTTGTAGAAACATCTGATTACTCCATCACAGGTAGACTTCAAGTCAGCTACGTACTGATTACCTTTTCGTACTCCCTGTAAATCAAGCTTCTTATTTTTCCTGTGAGTGATCAAACATCTTTCTATTCTAAAATCAATATTGTATCCCCTGTCACAAAATTGACTTATGCTCAGAAGATTATGCTTTAATCCTTCCACAAGAGAGATGTTTTCAATGATAACATTGCCAATTTTCAAATTGCCATATCCCTTTGTAAATCCTTTGCTGTCATCTCCAAAGGTAACTATAGGTCCAGCTTTCTCAACCACTCCTGTGAGCAGGGACTTTTCTCCTGTCATGTGCCTAGAACACCCACTGTCCAGAATCCACATGATCTTTTCCTTTCTCACCTTACCCTGCAAACACAGATTGATTAAGAAGACTTTGGTGCCCAAGCTTTCTTGCGTCCTGAAGGTTTAGGGGTAGAAACAGTATCAACAAATGAAACCTTAACAGGCTTAGTTTTCACTTTACCTGACTCCTTCTCAGTGCTAGACTTAGAGACATAAGGTACTACAGTCTTAGCCTGTGTGTGCTCATTACCCATTTTTGTCTTAGTGTCAGTACAAGTGCTAGAAGTTACATGATAAGCTTTAAAATATTCAGACATGGTAATAAATGCACATGGCATACATCCAACTACACCATAGGGTTCATGAAAACTAGGCATGTTAGGCATGGCAGGCATACTGGAAGTTGCAATAGATTCTACTTTATCTTTAGTGCATGCATGTGTAAGGTGTGCAACATAATTGTAATTATTACAAAGCTTCCTAGATGCAGATGAGGAAGATGCAAAATCAGATTTCTTATTAACACCTACCTTCCCATTCCTGTTCTTCTTAGTCTTAACCTTAGCACTCTCACCAGTCTTAGGGTTGACTATTGGTTCTGGTTTCTTAAGTGTATCAGGTTCCTTTCTATCCACTTTAGTACCTAGGTCAGTTATGGAATTTTTGGAATTTTTGAAACACTGATGAATAGTAACTTTTTGCTGATGATGCTGATTAAGGAAAATTATCAGACCACGCTATATAGGAGTACTGTTATGGAAATTCTAAGATAGTATTAGTATTCCATAAAGAAAATGAGTGTATGTACAGATCGTCAGAATCAAAATTCGAACACTTTGATTTTTCCCGAAAATCCACCAGATACCGAAAGAATTGAGTATAAGGTAACATGATTAAAAAGATTTAAATTCAAGGATTATAAGAGATGATCATAAAAGGAATATAAAATATTGAGAAAGGTTTAGGGAAACCCAAGTAATAAGATCCCGGATATGATCCCTCAAACGACGAACGAGAACGAAAGTTACGCGAACCGTAAAACAAATACGCAACCAAGAGATAAGCTTGTACAAGATCCAAGGTATTATGACATCATCAAACCACAAGACAAAGACATGTGGCAAATAGATGACACAAGCAGGATGACATAAGCATGACAAGGGGTTTTGTTTTGTTGGTTGATTTTGGGCCATGTAAAATTTACCATGGTAAAAAGCTAAAATATTTGCCAAGACAAAAAGGAGAAGCAACCAAGCAAATATCATAAAACACAAAAATTAGAAGTTGACTTTTGCTTCCAAGAACAAAAGCTCTCGGCCAAAATAATACCGGCAACTTCAAACTGCCATATCTCCTTCAATACTCACTCAAATGTTGTGTTCTATAGCTCGTTGGAAAGGTATTGAGATGGCCTACAACTATTGTTCACAAGTCTCGTCCAAATAAAAAAGGTAAGACCCTAATTTTTACATTTCTTTCAATCAGACTTTTAGAAACTTCAAAACCTAACTTTGTGTTCTTGATTTCTTTGGAAAGATCAAGCTTGTAGGAGGTTAGATTAAGCCTCCCTAAGGCTTCCTAGCAACTTAACACCTACCAAGGAAGGTATAAAATTCAAACCCTAGCCTTTACTTTATTTGTTAGTAAGTTTAATGGTTGGTTTTGTGAAATGAGAAGCATGGATTGTGATTATTAGTAGTTTGGTTTGATTTGGAAGTGTTTTGGTAATTGAAGCTTGATTATAGTTCATAGGTCTTGATTGTGGTTCTTTGAGTTGAAAAACTTGGAGGTTATGGACTGATGTGGTATAGTTTAGGTGAAGTATTGTTTTATTGATGGTTATGAGTTGGTTGGTGGTTAATTGAAGTAGTTTAAACATTGGTAATCGCGTAAACATAGCCGTCGTAATACCCATTTTTATTTAACTGCTTGTTCTTAGTGTTCAGGACAGAAAACTCAACAATCAATCTGTAACATTGCCATGTTTAGCTAGAGCGTGTTGTAAGCTTCATTTTGATATATGGATCACTTGGTTCCAATTTACGGTTTAGGAGAAACGACCGTTTTAAGTAACAACATTTCGCGAACGAACCTTTACCCCTCGCTTTACTTTGAGACCTTGTTTAAGGCCCTTAAAAGACTAATTGGATTACGAAACAATTATGTAAGGTGTGTTAGGCAGTTGGTAGAGTATTCGTGAAAGAGTCGTCTTAAAATTCGTAACGGTTAATTTATTAAAATTGGTGGAGCCGATGATACGCAAGCGGTTAACGCAAATCGTTAAGCGTGTAAGCGACCGTAAGCGACCGTTAGGGTATGAGTGAGTTTTGACTAGTTTCTTAAGCGACCGTGGTCTAATTCTGGATTATTTTGGTGTTCATAGGTTACCGGACCCACTCTAAGCTTAAGTGTATCCCAGAACACTCAGGCAAGCTTTCTAGCCGTATAACTGTTGTTGTGATGTATATATATATGCATTATCTTGTATTAAGTGCATGATTATTATTAGAAAAGTCTTGCGATATATTGGAGCATGTTGATATGATATATACATGCCTGTTTCGTAATCTTGATATCTTGTTATCGATTCAATTGTTTATAAACTGCATAATACCTATGCTAGAGATAAGCAGTACTTGCGTATATCCTTAGTATAGGGGACCCAGAGTTGAACATTTTCCTAAACCGGGAGGCGATGTTCCCGAGTATATTATATATATATATAGTTTTCAAAACTATTAAACGAATAATGTTTATTCGATAGTTTTATATTATAGATGAATATTATTTTGAATATTCATTTGAGGACTTATGACCCCACTTATTTTATTTAATGAATATTATTTTGAATATTAATTCGAGGACTTATGACTTCGCTTATTTATTTAATGAATATTATTTTGAATATTCATTCGAGGACCTATGACTCCGCTTATTTTATTAATTAATATTCTTTATTTTATTAGAGAATAATGTTTCAATATTTGCCAAGTATTCGAAAAATAATTGATACTATCAAATTATTCTTACTTTAAATATTTCCAGAGATTATTTTCAAACTTTATCAATGTTAGATATATTTGATAATGTCATGGCTAATATAATTTATGTTTAGATTTCAGATCTTACTTAACAGGACAAATCAGTACTTAACTGTTGATCAGTACTTATACTGGAAGTCAGGACTTAAGGATATCAGTACTTATATTATCAGGAGATAATCATCAGAAGTTAGATATCAGAACTTAAGTGCTGAAGGATGATCAGAGAAGGACAGTAGCTGATTAAAGGAAAGAAGATCGAGATAAATATAAGAAGAGATATGCATGAAGAAGGAATTCCGTGAAGAATGGAATACTTGGAAGAAAAGATATCTGATTGATATATTTTAGGAAGCAGAATTATATTCCATATCAATTAGTGATTATCTTGTAACTGTGTAGTATATAAACACAGATATAGGGTTTACACTATAAGTGTTATCATATATTCAAGAAGATTATTCATTGTAACTCTAGCAGCTCTCGTGATATTTGTTCATCACTGAGAGGTAACAGTTCCATACTGTAACAGAGTTTATTGTTTCAATAAAGTTTGTTTTCTGTTACTTAATATATTAAAGTTCGATTTGATTGTATTATACACTGTATTCCCCCCTCTACAGTGTGTGTGTGACCTAACAAGTGGTATCAGAGCCAATCTGTTAACACATATACAGCTAAAGATCCAAACACAATCATGTCTGACACAGAAACTCCAACTAAGCCTACCAAAACTGAAAAACCTCCAAAGCCACAAATTCAAAGTCGGTATGAGACTATCAGGGTTCCCATACTGAGACCATCTGAATATCCCATATGGAAGGTAAGGATGACCATGTTCCCGGAAGCAACAGATCCAGAATACCTTGATAGAATCAAGTAAGGGCCTCACAAACCAACCAAGCTCGCTGTTGCAGTTGCAGGTGAAGCAGCAAAGACCGTACCAAAGGAGAAGAGTGATTATACTACTGAAGATATAGCATCAATTGCTACGGATGCCAAGGTACGACACCTACTGCATAGTGCTATTGATAATGTAATGTCAAACAGGGTAATCAACTGCAAGACTGCTAAGGAGATATGGGATGCTCTGGAAACAAGGTGTCAGGGAACTGACACAATTAAGAAGAACAGGAAGACAATACTCACTCAAGAGTATGAACACTTTGACTCAAAGGCTAATGAGTCATTGAATGATTTATATGATAGATTTGTCAAACTTTTGAATGATTTGTCATTGGTTGATAAAGAGTATGATCTTGAAGATTCAAACCTTAAGTTCCTGTTAGTTCTTCCTGAATGCTGGGATTTGAAGGCAACGACAATAAGAGACAACTACAATCTTGATGAAACAACTCTTGACGAAATCTATGCAATGCTCAAGACTCATGAGCTTGAGATGGAACAAAGAAGCAAGAGGAAAGGAGGAAAGTCAAGGACAGTTGCTCTTAAGACTGAAGAAGAATTCCCCAAAGCAACTTCCTCAAGGAAAGACAAGGGTAAAGCTCTTGTCATAAAGTCTGAAACTGAGTCATCAAGTTCTGAAAGTGATGATGACTCAGATTCTGAAAGCTTGCCTGAGACTGATGCTGATGAGGAGATGATGAAGTTGTGTGCTCTTATGGTGAAAGGAATCACAAAGATTGCATACAGGAAGTTCAGGAAGGGAAAGAAGTTTTCCAGGAAAAGCATAAGTTGTGATAAGAAGAATTTCAGAAGATCAGAAGGCAGAGGAGGAAAGTCTGACAGAGGAGATTATACCAATGTTAAATGCTATAACTGTGGTGAGAAAGGCCACATATCTCCTGATTGCAAGAAGGTAAAGGGTGACAAAGGCAAGGCTCTTGTCACAAAGCAGAAAAGCTGGACAGACACCTCAGACTCTGAAAGTGAGGAAAACTATGCATTGATGGCAAATGCTGATAAAGAAAGTGCTGAGAGCAGTTCTGAAGCTGCTGAAACAAAGGTACCTCAGACTACTTATGCTTTTCATACTGATGATATTAATGAGTTGAGAAGATATCTTAAAACCATGTTTGTTAGTTATAGAGATCAAACTTTAACATGTGAAAGATTAACTTCTGAAAATCTTGCATTTAAGAAAAGAAATGATTTCTTAGAAAAAGAGTTAGTCATGTTCCATCAAACTCAGAAGGATAGAGATGATGCTTTTTATGTTAGGGATGAAGTGCTAAAAATGAATGAATCTCTAAAAACTGAGTTAGAAAAGGAAAGAGAGATTATCAGGACTTGGACTAACTCTGGCAAAACAACTCAAAATTTGCTAAGTAGTGGAAACTGGAAAGAGGGCTTAGGTTATGGAGAAGATAAGAATGATAAAGGAACTGAAGAAATTAAGCATGTTGATAAGCAAAAGCCAAAGTTAAAACCTGTTAAGTTTGTAACTGTAAAGCCTGAAAATGAGAAATCAGAAGTTACAAAGGAGTTAACTTCTGACAAACTAAAACAGGAAAAGACAGCTGAAGTAAACATAGGCTTAATGACAAAGAAGCAGCTTAAGCATAAGCTGAAAGATGTTAAGAATGCAAACAAGGTAAAATCACCTAGGAAAAATAGGAATGGAAAGGAAGGTGTGAATAAAAGCAATAATTATAAACCTATTCCTGATGCTCCTAGGAAAACATGTCATAACTGTGGAAGTTCTAACCATCTGGCTTCTTTTTGCAGGAAGAATAAGAATATTAACTCCTTACCTTCAAAATCAGGAGTTAAGAGTCAGTCTATTAGATACAAACCACAAAATCCTTGTTTTCATTGTGGTAGTTTATGACATTCCATTTATACTTGTAAGGAATATCATAGTTTGTACTATAATTATTATCAAATAAAACCTTCTTTGAAGAAAGTTTCCATTGTTCCTTCTAGTGTAAATTCTGATTCAAAGTCTGATAGTGTAAGTTCTGATAAGAAAAATGTTAACATAAACTCTGATGGTAAATCCGCTGCAAATGTTAACAAACTTAATAAGGCCAAAGGTACCAAGCAAGCCTGGGTCCTTAAAACTAATAATTAGTGGTCTTTGTGAATGCAGGGCAACAGGAAAAATATTCTAGTTCTAGACAGTGGATGTTCAGGACATATGACTGGAAATAAGGCCCTGCTATCAGACTTTATGGAGAAAGCTGGCCCAAGTGTTTCTTATGGAGATGGCAATATTGGAAAAACATTGGGATATGGCAATATCAATCTTGGAAATGTCATAATTAAAGAAGTAGCTCTGGTCTCAGGACTTAAACACAACCTACTGAGTATAGGTCAAATCTGTGACAGAGGTTATCATGTTGATTTCTTTGAAGAACACTGTGAAATTGTGAGTAAATCTAAAGGCAAAGTTGTTCTGAAAGGATACAGGCGAGGTAACATTTATGAAGCTAAGCTTTCAACAAGTACTGATGGTTCTGCAATCTGTCTGATGAGTAGAGTATCAATTGAAGAAAGCTGGAATTTGCATAAGAAACTCTCTCATTTAAATTTCAACAATATAAATGAACTGTTCAAGAAAAATTTGGTGAGAGGACTGCCAAAGTCAGTATTTGCTCCTGATGGTCTTTGTGATTCCTGTCAGAAAGCCAAACAAAGAAAATCTTCATTCAAGAGCAATACTGAATCATCAATTCTTGAGCCTTATCATCTACTACATGTTGATCTATTTGGTCCAGTAAATGTCATGTCTATTGCAAAGAAGAAGTATGCGTTGGTCATAGTGGATGAGTTCACCAGATACATATGGGTGTATTTCTTGCACAAAAAAAGGGAAACTGCATCTATCTTGATTGATCATGTCAAACATCTGGATAAAATGGTCAAAGATTCTGTGAAAATTTTAAGGAGTGATAATGGCACTGAGTTCAAGAATTTGATAATGGAAGAGTTCTGCAAAAACTATGGAATAAAGCAGGAATTTTCTGCTCCTGGAACTCCACAGCAAAATGGAGTTGTTGAAAGGAAGAATAGAACTCTCATTGAAGCTGTACGTACAATGCTTGAAGAAGCAAAGCTTCCAACCTATTTCTGGGCTGAAGCTGTGCAGACTGCTTGTTTTACTCAAAATGCAACACTCATTAACAAGCATGGAAAAACACCATATGAGATGGTGAAGAAAAAGAAGTCAAATCTGAAATACTTTCATGTATTTGGATGCAAGTGTTTTGTTCTCAAGACTCATCCTGAACAGCTATCAAAGTTTGATCTAAAAGCTGATGAAGGAATCTTTGTTGGATATCCACTTTCCATAAAAGCCTTCAGAGTCTATAATTTGAGAACAAAAGTGGTCATGGAATCTATCAATGTCTCTTTTGATGACAAGAAGATTACTGGTCTTGAAGATTTCATTGACCATGATCAGCTGAGATTTGAAAATGAAGACTCAAATTCTGATACTGAAAATCCTGGCAGTCTAAGTCCTGATACTGTAAACTCTGATGGATTAAACTCTGATGTTATTGAAACTGTGGTGACTACGTCAAAGGAAGATGCACCTATGCAGGGGGAGCATACTCAAGATCCTACCACATCTGAAGAAACATCAGAACATGCATTTGGCTCTTCAAGTTCTGATTCGTCAAGTTCTGATAAGCCAAGTTCTGATAGTGCTGAAAATCTAAATACTGAAGAATCCAACTCAGAGAGCATAGTTTCAGGGGGAGCATCAGAAAATGAAAATGAAGATAGCATGGATCATGGGGGAGCATCCAGTTCTAGAGAAAACCTTCCATCTGCAAGGAAGTAGACAAAATCACATACACCTGATTTGATAATTGGAAATCCTGATGCAGTTTCAGAACTAGAACAGGTACTTCAAATGAATGTCTCTACAATTCTTTTCTCTCTCAGACTGAGCCAAAGAAAGTGGAAGAAGCTCTTCAAGATGCTGATTAGGTGCAAGCAATGCAGGAAGAGTTAAATGAATTTGAAAGAAACAAAGTCTGGACTCTAGTGCCAAGACCAAAGAATAGATCTGTTGTTGGTACAAAGTGGGTATTCAGAAACAAAACTGACAGTGATGGCATAATTACAAGGAATAAGGCAAGGCTGGTTGCAAAAGGATATTCTCAACAGGAGGGAATTGATTATGATGAAACATTTGCACCAGTTGTTAGGTTAGAAGCCATAAGGATATTTTTGGCTTATGCTGCTCACAAAAAGTTTACTGTCTTTCAAATGGATGTGAAAAGTGCTTTTCTTAATGGAGAATTGGAGGAGGAGGTATATGTTGAACAACCTCCAGGCTTTGTAGATACCAAACATCCAGATTATGTCTACAGGCTTGATAAAGCACTTTATGGACTTAAGCAAGCTCCTAGAGCATGGTATGAGACTTTAGCTCAGTTTCTTCTGGAAAGTGGATTCAACAGAGGAATAATAGATAAAACACTGTTCTACCTCAACCATGGAAAGGACTTACTTCTGGTTCAGATTTATGTTGATGATATCATTTTTGGGTCTACAAATGACAAACTTTGCAAGAAGTTTGCCAAACTAATGCAGTCAAGATATCAGATGAGTATGATGGGGGAACTTAGCTATTTTCTGGGCCTTCAAGTCAAGCAGAATGAAGAAGGCACTTTTATTTGTCAAACCAAGTACACCAGAAACTTGCTGAAGAAATTTGGAATGCAAGATTGTTCAAGTGCATCCACTCCAATGGCCACTGCAGTAAAAATGGATAAGGATACCGGTAAATCAGTAGATATACTGACTACAGAGGTATGATTGGCTCTCTACTCTATCTAACTGCTAGTAGACCTGATATCATGTATGCTACCTGTCTTTATGCAAGATTTCAAGCAGATCCAAGAGAACCTCACTTAACAGCTGTGAAAAGAATCTTTAAGTATCTTAAAGAAACAGCTGCTCTGGGATTATGGTATCCTAGAGAATCAGATTTTAAACTAATAGGTTACTCAGATGCAGATTTTGCAGGTTGCAAAATTGACAGGAAAAGCACAAGTGGAAGCTGCCAATTTCTTGGAGGCAGATTGGTTTCTTGGTACAGCAAGAAACAAAAGTCAATTTCCACATCAACTGCAGAAGCAGAGTATATTGCTGCAGGAAGCTGTTGTGCACAGATTCTTTGGATGAAGAATCAGTTACTGGACTATGGGTTAACATATTTCAAAATCCCTATTTACTGTGATAATCAAAGTGCTATTGCTATGACAGGTAATCCAGTTCAACACTCTATGACAAAGCACATCAGCATCAGGTACCACTTCATAAGGGAACATGTGGATGAAGGTACAGTGGAATTGCACTTTATTCCAACAGATCAACAACTAGCAGATATCTTCATAAAACCACTATGTGAAGCCACTTTTACAAGATTGGTAAACGAACTTGGAATGGTTTCAGGTTCTTTTTCTAAATCTGTCTAGTTTTGTTCTGATGCATCAGACTTTATGATCAGTATTTACAGAGTGTAATCTCTTTGTTTATTTTGTGCTTAATTGAAATACACGTTTAAGTACTGATTGTTGTCTGATATATGTTTCTAAACTCTGATAAGTGATATGTCTGTTCAAGTAACTATTCAATCCTATGAGGATAACTGTGCTAGATACTGACCTAGTAGTCTTCAATAAACAAATGATTCCATGTAAGAAGTAACTATTTCAGTGGAAATCTTATGACACTAGCAAATTCTGATAATTGAGCTTAGTTGAGTTTACTTTGTTTATCTTATTACTAAGTCACAAATTAGAATAATGCTACTCATCTGTTAAGTTCTGATACTAGTAAAACTGCTGAATGTACTAAGTGCTGATAAACCTCACTTATCAAAAGAAAAAGCAAAAAAATCAAAGAATAAAATCAGGTACTCCTATGAGATCTAGAGTAAAAATGTGGAAGGGACGACCCAAGTGCATTGCTGGTATTTAGTAAATATGCATTAGAAAAGCAAATTTTCTTGGTGACTTTTCACACTCTATGATTACTGGAGAAATACTCTGATAATAGCATAAATTCTGATAAGCAGTCGTGACTCACTTACACTGAGAAGCCACTGTAAAATAGAATTTTAAAAGATGCATAAAATTAGCACAAAACAGTTGAGGTGGACTCAAGCATGAACTCATTCATCAGTAGGTTTCAGGACAATGACAGCTCTTTAGCAAAATTTTAGTTATGCCTTATTTCTAAGATGTACTGAAGTGAATCAGACTTTACTCTTTGTCTGTTATTTAGCTTAATGCACACACTAATCACTCCATCTGAATGATGAAAATTTCTGTGGAGGTCTATGTTATTTTAGATAAACAATCATTGCGTCATTATTGCACAAATTCTGAGGACAAGCTCTGGTTGCATATTCTGATGATTAAGTTCTGAAGAGTATAACTCAGAACTTGTATAAGGACTTACTAAGATAGACATTCCTTTTTCGAGTTAAGAAATTATGTTCTGATGACTGTTAAGTTCTGATATAAGTCTAAGTTCTGATATTACAGTCTAATGTTTTACTTGACTTATCTGTGAATAAAATATAATAACAGTCTCAGTTAATATTTGAATATGTTGAAGTGGAAGATTTATAGTCACTATGGTTAGGGTTAATGGTATTTGTACTTGAACAGTCCACTGTTACTTGTTTCTTGTGCGCTTTAAACCATGTTTCCTCTTTCCAATGAATGTTATTCTTTTTCAAAGTCTAGGGAGACGAGATAGAATTAATTCTACCTGTCAGCATTAAATACTTTTACGTCTCCTGGCATTCTCTTGCCTATATAAGCAGCCACTTCACATCAGCCTTCCCATCAAATTCTTTCTCACACACTTACCTTCATACTTTTTCTTTCAAAAACACAATGGTCAGATTCAACATGTTTTTGAACTACCAAAACTTCAATATGGAGCTAAGCTGTGCCGAATGGCAGCAGGAATGGCATGTCACAGCCATTCCTGAGGAGATATGGGACTCTGTCCCACAGGAGGTACTGACCCACCTCCTGTTCTTCTATATGGATTACCATCGCCATCTGGAGCGAATGGAGGAGGAAAGACTGGCAGCTCTTCGCCAGCAAGAGCGAATCATCAGACTCGCCATTCTGTTTGTCGAGAGTAGGAAGAAGAAGAAATGATTTAATCTTGTCTTCTTCCTGTTTTTCTTCATCATCAGCTTTGTCAGGCTTCTTAGCTAGGACTAAAGCTGTTGATGTTAGGTTTAGTAGCTTAGGGAAATCTTGTATAAGTACTGATGTAATTTCCATTTCATAAATGTATTCTCTTAATATATTAATGAAATTTGTTTTTGCTTCAAGATTTTGTCTCTAAGATATTTGGAAATGCATTGATAAATCCTGATTGATATTCTGATGACCATATAAATTCTGTTTTAATTTAAGTTCTAATTTTTTTATCAGCACTTACTCATCTAATTTATCTTGGTCATTTTTACGTGATTTACTTTCAGAATATTAATGATGCAGTGAAAATTAATTAACTCAGTGGGAACGGTTTCAATTTTGAATTAAAACCGTTTCACCTTGATTAATGGAATATCTGGGTAAATGGAACGATTTTTCCTTGAAAACAGGCAACTGGGTAAGTAATGATTCCTGTTTTCTCGAGCCCAGTAACTATCCGTTATTACTGCATGTCTGACAGGTGTCCAACGGTAACATTTTTGTTCAGAGTATAAGTACAACAGAGAGAGGATTTCTTTAATTCTTTATTTTCTTCGTATTTTTTCTCTTTACTTACTTTTACTCTCTTTCTTCTCACGTTGGTTTTTCATACAGACATCTTATCAAACACCTAACAGGCACTTTTGAATCTCAATTTTTCACATGGCACCTAAGGATTTAATCATTGATGGAGCTAAGTTTGTTCCAAACAACTATGCTGCAATTCTTGATCATGCTGAAGCTCCATCTGAATTGCATTTTGTGCAAGATCTTCTTGCACACAGTGAGATTGGGAATGCATTAACTCAGCCTGAAGTCTTTTCGAGTCAACAAGTTCTGATGTTTTGGCGGACTGGGCACTTTGATGATGGTGGTAAACATGGCACTCCCAGTATTGTTTTTGAAGTGGGTGATTCTTCTTATGCAGTCACTCCTGGTACAATACGCAAAGCTCTTCATCTCCCAGAAAATTGTACTTTTTCAATTCCAGAGGAATCAACACTTCAAGAGTTAATGGCTGATTTGGGATATGAAAAGAGTTTGGCAAAGCTTGGGCAGTTAAAAAGGGCTAATATCAGAAGAGAATGGAGTTTCTTCTTTGACTGCATCACCAAAGCTTTTGGGAACAAATGTTCGAATTTTGATGTTATCCCAATTCTGAGTCAGCACATAGGGTATGCTATTATCCATCAAACTCATTTTGATTTTGCAACTGGAATAATTGGTTTTATTGGGGATAGGATGACAGAGGATAGAAATATTGTCTATTTTGCTAGATTCTGTCAACTTATATATACTTTTTGTATTGATGAACCTCAATTAGTCAGTTCCTCAACCCCACCTTTTAGAGTTGCAAAACGATATTTTAATGATCTGGTAAATGCTGATACCAAAAAAAAAAAGTGGTTAGACCATTACAGATTCCTCAGTCTGTAAAACAGATCCTAGTAAATGCTGATCCTGATACTTATAGATCTGTTTACTCTGATGTCCAACCAACCACAAACACCCAAAAACCATCATTCTCAGCACCTACCACTCATACTACTCAACCTACCCTCAGGACTTATCTCAAATCCTATCTCTCCACTTCACAGACTGTTCAACCCTCATTCTCCAAGCCAAAGAGGACAAAAATTATTCCTCAAACACCTCAAAAGAGAAGGAGGACTGTACTGAGAGATGAATCTGATACTGAGGAACAGGTTTCTTCTTCAGAACCTGTTGTAGGTGAAGCTGAGAAAGTGACTTCTCAGAAGGATTCTGGAATTGGGGGATCTAGGCTTCTCAAACGGCTTAGAAGAATGACAGTTCCTGAAACTCCCAAGGAATCCAAATCAACAAAGAGATACAAGAAACAGAGGGCAAAAAGGCCAGTTTCAGATGATAAAGAGGAAGCAGCTAAGGAAAGGGATCAGGAATCTCTGATCTCACAAGACAAGGAATTTGCTTCAGTCACTTCTTCTCCATCAACTCCATCTCAGGAAGCTGTTTCTGAAAAGGCTAACACACCTTCTGTATCTTCTGTTGATCCAGGCACAAGTGCTGATATTGATCTTCAAAACTTGGTTGTGCCTGCAGTACTTCTCTTAGAAGCTCCAACAGCTTATATTCCTTCCACAACACCTGTTACTGATGCTGTTCAAACTCCAGAGTTATCAACAACACCTTCTCTGCATCAAGATGCTGATGATCAGAATTTAGGTGAGCATCAGGATATGGCTGTTGATCAGAACTTAGAACAAGATCAACAATTAGAGGATGCTGAAGCCTCCATTGCTACTCACACTGTTGTCTTATCAGAAGATACTGATTCTTTAAGTTCTGATGCTGCAAATGCTGGAGATACTGGTGATGCTGCTCCAACTGTAGATGATGATGAAGCAGGTCCTTCAGGACATACTCCTCAACAGACTCTTCCTAAGTCTGAACTGGTTGAGAAGTTTGTTACCGGAGAAGCACCAGTACCTTGGAGTGAAACTCCTGCAGGTCAGGAGTGGACTAAGGAATGGAACTCAGTTTCATGTGTTCCAACTGACAAGCATCTTGCTGAGCACTTGACTAAAGCTGATGAAATGTTAAATTCTGATGATTTCAAAACTCAGCTTAGAGTCACTGCATTGAGTACTAAACATTTACAAGGTCTTCATTCAACTACTCATGCAGAGCTACACAAGATTTAGGAGAACTTTATCAAACAGGAACAAGTTTGGAAAATTGATAAGAAAAAGTTCTTCCAACCTACCATTGACAGGATTGCTTATATTGAGAAGACTCAAGATCATCAACAAGCTCATATTGATGAAATTCTGAAAAATCAAGCTTCTCAGCAATCACAACTAACTGAAATCCAATCCTCAGTGGAATTGCTTATCTCTCTTCTACTACCTGCTGATGCCAAAAAGGGGGAGAAAGTGATTAAGTCCAAATGCAAGACTGACAAGACACTGACAGGAAAGGATAATGAAAAAGATGATCAAGGAAGCTCTGGAATGGGTAGAGGTCATAGTCAAGGTAGAGGATTCACATCAAGACAAGCTAGTCACAGGACAAGTTCTGATACTGGGAAAAGAATAAGTTCTGCTGCTGGTAAAAGGATAAGTTCTGATGAACTTTTAGATCTTGATGAGGAAATGTCAAGACAGTTATTTCTTCAGGAAAATCCAGGAATGGACTTGGAAAGTTTAAAGGAAGAAGAAGCCAGACTTAAATCAGAGAAAGTCACATCTAAATCTGAAGCTTCTGGTAAAAAGCCACTTCCAAAACTCAAAGGCATTGTGATCAAAGAAAGGACACATACTGAAACAACATTGGCTAGATCACAACCACAGATAGATCCAAGATCCAAGGGTAAAGAAAAGGTTGGTGAACCTATCAAGGTTTATGTACCTCCTGAGGATGAAGAAATTACTGATGAAAAGGATGATCTTGCTCTGACTTCAAGAAAAGTTCTTAAAACAATCTCTGACATGGCTCAAGTTGTTCAGAGTCAAGAAATTGTAAGTTCTGATATTCAGAAGAAGCAAGTAACCTCTGACATAGCTCAAGTTAACTTGATATTAGAAGATAGATCAAAGACACTCCTACCAGGATTCACTAAAGCAAAACAGACTCAACCTTTGAAGACTACTGCAAGTGGTTTTGAAGCTAGAGTAGTTACTGGAAAGGAAGCAAGAGATAAAACTGGATTGGGAAGTGCTGATGAAAGAAGAGTACACAACACTACCAATGATCCAACTTCCTTGAGTGAACCAGGTATTGGAGCAACTCCTGAGAGATTGAATCAACTGGAATTTGTACAGATGGTTTACCATACCTACTTGAAAGAATACATCATGCTGTATTTCATGACGGATGGTAGGGTTTATCATATAAGACAAAATGCCATTCCATTGAAGTATTTTGAAGAATTGGAGCATGTACTTTTCTTAATTCAAGTGGATGACAGAATAACAGGGACTGCTGCAAACTACTTAAAAGAACAGATTCAGAGACAGAAAAGGCTTTATTATGTTAAGTCTGACAGCACATATATTCCAAAGTACAGAGATCATAATGGTGATATTGTTGATATGAAGCCTAATACTGCACAGATCAAAACATATCTTGGTATTAAGGGACTTGAATTCAATCTGGAGTCTGACAAAGCATATGTCATAAGACTAGATCAGGAGTTGAGAAAAGCAAAGATCAATGATCTCGGAGCTGCAATCTTTCAAACTGGTGAAGATACTGCAGAGCTTAAAGATGTCAAAAGGAGAATGATTGATGAACTCAGATATGCTGAGAAATGTTTGTTGAAGAACTATCTCAGAACAACTCCTGACATCAGAGAGATCAGATGATGAAGCCAAGTCAAAGATCTACAACTGCTTAAATTCTGATATTTGTACAGACTGAAGTTGTTATCAGAAGTTGAATATTGGTAAAGCTTTAAGGACTGTAAGTTGTAGTTATCTAGTCTAATTCTCATGCATTTGTACTTAATGTTTTTGACATCATCAAATATCTGTTAAACTTGTATATTATGCTAATTTACAAGTTGGGGGAGATTGTTAGATATATTTGATAATGTCATGGCTAATATAATTTATGTTTAGATTTCAGATCTTACTTAACAGGACAAATCAGTACTTAACTGTTGATCAGTACTTATACTGGAAGTCAGGACTTAAGGATATCAGTACTTATATTATCAGGAGATAATCATCAGAAGTTAGATATCAGAACTTAAGTGTTGAAGGATGATCAGAGAAGGACAGTAGCTGATTAAAGGAAAGAAGATCGAGATAAACATAAGAAGAGATATGCATGAAGAAGGAATTCCGTGAAGAATGGAATACTTGGAAGAAAAGATATCTGATTGATATATTTTAGGAAGCAGATTTATATTCCATATCAATTAGTGATTATCTTGTAACTGTGTAGTATATAAACACAGATATAGGGTTTACACTATAAGTGTTATCATATATTCAAGAAGATTATTCATTGTAACTCTAGCACCTCTCGTGATATTTGTTCATCACTGAGAGGTAACAGTTCCATACTGTAACAGAGTTTATTGTTTCAATAAAGTTTGTTTTCTGTTACTTAATATATTAAAGTTCGATTTGATTGTATTATACACTGTATTCCCCCCTCTACAGTGTGTGTGTGACCTAACAATCAAAACTATTTTTGGAAGGTTAGAGCGGATCCCAAAACTCGTTTTCAAATTTAAGATCTTCCTTTCGAAGGGGATTTAAATACTCGCTCAAAAATCTGAGGGATCCGGCTCTGTGATGTATTTTTAAATTCGCAACAAGGTTGCTGTTTTGATAAAAGAGTTTTTGATTACTTACCCAACACTCGGGAAGTAAAATTCTTGGAATAAGTTAATCTATTAACAGGCATCGCCTGGGAAATATCGGTGAGTTTTCCTTTCCAACTAGATACGACTTCTTAGTGGAGCCGTATCAACAAGTTTCTACTTGGGGAAAGGGGGGACGAGATTTATGTTTCAGAGTCATGGATTTCATCAGAACTAGGAGTGGCGTAAGTGGTCGAGTGGCGCCGGCCCGGCCTTATTATATTGGCCCAAATGGCCCGGAAGTTCCACTAAGACGGTCCATTCCTTAGGAGTCCAGTGTTCGGTTGACAAGTAAATCCGACTGTTCTTCTCTACATGTAGAAAATGGTGGGGTTGCACTACTGCGACTGATCATCGTGAGTGGTCTTCCTGGCACGGCAAACTCCCGTAATGAGTTCATCATCCAGTTGGATATTTCTACAACACTATCCAGAGCACTTCGATATAAAGGCTACCGTTGGGCGATCGTTGAGTGTTGGCAGGGTCGAGTTTTTAAAATGATTTTTTTATCAAATAAAGTATCTCGTAATTTCATTTCATTTTGATGATATTTCAGAGATTGACTCTATACAAGTTTTGTCTTGTAACTTCATCTGTGGGATGAACTATTTATACCTTGAACGGTGGTAGTTCAAGTAGTATTCGAAAACGATATAAGTATATTAGAGTATCTTGTAACCTCATCTTTTTAACTTATATCTAGTAAATGATTATCTTATTCATGACAAAGATTTTTAGAAAAACGTTGAGACAAGGTTAGATATATGAGATCACCTTGCAACGATATCTTTATACAGTTATAAATTGGAACTCTGTGTATATTATACATTTCAGAGGATTTCAAAGATTTTGAGAAGTATATATGTATATAAATACTGAATATTTTGCGATTTTGTCGCATTAAGATATCAAACTTGGTTCATTTCTGTTTGAACAAGACTTCCATGAGTACTATGAAGATGCTCATATATTGTTAATTATTATACATATTATTTTGGTGGGCTTATTGCTCACCCTTGCTTTCATCTTTCATCACACAACAACAGATATACAAGATGAACAGGACCAAGCTCCCAATTCGCGAGCGGATAGGAAACGTTCCACAGTTTCCTATTGGCGTTGATGCCGCTTTAGCCGAGGTATGAACTACCAATAGGCTAGGCTTTCAACTATTTATGTACCAGACTTATGTATATTATGAATTGTAATAATGGCAAAGAATATGTAAATTTATTCAGAAACCCTTTTGAGGTGTAATGACTAATAATTGTGGAATAAAATGACTTGTGTTATTTTTGGTATTCATCTCTGAGACTATAACTTGTGGTGGGTGTGTGTATATTATGGGATCATAGTACGCAGTAGTTGGTTGTTTATTAAGATTGAGTGTTAATAAGGGAAATGGAACTCATGACAACCCGGATCCCCGACCCCGGATTTGGGGGTGTTACAGAAATGGTATCAAAGCTAAGAGTTATAAACCTCAGAGATGATGCATCGTTAAAATTATAAGTTCACTAAGATAATAAGAACTCTTGCCAAGTTCATAGTCGGACTACCTAATATAGTACTAATAATTAAAACCCTTACGGGAACCCTTATAAATATCATGATAGAAGCATAGTTCGTTATCATATATGGTAGTGGGACTCCGTACCCGAAAGTTCAAGAGCAATAATACGATGATTTTTAGTATATATTGGGGATCAGATTGTGGATCCAATGGAGCACCCTAACGAGGGACCAGATGATGTTCATATTAAGGATGTAGCAATTAAGGATGTTATCCCAAAAGGGATTGTTGTTGAGAAAGGATCCCGTGGAGGATCCTGACAAGAATTAAAAAATGACCGCTAAGGAATTGATGACCGTGGTTAGGGCGACTACCAGAGGTAGGAATGGCCGGTTATTATCGTAGGTTCATTCAAGTTTGCAAAGGTAGCAGCCCCTTTAACGCGACTTACTCGTAAGACTGAGAAGTTCGAATGGACAGAGAAATGCGAGAACAGTTTTCAAGAACTGAAGCAAAGATTGGTGACGACCCCTATGTTGGCGTTGCCGGACGGAAAATGATATTTTGTGATTTGTAGTGACGCTTCGCATAAGGAATTAGGGTGCTTCTTATACAGCACGACAAGGTAATCATGTACACGTCAAGACGATTAAGGGAATATAAAATTCGATATCCCCACCCATGAGCTTGGGCTCATGGAAATAGTTTTGCCCTAAAGATTGGAGGCACTACTTGTATGGAGAGAAGTGCGAGATTTACACAAACCATAAGAGCTCTAATACATTTTCACGCAGAGCTCATCATGCGCCAGAGGAGGTGGTTAGAGCTAATCAAGGATTATGATTGTAGATTCTTTATCATCCAGGGAAAGCCAATGTGGTGGCTGACGCCCTTAGTAGAAAGGAGATACTCAAGATGATAATATCTTCGAGAGAGTTGATAAGAGATTTTGAGAAAATGGAAATAGAAGTAAAGGTAACCGGAGCCGGTACTGAAAAGCTGTTGAGATTGCAATGCAGCCCAAATTACTGGAAAATATCATATGGTGCCAAGAAAAAGTGATGAATGAAGGCAGAGAGCCAATGACTGGAGAAGAGATCAATACCGAGAAAGATGATAAGGGAATAATGAGGTATTCCTACAGAAATTGAGTTTCAATGTTCAAGAGATTAAAGATGAGACCTTAGATGAAAGCCATAGTTTGAGGAATAAGATTTAGGGCAAACCCTGAATGTGATAGTCAGGGAGGTCGCCATCAAGAAAGAAGGAACCCATAACATAATAAAGTGGAAATCAAGGATTTGAACGTATAAAATAACCCCGATTATGGGAGAAGGATGAAACATTTCATAATGAGAAAACAGAAGTCGAGCAGGATAGGAAGAACCAGGATGGTAATCCTATTGGGCAATCCATGGACCTGCCTAAATAAAACTTATACTTTTATCCCCAACCACCACCTTGAGGAAACAATGCGGTGGAATTTCTTTCAGGACCTTTAAGTCGCTAAGCTCTCAGAGTTCCAAGGAACAAATTGACCCAGTCAAGGCAAGATCCTGGCTAAAGGAAATAGAGGAGTCATTTGAGATTCTAAATGATTGATGATGTGAAAAAGACTGTTTTTGCCACTTACCTTCCTAAGCAGAGGCCACCCGCTGGTGGAAGGCTAAGGAAGATAGAGAGATAGTGTAGAAGTTTTAAAACCAAGCCAGAGGTGGACAAGTATGATGAATCATGAATCTAGGTTATGAAAGTTGTCAAGGTTCGTCTAAAGGACACGAATCCAGAATGACGGGATGTTTGAAACCGATGCTTATGTTGTGTTGGTTCATGAAATGGTTGTAATAGAAACGAAAATAAAAGACTGAAAGGGGAAGGAGTATAAAGGGATATAAAGGAAATAGAGTTGAGAAGCGATAAGGGATTAGGTATGTGAAACCCTAAGAAACCCTAGCAACAAATATATAGAGAAGTGTGTCATCAGCAACACGATGGTGACTGATTATGAGATAAAGTCAAGGTTTGAAGGCGTAAGCGATACATATAATTAATCTCCTTAAGTTGAGAGTATTCGATGAAACTTTGAGATAGACCGATGGATTAATAAGGAAACACAGATGGATTGAGGAGACATGATAACAAGAAATTAAGACAATGGGATGAAGGAAGTGACCTTCAAGAATGTGAAGTATATGTAAGACCTGTGACTTGATGCCCAAAAGGGAGACACCAAGCATATAAGATATCTCAACATTGAGATGACTATTGAGATCAACAACAAAAGTAAATGAGGATTTAGTAAAAAGAAGTTCACGTTGAGCACGACCACTATTGACCGTAGTTTGAATAAGGATGCTATTGTGAAATTAGGTATAGACTATCGAGGTGGGAATGATTAAATAAGATACCCTTATCAGGGATATATGACTTGATATATCCATGGAAGGATGTAAGTACCTTTTTAAAGGTGGAACTAAGGATAGAAACTCGATAAATTGAGATGAACCATGGGGGGAATGCATAAAGGTTGGAATTTCACCCTTAATGGGGACATTATGAGTTTGGGTGGTACGGAATGAAGGACTAAGGCAACAACAACCTTTAAAGATCAGTGGAGAAAGTTTTCAGAACTATATAGACAATGGTTCTAGTTTAGTAAATGGTATCTTGATATGCCATGTACCTAGGGAGTACATGATGAAGGATTTAAGGATAACCTTAGAGGTTTTACAAGGAGAAAGGTAATATTCAAAGTTCTCAATAATATAAATTTTGATGAAGGAAATATGACGTAATAATAATGCCAAGTGGGGCACATGTTAAACCATGAGAAAGTATAGATTGAACCAATAAAGGTCAAGATTGGTAAAAACAAGAAGGACCCAAGATAAGAGACGTCCTAAGTATGATCGAGAGTCAATCGTGATAATGGTCACATCTAAAGACTAAGGCAATGACTTATGGAAAAATGGTCATATTTTTTTTCTCATCAGGACTTAAGAAAAGCATTCTCACAAGCAGTGATTTGAAATGAGGTAGAAAATTTAGTTGAAGGTGGTTAAAATGACATTGATTTTAAGGAAATATTACTATCAGGAAAGGCCAAAGAGGTGGCCGACACTTTAAGTATAAGAGGACAATTATAGGTGCTCGTGCCAGAGTAATACAGTGATGATACTTAAATCCGTGAAGGTTGTATTATGGTGTGAAAGATTGACATTCCTTCTGATGATTGTGCGTTACTCAACCATAATAGTAGTTTGGTAAATATTTAATTCATGTTATCGCCGTGAGCGGGCTACCTATCTTAGAAGGTCCTATCTTGAGATAAGCCACGACCATGTTACGAAAGGACTAAATGAACCTTTGAGCTTCATGTCTCCTAATAAAGACATATGGTTAATAATGGTATTAACCTGCTATCGTTGCTTTATTGAAACTCTTCTGCAATTTTATTTGCTTCATGCCATATGTATATCAAGTTCAGGAGTGTTCTCCATGAATCATGAATGGTGATTATGTTGCCTCTCTAGAAGATTTTGATATGGCAGGTGTGCACTTCATATGATTAGCTATTAATATTCCAAGGAAAATGAATAACTACAGTAGGTCAGTGGTGGACCATAGTAATGCAGCAATGATTCTACGAATAATGAGCCGATTACAACCGTGAGAGTTGTATTGGAATGGATGTTGAGATTGAGTACAACTAATCGGGTCGTGGTGATGTATAAGTTATTAATTATAGACCAACTAAGCCGAACATTTACCTATGATATATTTATTCCTTCTTATCGATAAAGAGTAGTATTACTATACGAAGAAGGTTGCGGTGCAAGCATAAAATTCTAGTAACGATGATGTCTAGAATGAATTCCCAGATTCGATTTATGATGTCGAGGGGGTTTCAAAGGTGATTGTATATAAGCTCGAGCAAGAG
This sequence comes from Apium graveolens, assembly GCF_009905375.1. Lineage (NCBI taxonomy): Eukaryota > Viridiplantae > Streptophyta > Magnoliopsida > Apiales > Apiaceae > Apium > Apium graveolens. Next base: position 89,844,185 of record NC_133648.1, read on the forward strand.
CATGGGTTCATAGAATGATGGACGGAATAGTAAATATTCAGGCACGTGAATTGCGATGCGATAATACTTGATGTTGAGATATATACATATATAGGTTTATTCTCCTGTGATAAACCTCTATAGTTCAGAGGTAGACTCCAAGCCAGATGTTTTGTGGCAATATTTTTGTATAATTCTCTTAAATTCTTTCTTCTCTCTTCTTTTCATTTTCGTGTAAACAGAGAAGAACAACCCTTCCAGAAGGGGGGTATTGCCGAATGACTATCTATCTGTGTGATAGAAGCCTAGTAGGATACCATATGTTGTTTAATTACTTATCAAGTACTGAAGGCTGTCCACCTTCTGTACTAACTATGCAACAGAACAAGTGTTCATGATCATAGTGATCTCTCAATAAATTCCTTTACTTCTATATAATTGATCAAGCTTCCAAAGATAGAAGCATCTAGAAAAGGAGTATTGTAAGTGCGTTATCTTCGAAATTGAAATGTATTCCTGGTACTAAGGTCGACGAAATAAATAGAAGGATATACAACGCTAGAGAGTAACAATATAGCCAGAATGGTATTATGAATGAAAGATGGTAACGCTTACGAACAAGAAAAGAAGGAGTATTGAGAAGCAAAAGCTATAGTGCTAGAAGCTATGATGAGAGTCTGTGCAATAGACTTGAAAGAATTTAGAATGATCATTTATCGCGGATTGAGTTTTCTTACAACAATAGATCATATATCAGTATCGAGATGTCACCTTATGAGATCCTTGAGGGAAGACAATGTCGATCTCCCTTATGTTAGGATGAAGTTGTAGAGCGCAAGATGCTCAGACTAGCAGTAGTCCAAAGGACCAAGGATATAATAGATCTAATCAGAGGACAGCTGGTAGTAGCCCAAGATGGACATAAGAAGTATGTTGATTTGACAACGAAAGGATAAGGAGTATGAAGTAGGGGACCTAGTGTTGTGAAAGTTATCCCCTTGGAAAGCCTTGGAAAGGATTGATGAGTTCGGAAAGAAAGGAAAGCTAAGTCCACGATTTGTTGGACCCTTGGAGATATTAAGACGTATTGGGAAGTTAGCATATGAGCTAGCCCTACCCCCGAACTTGTAGCAAGTTCATAACATGTTCCACATATAAATGTTAAGGAAGTGTAATCCGGATGCCAGATAAATAGGGGCATATGAGTGCATACACATGCAACCAGACGTAACCTATATGGAGCAACCGGGAAGGGTTATAGATCGAAAAGGAACAAGTGCTTAGGAGAAGGGTTATCAAACTAGCCGGAGTTTGGTGGTAGAACCACAATGTGGGAAAATTTACTTGAGAGTTAGAAAGTGCAATGCTAAGAGAGTATCCCTATTCATTTTCTATCTGATTCCGGGACGGAATCCTTTTAAGGAGGGGAGACTGTAATAACCCCAAGTTTTGGAATTTTTTAAACACTGATGAATAGTAACTTTTTGCTGATGATGCTGATTAAGGAAAATTGTCAGACCATGCTATATAGGAGTACTGTTATGGAAATTCTAAGATCGTATTAGTATTCCATAAAGTAAATGAGTTTATGTAAAGATCGTCAGAATCAAAATTCGAACACTTTGATTTTTCCCGAAAATCCACCAGATACCGAAAGAATTGAGTATAAGGAAACATGATTAAAAGGATTTAAATTCAAGGATTATAAGAGAGGATCATAAAAGGAATATAAAATATTGAGAAAGGTTTAGGGGAACCCAAGTAATAAGATCCCGGATATGATCCCTCAAACGACGAACGAGAACGAAAGTTAGGCAAACCGTAAAACAAATACGCAACCAAGAGATAAGCTTGTACAAGAATCCAAGGTATTATGACATCATCAAACCACAAGACAAAGACATGTGGCAAATAGATGACACAAGCAGGATGACATAAGCATGAAAATGGATTTTGTTTTTTTGGTTGATTTTGGGCCATGTAAAAATTACCATGGTAAAAAGCTAAAACATTTGTCAAGATAAAAAGGATAAAAAACCAAGAAAATATCATAAAACACAAAAATTAGAAGTTGACTTTTGCTTCCAAGAACAAAAGCTCTCGGCCAAAACAATATCAGTAACTTCAAACTGCCATATCTCCTTCAATACTCACTCAAATATTATGTTCTATAGCTCGTTGGAAAGGTATTGAGATGACCTACAACTCTTTTTCACAAGTTTCGTCCAAATAGGCATGGTAAGACCCTAATTTTTACAGTTCTTTCAATCATACTTTTATAAACTTCAAAACCTAACTTTGTGTTCTTGATTTCTTTGGAAAGATCAAGCTTGTAGGAGGTTAGATTAAGGCTCCCTAAGGCTTCCTAGCAACTTAACACCTACCAAGGAAGGTATAAACCTCAAACCCTATCCTTTACTTTATTTGTTAGTAAGTTTAATGGTTGGTTTTGTGAAATGAGAAGTATGGATTGTGATTATTAGTAGTTTGGTTTGATTTGGAAGTGTTTTGGTAATTGAAGCTTAATTATAGTTCATAGGTCTTGATTGTGGTTCTTTGAGTTAAAAAACTTGGAGGTTATGGACTGATGTGGTATGGTTTAGGTGAATTTTTGTTGTATTGATGGTTATGAGTTGGTCGGTGGTTAATTGGAGTAGTTTAAATATTGGTAATCGCGTAAATATAGCTGTCGTAATGCCTGTTTTTATTCAACTGCTTGTTCTTAGTGTTCAGGACAGAAAACTCAATAACAAATTTGTAACATTTCCATGTTTAGATAGAGCGTGTCGTAAGCTTCGTTTTGATATGTGGATCGCTTGGTTCCGATGTACGGTTTAGGAGAAACGACCGTTTTAAGTAACGGCATTTCGCGAACGAACCTTTACCACTCGCTTTACTTTGAGACCTTGTTTAAGGCCCTTAAAAGACTAATTGGATTACGAAACAATTATGTAAGGTGGGTTAGGCAGTTGGTAGAGTATTCGCGAAAGAGTCGTCTTAAAATTCGTAATGGTTAATTTATAAAATTGGTGGAGCCGAGGATATGCAAGCGATTAACGCAAATCGTTAAGCGTGTATGCGACCGTAAGCGACCGTTAGGATATGAGTGAGTTTTGACTAGTTTCTTAAGAGACCGTGGTCTGATTCCGGATTATTTTGTTTTTCATAGGTTACCGGACCCACTCTAAGCTTAAGTCTATCTCAGAACACTCAGGCAAGTTTTCTACCCGTATAACTGTTGTTGTGATATATATATATGCATTATCTTGTGATAAGTGCATGATTATTATTAGCAAAGTCTTGCGATATATTGGAGCATGTTGATATGATATATATATGCATAGCTGTTTCGTAATCTTGATATCTTGTTATCGATTCAATTGTTTATAAACTGCATAATACCGATGCTAGAGATAAGCAGTACTTGCGTATACCCTTAGTATATGAGACCTAGAGTTGAACATTTTCCTAAACCGGGAGGCGATGTTCCCGAGTATATTATATATATATATATATATAGTTTTCAAAACTATTAAACGAATAATATTTATTCGATAGTTTTATATTATAAATGAATATTATTTTGAATATTAATTCGAGGACTTATGACTCCACTTATTTTATTTAATGAATATTATTTTGAATATTCATTCGAGGACTTATGACTCCGCTTATTTATTTAATGAATATTATTTTGAATATTCATTTGAGGACTTATGACTCCGCTTTTTTATTAATTAATATTCTTTCTTTTATTAAAGAATAATGTTTCGATATTTGCCAAGTACTCGGAAAATAAATGATACTATCAAATTAGTTTTACTTTAAATATTTCCAGAGATTATTTTCAAACTTTACCAAAACTATTTTTGGAAGGTTAGAGCGGATCCCAAAACTCGTTTTCAAATTTAAGATCTTCCTTTCGATGGGGATTTAAATACCCGCTCAAAAATCTGAGGGATCCAGCTCCGTGATGTATTTTTATATTCGCAACAAGGTTGCTGTTTTGATAAAAGAGATTTTGATTAATTACCCAAAACTCGGGAAGTAAAATTCTTGGAATAAGTTAATCGATTAACAGGCATCGCCTGGGAAATATCAGTGAGTTTTCCTTTCCAACTAGATACGACTTCTTGGTGGAGCCGTATCAACAAGTTTCTACTTGGGGAAAGGGGGGACGAGCTTTATGTTTCAGAGTCATGGATTTCATCAGAACTAGGAGTGGCGTAAGTGATCGAGTGGCACCGGCCCAGCCTTATTATATTGGCCCAAATGGGCCGGAAGTTCCGCTAAGACAGTCCATTCCTTAGGAGTCCAGTGTTCGGTTGACAAGTAAATCCGACTGTTCTCCTCTACATGTAGAAAATGGTGGGGTTGCACTACTGCGACTGATCATTGTGAGTGGTCATCCTGGCGCGACAAAATCCCGTATTGAGTTCATCATCCAGTTGGATATTTCTGCAACACTATTCAGAGCACTTCGATAGAAAGGTTACCGTTGGGCGATTGTTAAGTGTTGGTAGGGTCGAGTTTTTAAAATGAAGTTTTCATCAAATGAAGTATCTCGTAATTTCATTTCATTTTGATGATATTTCAGAGATTGACTCTATACAAGTTTTGTCTTGTAACTTCATCTGTGGGATGAACTATTTATACCTTGAACGGTGGTAGTTCAAGTAGTATTCGAAAAAGATACAAGTATATTAGAGTATCTTGTAACTTCATCTATTCAACTTATATCTAGTAAATGATTATCTTATGCATGACAAAGATTTTTAGAAAAACGTTGAGACAAGGTTAGATGTATGAGATCACCTTAATGATATCTTTATACAGTTATAAATGGGAACTCTGTGTATATTATACATGTCAGAGGATTTCAAAGATTTTGAGAAGTATATATGTATATATATATACTGAATATTTTACGACTTTGTCGCATTAAGATATCAAACTTGGTTCATTTCTGCTTGACCAAGACTTTCATGAGTACTATGAAGATGCTCATATATTTTAATTATTATACATATTATTTCGGTGGGCTTGTTGCTCACCCTTGCTTTCTTCTTTCATCACACAACAACAGACTGACAAGATGAACAAGACTAAGCTCCCAATTCGCGAGCGGATAGGAAACGTTCCGTAGTTTCCTGTAGGCGTTGATGCCGCTGTAGCCGAGGTAGGAACTACCAATAGGTTAGGCTTTCAACTGTTGATGTACCAGACTTATGTATATTATGAATTGTAATAATGGCAAAGAATATGTAAATTTATTCAGAAACCCTTTTGAGGTGTAAGGACTTATAATTGTGGAATTAAATGACTTGTGTTATTTTTTGTATTTATCTCTGAGACTATAACTTGTGGTGGGTGTGTGTATATTATGGGGTCACAGTATGCAGTAGTTGGTTATTTATTAAGATTAAGTGTTATTAAGGGAAATGGAACTCGTGACAACCCGGATCCCCGACCCCGGATTTGGGGGTGTTATAGCTTTATAACTGGAGCCATAGGAGGCTTAGGGGATTCCTCTACCTTCTCTGTATCTTCAGCAATCAATTCCTCATTGATTAGCAAACTTACTTCATCCAAAGGTTCTGAAACTGACTCAGTGTATAATGGAGATACAACATCCTTAATAACATATGGAACCTTTTCTGAGACAAACATGTTTATCTCAGATGTACCACTATGTTTCTTACTGTTTAGCTTAGAATAGTCAAGTCCTATTGAAGTCTTAGATTTAAATCTTTGACTATCTATTATCTCCTTCTGAGTTAAAGCTGCATTCTTAAACGCCTGTAACTTCTTCTCTAGGTCAGCAATTTGGGTTCTAAGAATGGATTCTATGTCTACATTGCACTTAACCTTATTCTCTAGATATTCATTCTTTTGCTTAAGGTCCTCTAGTCCAACTACCAACAATTCTAGTTCTTCATTTCTAGAGGTTAAACTCTCAGATTTAAGAACTAGCTTATCATTTTCCATTTTATATGCAAGCATGCTAGTATGAACATTATACAATTCTAAAGTAAGTTCATGCATAGTAGATTTGTATTCAGATACAGACATATCTATAGTGGTAAGTTCAGGAACCTGAGATGATTGTGGTGATTCCTCTACAGAGTCTACCATAAGAGCCAGATTTACATACTCTTCCTCTTCATCCGAATCAGTATCATCCCAGCTTTTTCCTTCAGCAATGTACACTCTTCCCTTTTCCTTTACCACATAAGCATTCAGCTTCTGTTTTAGCTTCTCATTCTTTCTTTTCAGATCTTCATAAGTTTCCTTCTTTTCATAAGAATCATTTGATTTAACTGCCTTGGGCTTTCTGCAATCAGATGCAAAGTGCCCTAACTCATTGCAGTTGTAGCATCTGGTTTTGCTCTTGTCTATCCAACTTGACTTGTAGCCTCCTCTGGAGCTTGACCCTGATGAGTAGTTCCTTTTCTGAAATCTCCCTGATGAACCCCTTGGTTTGTAGTTGGGCTTTCTTCTGAATCTAACATTACTAAATTTTGCAGCCATGTATGCCATAGATTTGTCCTCCAACTGTTCAAGTTCCTCTCGAGTATAAAACTCACTTTCATCTTCTGGCTCACCATGAGCAATTTCAGCTACGACAATTTCTTTAATTGTTGAGGAGGGTGCAACCTTACTTTCTTGAGATTCAGGTTCATGAACTACAAGTGCAGTGATTTTTGCAAGTGTCGTACTCTTACTGTCAATAGAACCAGGTCCATAGATAATAGGTCTCTGCTCTTGCTCTAGCTCATGTGTTCTTAGCTTACCATAGATCACATCCAGTGACATTGTTAGGCACAAAGAATGCGCTAAATAAATCATGCAAGTATTCGCGTTCGTAAGTAATATAGAATGATTTTTATTTCATTCCCACAGAGACTCTGGTTAATTATATCTAATTAACACTTACTTACCAATGTATGATTACTCTTCAATGTCAAGACAATAACAATTAAGGTTGATTAACTAATATTAACTACGGGAATTAAACACTTGAATTAACAATATTAAACACACATGAGATCATAACCTCATTACTACTTCATTCAATAGTCATTGTTATTACCTTTAGCATGTAATGGTGATGATATTAATCGAACAACACGAAACTGATAAACGCCAACTTTCATTGTACGAATACCATTCTACTAAGCATCCACAATTAAGATAGAAGTTGAATAGGCATCAATTATATTGAGACCCTATATGTCTACAGAATTTGACAACATAACAATTTAAGCGTGAGTTATTCATGATGATTACACAGGGCAAGTAAAACGGTTAGAGTTACCCACTAATCATGCATACAATACATGAACCTGTGCTAGCATGGCAAGTTCTAAATCTCAAGATTCACTGTCGCTTCACAAGAGATTAACAGGCTATCTTACATGTTCGCAACGCACATAAGACGAATAAGCACAACCTATGCTAGATATCATACAATCACCAAATACCAAGGTATTAAACAATTAACTAAATAAATCCATAGTAAATCCGCTATGATCCCATGATCATGATTAGCCCATGATAGAACTCATTGTCACCATGGGTTCATATGAAAGCATGATAAAAACACAATGATATAAAATAAAAATACTTAATAAATAATGAAGTACGTCATAAGAGTAATAAGGTTCAAAGCATAAAGAAAACTAGCATCCACTGTTACAACGAATTAAAAGAATCACAAGATAAACGTATGCTTCATCTTCTTCGTTGTTGCGTGCTAAAACTGTCTTCTCGATCTTCTTGCCTTCGCTCTCGATTATCTTCTATGAAGAAAACGTCTTCCCAAAAAGTTTATATAATAACCCAAAAGAACCTGCGCTAATAGAAGCCCAATTGCACTCTAATTAATAAAATCCAGATTCTAAAAATCCACACCCAAGCGGCCGCCTCCTTCTTCCAGGCGGGCGCCCGCTACCAGGCGGTCGCCTGCTCCCATCAGGCGGGCGCCTGCATCACTTCTGGAAAAAATATAATTTTGCTTCTGTTTTTTGCTAAATTCTTCGCACATCAACCCGGAACTGGTTCTAAGCACTGCCTTAGGCTTATTTTGATGAAATCCACATATCTAAGCAAGTTATACCCTAAAATGCAAAAACACTCGAAAACGCGTTAAATACACAAAATGCTCGAGTTCAAGACACCAATTCACGCCGTTTTGAGACGCTCTATGTGGTATAAAATGCCACTTATCACACCCCCAAACTTGAATCGATGCTTGTCCTCAAGCGTCACAGACTCAAACTCAGAATAAAACATGCATGAATGCAAACTATATGAATGCATCGATCGCGATGACTAAACCAACCAACACATGACATATCAACAAATGCAATTAGACGACTAAAGATCAATTAAATCTCGTAAGCTAACATACAACTAGAAATGTGGTTTGTGCGAATGCTTAACAGATATGCTTCAAAACTAGATCAATCACCATAACTTAATTATCCTCAAGGCAGTGACAAGCTTATACGAAGAATATATTCTAGACATAAAATGACTTATAACACTTCAAGTTTATTGGAGTTTATTACGGAATCATGCTTTTATTCAACACATAAACAAATGCTTATCCGATCGTACAATGAGTGAGGTCCACAAAAGACTTATGCAATGGTACCCATTTAGCGAGCGTTAGGTTAGCGGATCCCAGACTATAAAATCCTTAGGTCACTAGGCACAAAATCCCCTAAGAACTTAATAACTCGAATACCAAAGAGCTCACTCGTGATCAATTGTGCATTAAACCATATTTTTTTTCTTTTCTTTTCTTTCTATTTTTTTTTCAATTTCTGAGCAATTGCGTTTTGCTCCATCTTGCTCAACCCTAGACTACTCGTATACAATATGAGCCGGCTACTAGCCATTTGACGCCTAGCCACAACTAGTAATGAATTCCAATTTTTTCCAATCTTTTATCTTTTCATGCCTTTTATCATTAAGAACCTATCATGCATTCTAAGCAAAAGCAATAGATTAACCTCAAAAACCATCAACCCATGACAACAATCTAGTCCTTAAGCATACTCTAAGACTTAGTGAAATTACAAGTGTTTCTAGCATGCATTCCAACCTAACAAGATTCAACATCACTCTAACGCTATCACTACACTCGCATCAATATCACATATAAATCGGTAAAGCAACACAAAGGGATCATGGTATATGCATGAGCTATATGACATGATAAATAAAGCTATAAAATAAAAAAACTATATAAAAAAACTATATGGCAAAAATAAGCAACTATATGAACTAAACTAACATGAAAATGCAACTACATGACACACACATAAATATGTTCCTTAATTACCACCCCCAAACTTAAAATCTTCACTGTCCTCAATGAAGGTAATAGAAAGGAACACATGATATACCTACTTAGAAGAATCATCATCATCATCACCCTCAAAGGGTGAAGTGTCAGGAGGTGGATAAGCAGACTCCTCACCATAAATGGGCCACTGGATGTCAGCTCCAAGGCCTCTAAATGCAGTCCCAAGTGCTTGGGTGAGCTCCTGCGCAAACTGACTCTGCGACTCATACATCGCATCCATCCTCCTGGAAAGCCTCCTGTACTGGATATCAGCCAATCCCGAACCATCTCCTCCCTGGGCTCTCGAAGGACCTGCCTCTCCCCGAGCCTGACTGGGCCTAGGCATGGTAGCATCAGCTGTTGGAACTCCTCCTAGGATATGATATTCCAAACCATGTGACTCGAGCTCTCCACCCGTCTACTCCTGCATCGCATTCAGCGTCGATAAATCAATAGGAGCGACCGACATCTGCAGCTGCTCGTAAGAAGGCCACTGGACTCCACATGCCTTGCAAAACTTTGTGACAATAGAGGCATACGGGATAGAGTACTGCGATTTCCTCCTCAAAAACTTCAAAATCCCTTGGTAGATGTACTCACCAAGGTCCACATAATATTCCTCATTCAGAATTCCCCATAACAACCTCGCCCTCTCCACTGTAACCTCATGTGCATGCACAGAAGGAAGAATATTAGCATGCATAAATGCATTCCAAGCACGAGCATACATGTTCATCGTGACAGCAGGAAAATTACGATACTTGTTGGTTCCCCTTTTGAACTTCCACACTGTGCCCGACCGACAGAGAGTAGCAATAATCAAGTCCATGTCAAAATCCTCGGGGGCCTTTTCATTCCAATTCTCCTCTTGTGGTTTCCTTTGTCGCTATCCAATTACCCGGCGAATCGCCTCAGGCTGATAATCAACAGTAAGCCCACGAACAACAGAAAACCCATTCTTGTCGACCTTGGCATTCGCATAGAACTCGCGAACGATACTCATCAGAACCGCCTCAGGTGACTCACAGAATGTAATGCATCCCTTCTCAGCAATCATCGGTAACAAATCACCATCCTTCCCTGATGGCAAAAACCCCCTCTCCCTCATAATAAGATTAGTCAGAAGCTTGGTGTACTCTTCTTCAGCAGCCCCATCCAACAATCAGGGCCTCGCAACAGTGTTCCTCGAAGAATAAACAGTCGGAATGGTGCTGCTGCTCCCTACAGTTCGTGCTATCTTCGGGGCCATTAGAACTGAAAATAAGGGTTAGAGGGTTGTGTTTGGTGTGTAGGAGAGATTTCGTAGAGTTGAAAGTGTGTGGGATGTGTATGTAGAGGTTGTATGTATTTATAGGGCAAATTAGGGTTAGAATTTGATTAGGAGTGGGAATTGTGGCAAAGTATGGGGGTAAAATTGTGGGTTAGTGGTGATATGCTGCTGTGGTTTTTGTTTTGTGTTTTTGTGTTTTTTAATAAGCTGAAAAAGAATTTTTCAAAATTCAGGGGTGCAGGCGGGCGCCTGCCAGCGCGCGACCGCCTAATCCTAGCAGGCTGCCAACAATTTTCTGATTTTTTTGGGTTTTTGGATAAAGTACTAAATTCTAAGGTGACTTATGGTCTCATATCTTGGGTTGCCTCCCAAAAAGTGCTTCTTTTATGTCATTAGCTTGACGTAGAGTAATGCGATCAAGTTGACAATAAAACGGCACTAACCACTTCACGGTTTGTCGTATCCCCATAATGGTGCTTCAATCTCTGACCATTTACTTTGAATGCTTGGCCCAGATCGTTCTCAAAAATCTCCACCGCTCCATGTGGAAACACAGTTTTGACGATAAGTGGTCCAGACCACCTTGATTTCAACTTTCCAGATAAAAGTTGGAGACGAGAGTTGAATAGAAGAACTTGTTGTCCCGACATGAATGACTTAGGCGATAGCTTCCTGTCATGCCACCTTTTTACCTTTTCCTTGTATATTTTGTTGTTTTCGTATGCTTAAAGTCGAAATTTATCAAGTTCATTTAACTGAAGCATTCGCTTCTTCCCAGCTGCATCTAGATCAAGGTTTAACTTCTTCAATGCCCGATAAGCCTTATGCTCAAGCTCCGCAGGTAAATGACATCCCTTACCATAACCAAGTTGAAACGGGGACATCCCAAGTGGAGTCTTGTATGCTGTTCTATAAGCCCAAACAGCTTCATCGAGCTTCAAAGACCAATACTTCCTTGACGGACAAACGACTTTCTCTAGAATGCGCTTGATCTCTCTATTAGACACTTCAACTTGACCATTAGTTTACGGATGATAGGCAGTAGCAATACGATGATTCATATTGTAGCGTTGCATCATAGAAGTGAACTTACGATTGCAGAAATGCGACCCTTCATCACTTATGATAACTCGTGGCATTCCAAACCTTGTGAATATCTGCTTATGAAGAAAACTCCACACTACCTTTGCATCATTAGTCGGTAGAGCCTTGACTTCTACCCATTTCGAGACATAATCGACTGCCAGCAAGATGTACTGATTATTGCAGGACGAGATAAATGGTCCCATGAAATCGATTCCTCAAACATCGAAGATATCAACTTCAAGCATCACATTTAAAGGCATCTCATCCTTTCTGGTAAGATTCCCAACTCTTTGGCAACAATCACACCTTAAAACGAACTGATGTGCATCCTTAAACAACATAGGCCAGAAAAAACGTGCTTGAAGAATATGAGCTGCTGTCTTTTCACCACCATAATGTCCATCATAAACTGTGGAATGACAGTCTCGTAATATCCCTTCCGTCTCACGGAATGGGATACATCTCATGATTATCTGGTCAGCTCCTTGTCTAAATAAATATGGTTCATCCCACATGTACCACTTCACCTCATGCATAAACTTCTTCTTTTGAGCCGCATTCATATTAGGAGGCATTATATTGCTAACAAGATAGTTCGCAATGTCTGCGAACCATGGCTCTTCCTCTTGAATTGCGAATAACTGCTCATCCGGAAAAGATTCGTTGATCAATATCTTATCATGTAAATTAGAATTGGGATTCTCCAATCTAGAGAGATGGTTAGCTACTTGATTTTCAGTATCTTTTCGATCCTTGATCTCTAACTCGAATTCCTGTAGCAAGAGAGCCCAACAAATAAGTCTAGGTTTCGAATCCTTTTTTGAGACCAGATAGCGGATGGCAGCGTGATCAGTGAACACTGTCACCTTTGTCCCAAGTAGATAAGATCGAAATTTTTCGAAACAAAAAACTATAGCCAAGAGCTCCTTCTCAGTAGTGGTGTAGTTCAGTTGGGCTCCATTTAGCGTCTTACTAGCATAATAGACCACATGAAAGATATTATTCTTTCACTACCCAAGAACTGCTCCCACTGCATAATCACTTGCATCGCACATCATCTCAAAAGGTTCTCTCCAATCAGGTGCCGTAATAACTGGTGCGGTGATTAAACTCATCTTAAGAGTCTCGAATTCTGCCAAACATTCATCATCAAATTTGAAAGGCACATCTTTCTCGAGCAAGTTGCACAACGGCTTAGATATATTATAGAAGTCCTTGATGGAACGCCGATAAAAACCCGCATGACCAAGAAAGCTACGAATTCCTTTCACAAAAATAGGTGGCAGAAGATTTTCAATGATACCCACCTTGGCTTTATCCACCTCAAGACCTTTATTAGAGACCTTGTGCCCAAGAATGATGCTTTCTGCACCATGAAGTGACATTTTTCCCAATTGAGCACCAAATTGGTTTCCATACACCTTTTGAGCACCAAACGGAGATTATTCAAGCATTCATCATACGAATGTCCAAAGACGGAGAAGTCGTCCATGAACACTTCGACATTATTTCCAATCATATCAGAGAATATAGCCATTATGCATCTCTGAAAAGTGGCAGGTGCACCACATAAGCCAAAAGAGACTCTGCGAAAAGTAAACGTGCCAAATGGACAAGTGAAAGTAGTCTTCTCTTGATCTTCTGGTGCAATGCAAATCTGATTATATCCCGAATAGCCGTCCAGAAGACAATAATACTCATGACCAGCCAACCTGTCAAGCATTTGATCAATGAATGGAAGAGGGAAGTGATCCTTCCTCGTGGCTTTTTTCAACTTTCTATAGTCCATGCATACCCTCCATCCTGTGACTGTTCGAGTGGGGATGAGCTCATTCTTTTCATTTGCTACCACAGTAATACCTTCTTGCTTAGGTACACATTGCTCGGGGCTCACCCAAGAACTGTCAGAAATAGGATATATGATTCCTGCATCCAGCCACTTTAGAATTTCTTTCTTCACCACTTCTTTCATGATAGGATTAAGCCTTTTCTGTTGCTCAATAGTCGGCTTACTACCTTCCTCTAGCAGAATTTTATGCATGCAGTACGAAGGGTTGATCCCTTATATATCTGCTATAGTCCATCCGATGGCCGATTTGAATTCTCTCAGAATCCTCAAGAGCTTGTCCTCATCACTACCTGAAAGGTCAGATGCAATAATAACAGGCAAAGTAGATGCATCACCTAAAAAAGCGTACCTCAAGTGTTCAGGCAATGGTTTAAGCTCCAAAGTAGGTGCTTCCTCAATAGATGGTTTGAGCTTTCCCTCAGCATTCTTGAGATCAGTATTTCCCAGAGATTCAAATGGCATGTCTAGCTTTCGTTTCCAAGGAGAAACATTCAGATATTGTAACTGCTCATTGCCTTCATCATCTTCAATGTCGAAATCCCCCAATAAGGCTTTTTCTGAGGTATCAGACCTTAGCACATGATCAAGTTCTGAAGTAACTGCATAATCGACCAAATCGACCTTGAAGCACTCCTCATCTTCTGTAGGGAATTTCATCGCATTGAATATATTGAATATCACATCTTGATCTTGCACCCTCATAGTGAGTTCACCATAGTACGGTGTGTCGCCAAGAAAGTTCTTCCCAAGTTTATGGGAATCTTCTTATCTTCCTCGAAATCCAGAATGACAAAATCTGCAGGAATGATGAACTTGTCCACCTTTACTAGCACGTCCTCCACGATGCCTCGTGGGTATGTAATCGAACTATCAGCCAATTGTAGAGACATGTAGGTGGGCTTCGGATCAGGAAAATTTAACTTTTTGAAGATAAACAACGACATCATATTGATGATTGCTCCCAAATTGTAAAGGCACTTGTCAAATAAAAACTTTCCAATGGTGCAAGGAATGGTGTAACTACCTGATCCTTAAGTTTTGGAGGTAACTTTTGCTGCAGCATGGCACTGCACTCTTCCGTCAGAGCAACGATATCTAGATCATCCATTTTCACCTTCCTTGATAGAATACCTTTCATGAATTTCGCATAACTAGGCATTTGTTCCAGAGCATCAGCGAAAGGTATGTTGATGTGAAGTTTCTTGAACACCTCCAGAAATTAACCAAATTGCTTGTCCAGCTTTTGTTTTTGCAATCGCTTAGGAAAAGGTGGTGAAGGATAGAGCTGTTTCTCCCCTATATTACCCTCAGGCAGAGTGTGTTCAACAGTAGTCTTCCTTGGTTCCCCCTCTTTCTCTTTTTGCTTTTCTTCTTCATCCTTAACTTCAACTTCTACCTCTTTTTCTTTTTCAGCATCAACAACTTTTCCAGACCTTAAGGTGACAGCTTTGACTTACTCTTTAGCTTCCTTCCTGCCTGGAACTTCAGTATCGCTGGGAAGTGTTCCTGGTTGACGATTGAGCAAGGCATTGGCTATTTGTCCAATTTGATTTTCCAAGGTCTTGATAAAAACAACCTGACTTTTGCACAATAGCTTTAACTCCTCAAAATCAGCACTAGAAGGTGGAGCAGCACCTCCTTGTTGAGGATATGATTGCCTTTGAGCAAATTGTTGATGTTGCTGAAATCCAGGTGGATTAAACTATTTACTTGCAGCTTGCTGACATGGTTATGGAACAGCATTCTGATTATTGCTCCAGCTGAAATTGGGATGATTTATGTTATTAGGATGATAAGTAGCAGGCACAGGCTGCTGCGGTCGCTGAAAATTATTCATATACTGAATAGATTCATTAAAAAGAGAACACTGATCCATAGCATGGGAGCCTGCACAAAGATCACAGACACTAGCTATTTGATTTACTCCATAGTTGGCTAAAAAATCGACCTTCATAGACAACGCCTGAAGCTGCGCTGCAATAGCTGTAGCTACATCAACTTCCAGAATACCTACTACCTTCCCAGGAATCATCCTTTGAGTTGGGTTTTGATACTCATTTGCATCCATAGTTTCAATGAGATTATAGGCCTCGGTATAGCTTTTGGCCCACAAGGCACCTCCAGAAGCTGCATCGAGCATGGGCCTAGATTGGGCCCCCAAACCATTGTAGAAACCAGTGATCACCATGCAGTCAGACATACCATGATGTGGACACTTTCTCAACATCTCCTTGTAGCGCTCCCAAGCTTTGCACATAGATTCTCCTTGTTGCTGTGCAATCTGAGTAAGAGCACTCCTCATAGCTGCAGTCTTGGCCATTGGATAGAACTTCACCAGAAACTTTTACGTAAGATCTTCCCAAGTAGTGATGGACCCAGCTGGTAAAGAATGTAACCAGTCCTTAGCTTTGTCCCTCAAAGAGAATGGGAAAAGCATCAGCTTGATAGCCTCATCAGTAACACCATTATATTTGAAAGTACTACAGATCTCGACAAAATTCCTGATATACATGTTAGGATCTTCAGTCGCATCACCTTCGAAAGAAACATAATTCTGCACCATCTGAATAGTGCCCGGCTTGATTTCAAAAGTATTGGCCTGAATAGCCGGATGAATGATGCTTGACTAAATGTCATCAATTTTAGGCCGAGAAAAGCCATAAGAGCTGGATCAGCTTGAACTATACGATCACCCATTGTTTCAGGTTCTTTATTTTCACTCTCTTTATCCGAATCTTCAAAAACTATCTTCTCCGGAAAGTCAAGAGATGTATCTGTCTCCTCAGCTTTATCTATATTCCTCTAGCGAGTGCGAGAACGTGTTTGCATAAATGCTCGCTAGAGTACCTGAAACACAACCGAAAGAAGTAAGTAACAAGTCTTAATCAATGAATCCTAATGACCACTGATGGCAAGTACATAAACTAAACAAATTAACACCGAGTCCCCGACAGCAGCGCCAAAAACTTGTTAGGTATAAAGCATGCGCTAAATAAATCATGCAAGTATACGCATTCACAAGTAATATAGAATGATTTCTAGTTCGTTTCCACAGAGACTCTGATTAATTATATCTAATTAACACTTACTCACCAATGTATGATTACTCTTCAATGTCAAGACAATAACAATTAAGGTTGATTAACTAATATTAACTACGGGAATTAAATACTTGAATTAACAATATTAAACACACATAAGATCATAACTTCATTACTACTACATTCAATAGTCATTGTTATTACCCTTAGCATGTAATGGTGATGATATTAATCGAACAACACAAAACTGATAAACGACAACTTTCATTGTATGAATACCTAACTACCAAGCATCCACAATTAAGATAGAAGTTGAATAGGCATCAATTATGTTGAGACCCTATATGTCTACAGAATTTGACAACATAAAGATTTAAGCACAAGTTATTCATGATGATTACACAGGGCAAGTAAAACGGTTAGAGTTGCCCACTAATCATGCATACAATACATGAACCCGTGCTAGCATAGCAAGTTCTAAATCTCAAGATTCACTGTCGCTTCACAAGAGATTAACAGGTTATCTTACATGTTCGCGACGCACATAAGACGAATAAGCACAACCTATGCTAGATATCATACAATCACCACATACCAAGGTATTAAACAATTAACTAAAGAAATCCATAGTAAATCCGCTATGATTTCATGATCACGATTAGACCATGATAGAACTCATCATCACCATGGGTTCATATGAAAGCATGATAAAAACACAACGATATAAACTAATAAGTATACTTAATAAATAATGATGTACATCACAAGTGTAATAAGGTTCAAAGCATAAAGAAAACTAGCATCCACTGTTACAATGAATTAAAAAAATCACAAGATAAACGTCTCTCCTTCATTATTGTGTGCTAAAACGGACTTCTTAATCTTCTTGCCTTCGCTCTCGATTATCTTCTATGAAGAAAACGTCTTGCCAAAAGGTTTATATAATAACCCAAAAGAACCAGTGCTAACAGAAGCCCAATTGAACTCTAATTAATAAAATCCAGATTCTAAAAATCCGCACCCAGGCGGCCGCCTCCTTCTTCCAGGAGGGAGTCTGCTACCAGGCGGTCGCCTGCTCCCATCAGGCGGGCGCCTGCATCACTTCTGGAAAAAATATTATTTTACTTCTATTTTTGCTGAATTCTTCGCACATCAACCTGGGACTGGTTCCAAGCACTTCCTTAGGCTTATTTTAATGAAATCCACCTATCTAAGCAAGTTATACCCTGAAATGCAAAAACACTCAAAAACACGTCAAATACACAAAATACTTGTGTTCAAGACACCAATTCAAGCATAAACTTTCTGTTGATGTGTTCTTTTGTTCCAGGTGAACTGGGAGTGTCAGCATAAACTTTCTGTTAGACTCTCGTATAGGGTAAACTTTCCCTTGCAGCTTTAATTCACTTAACAGTCTTGTATATCTCTCAAAGAGTGAAGATAGTGCTTCTCCGGGTTGAAGTTTGAATGCCTCATACTGAGTCGTCAGAATATCCATCCTGTTTTCTTTGACTTCTTCTGTTCCTTCCATCAAAAGCTCAATGGTATCCCACATATCTTTTGCACTGTTACATCCTAGAAGTTGATGACTCATATCATTATCGGTCAATTCCACAAATATTAGTTGAAGGATTGTGTCCAGATTTATCAACTCCTTATCGGTTTCCGTATATTTAGACGGATCCCTGGGAGTGGATGAGGAAGGAATTCTCACACCAGTTGTGGTTGTGGATTCAACAACTACTTCCATCGGAACATAAGGTCCACTCAGTAATATCCCAATATAAAGTGGATTCGAAGCTTTCATAAACAGTATCATCTTTTTCTTCCATAGGTTGTAATTATCTCTATCGAATGGGGGAACCTTTATACTTATAATTCTTTGGTTGTTCATCATCTTGGCGGAATTAAATTATTTAAAGTTCAAAAATTTCAATAAATGAGAATTTTTGAAAATTAAAAAATTTAAGAATTTCCAAGAACTTGTTTCTTTCTCCGGATCTTGATTTGTATGTCAATCAACAAGCTCTGATGCCAATTGTTAGTCCCAAAGTATCGTAGAAGGGGGGGGTTGAATACGATACCTACAATCTATTTCAATTCATTTCAAGTTCTTCGTTAAAAGTACGGAATCAAAATGAACACAAAACAATTCGAGGAATATATTGTTTTATTAATATAAACCTTGAGGTTGCTACAATCTAATCAATGTATTGATTAGCTACAATAAATTCAGCAGCTTAATAATATGTTTACAAGGATAATAAATGTGAAGCTTTAATGGAGCTCTCATAAACATAATTGTGTTGCTGGAGAAGATAACTAACTGAATGAATACATTCAATTTGCTTCTTGTAGTCTTTCAAATTCAATGGACAGGTGTCCTATTTTTGTCCACACATTTCATTAACTTTGCTGCATTTGAAATCAATGAACAACACATCTATGGCAACTGAGCTCTGTGGTGACCAGTGTGGCTTCTTTGTGGAGACAGCTCTGTGGCGACAGCTCTGTGGTGACATATCTGTGGCGATAAAGTTCTCGTGTCTCTGTGGTGACAGCTCTGTAGAGACAGAGTTCTATGGCGACTGAGCTCCTATGGCGACCATATAGAGTCTTTCTGTGCCAACCCTATGGCGACCAGATAGACTTAGTCTATTTCTGTGGTGACTAGGACTCCTATGGCGATCAGATAGAGAGAGCTGTCATGATTTAGAGTATTTTTGCTCTTTGTCAAATAATTCTTCAATGTATAAATTATTTCCTTCTATAATTGAATCAAAATACTTTCTTGAATACTGATGTTTGGTGCACTGGTCTGGTTCATAAACAGCTAGTATTGAGAGGATCCTAATTCAATTTGTCTTGCGTTTCTGAGTTGATACAGATTGGTGTTAATCCATTGCTTCTTTCACTGAACCCTTCATCTGTAACACTTGAAATCAATACATGTAACTGATGCTTAAAGTCCCTTGATGTCTTATTCTTCATGGTTGATTGAATATGACAATGAACTTCTTCCCATGATCTGTTAGAGGACTTAAAGAGTCAACTACATCATTTGGTTCTTTGTGTTTATCCTGTCTTCATCTATAGGGTTCCTGTGCTTCACAGTTTAATATTGTTTATCTGTTTCAGTTTTCATGTTGAGTTATAAATCCTTGATTACATGTTATATTACATTATACTTTACATTGTCTATTCAGCTTCTATCTTTTTTGTGGATGTCTAATAGTAGGGTATTCGTACAACGAAAGTTGGCGTTTACTAGTTTCGTGTTATCTAACACTTTTGAAATCAAGGCTAGTACGATTCAGATGGTGCAGAACTCGGTTCAGTTTGGGTGTTCTCCGACGGAAGATCCCAACATGCATATTAGAGATTTCAACGAGATCTGCGACACTTTCAAATTCAAAAAAGTGTCTAAAGATGCTATAAAGCTAAGGTTTTTCCCATTCTCTCTGAGGGATAAAGCTAAGTGTTGGTTGCATTCTCTACCTCTAGGATCTATCACTAAATGGGAGGATCTTTCTCAAAAGTTTCTTACTAAGTTCTTTCTTATGGTGAAGACTGCTGCAATCAGGAATGCTCTTACTCAATTTGCGCAGCAATCAGTAGAGTCTTTGTGTGAAGCTTGGGATCATTATAAGGAAATGCTTAGAAAGTATCCTCATCATGGAATGTGATAGGTAATGAATCACACACAGGGGGGTGAATGTATTTTTCTGATTTTAGGCTTTTCTTGAAAGTTAATGGTTGAACAAAGTAAATTAAATCTTGTATAGAAAAGGGTTCATACAGAATTTAAACTTGCAGAAAATAAAGAACACAAATCTTCAAAACTCACTTAATTTTTATATTAAAAATTAAGACTGTTTTGCTACAAAATTTCTAAGTTCTTTGATGTTAAAGAGCTCAGCTTCTTCTTGAGAGTGATACAAGAGATTTAATCTAAATTATTACTTCTAACTAGAGGACCAGTGTTAACTTTATAACTCAGTTAACTGTTGGTTTACACAGTGGATAATAAACATGCTATTCACTTTTCTAAACTGTCACTTGGCATTTCTATTTATAGAAAAGCAAATCTTCCATTTCTGGATTAACATATCTTTAGCATCCCGTGTTTACTTTAATCTTACTCTGTTAGTTAATATTTGCCATTGATCTTGCACACTCTTCAAGCTGCTTTTTATAGACTTGTCAATCCAGCTGTTGGATTGTTTGTTGATTGTTTATCTTGGATATTGAACTGATCTGCAATTTTGTACTTTGAGACTGTACTTCGAGATCTCCAGTTTGAATTAATAGAACACTTGACATCTCGATAAGTACATAGGCTTATCGAGATCTCTAGCATTCCATATTGAGTTTGACTTGTAGAGGTCTTCAGCTTGTCGAGATCTCTAGTCTTCACATCTTCACTATAACTTATTGATAACTCTGAGTTCTCTACTGAAGGAATGACTTGTCGATATCTCCAATCTTCAGTTCTTTAAAATTGGCTTGTCGATATCTTCTTGAGGTCTCGAGTAGCTTTCCTGACTTCTCCACTCCCGGTGGTTATTGCTCATCAGTCGAGTAGATATATAGCTCATCCGTCGAGTAGATATATAGCTCATCCGTCGAGTAGATATTGCTCATCCGTCGAGTAGATATTGCTCATCCATCGAGTAGATATTGCTTATCCACTCTCTAGAGTTCTCGAATGACTTCTCTATAACATTATATCTATGACTTGTAGAGATCTCTACTTAGAATATTTTTCTCCAAACAGATTTATTCAACTCCAAGCTTCTTCAAAATTCTTCTGAGGCATGATCTTATTGATCTTCTTCCAGATATAATCCTTAGGCTTGATATTGTTTTAGGAAAAAGACTCCAGTCTGCTCCTTTGTATTTTTATAGACTTTAAGTGTTACAAGTACAAAATACAAATTAAGATAACAACACAACTTACTTAGGGTTGATAAATTATCTTAGTCTTGTTAAAGTACAGGCATGTCTTTTACAACAATCTCCCCCAATTTCTGAGAAGATTGCTTCACACAAATTCATGCATGTTAACAAGACTAACCCAAGTTTAAAACTGATGGAAGATAAAATTAAAACATAAAGCTTGATAGAATTACAGCTTGTGCAACATGAGATTCACCAGGTTTCATGATTACAAGAATTAGGTAAAGACATTTTTTACATCTGCTTCTTCTCTAAATTTATCATTCAAATGATCAAGAATTTCAAGTTCTTCTATGATGAGTGTTCCACTTAGAGCTTTCACAAGTTTTTGCCTTGCTGTCTTAAGGTAACCCTGGTCCAGATACTCTAGGCTGAATCTTGAGAATCCACCAACTTTGATGTTTAGAAATCTACCATCTTTAGAAATTCTACTCATTCCTTTTGCTTTCAATTCTTCTGATCTTTTTATAAACATACCTATTTCTTCATCACGTCTCCTTCTTCTTTCTTCAGCTTTATCTCTTTTCTTTGTTTCCTCCCTTTCAATCAACCATTCAGCCAGAGATGATCTCCATGTTCTTGTAAAAGTGTCCTTGCCTTTTAACAAACTTAACACTCTCTTAATTTCTGCAGAAGTCAAAGAATCCATTAACTTTTTGTCAAGAAGAGTGAATGTACCATCCTTAAAATAGACTCTAACTTATCTCAGGAATACAACCAAGATTTTAACAATTTCGTCAGTTGGATGTTGGAAATGGTCTTCATCTGAGGTGCACCAATTTAGAGGTAGAAAGTCAGATTCCTTAAAGCAATTACAGATGACCCTTTCAGTGACTTCCACTTCCTTTATAGGCTTAACTTTCATAGGCTTTCTCCCAACATATTTGAGCTTGAATTTTAGTGAAGGTTTGGCTAAAGGTAGGGTTGTCATTTTCTTGAGATTTGTGAGGCTTGAGGTGATTGGAATTTTTAGGAAGGAGTTGGCAGTTTGTCTGTCAAGAACTTTTGGCTTAGATGTTTGGGAAGGTTTGATGTTAGAGATAGCTGATGTTGTGGGTTGAGCTAAGGTTTGAGATGGTTGTATTTGGATTTTTAGGGTTGTTTGAGTTCCTGAATCATCATGAGGTTTTCTGCTCTTCCTCTCCCCTCTTCTCTTCTTCTCTTCATCTTTCTTGTCATCCTCCTTCTTCTTCTCTCCACCCTTGCTACTAGATGGCTTACTAGACTGACTCGAATTTGAGCCAGAAGGATTCTGATCACTCTTCTTGTGCTCATCATCATCCAAGTCATCATTGTTAAACTGAGTTTTGGGCAAGTTGACTTCTGTATTGTCCAGATATTTCCTTAGTAGCTTTATCATTTCCAAATCATCATGGTTCTTGTTTTTCTTAGCTTTTAATCTAGTTCCTAGGATCATGATAAGCTTCTCATTCCTCCTGACACATTGTTTAGGGATATTGAAAAATCTGAATTGTTTGGTAGTTGGACAGATGTATGCTATACCCTTGCTTGGCTGTAGATATGCTTCAGGAAAGGCAGCTACATGAGCATCTTTGAGTGCAGTTAGCAGCTTGATATCTTCACGAGTTATAGCTCTAACATTGTTGATGAAGATATCTAACTCAGATTCCCTCCTTGAGACAAGGTAATTGAGAGACACCTGCATACATCTGTTTGTCCCTGAGTCATTTGCATTAACCACTATCCTATCTTCCAGAAAGTTGTCCTTGTTGACCTTGATCACTCTTATAAAATTGATTGTCTTATCCAGGGCCTTTTTATATGTGAAGTGATTGTTTTTGAGAGAAGCTTTTAAGGCATTCAGTAGTTCTTCAAACTCTCTGCTCAAACTAGGTCCTTCAGCAGACCTAATAAGTCTCTCCTTGTCAAGATCAACTTCTTTAGCTTTCTTACCAGCGCCCTGAACTTGATGTTGAGATAACCTTGATTGTGCCAACTTGGCCTCTATCTCCCCCTTAGTCTTGTTGGCAGGCATGAGAAGGGGAGTAGAAATTTCAGGCCTTACTTGTTTAGGCAAAGAAGGTAGTGGTATGTTGAGTTTACCCATGATGGCTCCTAAAGCTATAGAATTCTGCATTTGAAGATGCTTATGGGAATCCACCAGAGTTTGGTTATATGTTTGTTGGCTTTTGAAGAGAGATGTCAAAGCCTCAACTTGTGCAGTGAGAGAGGAGTTGGAGTCTTGCAATACTGTGACTTGACCCAGTAGAGACTGAATTTGCAGATTTGTTGAAGTGGATCCAGGCTGATAAGAGCTTCTAGATGTGCCAAAGTGTTCTTCTATAGCCTCTTTAATCCCTTTCATTAGCAAAGCTGAGGGCTTAAATCTGCTCTGGTGAAGTTGATCCAGCTGAACCTTGGTCTCATTTGAATGAGTAATTTGTTTCTGGATCATTTCATGGAGATTGGTGAACGATTGTTTGAGGTTTTTGACTTCCTTCTCAATGGAGGCAAGATCCATCCTGGTCATTTGCTCAGAAAAATTTTTGAATTTAGAAGAGATCTGCTCTTGAGATGGTATGATCTTGTCCATTTTCTCATTCACCAGTTTCCTGATTTTGTCTTCATGGCCAATAAGTTTGATTTCAAGAGCCTTACCAAATAGATGAAATGCTTTGAGCTGAGCTTTGTATACATCTGTAATGGCATCATAGACGGCTTCTGGATTCAAGTCTCTTGCATTACTGCTCAGAATATTAACATATTCTTCTCGAAATCTTGCCAGAACTTGATTCATCTCTAAGGCAAAGTCATCAGACAACCATGCATCCACATTCCCATCTGGCTCAGCATCATTGACAATTTTCTCTTTTTGCTCCTCAACCTCTTCATTATAAGCAAACATGATAGCTTGATAGTCTTGGTTGCTCATGTCTGAACTTAGAAGATG
Source organism: Apium graveolens (assembly GCF_009905375.1). Lineage (NCBI taxonomy): Eukaryota > Viridiplantae > Streptophyta > Magnoliopsida > Apiales > Apiaceae > Apium > Apium graveolens. The sequence continues at coordinate 89,868,635 of NC_133648.1, forward strand.
CTGTGAGATGTTGGCCAGTCCAGAGATCTGCTCTACTAGTAGATCATCTACAGAAGTTGGTTGAGAGACAAATTCTTGTAGCCACTGAGAGAGTATGTGAGGTTGTTGAGGTTGAGAGGTGGATGGTTCATCAGAAACTCCTGTGACTAAGATCACCGTTTGACTCACAGATTGCTCTGTGGTTTTGACAGTGTGTTGTCCTCCACTTGTAGTGGGAACTTCCAATTGAATTAGAGGGGATTTGACTGGGTTACTATCATGTACACCAGTCTCAAACCCTTGTGTATCTTGCAACACACTGGCACTTGAATGTGCTATGCATGCCTCCCCTATGACAGGATCATGGACAATTGTACTCCTAGCTTCAACTGCAGAGACAATTTTTGCTAGGGTTGTGAGGGGAGTTGTTCATACATGAGGAACCTCCAATTGAATTGAAGAGGATTTAGATAGCTCCCCCTCAGGAGTACTACCCTCAAACCTTTCAGTCTGTGAAGACTATTTTGTACATTAAGGTGCATTAGTGGTATGCATGGGGTCTTCAGTAAAGACTGATGAATCCCCATATTTGTGATGGTGTCATCAAGGTCTACCCCAACATGTAGCCTCTCACCATCTAAATGAGGTGTATGGGTGGTGAGTAAAGCTTCTTGAGCTAGGTCACTTGATTTTTGGTGTACTTGAGAAATGGATTCAAGTGGAATTAGAATAGAAGAAATATTAGATAGAAGAAATTATTGCCCAGTTGTGAGTATTGGCAGCTCCCCCTGAATAGATGAGGGAGCTTCAAGGGATGTGCTATCGCAGTGTGTGCCTTCCTTATTTCTCCTACCATACACTTGAATTACTTCTTGTGCAGGCTGTGCAGACTCACTCTTGGTTGTTTTTACAACTGAATCCTGTTGGGAGGATGTAGAGGATAATAGAGTGGTCAGCTCAGTTTGTTTACTTCTTTTGGATCTTTTGACCAGAGGTGGTTCTCTTTCAGCTCTCTCCTCACCACTCCCAGTTATCACAACTAGGTTTATCCCCTTTCTCTTCTTTTTACTGACTTCACCCTTTTGAGAAGATGAGGTAGTTGGTTTCCTAGCTTCTAAAGGTTGTGAAAGAATGGTTGCAGCTTGGGAAGATCCCTGTTGGTGATCTTGTGTTTGTACTTCCACAGGTTCAGGAATCTTAGTTGTACTAGATTGTGCATTAGATCTCATATCAGGCATAGGATAAGAATAAGTCCTAAATATCTTCAACATAAATGGAGTGATTTTCAGACTTACATTGACCTTATTTTTTGTAGTAAGTGAGCCAAATATTATTTTGGACACTTGCTTACAATTGTCTATTTTAGTACTATCTATACCATTCAACAGATGTATGTCAGCTACTAATTATTTAAAGTGGACATAATAAATCTAGGAAAGAAAATTTCGTTACCTCTAGCTGTCAGAGGCATAACCAGCCTGGTTGCAAGTTCTTCCAGGATCAACAGACCAACATTCAGGTGTATGTTGTGGGCAATTGAATACACCATCTTTTGCACAACACTTCAGATATTGTCATATCCTGTTTTTCTGCAAGTAAAGGCCCTTACTGCAGAGTCAAAGATGAATGACCACTCCTTCCTTAGATTGGTTCTGTTTAAGCTTGACAGGTTGATTCTCCCATCATAATTGATGAAGTCCATGAACTCAGTCAGCTCATTAGGAGTTGGTACATCCACCAGATTCTCAGTTGGCAGCAAGGCTCTATTCACATCTTGGTCATTGAATTCTATTCGTTGGCCTCCAATTGTGCATGTCACCACCAAAGAAAGAGATTTATTGTTAACATCAGTCCTCACTACAGCTGTAGTCCAGAATTCATGCAACACGTTTAGATACAGTACTGGATTTGCAGTCAAAGCACCTGTAAGATAGGATTCAGACAGTAGCTTCACAAACCCCTTGAAACTATCAGGAGCTTGGTTCGCATCAGTGAAATCAAGATAGTTGGTTCCTTTCTCTGGGATAAATGTCCCAACAACATTTTGGGCCATTGTTGATTGATGAAGAAAAATTTATGAGAAGGAATGAAAAATGAGAGAGAAAACGGTTTCGGATTGAAAGCTAGGTCACTTTAGATCTCGAAAGTTTTAAGTAAGAGTATGTATCGAGAAGTATGGGTATTTATAGTAAAAGTAGATGACTTGTCGAGAAGTCATTTTGAGAAGTCATTTTGAGAAGTAAAGTACATATCGAGAAGTCATTTTAAATTACTCTTATAGAGAACTAAAAAAAATGACTCATCAAAATGTCAAATAAATACCCAGTTTGTCCAAAAAGTGGACTGAATTAATTTTAACTTTTATTTGAATAAATTCAAAATAAAATTAGAATAAATTTTCCAAAGGTATTTTACCAAAATAATTTATCAATTTAAATTATCTCAGTTCTGAGATATTGATAAGTCAAAAAATTGTACTTGTAGAGAACTCTGTGAATGATAACTACTAGAGAACTCTACAAGGACTTATCGATAAGTCATTTTAAGCCTATCAAGAAGTCACTCGAGAAGTCAGTAAATTGACTTATCGAGGACTCACTCGAGAAGTCCTAAAATGACTTATCAAGAAGTCAATTTATACTTATCGAGAACTCAGTTCTCTAAATACTTTTGGTTATTTTTAATTCTGCCTTGTGTTAATTTTACATATTAAGAATGTAAATTAACAACTGAGCAGCTTACTTAGAATTTGAAAAATTCCAAGTTAATTGAATTTGAAAAACAAATATACAGAGATTTCTGAAATATTTATAATTCATATTTCTGTTAATTTCCAATTTAATCAAATTAATTTTGATTTACTGGAGATTAATCTGCTGCAAAACATTAGCTGAGTTCTTGCCTTAGGATGAAGAATTAAGCAATCCAATTTCACTTATAAATCTAGTAAAAGTTGCTTCATCCAAAGGTTTAGTAAAAATGTCAGCCAATTATTTTTCTGCTAGTACAAAAATGAGATTGATGCTATATCAGGATACAGGTCTTTGAAAGACAAAATTGACATCTTCCACTGGAACTCTTTTTGTTAACCCTCCATCCAACAAAATCTGTATCTATGAGTCCAACAGCTCCAAAACTGATTCCCTTGGGATACCATAATCCCAAGTTGAGCTTCCTTCTAGTATCTGAAGATCCTCTTTCTCCCCCTGAGGTTGTGCAATCAAACTTAGATGTATGAGATGAGCTTCTATTTCCATGATTCTCTTGTTGAGTAGTTTCTTCATTTCCTTAGTCTGACAGACTTCACAAACTTCAACTTGAGCAAGCTCAATCTTAGGCATGTCTCTTACGAACTCCTTTTTGACAAGGTGTTAATTTTCTTGAAAGTCAAGTGAGACAGACTTTTAAGCCAGAGCTTGTTTATTTCTCCTGATACCTTGGTGTATAAGCAACAAATACCATCCTTATTTGTTGAGTCAAAATCTTCAACAAACAAGCTTCCTTTCTTTGCTCCTTTCAGAGCAACTTCACTGGTTTTCTTGCTGATAACAGTGAATTCTTCTTGTTGAATAAGACTTGAGACCATTGTCTACAATATGCTAATTTTGAAAAGATTCACTTCAAGATCAGCTACCAGTGCTACATCATTTAAAGATAATATTTTCAGAATAATCTTGCCATATCCTATTTTGAATCATTTGTTGTTGTCTCCAAAGGTCACCCATGGTCCAGCTTTCTCCTCAAACTGTGATAGCAGGGCTTTACCACCAGTAATATGCCTGGAACATCCAATGTCTATGATCCATATGACTTTCTTCACTTTCCCTGCACAGAATGAGTCTTAAGTGTGTTTGGAAACCCAACCAGTGTTGGGTAGTTTCTTATTGGTAACTTGTCCAGTAGAAGTAGAATGAGTAATTTTAGAATAAACAAAATTCAGTGATTATTGTGCATGTTTTCCTTCTGATGTAGACTCATTTCTTGATTCTTTAAGGTCTACTCCCAGTTTGTGGCAACTCTTCATTACCTTCATGTTGCAAGGAATGCAGTCAAATTTGTCACAGAATTAATAGGGATCATTAGAATTTGCTTTATTGTATATGCAAGTTCCTTCAGCTGGCTTGCTAATAACCTTTTTACAAAGGCGAGTTAGATGATTTGAAGAGCCACATTTTTCACACTTCTTTCTAGGAGCATTTGTAACATAAGCAAAATTATTGCTTTTGTTTATCCCTATTTTCCCATTTCTATTTTTTTTTCTCTTTCTTGCATCTTTAGTTTCGGTTTCTTGAACAGGAGTCTTGGGACTTTATTTGTTCATGAGTTTCTCTTCAGTATTGGAAGACTGAACTGATTCTTCAGTTTTCTTTACTTTATCTTCATCATCAATTTCTTGCTTGATACTCAATTCTTTTTCACTAAAGTTGACTACACATGCTTTGAATATAGGTGCATTAACCTCTTTTAAAAAGGTTGGAGCATTCTCAGTCTTCTTGGCTTTCCCTTTGTCACCTACAGTTTTCTTTTTGTCACTCATGTCATCATAGTCAAAGCCAATAGCAATGTTTGCACATGGCTTATTCTTCCCATTATACTGTTCAACCAGATCAGATGCATTTCTGAAATATTTCATCTTTACTTCATTCTTTTCTAGCTTCTCCCTTAATATTACTTCAATTTCATTTGCACACTTGAGCTTGTTCTTAAGATAAGCATTTTCTTATTTTAAAGCTTCAAGATCAACTATCAATAATTCAGTTTCTTTCTTCTCACTCTCGAGCTTCTTATTTATCTTTGTTAATCTGCTAACTTCTTCATTAGCAGCAACCATGCTTGTGTGAATGTGAAACATATCTGTGCTCATCTTTTCAACAGTTTCCTTGTATTGATTCACGTTTAAATCAATAGTGGTAAGAGTTGGTGTATGTGCTTTTGATGAGGATGATTCGCCTTGCTCCAAAGCCATTAGAGCATAGTTTCCAACTTCCTCATCTTCATCATTATCTGAATCATCCCAACTCTTTCCCTCCGCAATGTAAGCTTTGCTCTGTTGCTTTTTCAGAAGAGCTTCATACTTTGCTTTCAGTTCAAGATAAGCTTTGTCTTTCTTCGCCTTCTTAGGTTTCCTGCATTCTGTAGCAAAGTGGCCTAGTTCATCATAATTCAAGCACTTTATATTAGATCTATCAACAAATCCAGTTTTATAACCACTTTTGCTGTCAGAATTGTACTTCCCTTTCTCTTTCTAGCTGTTGTCTTTGTTGAAGGATAGTCCTTTATTTCTGAAGTACCTTGGCTTCTTTACTCTAATGCTAGAGAAATTTCTATCTAAATAAGCCATTGACTGATCTAGCTCATCCAGTTCTTCAAGAGTGTAGAAATCATCCTTTTCCAACTCTAGTATGACTTGCTCCTATGAATCATTTGTTCTCTGCTCACTTGTTGAGGCAACTAAAGTTTGAGATCTTAGTTCATCATTGAAGGATTGGCTTTCATTCATAATTAAAGCACTTGAGCCATCCACAACATGTCCTTGAGCAGATCTCAACGATTGCCTTTGAATCATCTCTAGTACATATATTTTGAGAATTCCATATAGAACTTCCAGAGTTATTCTGCTTAAGTCTCTCCCTTCCCTGATTGCAGAGATTTTCTATTCCAAATGGTCAGGGAGAGTAAGCAAGAACTTTAGATTCACCTCTTCAGCTTCATAGTATTTGTCATGAAGCTGCAAGTCATTTATCAACTTATTGAATCTTTCAAACACATCAGTAATGCTTTCCTTAGGCTTAGCCATGAAAACCGCATACTATGAAATCAGTATCCTTTTTTATTAGATCTAACCTCCTCAGTTCCTTCACAGAGTATTTCAATCTTCTCCCATATTTGCTTGGCAGTGTCACAGTTAACAATATTGTTGTACATCACATTGTCAAGTGACTCTATCAATATCAATTGCAAGCTGCTATCCAGGGAGACTTTCTCCTTTTCAGGGTCTGAATACTCAGCTAGATCTTTAGGAGCATAATGAGCTGGTATGACCATGTCTCCATCTATAGATTCCTCAACTCTTACCATAGGAATGAAGGGTCCATTCTTGAGAATCTGAATGTGAAGTGGATTGGCCATCCCGATAAATAACATCATTTTTTTTCCAAAGAGTGTAGTTAGCTTTGTCAAAGGTAGTAATTTTTATGCTACTGATTTTCTGTGTATTCATTCTTCCAAGATCCTGAATCTGTTTACTTTCAGATTTTGCTCTGATACCACTTGTTAGGTAATGAATCATACGCAGAGGGGGGGGTGAATGTGTTTTTCTGATTATAGGCTTTTCTTGAAAGTTAATGGTTGAACAAAGTAAATTAAATCTTGTATAGAAAAGTGTTCATGCAGAATTTAAACTTACACAAAATAAAGAACACAAATCTTTAAAACTCACTTAACTTTTATATTAAAAATTAAGACTGTTTTGCTACAAAATTTCTAAGCTCTTTGATGTTAAAGAGCTCAGCTTCTTCTTGAGAGTGATACAAGATATTTGATCTAAATTGTTACTTCTAACTAGAGGACTAGTGTTAACTTTATAACTCAGTTAACTGCTGGTTTACACAGTGGATAATAAACATGCTACTAGATTTTCTAAACTGTCACTTGTCAATCTTCCATTTCCGGCTTAGCATATCTTTAGCATCCAGTGTTTACTTTAATCTTCCTCTGTCAGTTAATCTTTGCCATTGATCGTGCACACTCTTCAAGCTGCTTTTTGTAGACTTGTCAATCCAGTTGTTGGATTGTTTGTTGATTATCTATCTTTGATATTGAACTGATCTGCAATTCTGTACTTTGAGACTGTACTTCGAGATCTCCGGTTTGAATTAATAGAACACTTGACATCTTGATAAGTACATAGGCTTATCGAGATCTCTAGCATTCCATATTGAGTTTGACTTGTAGAGGTCTTCAGCTTGTCGAGATCTCTAGTCTTCACATCTTCACTATGACTTATCGATAACTCTGAGTTCTCTAGTGAAGGAATGACTTGTCGATATCTCCAATCTCCAGTTCTTTAAAAGTGGCTTGCCGATATCTTCTTGAGTTCTCGAGTAGCTTTCCTGACTTCTCCACTCCCGATGGATATTGCTCATCCGTCGAGTAGATATATAGCTCATCCGTCGAGTAGATATATAACTCATACGTTGAGTAGATATTGCTCATCCATCGAGTAGAATATTGCTTATCCGTCGGTACTCTATGGAGTTCTCGAATGGCTTCTCTATAACATTAAATCTGTGATTTGTAGAGATCTTGACTTAGAATATTTTTCTCCAAACAAATTTATTCAACTCCAAGCTTCTTCAAAATTCTTCTGAGGCATGATCTTCTTGATCTTCTTCCAGATATAATCCTTAGGCTTGATACTATTTTAGGAAAAAGACTCCAGTCTGCTCCTTTGCATTTTTACAGACTTTAAATGTTACAAGGTCAAAATACAAATTAGGATAACAATACAACTTACTTAGGGTTGATAAATTGTCTTAGTCTTGTTAAAGTACAGGCATGTCTTTTACAATAGGATTCCTGACTGGATGATCATTAACTGCTTTTATAATGGCTTGGGAGCACAGTCTAGACCCATGCTTGATACAGCATCAGGTGGAGCCTTATGGGCTAAGAGCTACGTTGAAGCTTATGAATTGATTGAACTGATGGCTGCTAATAAATACCAGAACCCTTCTCAGAGACTAAATCAAGAAAAAGTAGCAGGAATTTTGGAGGTGGATGCAACTACTGCGACAGCTGCTCAACTTAAGGCTTTGACGATGAATGTGGATTCGTTGGCTAATTATCGAGTTAATCAGATCACTAGTGTCTTTGAGCTTTGTGCTGGTGTGTATGAGACAGAGCAGTGTGCTATATCTAATGAATCAGCTCAGTTCATGAGCAACTTTCAGAGGTCGCAGCAGCCAGTTCCAGCCACCTATCATCCCAACAACTGCAATCATCCTAACTTCAGCTGGAGCAACACTCAGAATGCGGTTCAGCAACCTTATCAGCTGTATACAGCAAAGCAGTACAACCCTCCTAGTTTTCAACAACCGCAATATGCTACAAGACAACAACTCCAACTTCAGCAGTTACCACATGGAGGTACAAGTCAAGCTAATGAAAAATCTAAATTGGAGGAGTTGAGGCTCATGTGCAAGAGCCAGCGGTTTCTATTAAGACCTTGGAGAATCAAATTGGGCAGATTGCCAATACCTTGCTGAATTGTCAACCTGATACACTACCTAGTGACAGAGAAGTTCCAGGAAAGAAGGAAGCAAAAGTGTAGGTTAAGGCAATTACATTGAGGTCTGGAAGGGTTGCAAGCCAAGAAAAAGTTCAAGTCTCAGAAAATCTGAAGATGTGGCTGAAGAAAATGTGCAGAAGGAAGCGGAAGTGGAACCAAGGAAGAAAACTATGGAACACACTCCTCTTGAGGGTAATACAGGGGAGAAACAGGTCTATCCTCCACCTCATTTTCCTAAGAGGCTGCAGAAGCAAAATTGGATAAACAGTTTGTGAAGTTTCTGGAGGTGTTCAAGAAACTTCATATCAACATACCTTTCACTGAAGCTTTTGAACATATGCCTAGTTTTGTGAATTTTATGAAAGGTATTCTCTCTCAGAAAGTGAAGCTCGATGACTTAGAGACTGTTGCTCTAACGGAGGAATGCAGTGTTGTGTTGCAACATAAGTTGCCTCCGAAGCTTAAGGATCCTGGAAGCTTCACTATTCATTGCACTATCGGAAACTGTCATTCGACAAGTGTTTGTGTGATCTGGGAGCTAGCATCAATCTGATGCCTTTATATGTCTTCAAGAAGTTGGGTTTTTCTGATCCAAAGCCTACTTATATGTCCTTGCAGTTGGTCGATCGTTCTATTACATATCCATGAGGCATTATGGAGGATGTCTTGGTCAAGGTGGACAAACTCATTTTTTAGCTGATTTTGTAATTCTTGATTTTGAAGAGGATAAAAAGATTCCCATAATCTTGGGAAGACCATTCTTGGCTACTGGCCGAACCTTGATATATGTGCAGAAGGGAGCTCACTATGCGAGTGCTGGATCAGGATGTGACTTTCAATGTGTTCAATTCCATGAAATTCCCTACTGATAATGAGGAGTGCTTAAAAGTGGAGTTGGTCGATTTCTGTGGTTACCTCAGAACTTGATCAATTGCTAAGATTTGATGCCTTAGAGAATGCCTTGTTGGGGAATTCAGATAGTGAAGATGATGAAGGTGATGAGCAATTGCGGTATTTGAATGCTTCTCCTTGGAAGTGAAGGCTGGATATGCCGTTTGAATCTCTTGGATTGGAAGAGCTAAAAAATTCTCCAAAGCGCCTCAAGTTTTCTATTGAGGAAGCTCCTAGACTTGAGCTTAAACCATTGCCTGAACACTTGAGGTATTCATTTTTAGGTGATGCATCTACTATGCCTGTTATTATTATATCTGACCTTTCAGGCAGTGATGAGGAAAAGCTCTTGAGAATTCTTAGAGAATTCAAAATTGGATGGAGTATAGCAGATATCAAGGGAATCAACCCTTCTTATTGCATGCATAAAATTCTGCTAGAGGAAGGAAGCAAGCCAACTGTTGAGCAACAAAGGAGGCTTAATCCGATAATGAAAGAGGTTGTGAAGAAGGAAATTCTCAAGTGGCTAGATGCAGGGATCATTTATCCTACTTCTGACAGTTCTTAGGTGAGTCCAGTTTAGTGTGTGCTGAAGAAAGGAGGTATCACTGTGGTTGTTAATGAGAAAAATGAGCTCATTCCTACTCGAACAGTCACGGGGTGGAGAGTTTGCATGGATCATAGGAAGTTGAACAAAGTCACGAGGAAGGATCACTTCCCGCTTCCATTTATTGATCAGATGCTTGACAAGTTAGGTGGGCATGAGTACTATTGTCTTCTGGATGGCTATTCGGGTTATAATCAGATTTGTATCGCTCTAGAAGATCAGGAAAATACTACCTTCACTTGTCTGTTTGGTACTTTTGCCTTCATAAGAGTTTCTTTTGGTTTGTGTGGTGCACCTGCCATATTTCAAAGATGCATGATGGCTATCTTCTCTGTGTTTGGTGATTTTTTCGATGAGTGCTTGCAAAATCTAGGCGTAGTTCTTAAAAGGTGTGGTGAGACCAATCTGGTTCTCAACTGGGAGAAATGTCACTTTATGGTGTAACAGGGCATTATTCTTGGGCACAAGGTCTCTAGTAAAGGTCTTGAGGTGGACAAAGCCAAGGTGAGGGTCATTGAAAACCTTTCTTCCACCAATTTCTGTTAAGGGAGTCCGCAGCTTTTTGTGTCTTGCAGGCTTCTATAGGCGGTTCATCAAGGACTTCTCTAAAATATCTAAAGCGTTGTGCAATTTGTTGGAGAAGGATGTTCCTTTCAAGTTTCATGATGAGTGTCGAGCTGCTTTTGAGATCTTAAAGAAGAATTTAATCACGGCACCTGTCATAACTGCACCTGATTGGAATGAGCCTTTTGAGATGATGTGCGATGCAAGTGACTATGCAGTTCGAGCAGTTCTTGAGCAAAGAAAGAACAATATATTTCATGTGGTCTACTATGCTAGTAAGACCCTAAATGGTGCTCAACTGAACTATAATACTACTGAGAAAGAACTCTTAACCATTGTCTACGGTTTTGAGAAGTTTCGATCTTTTTGCTTGGGATGAGGGTGACAGTTTTCACTGATCACGCTGCTATTCGCTATCTTTTCTCGAAGAAGGACTCGAAGCCTAGACTGATTCGATGGGTTCTTTTACTTCAGGAGTTTGAATTGTAGATCGAGAATAGGATAGTTACTGAGAATCAAGTCACCGATCATCTATCTCAGTTAGAAGATCCTAGTATAGCTTCACAAGATAAGACATTAATTAATGAGTCTTTTCTCGATGAGCAGTTGTTTGGGGTGCAAGAGAAAGAACCATAGTTTGCAGACATTGTGAACTACCTAGTGAGCAATATTATGCTTCCAAACTTGTCTTCTGCTCAAAGGAAGAAGTTTATTCATGAGGTGAAGTGGTACATGTGGGATGAGCCTTTTCTGTTTAGGCAAGGAGCTGACCAAATCATCAGGAGATGTATTCCGTACAGCGAGACGGAGGGTATCTTGCGAGACTGTCATTCGACTATTTCTGGAGGCCACTATGGTGGAGAGAAAACAACAGCTCATATCCTTCAAGTGGGATTCTTCTGACCTGCATTATTTAAGGATGTGCATCGATTCGTTTTGAAGTGTGATCGCTGCCAGCGTGTTGGTAATATATCTAAGAGGGATGAGATGAGATGCCTCTTAATGTGCTTCTCAAGGTTGTGGTCTTCGATGTTTGGGGAATAGACTTTACGGGGCCATTTGTCTCATCTTGCAATAATCAGTATATCTTATTGGCGGTTGATTATGTCTCGAAATGGGTGGAAGTCAAGGCTTTGCCGACGAATGATGCTAAGGTAGTGCTAAATTTTCTTCATAAGCAGATATTCACAAGATTTAAAACTCCAAGAGTCATAATCAGTGATGAGGGATCACATTTCTGCAATCACAAGTTCACTGTTATAATGCAGCGATATAATGTGAATCATCGCATTGCTACATCCTACCATCCTCAGACTAATGGTCAAGATAAAGTATCTAACAGAGAGATCAAGCGTATTCTAGAGAAGGTTGTAAGTCCATCGAGGAAGGATTGGTCTTTGAAGCTGGATGAAGCTGTGTGGGCGTATCGAACAGCATACAAGACTCTGCTAGACATGTCAGCATTTCAGTTGGTTTATGGTAAGGGATGTCATTTGCCTGTGGAGCTAGAGCACAAGGCTTATTGGGCTTTGAAGAAGTTGAACCTTGATTTGGATGCAGCTGGTAAGAAAAAAATGTTTCAATTGAATGAACTCGATGAGTTTCGGCTTCAAGCATATGAGAACAAAATAATGTATAAGGAGAAAGTCAAGAGGTGACACGATAGGGGTCTAGAGCTCAAATCATTTGTGTCGGGGCAACAAGTTCTTTTGTTCAACTCTCGTCTCCGTCTTTTTCCTGGAAAATTGAAGTCGAGGTGGTCAGGGCCATTTATTATCAAAATTATGTTTCCGCATGGAGATGTGGAGATTTTTTAGAATGATCCAGGCCAAGCGTTCAAGGTGAATGGACAGATGTTGAAGCATTACTATGGGAATACGGCAAATCGTGAGGTGGTTACCGCCGTTTTATTGTCAACCTGATCTAGGAATTCTACGTCAAGATAGCAACATAAACCAAGCGCTTCTTGGGAGGCAACCCAAGTTTGTTGTACATTAGCAGATAGAGTTAGAAGGAAAAGCAAAAATAAAATACAAAAAAATCAGAAAATTAGGAAAAGCAGGGAATTTTTGGCAGAAGCACAGCGCGCCTGCGCTGAAAGCGGGGCAGCCACGCTGAAAAGAGCAGAAGCTGCGCGCGCCCGCGCTGGATTACCAGAGACACGGCGTGCCCGCACTGCCAGGCGGGACGGCCGCGCTGCACCCCTATAAAAAAAAAATATAAAATCGAAAAATCAAAAACAAAATCAGTCTATACCCAAATTTCCCTCTCCCACCTTCCATATTTCCCTCTCCAAATCAGTTTCAATCACCCCATTACTCCCATCATTCCCATAATCAATTCTCACTTCTATTCTAAACCTAACTATCTTCCTATATATACACACACACTTATATACAATCATCTCCATCACCTTTTCAATTCTCAAAACTCTAAATCTCTCTTACTTACATCTTTTCTCTCAAAATTATTCGATTTCAATGGCACCCAAGAGACAAAGGACCCAAGTTAGCAGTAGCACCACCAATTCTTCTAGTGTTGGGGGTGTGAGGCCCAGGTTTGCAACTCCGGAGGCTGAGGCAGAGTATACGAGGCTGCTTTTCAAGCCCATTTCCAATGAGCGATTCTTCTAGTGTTGAGGGTGCTTAAACCATTTCCGGAGGATGAGATGTATTGCTTTTTGTGAGGCACCAGTTGCTGTGCCCATGAGTGTGGTTCGCGATTTTTACGTGAATGTGATGGCATAGAAGAACGGGTATTCTGTGGTTAGGGGATTGACGGTGGATTATACCGTAGATGCGATTCGGAGGGTGATTAACCATCCTGAGAGACAACCGAGCCAGGATGATGGGGTGACGAAGGCTGGGGAAGATTTTACTTTGGATTTAATTGTTGCTACTCTCTACGTTCCTGACACTCACTAGAAGTTTAAGAAAGGGTCGAACAAGTATGCTACTTTCCCTGCATCGTGCATGAACAGGTATGCCCGTGCATGGAACTCGTTTATTTGTGCTAACATTACGCCTTTATCACATGTGCATGATGTTACGGTAGACCGGGCAAAGCTGTTGTGGGGTATTCTGTATGGTGATTATGTGGATTTGGGGTCCATTATTTTTTAGGGTATTTTGAGGTTTCTGCAAGGGAGCACTACGGGTTCTATTCTGTATGCATCGATTGTGACAAAGTTGTGTGCGATAGTTGGAGTTCATTGGCCCGCACACGAGCAGCTGCAGTTGCTTAGTGCCTCGATTGATAGTTCAACTATAATAGTGATGCTGGAGTGGGACGGTGGAAAGGCTGATGAGAAGGGGCTCAATTATTCCTATAATCACTTTCCGGGTGGACGTCCAGATGATCAGGCATTTGCTGGTGGTTCTTTCAGGCTAGTAGAGCGGCATGGTGACATCGGATGCGGGAGGCTGGTTCTTCGCGGTAGCAGCAGCAGGATGTTGAGGGCATCGCTGGTTTGAGTTTAGTGCAGTATAGACGCTTGATGAGGAGGATGGATGTGATGCATGACATACATAACAGGTTTATACAGGACCCTACCCATGCGTTGGGTACAGTGTTCAGAGCCACATGAGTTGACATCCAGTGGCCAGTATTTAGTGAGGATTTTATGTACTCACCGCCTGACACTTCTAACACTCCACCCCTTGAGGTGATGACCCTGATTCCGAGTAGGCATGCCTAATTCCTTACTATTACCTTCACTGAGGACAGTGAATATTTTAAGTTTGGGGGTGGTAGTTAAGGAATATGTTTGTGTGAGTCTCATTTAGTTGTATATTCATGATAGTTTAGTTCATATAGTTTCATATTTGCCATGTAGTAGTTTTTTTTATTTTGCATATAGTATGTTGCATATAGATTGCATGTGCATCTTGTGATGATCCCTTAAGTGTGCTTTTCCGATTAATTTGTGATGTTGATGCGAGTGTAGTGATGTCGTATAGAGGGATGTTGAGTCCTATTAAGTTGATTTGCATGCTAGAAACAATAAAAATTTAATTAAGTCTTATAGGTTGCTTGAGTACTAGATCATGATCATGGTTTGTTGTTTGTCGAGGTAAAATGATTTGTTTATATTTATAATTTAGGATATTCTCTTAATGATAAAATAATATGGATATTTAAAAATTGGAAAAAAATATTGGATTTCATTGCTAGTTGTTGTGGCTAGGTGTCAAATGGCTAGTTGACGGCTCATATTTATATGAGTAGTCTAGGGTTGAATGAGATGGAGCGAAACACACTCGTTCAGAAATTACTGAAAAAAATAGAAAAAGAAAAAAATGAAAAAAAAGAAAGAGAAAAAATATGTGTTTATAGTCTGGGAACTTTGTGCCTAGTGACCTAAGGCTTTTATAGTCTGGGATCCACTAACCTAACGCTCGCTACATGAGTATTATTGTATAAGTCTTTTGTGGACCTCACTCATTGCACGGTCAAATAAGCATATTTGTGATTGTTTATGTGTTATCAATAAAAGCATGAATCTTTGTATAACTCCGATAATAAGAATTGAAGCATGAATCTTTGTATCACAAGGTCATTTTGAGTTTAGCATTTATTCTATTTATAACCTTGTAATTGCCTTGATGAGTAGTGAGTCATGATTATTGATCTAGTTGCGATAGTATATCTGTTAAGCATTTGCACACATGCACGTTTCTGGCTTGTGAGTTGATTTGTAGAATTTGATTGATCTTTGTGCGAATAACTGCATTTATTGAGATGTTGCTCATTGATTGGTTTAGTTATTCTGAGGGGATCGTTTGCATTCATGTAGCTTGCATTCATGCATTTTTATTTTTCATTCTTTGAGTCTGTTTATGCTTGAGGACAAGCATCGGTTCAATTTAGGGGTGTGTCAAGTGGTATTTATATCCACATAGAACGCTCTATAAAGGCTTGAATTGGTGTTTTAAACTCAAGCTATTTGTGTATTTGATGCGTTTGTAGTGTTTTTGCATTTCAGGCATAGTTGAAGTAATTAGGAGGTTTAGCATTGCAATGGTGCTAAAATGGTGTTAGGGAGGTGTTTTGAATAGATTGCTCGTGAAATGCCATCTCAAACCAGTCAAGAAAACAAGCTGAAGAAGAAATTCCAAAATGTCAGCGCGCCCCCGCTGTAATAGCGCGCGGCCACGCCAGAACTATAGAGAGACAGCGCGCCCGCGCGATGTGACAGCGCGCCCGCGCTGGAACAACGCACGGCCATACCAGGACGAAAACTGAGAATCCTGTTTCAAGTAGAGAACTGATGTTCTAGACTTCTAATCTGCATGGGCTGCTATATAATGATAACTTAAGGTCATTTTTCATAAGAAGCACGTAACAGAGATTAAGGAGAAGACGACGAGAGTACCTAGGAGCACAAATAATGTAACGCCCCCAAATCCGGGGTCAAAGGATTTGGTCGTCACTATGAAACCTCAATCCAAAATAATCTATTAAATCAATAAATAAATGCCAATAGCTCAAATATAGCATCTGTGACCCTAAACTACAACAAGATCTTTTTAGGTTACAGTTCTAGAAACAAGATATCCAGATTCCACAAAAAAATTTCACTTTCTTTTAAAACTCTTTCCAGTAATTCCAAACCTTAAAACTTAACCCGCTAGTATAACTTCGAAAAGAAGTATACTAGGCCCAAATACAATAAACAACTATAACATAATATAATATAAACAACTATAACATAATATAATATAAACAACTTTACACAATAAAACTTACACTAGTCCGCAAACCCTGGACCAACCACCTTCCAAAAGCTTCTTATTTGCTTCCTTGAATTACGTGGTTAAACAGTGTAAGCTAATCCTCATTGGAGGTTAAATTTGAAAACATGCAAGTATGAGCGAAAGAAATGCTCAGCAAGTTCATTATAGCATATATATGGTTGTTTGATATAAAAACTGACATCTGCACTAGAGCAGAAAATTTAAAATCATAATTGCTGAATCAGAAAATTTTAGTTAAGGGATCCCAGAATTGGTTCCTTAAATGTATTAAAAATCCTTTTCGATATTTTGAGCAAAATGCTTAAGCAATACTTTGAATCTTGACGAGAATAAAACTCGTAAAACAGTGTTTACGGAAATATCGTAAACAACAATAACATGAAACAATGATTATGGACTGAATCATAAACTTTATTCAAAACCGAACTCTTGATATTAATACTTATTTTGTTGTCATATCAAATTAGATATCAATACGAACTTTGATGCTTACAACATCCTATACGGAAGTCAGCATCAATCATCTATACTAATACCACCTTTGATATTTAACAACAAAGTAAGTATCAACATAAATCAACAACTGAATCAAAACTGCATTTCATCTTTAATCCAAAATAGAAACAGTTGATAAACCATTTATTCTATGATTATCAAAAAAATTTAGAAACAACAGTTTAGATTGGATCCAATTATATTTCATGTTGTTCCTGATGATCAGTCATGAAACAGCACCGTTATCCCGCAGCCATACCGTGAATATAGGTACTACCCGTATCCCGAAGCCATATGGTACCTATAGGGCGCCATAAAAGGCATATATTCGCCTTGAAAGATATTACAGCTGGACCGATATCTCGATCACCTATACTGTAACCAGTAACCATCCAATCTTAAAACCTTTTTTATTAAAAAGGGGTCATAATAATCGACACCCTTATAAATTTTTATTCCCCCATTCACTTGGGTAGGAATACTCGCAACCAAATCATTTTTCTTAAAATCCAAAACATTTTTAAATCCAGTAATTTGATAAAAAAAACATTTAACTATTCTAAACATAGAATAATAGAGAGTACTTGCATAATAAGTATTTAATTCAGCGATATGTAAAATATTTATCGATTCTAAACTGAGAATAGGGAAAGCAATACTTGCATAATGGGATTCAAAATAAATATCACTTGAACAATAAGTGATGATAGGGATACTTGCCTTTGAGATTTAGCAGTTAGTCACACTCGTAACGAAAAATCTATTCTGACATTCTGTCTCAGAACATCACCGTCTCTTATTCCAATAATTCACTGATATGTTGTTCCTGCGATTGCTAGAAGCTTGATAGCTAACACTATCCCGTTTTACTCTTTATCTAACATCTGGTGCTGATCATCTCGAGCAATCCATATCTTGATTTCTGCACTAAAATGGTTGATTGATTCAAAAAGTACTTTTCGAGAGCTTCGATTTGATATATTGCACGCTTCAATCGGAGTTCGATAACGCTTTCGTTTGTGCGTTTGATTCTCAAGAACGTAACGAATAATTAGGGTTTTCTCTGTAAATTATATATTGTTACTGACTGATTATGATTAAACGAATAAAATGAAATAATAAAAGGGCTATATATATTTATGGAATATTGGTTCGTGTTGGATCGTAAATGATCGATAAATTGGTTGCTTAGTCGCTAAGTAACTGCAAAATGATCCGAAAATAGATTACTTAGCCGCTAAGTAACTATAAAAAGGATATAATTTAATACCATATTTGGATAATTATCAAAACCGAGCTTCTTATAAAACACCATATGAGAAAATAATGTAAAAATATTCCGTCTCTCGAGAATACGAGTTTTATACATGACATCACAAAATGATCTACCGAAATGATTATCGTATCGAAAATTGTACGCCGGGATGCATACGGGTCAAACCGTAACCCGGATTGAAAAAGTTAAAACACAGAAAATGTCTGGAATTACCAGATTAGGTTAGGAAGGAGTTTTCGGAAGAGTTTCGGGTTGTGAAAACATAAAAACGGTTGAGGTTGGACGATTCCCGGTTTTTATAAAATAGTTTTGTAATTATACAAGGAAATAATTATTAAATCTGTAAATCATTATAAAATCATATAACGATCTAAAAATTACTAGAAAAATACCATAATTATCTATACTTTATTGTGCACATATAAAAATTAAAATACTCAAATAATATCACATATAAACATCCAAACATCAATTCCAACTATCATATAATTCACTAAAATTCATATAAACAATTCCAAATAATTATAATAATATCTGAAAATATGGGATATTACAATCTAGCCCCCTTATGAGGATTCCGTCCTCGGAATCAGTAGATTAGCACTAAGGGTCTTGTTACCAACTTCCGAATTTTGCATACGCAATTTTTTCCTCAAAATTTCTAATAACACTGCAATTCCTTATAGCACACAGTTATCATGTGAGCTTCACTCCGCACTATTGTTCTTTCCACCTACCTTTTGACCAATTTCTTAATAGAATCACTTTTATTGATAGAGAGAAAGAAGAATAGAAAGAAAGATAAAGAGAAAGAAAAAGAAAGAGAGGTAGAGATAAATAGAGAGAGAAATACAAAAATAGACTAACTTCATTATATGCCAATGATATTCTAACCACATTGCAATCCACTGTCGCTCGTGGAGATTTCATCCAAAAGTCTTACTTTCCATTGACCTGGGTAACTCATCTCAACTTGATTGGCATACCTTCGTATATTTGAGATAATAAAATCATGGAATTTCAAAGAGAAAAGAATTTCATATCATAACAAGACCAAAATCTGAATTTTGAAAAAGTATTGTTGAAAGAAAAGAATAACTGAGAGATCAATATGATCAAATGAACTTGGTATTGCGTGCCCAAATTAAGACAGTACTAAAGGTTGCTAACCTTCTTGTAGTCATAACACACACAAGTGATGGCGTCTCATCCAACTCATATCACACAGATAGGTATACCTTGTGTCCCCTATAGTTAGGGTTGTTCATCTCAGTCTGGATGAAAGAATATCAAAGGAATCCGAAATCAAATAAATAAAACTGGAAAGATTTCAAAGATGATATTTCTAAAGGAAATGAAATCCAGAGAATAAAATTCTGGCACAAAATAAGCAAGTGGTGTCACATCACCAAGAAACTATCCATATAAGAAAAGTGGAAGTTAATTTATCGTAACTTGGCAGAGCTATCAAAACCTGAAAATAGGTTTCATGACAGCCTCTGGCACAGTACGTGATTGAAAACGGGTGTTATGGACTATGCCATTTAACAGATACTTCTTTTTGAGAGATGAAAAAAGAATTTATAGAAAGAGAAGGTATTGTCAAGGTCTTAATGCTTATCTTCTTTTTGAACTCTTCTGTTGACTCATCATCCAATTCTAGATACTTCTTCACATTCTAAGGATATCGATAATCTCCATCGTCGTCGAATCGTAGTAGCCTCAGAAGATTCCCCAATAAAGCTTTGCAGCTACCAGGAGTTTGGTCTAGCTCATCACAACCATCTCAAACGAATGCGCCTATCTTAGCTTACTCATTGGTACTATATCCAATAGTCCAACAGGAACTCAATATGAGCTCAAACGTCCTCACATAGCTATACACACTCCTACACACTCTCGTTTCTAGTTTACTATAACCTCAGCTCTGATACCAACCTGTAACGCCCCCAAATCCGGGGTCAGAGGATTTGATCGTCACTATGAAACCTCAATCCAATAAAATCTGTTAAATCAATAAATAAATGCCAACAGCTCAAATATAGCATTTGTGACCCCAAATTACACCAAGATCTTTTTTAGGTTACAGTTCTAGAAACAAGATATCCATATTCCAAAAATAAATTTTCACTTTCATTTAAAACTCTTTTCAATAATTCCAAACCTTAAAACTTAACCCGCTAGTATAACTTCGAAAAAAGTATATTAGGCCCAAATACAATAAACAACTATAACATAATATGATATAAACAACTTTACACAATAGAACTTACACTAGTCTGCAAACCCTGGACCAACCACCTTCTAAAAGCTTATTATTTGCTTCCTTGAATTACGTGGTTAAACAGTGCAAGCTAATCCTCACTGGAGGTTAAATTTGAAAACAGGAAAGTATGAGCGAAAGATATGCTCAGCAAGTTCATTATAGCATATATATGGTTGTTTGATATAAAAACTGACATCTGCACTAGGGCAGAACATTTAAAATCATAATTGCTGAATCAGAAAATTTTAGTTAAGGAAACCCAGAATTGGTTCCTTAAATGTATTAAAAATCCTTTTCGATATTTTGAGCAAAATGCTTTAGCAATACTTTGAATCTTGACGAGAATAAAACTCCTAAAACAGTGTTTATGGAAATATGGTAAACAACAATAACATGAAACAATGATTATGGACTGAATCATAAACTTTATTCAAAACCGAACTCTTGATATTAAAACTTATTTTGTTGTCATATCAAATTAGATATCAATACTAACTTTGATGCTTACAACATCCCATACTGAAATCAACATCAATCATCTATAGTAATACCACATTTGATATTTAACAACAAATAAGTATCAGCATAAATCAATAACTGAATCAAAACTGCATTTCATCTTTAATCTAAAACAGAAACAATTGTTAAACCATTTATTCTATGATTATCAAAACAATTTAGAAGCAACAGTTTAGATTGGATCCAATTATATTTCATGATAATCCTGATGATCAGTCACGAAACAACACCGATATCCAGCAGCCATACCGTAAATATAGGTACTACCCGTATCCCGCAGCCATACAGTACCTATAGGGCGCCATAAAAGGCATATATTCACCTTGAAAGATATTACAGCTGGACCGATGTCTCGATCACCTATGCTGTAACCAGTAACCATCCAATCTTAAAACCTTTTTATTAAAAAGGGGTCATAATAATCGACACCCTTATAAATTTTTATTCCCCCATTCACTTGGGTAGGAATACTCGCAACCAAATCATTTTTCTCAAAATCCAAAATATTTATAAATACAGTAATTTGATAAAAAAAACATTTAACTACTCTAAACATAAAATATCAGAGAGTACTTGCATAATAAGCATTTAATTCAACGATATGTAAAACATTTATCGATTCTAAACTGAGAATAGGGAAAGCAATACTTGCATAATGGGATTCAAAATAAATATCACTTGAACAATAAGTGATGATAGGGATACTTGCCTTTGAGATTTAGCAGTTAGTCACACTCGTAACGACACATCTATTCTGACATTCTGTCTCAAAACATCACCGTCTTTTATTTCAACAATTCACTGATATGCTGCTCCTGCGATTGCTAGAAGCTTGATAGCCAACACTATCCCGCTTTACTCTTTCTCCAACATCTGGTGCTAATCGTCTCGAGCGATCCATATCTTGATTTATGCACTAAAATGGTTGATTGATTCAGAAAGTACTTTTCGAGAGCTTCGATTTGATATATTGCACGCTTGAATCGGAGTTCGATAACGCTTTCGTTTGTGCATTTGATTCTCAAGAACGTAACGAATAATTAGGGTTTTCTCTGTAAATTCTATATTGTTACTGACTGATTATGATTAAATGAATAAAATAAAATAATAAAAGGGCTATATATATTTATGGAATATTGGTTCGTGTTGGATCGATAAATTGGTTGTTTAGTCGCTAAGTAACTGCAAAACGATCCGAAAATAGATTACTTAGCCGCTAAGTAACTATAAAAACGATACGATTTAATACCATATTTGGATAATTATCAAAACCGAGCTTCTTATAAATCACCATATGAGAAAATAATGTAAGAATATCTTGTCTCTCGAGAATACGAGTTTTATTGATCTACCGAAATGATTATCGTATCGAAAATTGTACCCCGGGACGCATACGGGTCAAACCGTAACCCGAATTGAAAAGGTTAAAACACGGAAAATATCCCAAATTACTAGATTAGGTTAGCAAGGAGTTTTCGGAATAGTTTCGGGTTGTAAAAATGTAAAAACGGTTGAGGTTGGACGATTCCCGATTTTTATAAAATAGTTTTGTAATTATACAAGGAAATAATTATTAAATCTGTAAATCATTATAAAATCATATAACGATATAAAAATTACCAGAAAAATACCATGATTATCTATACTTTATTCTGCACATATAAAAATTAAAATACTCAAATAATATCACATATAAATATCCAAACATCAATTCCAACTATCATATAATTTACTAAAATTCACATAAAATCATATAAACAATTCCAAATAATTATAATAATAATATCTGAAAATATGGGATATTACAAATACAACCAAGGCGAAGAGAATCTAGTTTATTCTTGTGATTCTTTGTTTTAAGTTGTAATCTTGGATGCTAGTTTTCTTGTTTATTGAACCTATTACTCTTGTTTAACGTACTTTGGTTTTATATTCAATTTATAAAGACTTAGTTATTGCTTTCATCGGAACCCACGGTGATGATGAGTTCGGTTATGAGCTAATCGTTATCGTGGGATTCTAACGGATTCACTTATGGATTTCTTTAGTTAATTTATTTCGATACCTTAGTGTGTGGTGACTATATGATATCTTAGTATAGGTTGTGCTTATTCGTCTTATGAGCGTCGCGAACTTATAAGATAACGTGTTAATCTATATTGAAGAGAAAGTGAATATAGAGGTTTAGAACTTGCCATGCTAGCATAGGTTCATGTATTTGATATGCATGATTCGTAGGTAATTTTAACCATCTTACTTGCCTTATGTAACCATGATAGATAACTTGCACATTAACCGTTATGTGGTCAAATTCTATAGACATATAGGGTCTCAATATAATTGGTGTTTATTCAGCTTCTATCTCTTTTGTGGATGTCTGGTAGTAGGGTATTCGTACAACGAAAGTTGGCGTTTACTAGTTTCGTGTTATCTGATTAGTGTCGTCACCATTGCATGCTAAGGTTAAGAACAAAAAAGGCTATTGAATGAAGTATTTAATGAAGTTAGAATCCCATGTTTGTGTTATATATTTAAAATAACTTTAATTCTCTTAGTTAATATTAGTTAGTATAATCTCGTAGTTATAAACAATCTCAACTTGTTATCATCTTAGCATTGAATAATAACCATACCATTGTTGCATAAGTGCATAAATTGAAGTTAATCTAAAAGAGTCTCTGTGGGAATGAACTAGAAATAATTATATATTACTTGTGAACCCGTATACTTGCGTGTAATATTAGCGCGTGTTTTCGCCCTAACATATAGCAGCCCAATTCGACCAGAAGTCCAGCAGATCAGTATTCTATTAGAAATAGGATTCTTGCAAAATGACCTGGCGCAGCCGCCCTGGGATCTGGCACGGCCGCTCTGAGTATGGCGCGACCGCTCCCAAGTGTAGCGCGGACGTGCTGAGCTTCTGAAAGAACTTCATTTTCTTCTTTAATGGCCTTCACTTGCTGGTTTCTTCGCGCACTCAACCAAGGCTTCATCCTAACACTCTTCCAAGCATAAATCATGCAATTTACAGCCCTTCTTCCGAATATGCCCTGAAATGTAAAACACTATAAAAACATATAAAAAACACACACAACTTGAGTAGAAAACACTGATTCGAGCCTTTAAAAATGTTCTAAGTGGATATAAAGGCCACTTATCACACCCCCAAACTTGAATCGATGCTTGTCCTCAAGCATAACAGACTCAAAAACAAGAATTAAAAATGCATGAATACAACTAACATGAATGCAATGATCCCCTCAGAATAACTAAACCAATCAATGAGCAACATCTCAAAGAATGCAATTATTCGCACAAAGTTCAATCAAATCCCACAAATCAACTCCCAAGCCAGAAACGTGTGTGTGTGCAATTGCTTAACAGATATATCCTCGATACTAGATCAGTAATCATAACTCACCACTCATCAAGGAAATCACAAGTTTATAAACAGAATAAATGATAAACTCAAAATAACTGACAACACTTCAATTTTATCAGAGTTATACACGGATTCATGCTTTTATTGCTAACACATAACAAACACAAATATGCTAATTTGATCGTGCAATGAGTGAGGTCCACAAAAGAATTAGACAATAATACCAATGTAGCGAGCATTAGGTTAGCAGATCCCAAACTATAAAAGCTTTAGGTCACTAGGCACAAAGTCCCCTGGAACTTAATAACTCGAGTATTAAAGAGCCCACTCATGATTAACTATGCATAACACGTATATTTTTTTCTTTTCTTTTTTCTTTTTTTTCTTTTTTCTTTTCTTTTTTCTTTTTTTTTCTTTTTTTTCTTTTTTTTTCAACAATTTCTGAACGAGTGTGTTTCGCTCCATCTCGCTCAACCCTAGACTACTCATATAAATTTGAGCCGGCTACCAGTATTTTCCTTTGATTAGATCTTAATTCCTCTATACCCTCATACAAAATTTCAATTTTCTCCCTAATATGTGTTGTTGTGTCACAGTTAACAATATTGTTGTACATAACATTGGCAAGTGACTCTATCAGTATTAGTTGCAGGCCACTATCCAGAAAAAACCTTTTCTTTCTCAGGCTCTGTGTATTTTGAGGGGTCTTTAGGGGCAAAATGAGCTGGTATGACCATGTCTCCATTAGTAGATGTTGGATTATAATCGCAGCGGAGGCATGGCAAAACACTTTTACACACATAAAATCCAAATAAAAGCATATAAATCATGGTAAAAATTCGAGGGATCGAATCTAACCTTTAAAATAATTCGGAGACAACGATCAGAGATCCTTAGCAGTTGCTCCTCAAGTGTGAAGCACTCCACCGGTATCCACCAAGAAAACGATGTTAAGGAGGAGGAAGGAGGTGGAGAGAATTGAGTTTTCCAAACTTTTTGGGTTTTGGGGTTCAAATAAAAATAGGGTCTATAATAGTATATTTATAGGCAAAATTTTCAGCTGAAATTTTCCCATAAATATTATTATTATTATCCCATTTATTATTCTCATTAATAATTAAAACACCTTTTAATTATTAATCCTTTTTCTAAACACTTTAGAAATAATTCTCTCTCTTGATTTAATTTCCAAAAATTAAATCCTTAATTAATAATATTAAGAACTTTTCTTAATTAATTTATAATCAATTAAATCTCATTTAATCAATTATTAAATTTGCCAATTAATTATTTATTTCATAAATAAATAATTATTAGCCATTATTAATTAATTTCTCCACCATTAAATCATTCTCTTTTTATGGTGTGACCCTGTAGGTTCAATATTAAGCCGGTAGTAGAAATAAATAATAATAAAACTATTTTATTATTATTTATATAAATTCTCTAATTTATTAAATATGATTAATTAATTAATCATATTTATTCTACATCGTGAGGGATACTTCTCAGCATATCGCGACTATCCGGATAATATGAATTCACTGCTTAGAATACCAAGAACCTATTCAGTGAATAGTTACCGTACAATAAACTCCTTCTACCCTACAATGTCCCGATTAAATACAAGGCATGGATCTCGTGTCAAGCCTATCTAATTTAATCACTTGCTTACCATTTACTATGCGTAGTTCTATGCAAATTAGAAACTCCTTTCTAATTTCATTCACTCTGGCCAGAGATTCCTGAACTAGCATAAGTGGATCAGCCTTGAACATTCGCTTCCTTCACTGGAAGGGGTAGATCCCTTATTGATCATACACTATCTTCGTGTACAAATTCCTATACCCAGTAGAGCCCTAATAATTATCCCTGGAGACTAAGAACTAAACCAAAGCATAGTTCAGTGTACACAAGATGACTATGATGACCTCAAGTCTAAGGATATTTGTACAACTATCACTATGTGAACAAGTGCTGACACGTGAGTGAACTCCATCAGTTGTTCAGCTGTGCGAGTCATGTTCAGTGAACTTATTCCATAATAAGCACCTACATACTAGCTATAGTGTCACCACACAAATGTCTATGAGAACAGACATCCTTCATAATGAAGCAAGCATAGTATGTACCGATCTCTGCGGATTATTAATTACCAGTTAGTAATCCTACGACCAGGAACTATTTAAGTTTAGAGTTATCATCTTTTAGGTCTCACTATTATGATCTCATCATAATCCATAAAAAGCTTTACTCTAAACTATGGTATATCTTATTTAAACACTTAAATAGATAGAGCCCGTAATAAAAACAAAACAAGTCTTTTATTAATATCAATGAAATCAAAACAGATTACACAGGAAGTTATTCCTAAATCCTAATACATGATTGGACTTAGGACATATTCCTTTCAGTAGACTCATCAACCCTTTCCATGAGAATAAAAGGGACATTCTTAAGAATCTGAATGTACAAAGGGTTGGTCATCCTTATGAACAACATAATATTTTTTTCCATAGTGTATAGTTTATTTTATCAAAGGCTGGTATCTTGATACTGCTTATCTTTTGTGCACTTATTCTTCCAAGATCTTTATCTGTTTACTTTCAGATTCTGATACCACTTGTTAGATATTGAATCCAACACGGGGGGAGGGAGGGTGAATGTGTTTCTTGGATTTTTAGCTTTCTTAAAATTATTTGGATTGTAGGTGCACAAAGTAGTTAAGATATTGTAGAGATACTATGTTTACAGAATTAATCAACAAGCACAATATTTTCAAAACTCACTTAATTTGTATTAATTAAGTTGGTCTTGCTACACATTTTGGTGTTCTTAAGAAAATAAGAACTCAGCTTCTATCTTGAGAGAATATAAGAAAATCTAGATATGTTTTGTTACTTATGAATTAAGGATCCATGCATGCTTTATAGGCAGCAACAAGGGTTTACAAAACTTGCACTAAAATGTACTAAACTACTTTCTAAAGTAACCTTTTTCTATTTCCATTTCCAGCTTAGCAAATCTGTGCAGGATCTTGCAGGTCTTTGACCACCCTTTGTCTTGTTAATTTTGGCCCTTGATCTTGTATTCTTCCAACTACTTTGTTGACTTTTTAATCCAGTATAGATTATTTATTGACTGATAATCTTGAATCTTGAACTTGTCTGCATTCTGAATTCGAGAAGTATGTCGAGATCTCCAGTTTGTTCTTTATAGAAGTTACATCTCCATAAGAGGTAAAAATTTAAGCTGGTCAAAGTCAAAGAGGTAAAAATAAATAAAAATTAAAACTAATAACATGAAACACAACATAAGATGCACACAACAATAAATACAAGTACGGGGAGATTACAGACACACGACTGTAAAGCTTAAAGATTAAAGACTAAAGATTGATCACTGAAGCTCGAGACTACAAAAGGTAGAAAATTCAAGCATAAGAAGAGATGCATGAATATTAGAGCTCAAATTGGAGGTATGTTTTACTCATTTTGGGTCTTTTTGTTTTATAATCTTAAATTGCGGTCATGTTTGAGTTACTATTTCGATTTGGGGGTTCTTTATTTTGATTTAAATATGGTTTTTTATGTTTGTGTTAATTAGGGATTTCTTATTATATTTATATTTTGATATTAGGACTATTAACTATATGTTTGAGTTAATTAGGGATTTTCTATTTGAGTTATGTTTGTTAGATTCTTGTTTCTCTTTTAGGTTTTTGTACTATTCATATTATTTGTTTATATTACTTTCCTATTTAGTTATTTGTTCGTAATGTATACCCCGTCAATGTATGTTCTTTTTCTCTCTCTAACTGTATGTGAAAGTGAGATTTCTATATCTGTGTGATTTCTACATGTTAGATATATTTGAGATGTCATGTCTAATATGATTTGTGTTTAATTTTCAAAACTTAACAACAGGATAAATCAGGACTTACTGAAATCAGGACTTACTGGAAGTCAGAACTTAATATCAGAACTTAAGGTCATATCAGAACTTAAGTGCGGGAAGACTTTCAGTTAAGGAATGAAGCTAATTTATATAAGAAGATCGAGACTAAAACAAAAGAAGATATGCATGGAAAGAGTTAGAAGACTAGAAGACTTGTAGAAGATATCTGATTGATATATTTTAGAAGACAGAATTGTATTCCATATCAATTAGAATATATCTTGTAACTGTGTACTATATAAACACAGACTTAGGGTTTACACTATTGTGTTATCATTATCGAGAAGATTATACATTGTAACCTAGCAGCTCTTAGTGATATTTGTTCATCACTGAGAGAGAACAGCAGTTCATATTGTAACAGAGTTTATTGAATATACTTGATCATTGTTACATACTTGTGTTATATCGATTTGATTGTATAAACACTGTATTCAACCCCCTTCTACATTGTTGTGTTGAACTGGATTACCTGTCATAGCAATAACACTTTAATTATCACAGTAAATAGGTATTTTAGAAAATTCTAACCCATAGTCCAGTAACTGATTCTTCATCCAAAGAATCTGTGCACAATAACTTCCTGCAGTAATATATTCTGCTTCTGCAGTTGATATGGAAATTGATTTCTGTTTCTTGCTAAACCAAGAAATCAATCTGCCTCCAAGAAATTGGCAACTTCCACTAGTGCTTTTCCTGTCTATTTTGCATCCTGCAAAATCTGTATCTGAGTAACCTATTAGCTTAAAATCTGATTCTCTAGGATACCAAAATCCTAGATCAGCAGTACCCTTTAGGTACTTGAAAATTCTTTTCACAGCTATTAGATGAGGTTCTCTTGGATCAGCCTAAAATCATGCACAAAGACAGGTAGCATACATGATATCAGGTCTACTTGCAGTTAAATAGAGTAAAGAGCCAGGCATACCTCTGTAGTTAGTAATATCTACAGATGAACCAGTATCTTTATCTAACTTGGTTGCAGTGGCCATGGGAGTGGATGCAGTTGAACAGTCTTGCATTCCAAATTTCTTCAGTAAATTTCTGGTGTACTTGGATTGGTTGATAAAAGTACCTTCTTCATTTTGCTTGACTTGAAGTCCTAGAAAATATCTAAGTTCTCCCATCATACTCATTTGATATCTTGACTGCATCAGCTTTGCAAACCTTTCATATAGTTTGGCATTTGTAGAACCAAATATGATATCATCAACATATATTTGTACCAAAAGTAAGTCATTTCCAAGGTTGAGGTAGAACAGTGTTTTATCAATTGTACCTCTGTGAAATCCACTTTCCAGAAGAAATTGAGCTAAAGTCTCATACCATGCTCTTGGAGCTTTCTTAAGGCTATAAAGTGCTTTGTCAAGTCTGTAGACATGATTAGGAAGTTTTGGATCTACAAATCCTGGAGGTTGTTCAACATATACCTCTTCTTCCAATTCTCCATTGAGAAAAGCACTTTTCACATCCATTTGAAAGACTTTAAACTTCTTGTGAGCAGTATAAGCCAAAAAGATTCTTATGGCTTCCAATCTAGCAACTGGTGCAAAAGTTTCATCATAGTCAATACCTTCATGTTGAGAGTAGCCTTTAGCAACCAGCCTTGCTTTATTTCTTGTAATTATGCCATCATTTCCAGTTTTGTTTTCGAACACCCATTTTATGCCAACAATTGATATGTTCTTTGGTCTTGGCACTAGGGTCCAGATTTTATTTCTTTCAAATTCATTTAACTCTTCCTGCATTGCTTGTACCCAATCAGCATCTTGAAGAGCTTCTTCCAGTTTCTTTGGTTCGGTCTGAGATAGAAAAGAATGATAGAGACATTCATTTGATATGTTGTTATAGTTCTGACACCAGCTTTAGGATCACCAATTATTAAGTCATGTGTATGTGATTTGGTCCACTTCCTTGCATATGGAAGTTGATTTCTAGAACTGGATCCTCCCCCATGATCCATGTTGTCTCCATCAGCATCTTCTGATGCTCCCCCTGTAGTTATGCTCTCTGAAACTTCAGAATTTGAGTTGGATCCTCCAGGATTTGAAGAATCAGAGTTTCCAGAATTATCAGAATTTGGCTCATCGGAACTTGGTGAATCAGAACTTCAAGAGCCAGTGACAGGTTCTGATGCTTCTTGAGAGTTTTGAGTTGTGGTAGGATCTTCAGCTTGCTCCCCCTGGACAGGTGCATTTTCCCTTGGAGTTACCACAGTTTCTATGACATCAGAACTTAACCCGTCAGAACTTATAGGATCAGGATTTAAGTCATCAGAATTTACAGAATCATAATTTAATTCTTCATTTTCAAATCTCAGCTGATCATGATCATTGAAATCTTCAAGTCCAGTAATTTTCTTATCATCAAAAGATACATTGATAGATTCCATGACAACCCTTGTTCTTAAATTGTAGACTCTGAAGGCTTTTGTGGAAAGTGGATATCCAACAAAAATTCCTTCATCAGCTTTTAGATCAAATTTTGATAGTTGTTCAGGATGAGTCTTAAGAACAAAACACTTGCAACCAAATACATGAAAGTATATCAGATTTGGCTTTTTTTTCTTCACCATCTCATATGGTGTTTTTCCATGCTTGTTTATGAGTGTAGCATTCTGTGTAAAACAAGCAGTCTGCACAGCTTCAGCCCAGAAGTAGGTTGGTAGCTTTGCTTCATCAAGCATAGTTCGTGCAGCTTCAATGAGAGTCATGTTCTTCCTTTCTACAACTCCATTTTGCTGTGGAGTTTCAGGTGCAGAAAATTCCTATTTGATTCCATGCTCTTTGCAGAACTCTTCCATAATTGAATTCTTGAACTTAGTGCCATTATCACTTCTTATAATTTTGACAGAATCTTTGACCAATTTATCCAGCTGTTTGACATGATCAGTTAGAGTAGATGCAGTCTCATTCTTCTTGTGCAAGAAATACACCCAAGTGTACCTTGTGTACTCATCCACTATAACCATAACATATTTCTTCTTTGCAATAGACATGATATTGGCTGGACCAAATAGATCAACATGCAGTAGGTGATAAGGCTCAAGAATTGAAGATTCAGTTTTGCTCTTGAATGAAGATTTTCTTTGTTTTGCCTTTTGACATGAATCACAAAGGCCATCAGGAGCAAATACTGATTTTGGCAGTCCTCTCACAAGATCTTTCTTTACTAGCTCATTTATGTTGTTGAAATTTAAATGAGAGAATCTTTTGTGCCAATTCCAGCTTTCTTCAATTGATGTTCTACTCAACAGACAGATTGCAGAACCATCAGAACTTGTTGAAAGTCTGGCTTCATAAATGTTACAATGTCAGTAGACTTTTAGAACCACTTTGCCTGTAGAATTGCTTACAACTTCACAGTGTTCTTCAAAGAAATCCACGTGATAACCTCTGTCACAGATTTGACTCATACTTAGCAGATTGTGTTTAAGTCCTAAGACAAGAGCTACTGATTCAATGATGATATTCCCAAGATTGATATTGCCATATCCCAGAGTTTTTCCCATGTTGCCATCTCCATAAGAAACTCCTGGGCCAGCTTTCTCCACAAAGTCTGATAGCAGGGCTTTATTTCCAGTCATATGTCCTGAACATCCACTGTCCAACACTAGGATATTTTTCCCGTTGCCCTGCAATCACAAAGACCGCTATTGATTAGTTTTAAGGACCCAGACTTGCTTGGATCCTTTGGCCTTATTAAGTTTGTTAGCATTTGCAGCGGATTTAATTTCAGAGTTTATGCTAACATGCTGTTTATCAGACTTTATATCAGACTTTGCATCAAACTTTACACTAGAAGGAATAATACTAACTTTCTTCAAAGAAGGTTTTATTTGATAATAATCATAGTACAAACTATGATATTCCTTACAAGTATAAATGGAATGCCATAAACTACCACAATGAAAACAAGGATTTTGTGGTTTAAACCTAACAGACTGACTCTTAACTCCTCATTTAGGAGGTAACGAGTTTATATCTTTATTTTACCTGCAAAAAGAAGCAAGATGGTTAGAGTTTCCATAGTTATAACATTTCTTTCTAGGAGCATTAAGAACAAGCATATAATTATTGCATTTATTCACACCTTCCTTTCCATTCCTTTTTTTCCTAGCTTCCTTTACCTTGTTCACATTTCTAATTTCTTTCAGCTTATGCTTAAGCTGCTTTTTTGTCATTGAGCCTATGTTTACTTCAGTTGGTTTATCCTGTTTTAATTTGTTAGAAGTTGACTTTTCTTTAACTTATGTCCTAGACTCTTTCATCTTTTCAGAATCAAACTTTACAGTTTTTGCTACAAGCTTAACATGATTTACCTTTGGCTTAGCAGTCTGTTTAACAATAGTTGGCTCAATTTGCACAGTTCCTTTCTCACTTTTATCATCTCCATAACCTAAGCCCTCTTTCTAGTTTCCACTACTTAGTAAATTCTGAGTTGTTCTGCCAGAGTTAGTCCAAGTTCTGATAATCTCATTTTCCTTTTCTAAGTCAGCTCTTAGAGATTCATTCAATTTTAACACTTCATCTCTAACATACAAAGCATCATCTCTTTCTTTCTTAGTTTGATGAAGAAAAACTAACTCCTTTTCTAAATAGTCATTCCTATTTTTAAAAGCAAGATTTTCAGATGTTAATCTTTCACATGTTAAAGTCTGATTTGTATAACTAATGAACATGATTTTAAGATATAATCTCAAGTCAGTAATATCATCATTATGAAAAGCATAAGTTGTTTGAGGTACCTTTAATTCAACAGTTTTAGGACTGCTATCAGCATTTGCCATCAAGGCATAGTTCACCTCATGTTCAGAATCTGAAGTGTATGTTCAGCTTTTCTTCTTTGTGAAAAGTGCCTTGCCTTTGTCACTTTTTCCTTTCTTGCAGTCAGGAGATATGTGGCCTCTTTCACCACAATTGTAGCATTTGACATTTGAGTTGTCTCCTCTGTCAGACTTTCCTTTGCCTTCAGACTTTTTGAATCCTTTCTTATCAGAACTTCCACCTTTCCTGGAAAACTTCATGCCCTTTCTAAATTTCCTGTAGGCTATCTTTGTGATACCCTTCACCATAAGAGCACATAGTTGCATCATCTCTGCATCAACATCTATTTCAGGTAAACTTTCAATTTCTGAATCATCATCATCAGAATATGATGACTCTGAATCAGACTTTATGATGAGAGCCTTTCCTTTGCCCCTTTTTGAGGTAATAACTTTAGGAGATTCCTCCTCAGCTTTAAGAGCAACTGTCCTTGACTTTCTTCCATGCCTCTTGCTCCTTTGATCCATCTCAAGTTCATGAGTCTTGAGCATACCATAAATTTCATCAAGAGTAGTTTCAGTAAGGTCATAGTTGTCTCTTATGGTAGTAGACTTCAAATCCCAATTTTCAGGAAGAGCTAAAAGGAATTTTAGATTTGAATCTTCAAGATCATATTCCTTATCCACCAGTGACAGATCATTCAAGAATTTGGCAAACCTGTCATATAAGTCAGTTAATGACTCATCAGCTTTTGAGTCAAAGTGCTCATACTCTTGAGTGAGTATAATCCTCCTGTTCTTTTTGATTGCATCAGTTCCCTGGCATCTTGTCTCCAAAGCATCCCATATCTCCTTTGCAGTCTTGCAATTAATTACCTTGTTTGACATGACATTATCAATGGCATTATGTAGCAAATGCCTTACCCTTGCATCCTTGGCAATAGATGAGATGTCTTCAGCTGTGTAATCACCTTTCTCCTTTGGTATGGATTTTGCTGGTTGATCAGCAACTACAACAGAGAGCTTGGTAGGCTTATATGGTCCTTCATTAATCCTATCAAGGTATTCTGGATCTGTAACTTCCAGAAACATATCCATCTTCACTTTCCATATAGGATACTCAGAAGGTCTCAGTATGGGAACCCTAATAGTCTCATATCGACTGTGAGTTTGGGTGTTTTGAGTTTCTTGAGTTTTGGTGGGCTTAGTTGGGGTTTGTGCTTCTTCAGACATGATTGTTTGGGTCTTTACAGTATGTGTGTTAACAGAAAATCTCTAATATCAATTGTTAGGTCATACAACACTGTAGAAGGTAGTTGAATACAGTGTTTATACAATCACTACATACTGTTCTTTCTTCAATTTTTCTATTAATATTATAATACTGGAACTTGTCTATCTTTTGATGATTCTAAAACTTTCTTCTCCACCGAGAAGTTGGTTGTGCAGAGAAACTGAGGTCTGCAAGATTGAGACAAGATTCAAAGGGAATCCCTTGCTTTGTATCGCTTAAGGATGACATTGACTGTTTTAACTCAACCGAGCTGCAAATGAAGCCTATAACAGCTACTAACATTGATCTTTTATCCCTCAAATAGACTTTTAGTCTTAGATTCAACTGGATGTATCCACCACTCACGCCTCTCTAGTTCTGTTCTTGGGTCTAAAGTTTCCTGTTACATTAATTAGTTATCACTTGACAAAATTTTTTAAAGAATGTTTGTTCTTCGTGGTATTTCTTTTAATATGTCGTGTTTATATTTAGTTGATTGTTTGTCTTCTTTCCTAGATGTGTCTGGCAGTGTTGTTTTTCATTTTTCTAGTTTAGGCCTAGATAATTTTGCTTTCAAAGTTACTTTTACCTCAGGAAATAGCACCATATTTATCTTTAATATCTTTTTATGTACTATCATAGCTTTAACTATGACTTTCAGGGTCTTGCTAACCTTCTACAACTAAATTTAAAGGGTTCATAATAAATTTACAGGAGCAAAGATATTCGCGGGATAACGTATTGTACATAAATCTTGTTATCCGAACGAGATACTTCTTTCAACGGACGCGATATGAAGGATGATGACAAAAAGCTAATGTAGATTTCAGGTTTCTCTAGTTGCCACTAATTATCTCAAGTGTATATATCACTT
Source organism: Apium graveolens (assembly GCF_009905375.1). Taxonomy (NCBI): domain Eukaryota; kingdom Viridiplantae; phylum Streptophyta; class Magnoliopsida; order Apiales; family Apiaceae; genus Apium; species Apium graveolens. The sequence continues at coordinate 89,903,529 of NC_133648.1, forward strand.
CATATATAGTTGCTTTTAAATGCCTTGATGAACCTTTTGATTTGTGGATAAGAGCAAATCATAATTTATTGACCATGACACACTGATATACCATTATTGAGTTTTACAAAATGGAAAGCCTCATTCAGTAGCAATGTGTATTTAATCTTATTCTTTTACCATAATTGTCCGCTCTATCCTTTTATGGGAATTCTGGGAAATTTTACCACATCTGACTAAAAGGATAACTTTATGTAGAAAATGAATTTTTTTGATTCGTTAAATTTTCTGAAAACTAGACTTCGATACCTTTTTAATGGTATAGTATACTGTACCTAGAACCCCCCATATCAAAATATTTAATTTGTCAAAGTGGGCTATAAAATATTCTCAGAATTCTGGACAGTTTGACCACCTCTTAATAAATGGGATAATTTCCCGTAGAATATGAATTTTTTCGATCCGTAAAATTTGCTGGAAACTAGACTTTGATACCTTTCCAATGGTATATCAATGCACCTATAACCTCCCAAATTAGTACAGTTTATTTTTCAAAATAGAGTGTAAAACTTTCTCAGAATTCTAATTTTCTGCATATATGAGAATGATATCAATTTTATTTGGATATGATTAACATATTTGAAATTTAAATAATGCAATTGTACATTTTATGCACCCTAGTAACTGCTTCTGCATCTATACAAATAATATGTGTGACGTCTTCCGAACTCGGGTCAGAAGTTTGGGGTTCACAACACACACATACCATATATAAACCTGTTTATGAAAATAATAATATGCAATGACCCTACTTACCATAATCCATGGATCGCAACAGGTTAATGTATGCACACAAGCCACAACCTTATTTATATTACAAACGTACCAAATCCCAACTAGTTTAACTTAAATCTGAATAATAAACATTCTTAAAAACTTTCAAACTTAGACTATAACAAAAGTCTTCATCTAACTTATTCCGTCTCAACCTGGAATCCTAGCTCGCACACTTATATGGAGATCCTCGCTACCAACGATTTCCTTCTTAACGGGAAAAGAACATAAACAGATATACAAGAGTGAACTAACTAGCTCATCAAGTCACAGTGACAATACTGAGATTAAATAATGATCAAATGAAATGTTTTTAAGGAATTAAGTCTCTTGATAAGCAATGATTAGAATTGGATATTCATTTTTAATTTAAAAACCAAGGTTAGGCTGTTGATCAGTCACGCACTAACCCCGAGCAAGGCACACAGCTTTGCTATATATACTGGATCCAAGGCACATATTAGTCTAATACGACCACGAATCTAGTCTGACCACGAATCTGGTCCACATTTATAAAAAATCCAATTCTATAACAATAACAGAATAAACTGTTAGGGATTCGATCAATAAAATGCAACGGAAAAATAAAACTTTCGAATCCCTACCGCATGATCTATGTATAACGACTGGATAATTATGGAGAATAGATGTTTATCTTAATAAAACTTTCCTTCTGAATGTTATGAACGTTATGATCTTGATGACCAACACAGCAGCCCTCCTTTTCAAGATATGATCTCCAAGGTATCCGCACGAACTTCCGATCATCCAACAATCACCGGAGCCGGTACTAGCCGATTTGGTTGCCTCTTTTCTCTCTCTCTCTCTCTCTCTAGCCTCTCTAAAATGTAGAGCTGTAATGGTTTTCTCAAAAATATAATATGTCAACTAAACCCTAAAAATATATATCTTAATGTATATTTTCGGAGAAAGGGGATTCGAGCCTAACCCTAATCATAATGGGCTTCTAAAAGGACCCATTCTGATTTTTGGTTTATATTATTATTAAATTCGAATTCTATATACAATTAATCAAGTCTCACTTAATTAATTTAATAATTAAATTTGAATTAACAACAATAAAATATTTAAATTCATAATTTAAATAACACTCCGTTTTAAACGTTCTTTGTGTGTGACCCTTTAGGTTATTATTACGTTGGCAATAATTTGATTTTCTAAAAATACAATTATAAACAATGAGTGAAATCTAATAATACATCATTGCTCCCCAAGTAATAATAATAATTGGTGATTCAGTTAAACCTTTCATGAATAATGTATAATGTTATATAATCCCTTTAGCCTTATATTATAGATCAAACTCGAGGCATGTATTGTGTCATCCTCTGTTAATGTTTAATCCTTCTTTCCTTGATCAATGAGTAAACTATTAAACAAATCAGTATTTAAGCACAACCATGCATTTTATAGTCCTACTCAATCAAGAGGCCAATAATATCACTCCTTTAATAAAGAAGGGCTAAATCCCATCTAGATCATTCATATTTCTCATACGATTCATAATATACCCAATGTATACTTTTATTATTACCCGGTCAAGGATAACTTTCAATAGTATCAAAGTATATTAATTCTCGTATAGAAATATAAAGATTTCAGGTCAAATGACCAATACATCATTATCACTGTGAGATTAACTTATGACACTTTAAACATGTAGTATCCCACAACGGGTCAATCCACCACCATGTATTTAATACATGTGCTTGTGTTTTGACTTTAGTATCACCATACCTATGATCAATGGATGTGATCATCGGTCAACAAACACACTAGTCTCAACATATTTATTATCATCCCTTAAAAATAATACTTGACTATGGACCTTTTGGAATATCAATACTATTCTCATAATCTCATTTCTAAGTCACATACTTAGAGATATACATTTACATATCATATTTCAAGGATATTTATTAATCTAACATTTTATCACAGAAAATAAAGATATAATAAATTACTAAAGAATAATCCATAGAATCATAATTAATAATCCAAATGTTTCAAAATATAAACATAATAGTGTTGTCTCTAGGCACAAACACTAACATAAACAATGTAAATCAATAAACAGAATCATAAACAACATTCGTTTTGAAGCATAAGGTGATTTGTCAACACCACACGGGAATAACAAGGTAAGTATAAAGATTGGCTTTCATCTTTTAAAAGAATCTAGACAATACAAGAACAAAGATTTCGTGGTTATAAGGATTAGTCTTCTAATGTATAAGGTATGAAGGTTTGTATGTTAAACAAATCTGTTTCAGTGATCTGTATATGATTTGTATATATTTATGGAGTAATATCGTATATTTGTGGTTCGTATCTGGGTATTCAACGATCAATGGCTTACAAAGAATAAGGCTTATGGCTCAAGGATCAATACATAGAATCAGGGACAGGGTTAAGTACTTCAAAGCACTTGCAATATAACAGATGTATTCAATTACTTGCAATATATCTTGAGAAAGTTCAGAACATTTACCTTATCTCAATCCGCTAACACGTCACTGGCTCTCGTTTACCGACTCTTATTCACCGACTATATGCTTCCCTTTTCTATGCCTCGCTTCCTCTGCTTAGACATCATAAGTATTTATCAATACTCAATCGCACATTATTCTATTCGTTACAAGCTTCTATCTACCCTTCATTTCACCCATCCGACTTACGGATTGAAAGTTACAATAAAAATCGTCAAACAATACACATATAAGCATATTGCACATCAATCGGATCACATATAGCACATAGAACGTAAAATATGTAATAAAAATAATTTTTCAAAGAAGATTCAGGGTTAAAATGATTTTAATACGAATTTTTGAATATTTTTCGAAATTAAAACAGATCAATGAATCCTTTATAAACAAGTAACAGAGTTCAAATACCTGAATCTAACTTTAAAATTATTTAATAATAATTATTGAGCCTTGAACATAATTTAAAATAATATTTTAAAACTCGAAACTATTTTTCAGAATTTTGAAATCAAAAGAAATAATTAAATCTAATTAAATAATCAATTAAAATAAATTTATAACAAATTAAATCAATTAATCAATTAATTCAGTTACATAATTAATTATTAACTAAAATTAATTAAATAAATAATTCATATTTATTTTTGAATTAAAAATAATTTTTGGAATTAAAATAATAATTTTCATAATTTTTTAATAATTAAAAATGAATTTCAGAAATTAAAATAAATAGAAAATATCATTTTTATAATTTTTTTAAACAGAAATCTTATTTTTGCAACCATCTTTAAAAGTCCCAGGACTAAACTGCAATTTTGCAGTTTAGTCGCCGGAAAACGACGGGTTCGCCAGAGTTAGAGACTCCGGTACCCTCCGGCACCATCACCTCCATATCACACCTACTCAACACTAGGAATCTAACCATGTAACCAAATCTAACATATAACCCCTGAGTTGACCGGAATAACTCGAAGATAACTCGTCGGACGACGAGTTCTTCTTTTCTCCAGCCAGCTCGATTTCGGTATCGTCTATACACCAAACCACCACCAATTGATTCCTCTTTTCAAGCTTTACACACTAATACCAATAAATCACCCTAATAACCCCTAGATCAAAATCCCTCAATTTCAATTGAAAAGATTCATACGAATTAAAAACCCTAATTCTCAAATTCGAAGATTAAACAGACTTTTGAACATGTTATTGAACTCCAAATTGCTATTATAACATACCAAAATGACCAGAATTAAATTATCTACAACATGCAATCATCAAATCATACAAATAACATAAAAATCAAAAATTCATAATTAAACCCAAATAAATTCGAAAATAAATAAATGTGCATAAATTGACCTATTTATTTTGCAGTGAAATAGGTTATGAAACTTGATAGTACTATCCAAGACCTTCGTTTTGATTACTAGAACACAAAAATCCGAGTTCAATAATACCTTCAATGCTTGTTTGATTCTCAATAACACAATGAATATTATGATTTCTCTATAAAAATTATATATTTTTACTGTTTACAAATGATTATCTTTATATTTACGGAATATTGGTACCTCGTAGGATCATATCGGATATAAAAATAGAATACTTCATCGCTAAGTATTAAGAAAACTGATCCAATTCGGTACCGGTTTTAGGATAATTATCAAAACTAGGCTTTTTGTAAATACAGTCTTGGTCTCAGCACTTTGGTTACACGAATTACGAGAAGATAATATAATAGTTTAATCAAAATATCCCATTTCTCGAAAATGCGGGTTTTATCGATTTACTAAAACGAATATTGTATTGAAATTTTTGCGCCGGGACCCACACGGGTAAAACCGTACTCCGGATTGAAAAAGTCAAAATATGGAAAATGCTCGAAATATTTAGATTAGGTTAGAAAGGAGTTTTTTCGTGACTTCCGGGTTGTAAAAATGCAAAAACGGTTAAAGTCGGTCGATACCTGATTATACAAACTAGTTTATAAATACTCGGAAAAATAATTTATTAAATTTATAAATCCTTTATTAGATCATATAACAACATAAAAATTAATAGAAAAATTTCAAAATTATCTACACTTTATTTTGGACATATAAAAATTAAAATACTCAAATTTTATCACTTTTAAATATCCCAACACAAATACCACTCAACAGATAATTCACCAAAATTCACATAATAATCACAGAATATTTATTTATGAATAAAGATAATTACACGAAATATCCCCGATCTTACAATATAATTCTAATCATTTACTACTCGCTTTCAACTTCTTTAGGTATGGTTTTACATCCAAGGTTGTTGCTTGTATGCATTTTTGAACTGCTATATGTCATTCTACTTTCTAGTTGAGTTTTTATGCTTTTTATGAGTACCGAATGTTACGGATGATATGATTTAACTGATTCTAATCTTGATTCTTCTGCCAAATCGTAAGTGTTTATCTGTTGATTAGATTCTAAACATCAAATCCTTATATCTTTAAGCACAGCTTTCGGTTAATATATTGTCGGGTGGTCCAAGTTTTACCTATAGTTTATTTAGGAAATGTCCACATAAATTTTTATAGGTTTTTTACCGTGCTTGGCACCAATGTTCTTTGTAAGAATGTATTTGTGGATGTAATTTTTTCTGAGTATATATATCTCTGTCTTCATATAAATTATGTACTTTCATCCGACCAGGCGCAATAGGAAGAGAGCAAAGGAAAATATTTTGCAAATAGAGAAGCAAAAATAGATGGATGTATCATCTAGAAGGTTTGGTTTATTATGAGTACCGGTTTTAGCTATGTTACTTGCTATTGGTCAGAATATATATAGATGGATGTGTTTTGAGTATATAATTATGGTGGTCAGCGTCTAATCTCTCTTTTTAATTTGTGCAGATACGTGGTAATAGACCAATTTATCAAGACAACAAACCTCGACTGAAAACAAGTATTAAGAGAAAGAGGCAGTTCAACTTGAAGAAAATTGAAGATGATTAACTATCGTATATTTTGGTCAATGTAATTTTAACTCATCATTGTAGTGTGTAAACTATATTATGTTATTTTCGCTTGAAATGTATTTTGTTAGACTTGGTTTGTATGTTGATGTTGGAACAACAGAAGTAGTGCTAAACTGCTTTTGTGTGGATTAATTATTGAATTATGTTGTGGATATATGAATTATATTTGGTGGTTGTTAATGAAATTTAAAGGTCATGCCCAATTTTTTTAAAATTTTATGTTGCAATAGAGGGTAAAATGGTTGCCATATATTTCAAATTTGTTAATAAAATTGTTGCAATTGACTCGAAATATGTTGCATAAGTCCACGTACTGCAACAATTATCACACAAAAGGTTGCAAAAAAATGTTGACATAGGAAGCCTCATGTATTGCAATGCTATTACGTTTGTTGTTGTACATGTAAAAATGTTGCTATAAGATGAATTTGCAACTTCTTAACTCTGTTGCAATATGGTCCCAAATTCGTTACCATAAGGCCTTATGGCAACGAGACCAAATTTTATGCCTGATTTTTCAATATTCGTTACCATAGAATCTATTGCAATGGATTTGTGCCATATAGCAACAATTTTTTTGGGTTGCTATAGGCAATCTATGGTGTAGTGCACTGTCGGTGATTTTATTTACAAACTCAATTTGGTTCTACAACCATCTTAAGCTTGAGTGGTCGTAAAAAATATATATTTTTATTAGTATTAGTATTTTAGCACTATAGTAGCTAAAGTGACATCATCACAACATTATGGTCATGATCAAAGCAACTTGGTCCCCAAATTTAGTTGTTCTATTTATAGCTTCCATTTTCATTCTAATTGATAAACTGCATGTTTAATATCAATACATGAGTCTATTTGTTCTTTCAGTTACATTGACATTGTTAGCTTATGTTCACGTTGCTTAAACTGTATTTATAACTCATACATCTTATCATATACACATACAAGTAGAGTAACACTCATAAATTCAACATTATTTATAACTCATATATGTTATCATATACACATACAAGCAGAGTAACACTTACAAATTCTACATTAGAGCATACACTCATAAATTCTACACTAATCAACACAGGATGGTCTCTGCAATACAACACATCAATGTTTTCCAATCTCGTATTTATGGCGCCCTCCAAACCCGGTCAGAAGTTTGGGGTCCACAACACACACACACCATATATATATACACCTACTTATAATAATAATAAAGATAATAATAATATACAGTGACCCTACTTACCTTCATCCACGGATCGCAACAGGTTGAAGTATGCACACAAGCCACAAACACACACTTATATTACAAACATTCCAAATCCCAACTATTCAAACTTATAACTGAAAATAAAACATTCTTACAAACTTCCAAACTTAAACTATCACAAAAGTCTTCAGCTAGCTTATTCCGCTCAACCTGGAATCCTAGCTCGCACACTTGATTGGGGATCTTCACTACCAACTGGTTCCTTTTTAACTGGAAAAGAACATAAACAGAATCGCACAAATGAGCTAACTAGCTCAGCAAGTCACATTGAAAATATTGAGATTAAACAATGATCAAATGAAAAGAATTAAGGTATCAAGTTTATAGATAAGCAACGATTAGAATTGGATATTTAATTTTCATTTTAAAAACCAAGGTTAGACTGCTGACCAGTCACGCATTAACCCTGAGCAAGGCACACGGCTCTGCTCTAATTACTGGATCCAAGGCACACATTGTCCTAACATGACCACCAATCTGGTCTGACCATGAATCCGGTCCACATTTTATAAAACAATCCAATTTTATAATAATAACAGAATAAACAATGTAAAACAGTTAGCAGAATCATAAACAACATTGTTTTTCAAGCATAAGGTGATTTGCAATCATTACAAAGGAACAACAAAGTGAATACAAGGATTGGCTATCAGCCGGTAAAAGAATCAGATAACAGAAGAATCAAGGTTACGTGGTTATAAGCATTAGTCTTTTAATATATAAGGTATGAATATTTGTAGGTTATAAAATTCCGGTTCTGTGGTCGGTATTTAGTTTGTATGTATTTGGGGAGTAGTATCATATATTAGTGGTTCGTATCTAGGTATTCAACAATCGATGGTTTACAAAGAATAAGGCTTACTGATCAAAGATCAATAACTGTAATCAGGGTTTAGGGATCAGTGCTTCAAAGCACTTGCAATATAAAACAGAACTATTCAATTACTCGCAATATATCACGAGAAGGGTCGAGAATTCTTGCCTTATTTCGATTGACTAACTCTTCACTTGCTTTCGTCTACCGATTTCTATTCTCCGACTAATTGCTTCCCTTTCCTACGCCTCTCTTCTTCTGCTCAGACATCACAAGTGTCTATCAATACTTGTTCTCACTTGAATCTATTCATTATAAACTTCTATCTACCCTTCGTTTCACCCAAATCCGACTTACGGATTCAAAATTACCATCAAAACAGTCAAACAATACACATATACACATATAACACATCAATCGGATCACATATAACACATAGCACATAAGATATTCGATAAAAATACTTTTTCAAAGAAGAGTCAGGGTAAAAATGATATTTCAGATATTTAATACGAATTTTTAAACATTTTTTGGAATTAAAACGGGTTGTTACATCATTTAAAAACAATTCACAGGGTTCGATTTCCCGATTTTGGCTTTAAAATCATTTCATAATAATTATCAAGCCTTGAAAATAATTTAATATAATATTTTAAAGCTCGAAACTATTTTTTAGAATTTTAAATCAAAATAATTAATTAAATCTAAATAAATAATCAATTAATAATTAATAATTAATTAAATCAATTAATCAATTAATATTTGAATTAATTGACCAATTAACTAATTAATTATCAACTAAAATTAATTAACTAATTAATTCAGATTTATTTTTGCATTAAAAAATAATTAAAAATGAATTTCTGAAATTAAAATAAATAGAAAATATGATTTTTATAAAATTTTAAAATAGGAATCCAAAATTTGCAAACTCTGGAAACTTCAGGGACCTAACTGTTTCTCTTTCAAAACCATGGGGAGTAAACTGCAATTTTGGCAGGGCTCGCCGGAAAAACATCAGGGATCGCCGAGAAACACGTTCCCGAAATCCTCACACCACCAAGAGCTCCAGATACGATCTACTCTTCACCAGGAATTCAACCATGTAACTTAATCAATCAAATAACCCGTGAGTTGGCCGAAAAATCCCGAAGAAAACTCGTCGGACGGTGAGTTCTTCTTTTCTCCGGCCAGCTCGATTCCGGTATCGTTTGTTCATGAAATCACCACCATTTGATTCTTCTTTTCAAGCTCTACAAATCCCTACCAATCAATTTGATAATCCCTAGAACAGAAACCCCCAATTTCAATTAAAAACATTCATACGGGTTATAAACCCTAATTTTACAATTCGAAATTAAAACACAGATTTGAGCATGTTATTGAACTCCAAATTCAACATATGATATACAAAAATGATCAGGATATATTATCTACAACATGCAAGCATCAAATCACACAAACAACATCAGGAACAAAAAATCATATTTTAATCCAAAATAATTTAAATTTAAATAAAAATATAGAAAAATAACCTTTGATTCTACAGTAAAACGAGTTCTTGAATCTGATAGTACTCCTCAATACCTCTGTTTTGGTTACTCGAGCTTCACAATCGGATATCAGTAACGCCTTGAAATTAATGTTTGATTATTAGAAACTATTATGAATATTAAGATTTTCTTCTGAAAATTATATAATTAACTGACTACAAATAATTTTCTGTACAAAATAAAATACGGTAAAGGTTATTTATATTGACGGGATATTGGTACTCGTTGGATCATATCGGATATAAAATATTACATTTATTTGATAAAACAGATCCAAATTGGTACCGGTTTTAGAATAATTATCCAAATCTATACATTTTGTAAATACAGACATGGTCTCAGCGCTTTGGTTACATGTATTACGAGAAGATAATATAATAGTTTAATCAAAAGATCTCGAATCTGATGGATTTTAATCGCAGCGGAGGCATGGTAAAACACTTTTACACATATAAAATCCAAATAAAAGCATATAAATCGTGATTAAAACATAGGGATCGATTACTAACCTTTAATATGCGATCCAAAAACAACGATCGGAGATCCTTAGCAGCTGCTCCTCAAATGTGAAGCACTCCACCGGTATCCACCAAGAAAACGATGTTAAGGAGGAGGAGGTGGAGCGAATTAGGTTTTTCTAAAAATTGGGGTTTTTTTGGGTTAGAATAAAAATAGGGTTTATAATAGTATATTTATAGGCAAAATTTTCAGTTGAAATTTTCCCATAAAATATTATTATTATTAACTTATTTATTATTCTCATTAATAATTAAAACACCTTTTAATTATTAATCATTTTTCTAAACACTTTAGAAATAATTTTCTCTCTTGATTTAATTTCCAAAAATTAAATTCTTAATTAATAATATTAAGAACTTTTCTTAATTAATTTATAATCAATTAAATCTCATTTAATCAATTATTAAATTTGCCAATTAATTATTTATTTCATAAATAAATAATTATCAGCCATTATTAATTAATTCCTCCACCATTAAATCATTCTCTTTTTATGGTGTGACCCTGTAGGTTCAATATTAAGCCGGTAGTAGAAATAAATAATAATAAAACTATTTTATCATTATTTATATAAATTCTCTAATTTATTAAATATGATTAATTAATTAATCATATTTATTCTACATCGTGAGAGATACTTCTCAACATATCGCGACTATCCGGATAATATGAATTCACTGCTTAGAATACCAAGAACCTATTCAGTGAATAGTTACCGTACAATAAACTCCTTCTACCCTACAATGTCCCGATTAAATACAAGGCATGGATCTCGTGTCAAGCCTATCTAATTTAATCACTTGCTTACCATTTACTATGCTTAGTTCTATGCAAATCAGAAACTCCTTTCTAATTTCGTTCACTCTGGCCAGAGATTCTTGAACTAGCATAAGTGGATCAGCCTTGAACATTCGCTTCCTTCACTAGAAGGGGTAGATCCTTTATTGATCATACACTATCTTCGTGTACAAATTCCTATACCCAGTAGAGCCCTAATAATTGTCCCTGGAGACTAAGAACTAAACCAAAGCATAGTTCAGTGTACACAAGATGACTATGATGACCTCAAGTCTAAGGATACTTGTACAACTATCACTATGTGAACAACTGCTGACACGTGAGTGAACTCCATCAGTTGTTCAGCTGTGCGAGTCATGTTTAGTGAACTTATTCTATAATAAGTACTTACATACTAGCTATAGTGTCACCACACAAATGTCTATGAGAACAGACATTCTTCATAATGAAGCAAGAATAGTATGTACCGATCTCTGCGGATTATTAATTACCAGTTAGTAATCCTATGACCAGGAACTATTTAAGTTTAGAGTTATCATCTTTTAGGTCTCACTATTATGATCTCATCATAATCCATAAAAAGCTTTACTCTAAACTATGGTATATCTTATTTAAACACTTAAATAGATAAAGCCCGTAATAAAAACAAAACAAATCTTTTATTAATATCAATGAAATTAAAACAGATTACACAGGAAGTTATTCCTAAATCCTAATACATGATTGGACTTAGGAAATATTCCTTTCAATCTCCCACTTCTACTAAAGCTAATCACTCTGGTATCTAATACCCATCTTGTCTTTATGACGATCAAAGTGACTTTCATAAAGTAGCTTTGTGAGTGGGTCTGCTATGTTGTTATGTGTGTCAACTCTAATTCAATATAACACAAGAAATGTTATCGCGCTCCCACTAACCCTTTTGTAGACACATGGTTCATCTACGTTTTTCATAAAATCAAACTCTTTGATTGTCTCATCAAAACGAATGTTCCATCTTTCGAGAAGCTTGCTTTAAACCATATATGGTTCGCAGCAGCTTACACACTAGGTTTTCATTTCCCTTGGAAAGAAAACCATCCGGCTAATTGCCAGATCTCATAGTCGTAGTAAGCAGCAATCGCAAGCAAAATCCGAACTGATTTTAACAGGGCTACAGGTAAAAGGTTTCATCAAAGTCAATCCATTGCCTTTGTTTGAATCCTTTTGCCACAAGCCTGGCGTTATAGGTCTCCACCTTCCCATCTGCTCTAATCATTCTTTCGTATACCGTATACATAGATTCCATTCCGGATTTCATGGCACTTTGCCATTTCTCTGAGTCAACACTACTCATAGCTTCATTATAGGTCACAGGGTCATCATCATCAATGATTGACAACTCATTGTCATTCTCAATGACAAGCCCATATTACCTCTCAGGTTGGCGAGACACTCTCCCTGACCAATGAATGGGCTGTTCCACAAAAGGTTGTTCAGTCAGAACAGGTGTTTCCACTTGATCCGTAGTAGTTTGTGCTTCTTGAACTTCATCAAGTTCAATTTTGCTCCCACTGTTTCCTTCAAGGATAAACTCCTTTTCCAAGAAGATAGCATGTCTGGAGACAAATACCCGATGATCGGTGTAAAAGTAATACCCTAAAGTCTCTTTAGGATATCCCACAAAACTACATTTTACGAATCGATATTCCAGCTTATCTGGGTCAACTTATTTGACATAAGCTGGACATCCCCAAATCTTAACGTGTTTAAGACTCGGATTCCTTTCTTTCCATATCTCATACGGAGTTTGAGGAACAGATTTGGAAGGCACCTTATTCAGTAAATATGTTGAGGTTTCCAATGCATAACCCCATAGGAATACTGGAAGATTTGCATAGCTCATCATGGACCGAACTATGTCTAACAAAGTTCGATTTCTCCTTTCAGATACCAATCCGGAGGCGTCCACTGGGAGACTATACCATTTACTTTGAGATAATCCAGAAACTCTCCATTCAAGTATTCACCACCTCGATCTAATCGAAGAATTATAATACTATGTTTGGTTTGTTTCTCCACTTCATACTTATACTCTTTGAACTTTTCAAAGGCTTCAGACTTGTGTTTCATCAAACACATATCCGAATCTAGATCTATCATCTATGAAAGTAATGAAGTACGAAAAATCCACGTATGGCTTGCGTAGACATTGGTCCACATACATCTGTGTGTACCATTCCTAGCAAATTTGCAGCCCTCTCTCCATGTCTACTAAATAGAGACTGCAGTGCCACTATAAAGTGAGATTTTCATCATCCCTTTTCTTTTATTAGTTTGTTCAATCTGAAATAAATTATGTCACATACATACAGACCATTATTTAAAGTACCACGTCCATAAAGAATATTATCTCTAAGAATAGAACATTCATTATTCTCAATAATAAATGAAAATCCAGCCAAGTCTAACATGGGAATAATATTCCTCACAATCGAGGGAACAAAATAACAATTATTTAAAACAATAGTCTTGCCCGTAGGCATATGTAAATGAAATGATTCCACATCTACAGCAACAACTCTTGCTCCATTTCCCATCAGTAGAATCACCTCCTCTTCCTCAAGAGTCCTACTTCTCCTTAGTCCCTGCAACAAATTGCAGATTTGAGAACCACAGGCGGTATCTAACACCCAAGTAGAAATTTGATTTAATGACATATTCACTTCTACCATGAACATACCTGAATCAGAAGCGGCAGTCTCACTACCCTTCTTCTTCTTCAATTCTGCAAGGTAAACCTTGCAGTTCCTCTTCCAGTGCCCCACCTTGTTACAGTGAAAGCAAACAACTTGCTCTTGGGGTCTTCAGCTTTTGGTGGAACCGGCGTTTTCTCACCTACTTTCTTCTTCTTAGAAGGGTTCCTCTTCATTTTCTTAGGATTGGAACCTTCACCAATTAGAAGAATAGAACTCTTCTTAGGGGGAAAATTCGATTCCGCAGTCTTCAACATGTTGTGGAGTTCAGGCAGGCTGACATCCAACTTATTCATGTGAAAGTTCACAAGAAACTGTGAGAACGAACTCGGAAGCGATTGCAAGACCAAGTCTTGGCTCAGCTCCCCATCCATGGCGAAACCAAGTTGTCCAAGACGTTCAATCAAATTGATCATCTTAAGTACATGGTCATTCACAGATGATCCCTCAAACATCCTACAACCGAACAGCTCCTTCGATATCTCATATCGAGCTGTCCTCCCTACCACATCATACAACTCTTGTAGATGCATGAGGATAGTGTGAGCATCCATATGCTCATGTTGCTTCTGTAGCTCAATGTTCATGGAAGCTAGCATGATGCATTGAGCAACATTTACATCATCTATCCACTTACGATACACAACATGTTCATCATTATGTGCATCGCTAGCAGGTTCAGTAGGCTTAGGTGAGTCAATCACGTATTCCAGCTTCTCAATCCTGAGAACAATTCTCAAGTTTCGAAGCCAGTCAGCATAATTAGGACCAGTCAACTTGTGAGCATCTAGTATGCTCATGAGTGATAGTGCAGAAGACATAATGTATATTGTAAATCTGTAAATAATAAACACATAACAACACTTAGCAAATATTCGATTTTATTTTAAAACACTATATGAATCGGGTCTTTATTCATTAGTGGCTCCCACTAGTTTATCTAATTTATTCAACCCCCTACGTGAAAAATTAAGCATTCATAATGCTAGTGGGAATAGGGATCCTATATTCCATCACACAACCTCGGCTGTGGCACGAACCGCCATGTAATGTTCAATAGGCAGACAACTCTTGTCAATTATATCTTATGTTATTCCATAATCAAACTTTAGCCTCTTGAATAATTGAGTCACGGCTGTGGCACGACAAACTCAATATTCTAAGTCAAGTCTAACCCAACATTCCGTACAATTGAATCAGTCTCCAACGGCCCACGGCTGTGGCACGTACCGACCTTTAGATTCTAATTCAATGTACACATCTCTATGTAATAGACAATTATTTCTTATTTCGAAATCAAAGCCCTCGGCTGTAGCACGAACCGACAATGATTCAAAAATAAGAACTACTTTTCTATCATGTTGGAAGGCTATGACCGACACAAGCCCGTTGTGTCATTGGCCAATTACTACTTGATATTATTTAATTTTAGAGGGATTATATTACGTTACAATCATAATCATATTATTAAGAGATTCTTCCTTTTAAATTAAATATTTCAAATCAATAATCAATAATCAGATGATTCCCAGATCGGGTGGAGCATTATCAAGAGGCGTCACTTAATAACCCTTTCTTACAGATAAAAATCTGTTGTTGACAGAATTATCCTTTCTCTCATATTGAAAATTCATATTCAATTACGTGTTTCATAAACACAAGAATCTCATGATTGTATTCATAATATTATTCTTAAGGTTATGAAACAATTTCACTATACTAGATTGTCTAACAAGCGCCTTATGTTTATTTAAGTTCACCTAAATCTATCATCGCATGATAAACTAAGCATATATCACATATATAAACATGAATAAACATCAAGGTAGGCATGTTACATCATCTAGCATATTGGTCTAAGCATTATACATCTCTATGTATCACATGAAGCATTTAAAAGCAGTTAAAACAGTTAAAAAACAGCTTTAAAACACTTTCGGAAATATAAACAGTTCAAAACTTTTATATAAACTAAAATTGATCACTACATTAGATCCGTCTCGGAAAAATGAATCCAACGGTATATTGCACGCCCAAAACGGAGTTACAAAACACCCAGAAATCAAATTTAAAAATAATAGACGGGCTGTAACGCATTACAGTAACGCGTTACAAGCCCTATAACGCATTCCGGTGATGCGTTACAACCCTTTTAAGCCATTAAAAGGTGTAACGCATTCCGTGAATGCGCCACAGGGTGTAACGCATTCCCGGAATGCGCGACACCCCTTTCCCTTCTCTTGCAGCAGCTGCCGTTGCTTGTTTTTTTTTTCTTTCTTGGTCACCGTGCCGCCGTACTGTACTTTGTACCTTTGCTTTGCTTATCTATCTTTCCGTGCAGCAGCATAAACAACCACAGATATATAGCAGATATATGTATACAACTGAATATACATATATATATACTTATTTAATTACGAATTTAATTGCAACAACTTCAAAAATTCATAATAAAAAATCTATACATCATAAAAATATAAGAAAAATACCCAGACGATCTACAACACTTGTAGAACTCAGATCAACATTCAAAATTATTCTGAGAAATGATTTCTCATCAGACAAAATTAATCCATAATATAACTTGTAAAAATCATAATTAATTCATACAAGCACATAAAATTCTAAAATTTTTACCACAGATCTATATGCATACAACCTATGCTCTGATACCATTGATGGATTTTAATCGCAGCGGAGGCATGGTAAAACACTTTTACACATATAAAATCCAAATAAAAGCATATAAATTGTGATTAAAATATAGGGATCGATTACTAACCTTTGATATGCGATCCAAAAGCAACGATCGGAGATCCTTAGCAGCTGCTCCTCAAATGTGAAGCACTCCACCGGTATCCACCAAGAAAACGACGTTAAGGAGGAGGAGGAGGTGGAGCGAATTAGGATTTTCTAAAAATTGGGGTTTTTTTTTGGGTTAGAATAAAAATAGGGTTTATAATAGTATATTTATAGGCAAAATTTTCAGCTGAAATTTTCCCATAAAATATTATTATTATTAACCCATTTTTTATTCTCATTAATAATTAAAACACCTTTTAATTATTAATCCTTTTTCTAAACACTTTAGAAATAATTCTCTCTCTTGATTTAATTTCCAAAAATTAAATTCTTAATTAATAATATTAAGAACTTTTCTTAATTAATTTATAATCAATTAAATCTCATTTAATCAATAATTAAATTTGCCAATTAATTATTTATTTCATAAATAAATAATTATCAGCCATTATTAATTAATTCCTCCACCATTAAATCATTCTCTTTTTATGGTGTGACCCTGTAGGTTCAATATTAAGCCGGTAGTAGAAATAAATAATAATAAAACTATTTTATCATTATTTATATAAATTCTCTAATTTATTAAATATGATTAATTAATTAATCATATTTATTCTACATCGTGAGCGATACTTCTCAGCATATCGCGACTATCCGGATAATACGAATTCACTGCTTAGAATACCAAGAACCTATTCAGCGAATAGTTACCGTACAATAAACTCCTTCTACCCTACAATGTCCCGATTAAATACAAGGCATGGATCTCGTGTCAAGCCTATCTAATTTAATCACTTGCTTACCATTTACTATGCTTAGTTCTATGCAAATCAGAAACTCCTTTCTAATTTCATTCACTCTGGCCAGAGATTCTTGAACTAGCATAAGTGGATCAGTCTTGAACATTCGCTTCCTTAACTGGAAGGGGTAGATCCTTTATTGATCATACACTATCTTCGTGTACAAATTCCTATACCCAGTAGAGCCCTAATAATTGTCCCTGGAGACTAAGAACTAAACCAAAGCATAGTTCAGTGTACACAAGATGATTATGATGACCTCAAGTCTAAGGATACTTGTACAACTATCACTATGTGAACAACTGCTGACACGTGAGTGAACTCCATCAGTTGTTCAGCTGTGCGAGTCATGTTCAGTGAACTTATTCCATAATAAGCACCTACATACTAGCTATAGTGTCATCACACAAATGTCTATGAGAACAGACATCCTTCATAATGAAGCAAGCATAGTATGTACCGATCTCTGCGGATTATTAATTACCAGTTAGTAATCCTACGACCAGGAACTATTTAAGTTTAGAGTTATCATCTTTTAGGTCTCACTATTATGATCTCATCATAATCCATAAAAAGCTTTACTCTAAACTATGGTATATCTTATTTAAACACTTAAATAGATAAAGCCCGTAATAAAAACAAAACAAGTCTTTTATTAATATCAATGAAATCAAAACAGATTACACAGGAAGTTATTCCTAAATCCTAATACATGATTGGACTTAGGACATATTCCTTTCAGTTTCTCGAAAGTATGGGTTTTATCGATTTACCGAAATGAATATTGTATCAAATATTTTGCGCTGGGACCCGCACGGGGAAAACCATACTCCGAATCGAAAAAGTCAAAACATGGAAAATGGTCGGAATATTGCAATTAGGTTAGGAAGGAGTTTTCCCGAGACTTCCGGGTCGCAAAATCGTAAAAACGGTTGAAGTCGGTTGGTTCCTGATTATACAAAATAGTTTATAAATACTCGGAAAAATAATTTATTAAATCCATAAATCTTTTATAAATTCATATAACAACATAAAAATTAATTGAAAAATATGACAATTATTTATACTTTATTTTGGACATATAAAAAATTAAAATACTCAAATTTTATCATTTTTAAACATCCAAACACAGATACCACTTAACAAATAATTCATAGAATAATCACGGAATAAATACAGAATATTTATTTATTGATAAAGTAATTACACGGTATATCCCGGATATTACATCCTTCCCCCCTTAAAAAGATTTTGTCCTCGGAATCTCCTAAGAAAACAAATGAGGGTACTTTTCTCGCATCACTTTTTAGCTCCCAGGTGGATTATTCAACCTTTGGGTTTCTCCATAATACTCTTACCAACTTTACAACTTTATTCCTTAACATTTTCTCTCTTTCTTCTAGAATCTCTATTGGACTCTCTACATACGACAAATCTGCCTGGAGTTCTATAGGCTCGTACTCAATTACATGCCTGGAGTGCGGATTATACTTTATAAGCATCAATACATGAAAGACATTATGAATATGCTCCATATGCGGGGGTAATGCCAGTTCGTAGGCTACTTTGTTGACGCGCTTCAAAATCTCAAAAGGTCCGACGTACCTAGGACTCAGTTTTTCTTTCTTTCCAAATCTCGTCAATCCTTTCCACGACGACACTTTCAACAATACTGAATCTCCCTCTTCAAATTCAATATCCTTCCTTGATTGATCTACATACTTTCTCTGACGGTCTTGGGCTGCAATTAACCTGTTCTGAATAACTTCAACAACTTCTTTCATCCGTTGCACCAATTCGGGCCCAAGTATTTTACGTTCACCCACTTCATCCCAATATACCAGTGATCGACATTTACGTCCATAAAGAGCTTCATTGGGTGGCATTTCAATGTTGGCATGGTAACTGTTGTTGTAAGCAAATTCTACTAAGGGTAAATGATCGTCCCAACTTCCTTTGAAATCAATAGCACAAACGCGTAACATGTCCTCAATTGTCTGAATCGTTCTTTCGCTTTGGACGTCTATTTGTGGATGATAAGTTGTACTCATATTCAATCTGGTTCCCAAACATTCCTGAAAACTTCTCCAAAATCTCAAATTAAATCTTGGATCTTAATTGGATACGATAGACACAGGAACTCCATGACGAACTACAATCTCCTTCATATACATGTGAACCAACTTGTCTAGTGAAAATCTTTTATTTATAGGCAGAAAATGAGCTGATTTAGTAAGTCTGTCCACTATAACCTAAATGGCATCGTGGTTCACTTTTGTTCTTGGTAATTCGACTATAAAATTCATGGCAATATGCTCCCACTTCCATTCTGAAATCTCTAATGGTTGTAATAGTCTACTTGGTCTCTGGTGCTCTATTTTGACCCTCTGACATGTATAACATTTGTTGACCTATTCTGCAATTTATCTCTTCATATCTGTCCACTAATAATTTTCCTTTAAATCTCTGTACATCTTTGTACTCCCTGGATGGATTGAATATCTTGAATTGTGGGCTTCCTGTAGAATCTCATTCTTCAACTCTGTCACTGGTGGAATTCAAATTCTAGAAGAAAACCTAAGAATACCTTGATCATCCTTTTGTGTGCACAACTCTTCACCTACCAAACGATTGATGTCATGATCCATTATTTCCTCTTGACACTTTTTATCTATTCTAACAATTCCGGCTAAAAAAGTCATACTATTCATTCTTGCTTCATCAGGCTTGCAAACTCTGATTTCCAATTCCAATTTCTGAAATTCCTTGTATAATTCCTCGGGTACTGTCAACACATTCAACTTCTCTTTTCGACTTAACGCGTCTGCCACAACATTTGCTTTACCTGGGTGATAGTTAATCGTACAGTCGTAGTCCTTGATCAACTCCAACCATATTATCTGTCTCATGTTAAGTTCCTTTTGCGTAAATATATACTTCAAACTTTTATGATCTGTATAAATCTCACATCTTTCTCCATATAAATAATGTCTCCAAATCTTCAAAGCAAATACTATGGCTGCTAGCTCCAAGTCATGAGTAGGATACTTCTGCTCATGGGGTTTCAGTTGTCTCGATGCATATGCAATAACCTTGTCGTGTTGCATCAAAACATAACTTAATCCCTTATGAAATGCATCACTATAGATTACAAAATTTTCTTGATCTTTCAGAAGTGACAAAACAGGTGCTGTGATTAGTCTGAAAACTTTCTTCACACTTATCGTTCCATATAAACTTTTCATTCTTCCTGGTAAGCTTCGTCAAAGGCGTCGCAATCTTCAAGAAATCTTGAACAAATCGTAGATAATATCCCGCTAATCCCAAGAAATGTCTCACTTCTGTTGGTGTTTTTGGCCTTTCCCAATTTGTAATAGCTTCAATCTTTATCGGGTCCACTTTGATCCCTTCATTACTGACTATGTGCCCTAAGAACTGAACTTCCTGTAACCAAAACTCACACTTTGAGAATTTAGCATACAACTTTTTCTTTCTCAAAGTTTCCAAAGATATCCTGAGATGTTCTGCATGGTCTTCTACTGACTTCGACTAAATCAAAATATCATCTATAAACACAATGACAAACTTGTCCAAATACTCCTTGAAAATTCTGTTGATCAAAGTCCATAAATGCTCTTAGGGCATTGGTTAATCCAAAAGACATCACTAAGATTTCATAATGATTGTACCTTGTTCAGAAAGCTATATTTGGTATATCTTCCAGTTTAATCTTCAATTGGTGATATCCCGATCTCAGACCAATCTTAGAGAAATACTTGGCTCCCTTCTGTTGGTCGAACAAATCATCAATTCGAGATAATGGATATGTATTCTTGATTGTAAGCTTATTGAGCTCCTGATAGTCGATGCACAATCTCATGCTTCCGTACGTCCTTCTTCTTAACAAATAGTTCCGGTGCACCCCATGGGGACACACTGAGCCTAATTACTCCTTTCTCTAACAGTTCTTGCAACTGCTTTGCTAACTCTTTCATTTCTACGAGCGCCATTCTATACGAGGCCTTGTATATTGGTTCCGTTCCAGGTGCTAAGTCGATTACAAACTCAATTTCTCTATCTGGACGAAATCCTGGTAACTCATCGGGGAATACATCTGGAAACTCATTGACTACTAGAATATCTTCAAGTTTTGATGGCTCTCAATTTATATCAATTACATAAGCAATGAAATGCTCGCATCATTGTCGTAGTAGCTTGTTAGCCTGAATCATCGTTAAGAACTTCTTCGCTTGCCTCTGACCTTTAAACATTACTTCCTTCTCGTCTGTCATTTTCAATATTACCTTCTTAATACGACAGTCTATCTGAGCATCGTGCTTAGATAACCAGTCCATTCCTAAAATAACGTCAAACTCTCCTAACTTAAATGGTATAAAATCCAGAAAAAACTTATTACCAGAAATCTCAATCTCATAGTTCACACAAACTTGATTAACAGATACACGTTCTTGATTTGCTAATTCCACAGTCATTATTTCATTTAACCATTTAACTGGACAATTTAACTTATTAACAAAAACTTGAGAAATAAACGATCGAGTTACTCCCAAATCTATTAGCACTTTAGCACATAAAGAATTCACAGTAAGCATACCAGCCACAACATCAGTATCCTGGATAGCGTCTTTCACAGACATGTCAAAAACTCTGGCCCTTGGAGTCTCATTCACTACTGGTGTGGATCCCATAATTCTCAATGTGTTACTAATTGGGGCTGGTGTCTTGCAATCCCTTGCTATATGTCCTGGCTTTCCGCATTTAAAAGATGTAAATCCAACTACTAGAACCTTAACTGCTAGATTCTGGGTAGGCTGGTCCTTATTCACTGGCTCTCTGGTTGGTTGATTACGGCACTCCCTTGAATAGTGCCCTTTCTGATTGCACTTATAACAAACCACATTCAACTTGTTACAAACTCCTCCATATTTCTTCCCACATACCTGACAATTTGGTAAAGTTAACCTTAGTTGATTTGGCTGGTTCCCAGTGGCTGGACGGTTGCCTTGTCCTCCATCGCCTGCATTTTGCTTCTTGAAATTAAAATTTCTTCTTGGCTGAAACTTGCCTTTCTTCTGATTAAAATTTGGAAACTTCATCTGTCTATAACTGAGGTGTGAATGTTTCTGAGGAGCTCAACATTCAATTGGACATTAGTAGTTAAAGCATAATGCACAATCGAGTGCTCGTTTATAAAAAGAATCCATTTTTTAAAATCACCTAATTGATCTGGATTACGTTTTATAATCGAGACAAAATTTATTTTCAGAATCTTAATATTATTCGCCATTAAAAAAATGAGAATAAAATTTCGATCGTAAAATAAATTAATCATGCACGAAAATTAAAACAATTAACTATTATCGTACACACAAATTATTAAAGAACAATATTGCAATTTAAAAACCCTAGAGAGCACATAAGCTAAATAACCAATTAAACTTATAGCCAAACAGTGCCTTAAACTATGCGACCCACGAATTGAGATCTAACTATTTAACCGGTGAAAATACTCGTTTTTACAGTCTATAGAGAGGTCTTGGTCTGGGCAACAATAACATATAATCAAAATAAATTTTGACAGAGTTTGGGTATGCTTTTAATCAATTAAAAAATTGGGTTCTCTCTTTCGACTTGTAAGTACTGTGTGTATATAAAAGAATGAAAAACAAAGAGCCCGATTATATATACACACAAAATAAAAATAAAAAACCAAAAAAAAAAAAAATGTTCAAGTGACAACCTGCGACTACCGATACTCATAGGTCACAGGTTAGGAACTTAGAGTACATCTAAATGCTAACTTGCGACCACAGGTTATATATAGGTCGCAGGTTAGGAGATAGACACCTGAGATTAATCATAACGTGCGACTACAGTATAGATAGGTCGCAGGTTGGGAGTTGGTAGAATTTTGAGTTGAAACTTATAACTTGCGACTATAGGGATAGATGATGTCGTAGGTTATAAGTTGGAACAAAATACACCACCAACCAACTCTAGCAAAACAAAAATTTTATTATCACAAATAGTTATGTTAAGCAATTTATTAACATTCTTCTTTTCAGAAAAGAAAAAGATTAATAAATTTAAAACAAATATTGTGCTGTAAAATAAAATATCAATAAAATGAATTTATTATATATGGATTTATTTAAAATTCATTACATTAATAATACACAATTTCATTCATAATTAAACAATTATTATCATTACTTTGATAATAACTATATCTTTATGAAATAAATTATGCTGCTCGTTTCAAATTAACTTTAGTGAATCTCTTTAAATATCAAATAATTTAAAGTCCACTAAAATCAATAAATTCCAACTTTGATTATTAAAATTGAAACTTTTATCATTGAATTGATAAAGTCTCAATTAATTCAAATCAAAATTATGCTACTAAATTTTACTCATAACTTAACCAATTATGATTAAATTATTTTCAAATAATTTATCATAAGTGTGCTAAAATATTTATCAATTAGATACAAGCACACGAATATTTGAACTACGAGAAATACATAATGACACATAAATTCACATGTCCTTAACATATCGTTTTGTGAAGATGTTTGCAATCTGATCCTCTGTGGGTACAAAGTGTAATTCCACAGTGACATTGGTAACATGTTCTCTGATAAAGTGATATCTCACATCAATATGTTTTGTTCTATGGGTTGTTTGAGATTGCTATGACACTTGTATTGTCACAAAATATTAGAATTTTTGACATAAACAGACCATAATCCCGAAGTTGTTCCTCATCCATAAGATTTGAGCACAACAATTTCTAGCAGTTATGTATTTAACTTCAGCAATTGATGTAAATACTGAGTGCTGCATCTTGCTATGCCAGAAATCCAACCTTCTTCCAAGAAACTGACAGCTTCCTGAAGTATTTTTCCGGTCAATCTTACGACCTGCAAAATTTGAATCTGTATAGCCAACTAGGTTAAAACCGTAAAAAACTTCTAGTTCATTATCGCGAGTCCCTTCTATTTTTCATTTTGCATAAAATTCTTTTCCTTCATTTGCATCATCTTTGTATATCAGAGTTGTAGAAGAGGCTCCATGGGTTGCGTTTGCAGTGAAAGAGATTAGGGTTCGATTTTTCTTTATTTGCTAAATTACAGTTTGCAAAACCCTAGCTTCTCACTGTTAATCAAATCTTATTTTATATATAAATAGATTGTGTCAGGAATGACTCCCTCGAATCGAAATTTTCTTAGCACTGTTGGGGAAGTACTACCCAATTTCTAAAGGAACGCAGAATCAAAATTGTTTTTCTTCTGAGCAAAATCTGTAAAAATCACAATAGAAAGTAATTGACATCCGAACAAATAGTTAGAAATTTCGAGGTGAATTCAAATTATGTTAGCAGGCGTAGGTAATGGACTTGGTTTCGCACCAATTCTTATGATACAGAATTCACATGTATCAATTTTAACAACTGGTTGCAATGGAACTTTATGGTAAATATGTTATTCTTAATATAATGCTTTCTTGGCTTTCCTAAAAGCTTTTTGGGGTAGGGGAGAGCAAACATATGGAGCAACTCTATGAAAATGTAAGCCATGGCCTTCTGGAATCTGACGAAGATATAGCTTAATCTCCGATATTCTTTTCCTTCAGCAAAGACTTCTGTTTATCTTTCTTATTTTTAAGTTTCTTGGACTTTCTCCTGGTCTTCTTTGTCCCAGTTCCATAGGCTGTCTGTGATGCGTCAATGACGCAACAGACATGCGGATCATCTCTCGGTATCTGGTTCAGAATTTTTTTTGCAGTCTTGCCATCTCCCAAAGCCAAAAGAGCTTGGTACATCCTTAAAAAAGTTAGGACATTATATGGAAGTCCGGCTTCCTCATATTCTTGCCATATCAAGAAACAACTATGTAAATCTTTGGCTTTGGCACAAGCAGTGAGGAGGAAGTCGAGACTTTTTCGTGAAGGATATAAACCAAGTTCCTTTTTGATGGCCTGAAGTAAATTGAGACCAATTTGCAAATCTACAGGCTCTGCCTCAGCAACTTGGCAAAACACCTCATCAAAAAGAACTTCACTTGCCATCTCATCATCGCGAAACTCATTCCTTAGTTTCTTGAGCAAATCAACAGCAGTACCCAAGAACTTGTGACGAACACTATATGAAACCACTCTAAAGCAGCCATTAACCCAATAATCCGTCTCTTTAAGTTCTTCAAGCAGCTCAATCAATCTGTTTGAATCTCTTTCATTTTGAAGATGCTCTATAAGACTTAAAACAGCTTTTGGCTCCAGATTGCATTTAGCGTGTTTCAGTTCTTCATAAATTCCAAGAGCATCAGCCACTTTCCCATGTATTGCCAATGCCGAGACAAGCACACTTTTTATTTCATTCAAGTTCTTGACAGGTACTCCTTTGTCAAGGACCACCTGTTTTGCCTTCTCAAGCTGTCCACAAGATGCATATGCATTTATGAGGGACATAAAAATATGCTTTGTAACTTGAACGCCAGAAATTTTTAGTTCATCATAATACTTTGTGATATCTTCTTCGCGGCTGCAATTGCTAATAAGATAGCTGAAAGTTTGAGAATCGGGTAATACATGTGCACTTTCCATCTCTTTGAGAACCTTCAATGCACCAGAGAAGTTTTTATCTCGGAAGTGTCCAGACAATATAGCGTTATACATGCCAGCTGTAGGAATAAGATTCATTTTCTCCAGATCTCTGATCATGCCATATGCACCATCATAATCCTTCATTTTGACACTTAAACTTATCATGCACCTGAAAATCTCATTGTTCGGCTTCACATCATGGCGGCACATCAATGCATAGATATGACGAACCAGATTATACTCACAGCTTTCATCACATGCAGTTAATATGCAAAGATATATTTCCACTGACAAAGGAAGACCGGCTTCCAGTATATGATCTACTATCTCAAGAGCAATGTGAACCTTGTGAGAATCACAGCACTGTCTAATAAGCTTCTCATATGGTGCAGATGAAGGTGCAACCTCCAGTTCAGTATGCATATTATTGATATTTAAAACAATATCCCCAACCCCTAAATTTGGCACGCTAATTGCATAGTTATAGATGTAATTTGAAATTTTTTCTGCTTCAACATCGTCGACTTTGAGTGCTTGTAAGAAACTCTTAGCAACAGACTCTAGCGTATGCCTTCCCAATGTTCTAAAGATATTTGTTACATGGTTCACTGATGAAACATTTGTGATGTCAATTGAATTTAACAGCAGCATAACTTCATCTTTCCGGTCACTTTCAGATAAGGCTAACAAATAATTCTCTTGAAGGCAAGACCGGTCTTCACCATCTTTAGTTGCAACATTATCCAAGAGCTCTTTAATTTTATCCACATCCTCGACTCCGACCCACAATAGCATCTCATAGTAAGATAATCTTGACACCGAATCAGAATTTTCATCTCTGATTAGTTCACAGAAGAAATGGAACTCTTCAACTAAACCCTTGTCAATTAAATACACGAGGAGTGGACCATACGTTACTTCCTTGACAGGAAAACCTTGTTCTTTCATTATTTCCAAAATTTTGTACGCCTTATAAATCTGCCGTAGTATAACTTCATCATCTTCAGTTTTCCTAGCCTTGTCTATGCAAAGTCTCATCAACGCATTAAATTCTTTAACACCCGTCTCACGTCCCAATTTACCAAACACCTGAAGAGTATTATCCGAACCCATTTTGTTTGCACACATGTTAACGAGCCGATGAAAGCGTCCAGTTTGGGTGCCCTTAAAAACCCATTTATGTTTCCTCTCACGAGCCAGTTCTTTACGATACAATGACGTGGTGCCTCGTGACATGCTCGAAAACCATGGTATACTCAATTCCTTATCGAGTCTCGTATAATCATCCTCACATTCCTCCTCTTCCTCTGAATAAAGTTCATCAGCATCATCAAACTCCGCGGCCTCAGTCAAAATGGAAGAAATCTCCTGTGAGAGCTCCTTGGTGAGTTCCTCATAAGTGTAGGCAGCTGCTTTGTCTATTCTCAAATTGTTAGCAGTGAGAGGTTCGAAAGAATTGAATGGGTGAGTGGGTAATAATGTCGAACAGGTGGTGGGTGCGAATGGAGAAACAGAGAAAGCGTCACGCACGGCGACATGGCGTTTCACAGCAATGTCTTGGACGGGTGGCGAGAGAATTAATTTAGTAGTGGCGGCACAAGCAGAACGAAAAATACAACTTAGCTTTGTGGCTTTTGAGGCGGACATCGGTCATTTGTCGCCTGAGACGCACAATTTTGGAGACGGACAAACAATTATGTGTTTTCCGTTGCTGTTTTATCCCAAAAATAACTATACAACTAAGCTGTAAATAAGGTTTTTTTTCCTTGGTAAAATGGTCAAATAAATTGTACCCAAATAGTGTAACCGCATCAAACAATTATCTCATTAAAAAGGCTTTGTTCATTACCATGAGAATTTTCTTAGAACACCCAAGTATTTGTCCAAAAAAAGTTAGAGAATTTTTTTATTTTTTTCCTTAAATACACATGTATTTAAATCACAAAAGCTTCCACATATTCAAGATATGTGTACTGAAATTAGGATTGAACAAAAATGATATAATTTTATTTAAAGATAAAAAAATATATCAGATTTAGGATATGCGTATTAAAATTGTACATAATTTTTTTAAGAAAGCCGAAATAAAATAATCAAATCTAATATCTCCACCTAAGTCTAAGAGTAAGTCCAACAGTGTGTTAGTAGCTTTCTTATAAATATTATAAAATAATAACTTTTAGTATGTTAGGACATGATTTTATATTTTAACTCACATAATAATCTCTAAATCTATCCCTTATTATTATTATTATAAAATTGAAAAGATATCAACAATAAGTTGAAAAGAGAAAGAAAAAAGTGGAAGAAAAAGTGAGAAATTAATATTTTATTAATAAAAATGATATAAAAAAGAACTAATTATTTCTTAAAGATAAGATATGAGTATTAGTGATTTAAGAAACCACATATACATTTGATATATGCGGCATAATAGGGATGATCCTAGTACACATGAACTTGGCCGGAAGCAACTGTGGAAATCAGAGGTGCCCCATGAGATAAATATATTTTTGTGTCATTTTTTACTAATAATGTACTTGTCAGGATTCTATTGCGGGGCAGACGCGCAAATAACCATTATATGCCCATGTGTGGGGTTGATGGGAACATCTGCGTCACGTTTTTCTGGAATATAACAATCCACAACAGTGTTGGAGGATTATGGGACTAAATTTTGCTCTAAACACGGTAAAGTAAGCTTCCGTGTTGTTAAATATTTGTTGTTCTATTTGTTGTTGGCTTGGTAGTGCTTTATTTTAATATTTGGATAATTTATGTTATTGGTAGAAATTCTATTAGGAATATGTTGAGTCCTTGATAATAACTTGACCAAATATTTAATAGATTTTATTTAAGTGATTTTATAACTTTCAACAGATGATCATTTCAACATCTGTTGAAAGAGTAGTTTATGTAACAATAAGATTAGCATCACATTTCAGCATACTTAAATGGCTTAGTGAACTAAATATTATAGAATGTTTAAGTCATGTTGACTACTAGATTGATATGCAAGATATGATGGTTAATTGTAAATATTAGATGTCTTGCAATCTTGTATAAATGAAATAGAGTTAAGTGCCAAGAAGACCGTCTCAACGGATGATTCACAAAGTCTTAACGGATGATCAACATAAGTCTCGACGGAAGATCAAACAGAGTTTCAACGGATGATCAAACAGAGTTTCAACGGATGATCAAATTCAAAAGAGCAGTTGATAGTGACTTGACAGTCACATACGTTGATTGTATGCAAATAGAATGTGGCAGCCTAATTCAGGTTTTAGAGAACAAAGAAGCATTTTCATTTCCATACTAGACTGAAGATATTCAAAGATGCTGGAAACAGAAGTGTAGCAGCATGAAGTTAAACTAGAAATAATTTGTCGTATTATCTTGTCTCTTTATCATGTAACTGGGTAATATATAAATCAAGTGTAGCAAGTTGAATAGTATCCAAGTTAGCAAGCAATTTTCCAGAGAAATAGATAAGGCAGAATTTGTAAAGAATTTCTCTGGATTTTATAGATTCAACTTGTAAGCAGCTGTGTACAATTCTGTAACACAGAGTTCTCTACTAGATATATATATATATATCTGGTGGAAAAATTCAATCCACCGAAAAGTTTTTAAGTACTTGTATTTAAATACTTTGTGTCTTGATTTCTATACTTCTTTTATTCCGCACAATTGCTAAATCAAACACAGCTATATATATTTATTGAAGAACTGTTCTTAAAAATTGAAAAGTAGTCAGAATTACATTCAACCCCCCCTTCTGTAATTCTTGTTTAGATTATTTGGGAATAACAAATCGAACTTATTGTATCAATATAAATAATAACATTAATGTTTGTTGTTGGAGAAATTTGAATCTAGGAGATTGGATAGTTCATTATTTTAATAAATTTAGATCTAATGGTTCTCATTATTTTGTTAAGAAGATCCAACGGTTATAAGAAGGGATAATCAAAATGGAGGTTAAAACCAAAATATACCATATTCCGGTTGTTATAGTATAGTATAGATTAGAGAAAAACCCAACCGAATCTATATATTCAAACAATACAGGCGACTTATTTATCCATAGTTTCAATAATTTTTGGACCGAAATAGTCTCGATTTTTTGTTAAGGTAATGGAGATGAAATTTTGTTGATTTTTATTAATAGCATTGATATTCCTAAAATGCAAAATTGGAGGTTAGAGTTTCTTTTTGATATACATATTAAACAAGTTGATTGAATGTAAAACCTGAAAACTTTTTTATTTTAATGATCCAAATTATATTTAATTGTTATGCCCAAAATTTGGTATAAACTTTGTTCGGGTCAAAACCTAGTCAATTGGTCAGAATTGGGATTTTGGTACCTAAAATTAAGTAAAGATAAGGCATCTATTTTATCACAAAGGAAGAAGGCGCGCCCTACAGATATGGGGAGGCGCGCCCTTATGCGTACGAGAAGAGTAATGATGACGCCTTACATAATCAAGGCGCACCCTCATTGATGAAGGAGGCGCACCCTATTGATATATGAAGAAAGGAGTTCAACTGATTCTTAGAGCATCCCCTAAGGTATTAGGGCGCGCCCTAAGTGAGAAAGATAGCTTGGATGGGACTTCAACACGGTTACTTGGACGGGTTCTTTGGATGATTTTCGGAAGAGGGAGATTATTATTACTAACCTATTTGATGCAGATACTCTATTGAAGAACTCCATCATGTAGCATATCTACAGGAAAGGCGATGTCCGTGGTCAGAGACCTCCAGGGGTATGCCTGGACTGAAGACCTCCTCCTTAGTCAATGGGTGTCCTCATTAGGGATGTGGGGTAAAATCTGGTATGTGCTTTGGGAGCTCTGTCTCTGTAGTCAACGGGTGTCCTCGTTGGGAGACTTCGGAGTATCCTGCACTTTGCACTCAAAAGCTTGGGATCACTTGTCCTGCAATCTGGTAGGGGCTCCTTATCGGGGGGCAAGGATGCGTCCAACATTTGGGGTGAACCACAGCTATACCTGCGTCCACGGACTAGAGAAACAGCTGGTAGCGGAGGGTTATCCTTGGGCAGGGAGATGCCTTATCCGTGAAGTCTCGAAGCCGCGGACGAGCCTTAGGCCTTTGTGGTTGGGCCTCATCGGCGCATATTCCTAAAGCTAGTAGAAGACGGTTTCCAGTAGGTTTCCTACTGGGCCTCGGGACAAGAAATCTAAGCCCGTTAGGTTTCTTGTTCCCAAGAACTACGTGGGCTTGATTCCCTATAAATAGGGATACGTAGGCAAATTGCAAGAGGTCAGAAGCGAGAACGCAAAGAAGCCACCACTAACCCTAAGCAATCTCAGCCCCCAATAATCAACACAACCAAACACTGTTCATCTTTTCCGACGAATATTGTTCATCGTATCTATCGATTACTGTTCACATTTCCGACAAAGAACCACCGTCACAGATCTTGTTTTCGGCTACGAACCTCAAACTTTGTTGCTCCCAAATTCCTCCGTCAACAAATTGGCGCTAGAAGGAGGGTCTAATCAAGATCATAATCTCAGGAGGAAGAGATGTCTCGTCACGATGAAGGTTCTTTGACGCAAGAATTGAAGGATAGCCACGGAGGAGTTGCATACAACGACCACGAAGGAGATCCGTGAATAACTGTTTTCGGTAGGGGGGGTCGAAGGAGATTTGAGTGTAGTATCTGCGGCTACGAGGGAGATCCATGGATGATGATATCCAGCCATGGAGGTTGAAGTTTGCAGCCATATCCACGAAGGAGCGAAGTTGGATGAAAAATTCGGATTGATGGATTTAGCGATTTGCTTACACTGTTTGCGCCGTATCTCGAGTTCCGTAAGTCAGATTTGAACGATCTTACAGTCTAGCGAAGCTTGTTGAATTCTCTTTAATTCAGAGATGATATGATTACGAGAATAAAAGTTGAGCAGTACGAAAATAGAGGAAAACAGTAGCTATGAATTTTTACCAAAAAATCCTATTTGGTTTAGAAGATTGGGAGAATCCTATTTGGTTTAGAAGATTGGGAGAAACCTATTTGGTTTAGAAGATTGGGAGAATCCTATTCGATATAGAAAATTGGGGAATCCTATTCTAATTGGAAGATTGAAGAATCCTATTCCATTAAGGAGATTGGAGAATCTTATTCCAACAAGAAGATTGAAGAATCATATTTGATTTAGAATATTTGAGAACACTATTCAGTTCAGAGGACTTAACCAGGAGCAAATCTGAGGAGGATCTGGAGGAGAACACTTCAAGAAGAAGGCATTACTTGAAAGAGATGTGTCCTAAGTCCAATCATGTATGAGGATTTATGAATAACTTTTGTGTAATCTATTTTGATTTCATTGATATTAATAAAAGACTTGTTTTGTTTTTATTGCGGGCTTTATCTACTTTAAGTGTTTAAATAAGATATACCACATTCTAGAGTAAAGCTTTTTATGGATTGTGATGAGATCATAATAATGAGACCTAAAAGATGATAACTCTAAACTTAAATAGTTCATGGTCGTAGGATTACTAACTGGTAATTAATAATCCGCAAAGATCGGTACATACTATGCTTGCTTCATTATGAAGGCTGTCTGTTCTCATAGAAATTTGTGTGGTGACACTATAGCTAGTATGTAGGTGCTTATTATAGAATAAGTTCACTTAACATGACTCACACAGCTGAATAACTGATAGAGTTCACTCACGTGTCAGCAGTTTTTCATATAGTGATAGTTGTACAAGTATCCTTAGACTTGAGATCATCATAGTCATCTTGTGTACACTGAACTATGCTTTGGTTTAGTTCTTAGTCTCCAGGGACAATTATAAGGGCTTTACTGGGTATAGGAATTTGTACACGAAGATAGTGTATGATCAATAAAGGATCTACCCCTTCCAGTGATGGAAGAGAATATTCAATGCTGATCCACTTATGCTAGTTCAGGAATTTCTGGCCAGAGTGAATGAAATTAGAAAGGAGTTTCTAATTTACATTAATTAGAACTAAGCATAGTGAATGGGAAAGCATATGAATAAATAAGATAGGCTTGACACAAGTTCCATGCCTTGTATTTAATCGTGACATTGTAGGGTAGAAGGAATTGATTGTACGGTAACTATTCACTGAATAAGTTCTTGGTATTCTAAGCAGTGAATTCGTATTATCCGGATAGTCGCGATATGCTGAGAAGTATCCCTCACGATGTAGAATAAACATGATTAATTTATTAATTAATTATATTTAATAAATTAGAGAATTTATATAAATAATGATAAAGTAGTTTTATTATTATTTATTTCTACTACCGGCTTAATATTGAACCTACAGGGTCACACCATAAAAGAGAATGATTTAATGGTGGAGGAATTAATTAATAATGGCTGGTGATTATTTATTTGTGAAATAAATAATTAATTAGCAAATTTAATAATTGATTAAATGAGATTTAATTATAAGTTAATTAAGAAAAGTTCTTAATATTATTAATTAAGAATTTAATTTTGGAAATTAAATCAAGTGAGAGAATTATTTTTCTAAAGTGTTTAGAAAAGGGATTAATGATTAAAAGGTATTTTAATTATTAGTTAATTGGGTAATAAGAATAATCAATTAAAGGGTTAATAATAATAATATTTTATGGGAAAATTTTCAGCTGAAAATTTTGCCTATAAATATACCATTATAAACCCTATGTGCCTTCAACCCAAAGAAAAACCCTAATTCTAAAGTAGAAAAGAAAGGGAGGCAACTAATTCTCCCACCCCCTTCCTCCTCCATCACATTGATCTCTTGGTGGATACCGGTGGAGTGCTTCACACTTGAGGAGCAGCTACTAGGGATCTCCGTTCATCGTTCTTGGATCGCTATTAAAGGTTAGTAATCGATCCTTCGATTTATTCACGATTTGTATGCGTTTATATGGATTGTATATCAAGAAAATGTTTTACCATGCTTCTGTGATGTATAAAATCCTAAAATGGTATCAGAGCTTAGGTTGTATGCATATAGATCTGTGATAAAAATTTCAGAATTTTAAGATCTTGTATGAATTTATTATGATTTTTGCAAGTTATATCATGGATTAATTATGATTGATTAGAAATCGTTTCTCAGAATTGTTTTGACTGTAGATCTGGGTTCTACAAGTGTTGTAGATCGTCTGGGAATTTTTTTCATAATTTTCTGATCTGTGGATTAATTATTATGATTTTTTGAAGTTGTTTTAATTAAAATTCATAATTAAATATATGTATATAAAGTATATATATATATATATATATATTTGTTTGACGGTTGGAACTCAAAAAGGGGGGGGGCATACTGATGTGATGGCGGCGGCAGAAGCTGTCGGCTGCTGCAAGGACACGCGGGAAGGGGTGTCGCGCATTCCGGGAATGCGTTACACCCTGTGGCGCATTCACGGAATGCGTTACACCTTTTAATGGCTTAAAAGGGTTGTAACGCATTACCGGAATGCGTTGCAGGGCTTGTAACGCGTTCCTGTAATGCGTTACAGCCCATCTATTTTTTTTTTAATTTTGATTTCTGGGAGTTTCGTAACTCCGTTTTGGGCATGCAATATATCGTTGGATTCGTTTTTCCGAGACGGATCTAATGGAGTGGTCAAATTTTAATTTATATAAAAGTTTTGAACTGTTTATATTCCCGAAAGTGTTTTAAAGCATGTTTTAATTGCTTTTAAATGCTATAATAAATTCATACATCATTATATCAATCTGTGACATGATAATTGCTTGCATGCTTACTTGTTTATTTATTTTTATATATGAGATATATGCCTATGTTTACCATGTGATGATAGATTTAGGTGAACTTAAATCAATATAAGGCGTGCTCAAGAAAATCTAGAATAGGAATCGTTTCTTGCCTTAACAATAATATTATGAATATAATCATGAGATTCTTGTGTTTATGAAACACGTAATTAAATATGAATTATCAATATTGAGAGAAAGGATGATTCTGTCAAAAGCAGATTTCTATCTGTAAGAAAGAGGTATTAAGTGACGCCTCTTGACAATGCTCTCCCCGATTTGGGAATCATCTGATTATCGATTATTGATTTGAAATATTTAATTTAAAAGGAAGAATCTCTTTATAATATGATTATGATTGTAACATAATATAATTCCTCTTAAATTAAATAATATCAAGTAGTAATTGGCTAATGACACAACGGGCTTGTGTCGGTCAAAGCCTTCCAACATGGTAGAAAGTAGTTCTTATTTTTGAATCATTGTCGTTTCGTGCTACAGCCGAGGGCTTTGATTTCGAAATAAGAAATACTTGTCTATTACATAGAGATGTGCACATTAAATTAGAATCTAAAGGTCGTTACATGCTGCAGCCGTGGGCCGTTGGAGACTGATTCAATTGTACGAAATGTTGGGTTAGACTTGACTTAGAATATTGAGTCTGTCGTGCTACAGCCATGACTCAATTATTCAAGAGGCTAAAGTTTTATTAGGGAATAATATAAGATGTAATTGACAAGAGTTGTCTGCCTATTGAACATCACATGACGTTTCGTACTACAGCCGAGGTTGTGTGATGGAATGTAGGATCCCTATTCCCACTAGCATTATGAATGCTTAATTTTCACTTAGGGGTTGTATAAATTAGATAAACTAGTGGGAGCCACTTATGAATAAAGACCCGATTCATATAGTGTTTTGAAATGAAATTGAATATTTGTTAAGTGTTGTTATGTGTTCATCATTTACAGATTTACTATATACGTTATGTCTTCTACACTATCACTCCGGAGCATACTAGATGCTCACAAGTTGACTGGTCCTAATTTTGCTGACTGGCTTCGAAACTTGAGAATTGTTCTCAAGGTTGAGAAGCTGAAATATGTGCTTGACTCACCTAAGCCTACTGAACCTGCTAGCGATGCACATAATGATGAACATGTTGTGTATGGTAAGTGGATAAATGATGCAAATGTTACTCAATGCATCATGCTAGCTTCCATGAACATTGAGATAAAGAAGCAACATGAGCATATGGATGCTCACACTATCCTTATGCATCTACAAGAGTTGTATGATGTGGCAGGGAGGACATCTCGATATGAGATATCGAAGGAGCTGTTCGGTTGTAGGATGTCTGAGGGATCATCTGTGAATGACCATGTACTTAAGATGATCAATTTGATTGAACGTCTTGGACAACTTGGTTTTGCCATGGATGGGGAGCTGAGCCAAGACTTGGTCTTGCAATCACTTCCGAGTTCGTTCTCGCAGTTTGTTGTGAACTTTCACATGAATAAGCTGGATGTCAGTCTGCCTGAACTCCACAACATGTTGAAGACTGCGGAATCGAATTTCCCCCCTAAGAAGAGTTCCTTTCTTCTAATTGGTGAAGGTTCCAATCCTAAGAAAAGGAAGAAGAACCCTTCCAAGAAGAAGAAAGTAGGTGAGAAAAAGCTGGTTCCACCAAAAGCTGAAGACCCCAAGAGCAAAGCTGTTTGCTTTCATTGTAACAAGGTGGGGCACTGAAAGACGAACTACAAGGTTTACCTTGCAGAATTGAAGAAGAAGAAGGGTAGTTAGACTATCGCTTCTGATTCAGGTATGTTCATGATCGAAGTTAATATGTCACTTAGTCAAATTTCTACTTGGGTATTAGATATCGCCTGTGGTTCTCATATTTGCAATTCGTTGCAGGGACTAAAGGGAAGTAGGACTCTTGAAGAAGATGAGGTGATTCTACGTATGAGCAATGGAGCAAGGGTTGCCGCCATATCTGTAGGATCATTTAGTTTACATATTGTTAGATATATTTGATAATGTCATGGCTAATATGATTTATGTTTAGTTTTCAGATCTTACTTAACAGGACAAATCAGTACTTAATTGGGAATCAGTACTTATACTGGAAGTCAGGACTTAAGGATATCAGTACTTATATTATCAGGAGATAATCATCAGAAGTTGGATATCAGAACTTAAGTGTTGAAGGACAATCAGATAAGGATAGTAGCTGATTAAAGGAAAGAAGATCGAGATAAACATAAGAAGAGATATGCATGAAGAAGGAGTTCCGTGAAGAATGGAATACTTGGAAGAAAAGATATCTGATTGATATATTTTAGGAAGCAGAATTATATTCCATATCAATTAGCGATTATCTTGTAACTGTGTAATATATAAACACAGACATAGGGTTTACACTATAAGTGTTATCATATTCGAGAAGATTATTCATTGTAACCTTAGCAGCTCTCGTGATATTTGTTCATCACTGAGAGGTAACAGTTCCATACTGTAACAGAGTTTATTGTTTCAATAAAGTTTGTTTTCTGTTACATGAGATATTAAAGTTCGATTTGATTGTATTTTACACTGTATTCACCCCATCTACAGTGTGTGTAACCTAACAAGTGGTATCAGAGCCTATCTGTTAACACACATACAGTTAAAGATCCAAACACAATCATGTCTGACACAGAAACTCCAACTAAGCCTACCAAAACTGAAGAACCTCCAAAG
Source organism: Apium graveolens (assembly GCF_009905375.1). Taxonomy (NCBI): domain Eukaryota; kingdom Viridiplantae; phylum Streptophyta; class Magnoliopsida; order Apiales; family Apiaceae; genus Apium; species Apium graveolens. The sequence goes on from NC_133648.1 coordinate 89,941,315, forward strand.
ACACAAATCCAAAGTCGGTATGAAACCATCAGAGTTTCCATACTGAGACCATCTGAATATGCCATATGGAAGGTGAGGATGACCATGTTTCTGGAAGCTACAGATCCAGAATATCTTGATAGAATCAAGGAAGGGCCTCACAAACCAACCAAGCTCGCTGTTGCAGTTGCAGGTGAGGCAGCAAAGACTGTACCAAAGGAAAAGAGTGATTATACTGCTGAAGATATCACATCAATTGCTAAGGATGCTAAGGTATGACACTTACTGCATAGTGCCATTGATAATGTAATGTCAAACAGGGTAATTAACTGCAAGACTGCTAAGGAGATATGGGATACTCTGGAAATAAGGTGTCAGGAAACTGATACAATTAAGAAGAACAGCAAGACAATACTCACTCAAGAGTATGAACACTTTGACTCAAAGGCTAATGAATCATTGACTGATTTATATGATAGATTTGTCAAACTCTTGAATGATCCGTCACTGGTTAATAAGGAGTATGATCTTGAAGATTCAAACCTTAAATTCCTGTTAGCTCTTCCTGAATGTTGGGATTTGAAGGCAACAACAATAAGAGACAACTACAATCTTGATGAAACAACTCTTGATGAAATTTATGGAATGCTCAAGACTCATGAACTTGAGATGGAACAAAGAAGAAAGAGGAAAGGAGGAAAGTCAAGGACAGTTGCTCTTAAGGCTGAAGAAGAATCCCCCAAGGCAGCTACCTCAAGGAAAGACAAGGGTAAAGCTCTGTTCACAAAGTCTGAAACTGAGTCATCAAGTTCTGAAAGTGATGATGACTCAGATTCTGAAAGCTTGCCTGAGACTGATGCTGATGAGGAGATGATGAAGCTGTGTGCTCTTATGGTGAAAGGGATCACAAAGATTGCATACAGGAAGTTCAGGAAGGGAAAAAAGTTTTCCAGGAAAGGCATAAGTTCTGATAAGAAGAATTTCAGAAGATCTGAAGGCAGAGGAGGAAAGTCTGATAGAGGAGATTATACCAATGTCAAATGCTATAACTGTGGTGAGAAAGGCCACATATCTCCTGATTGCAAGAAGGTAAAGGGAAGCAGAAAAGCTGGACAGACACCTCAGACTCTGAAAGTGAGGAGAACTATGCGTTGATGGCAAATGCTGATAAAGAAAGTGCTGAGAGCAGTTCTGAAGCTGCTGAAACAAAGGTACCTCAAACTACTTATGCTTTTCATACTGATGATATTAATGAGTTGAGAAGATATCTTAAAACCATATTTGTTAGTTATAGAGATCAAACTTTAACATGTGAAAGATTAACTTCTGAAAATCTTGCTTTTAAGAAAAGAAATGATTTCTTAGAAAAAGAGTTAGTTATGTTCCATCAAACTCAGAAGGATAAAGATGATGCTTTTTATGTTAGGGATGAAGTGCTAAAAATGAATGAATCTCTAAAAACTGAGTTAGAAAAGGAAAGAGAGATTATCAGGACTTAGACTAATTCTGGCAAAACTTAATAAGGCCAAGGGATCCAAGCAAGTCTGGGTCCTTAAAACTAATCATTACTGGTCTTTGTGATTGCAGGGCAACAGGAAAAATATCCTAGTTCTGGACAGTGGATGTTCAGGACATATGACTGGAAATAAGGCCCTGCTATCAGACTTTGTGGAGAAAGCTGGCCCAAGTGTTTCTTATGGAGATGGCAACATTGGAAAAACATTGGGATATGGCAATATCAATCTTGGGAATGTCATCATTAAAGAAGTAGCTCTGGTCTCAGGACTTAAACACAATCTGCTGAGTATAAGTCAAATCTGTGACAGAGGTTATCATGTTGATTTCTTTGAAGAACACTGTGAAATTGTGAGTAAATCTAAAGGCAAAGTTGTTCTGAAAGGATACAGGCGTGGTAACATTTATGAAGCTAAGCTTTCAACAAGTACTGATGGTTCTGCAATCTGTCTGATGAGTAGAGCATCAATTGAAGAAAGCTGGAATTGGCACAAGAAACTCTCTCATTTAAATTTCAACAATATAAATGAACTGGTCAAGAAAGATCTTGTGAGAGGACTGCCAAAGTCAGTATTTGCTCCTGATGGTCTTTGTGATTCTTGTCAGAAGGCCAAACAAAGAAAATCTTCATTCAAGAGCAAAACTGAATCATCAATTCTTGAGCCTTATCATCTACTACATGTTGATCTATTTGGTCCAGTAAATGTCATGTCAATTGCAAAGAAGAAATATGCATTGGTCATAGTGGATGAGTTCACCAGATACACATGGGTGTATTTCTTGCACACAAAAAGTGAAACTGCATCTATCTTGATTGATCATGTTAAACATTTGGATAAATTGGTCAAAGATTCTGTGAAAACCTTAAGGAGTGATAAGTGATAATGGCACTGAGTTCAAGAATTTAATAATGGAAGAGTTCTGCAAAAACCATGGAATTAAGCAGGAATTTTCTGCACCTGGAACTCCACAGCAAAATGGAGTTGTTGAAAGGAAGAATAGAACTCTCATTGAAGCTGCACGTACAATGCTTGAAGAAGCAAAGCTTCCAACCTATTTCTGGGCTGAAGCTGTGCAGACTGCTTGTTTTACTCAAAATGCAACACTCATTAACAAGCATGAAAAACACCATATGAGATGGTAAAGAAAAGAAGCCAAATCTGAAGTACTTTCATGTATTTGGATGCAAGTGTTTTGTTCTCAAGACTCATCCTGAATAGCTATCCAAGTTTGATCTAAAAGCTGATGAAGGAATCTTTGTTGGATATCCACTTTCCACAAAAGCCTTCAGAGTCTATAATTTGAGAACAAAAGTGGTCATGGAATCTATCAATGTCTCCTTTGATGACAAGAAGATTACGGGTCTTGAAGATTTTATTGATCATGATCAGCTGAGATTAGAAAATGAAGACTCAAATTCTGATACTGAAAATCCTGACAGTCTAAGTCCTGATACTGTAAGCTCTGATGGATTAAACTCTGATGTTATTGAAACTGTGGTGACTACGCCAAAGGAAGATGCACCTATGCAGGGGGAGCATACTAAAGATCTTACCACATCTCAAGAAACATCAGAACATACATCTGACTCTTCAAGTTCTGATTCGTCAAGTTCTGATAAGCCAAGTTCTGATAGTGCTGAAAATCTAAATTCTGAAGAATCCAACTCAGAGAGCATAGTTTCAGGGGGAGCATCAGAAAATGAAAATGAAGACAGCATGGAACATGGGGGTGCATCTAGTTCTAGAGAAAACCTTCCATCTGCAAGGAAGTGGACAAAATCACATACACCTGATTTGATAATTGGAAATCCTGATGCAGGTGTCAGAACTAGAACATGTACTTCAAACGAATGTCTTTACAACTCTTTTCTCTCTCAGACTGAGCCAAATAAAGTGGAAGAAGCTCTTCAAGATGCTGATTGGGTGCAAGCAATGCAGGAAGAGTTAAATGAATTTGAAAGAAACAAAGTCTGGACCCTAGTGCCAAGACCAAAGAATAGATCTGTTGTTGGTACAAGGTGGGTATTCAGAAACAAAACTGACAGTGATGGCATAATTACAAGGAATAAGACAAGGCTGGTTGCAAAAGGATATTCTCAACAGGAGGGAATTGATTATGAAGAAACATTTGCACCAGTTGCTAGGTTAGAAGCCATAAGGATATTTTTGGCTTATGTTGCTCACAAAAAGTTTACTGTCTTTCAAATGGATGTGAAAAGTGCTTTTCTCAATGGAGAATTGGAGGAAGAAGTATATGTTGAACAACCTCCAGGCTTTGTAGACTCCAAACATCCAGATTATGTCTACAGGCTTGATAAAGCACTTTATGGACTTAAGCAAGCTCCTAGAGCATGGTATGAGACTTTAGCTCAGTTTCTTCTGGAAAGTGGATTCAACAGAGGAACAATAGACAAAACACTGTTCTACCTCAACCATGGAAAGGACTTACTTCTGGTCCAGATTTATGTTGATGATATCATTTTTGGGTCTACAAATGACAGACTTTGCAAGAAGTTAGCCAAACTGATGCAGTCAAGGTATCAGATGAGTATGATGGGGGAACTTAGCTATTTTCTGGGCCTTCAAGTCAAGCAGAATGAAGAAGGCACTTTTATTTGTCAAACTAAGTACACCAGAAACTTGCTGAAGGAATTTGGAATGCAAGACGGTTCAAGTGCATCCACTCACATGGCCACTGTAACAAAACTGGATAAGGATACTGGTAAATCAGTAGATATTACTGATTACAGAGGTATGATTGGCTCTCTACTCTATCTAACTGCTAGTAGACCTGATATCATGTATGTTACCTGTCTTTGTGCAAGATTTTAAGCAGATCCAAGAGAACCTCACTTAATAGCTGTGAAAAGAATTTTCAAGTATCTTAAAGGAACAGCTGATCTGGGATTGTTGTATCCTAGAGAATCAGATTTTAAACTAATAGGTTACTCAGATGCAGATTTTGCAGGTTGCAAAATTGACAGGAAAAGCACAAGTGGAAGCTACCAATTTCTTGGAGGCAGATTGGTTTCTTGGTTCAGCAAGAAACAAAAGTCAATTTCCACATCAACTGCAGAAGCAGAGTACATTGCTACAGGAAGCTGTTGTGCACAGATTCTTTGGATGAAGAATTAGTTACTGAATTATGGGTTAACATATTTCAAAATCCCTATTTACTGTGATAATCAAAGTGCTATTGCTATGACAGGTAATCCAGTTCAACACTCTATGACAAAGCACATCAGCATCAGGTACCACTTCATAAGGGAACATGTGGATGAAGGTACAGTGGAATTGCACTTTGTTCCAACAGATCAACAACTAGCAGATATCTTCACAAAACCATTATATGAAGCCACTTTTACAAGATTGGTAAATGAACTTGGAATGGTTTCAAGTTCTTTCTCTAAATCTGTTAGGTCACACACACACTGTAGAGGGGGTGAATATAATGTATAATACAATCAAATCGAACTTTAATATATTAAGTAACAGAAAACAAACTTTATTGAAACAATAAACTCTGTTACAGTATAGAACTGTTACCTCTCAGTGATGAACAAATATCACGAGAGCTGCTAGGGTTACAATGAATAATCTTCTCGAATATGATAACACTTATAGTGTAAACCCTATGTCTATGTTTATATACTACACAGTTACAAGATAATCGCTAATTGATATGGAATATAATTCTGCTTCCTAAAATATATCAATCAGATATCTTTTCATCCAAGTATTCCATTCTTCACGGAATTCCTTCTTCATGCATATCTCTTCTTATGTTTATCTCGATCTTCTTTCCTTTAATCAGCTACTGTCCTTCTCTAATCATCCTTCAGCATATAAGTACTGATATCCATAAGTCCTGACTTCCAATATAAGTAATGATCAACAGTTAAGTATTGATTTGTCCTGTTAAGTAAGATCTGAAATCTAAACATAAATTATATTAGCCATGACATTATCAAATATATCTAACAATCTCCCCCAACTTGTAAATTAGCATAATATACAAGTTTAATAGATATTTGATGATGTCAAAAACATTAAGTACAAATGCATGAGAATTATACTAGATAACTATAACTTACAGTCCTTAAAGCTTTACCAATATTCAACTTCTGATAACAACTTCAGTCTGTACAAATATCAGAACTTAAGTAGTTGTAGATCTTCGACTTGGCTTCATCATCTGATCTCTCTGATGTCAGGAGTTGTTCTGAGATAGTTCTTCAACAAACATTTCTCAGCATATCTGAGTTCATCAATCATTCTCCTTTTGGCATCTTTAAGCTCTGCAGTATCTTCACCAGTTTGAAAGATTGCAGCTCTGAGATCATTGATCTTTGCTTTTCTCAACTCCTGATCTAGTCTTATGACATAAGCTTTGTCAGACTCTAGATTGAATTCAAGTCCCTTAATACCAAGATATGTTCTGATATGTGCAGTATTAGGCTTCATATCAACAATATCACCATTGTGATCTCTGTACTTTGGAACATATGTGCTGTCAGACTTAACAGAATAAAGCCTTTTCTGTCTCTGAATCTGTTCTTTTAAGTAGTTTGCAGCAGTTTCTGTTATTCTGTCAATCACTTGAAGTAAGAAAAGTACATGCTCCAATTCTTCAAAATACTTCAATGGAATGGCATTTTGTCTTATATGATAAACCCTACCATCTGTCATGAAATACAACATGATGTATTCTTTCAAGTAGGTATGGTAAACCATCTGTACAGATTCCAGTTGATTCAATCTCTCAGGAGTTGCTCCAATACCTGGTTCACTCAAGGAAGTTGGATCATTGGTAGTGTTGTGTACTCTTCTTTCATCAGCACTTCCCAATCCAGTTTTATCTCTTGCTTCCTTTCCAGTAACTACTCTTGCTTCAAAACCACTTGCAGTAGTCTTCAAAGGTTGAGTCTGTTTTGCTTTAGTGAATCCTAGTAGGAGTGTCTTTGATCTATCTTCTGATATCAAGTTAACTTGAGCTATGTCAGAGGTTACTTGCTTCTTCTGAATATCAGAACTTACAATTTCTTGACTCTGAACAACTTGAGTCATGTCAGAGGTTGTTTTAAGAACTTTTCTTGAAGTCAGAGCAAGATCATCCTTTTCATCAGTAATTTCTTCATCCTCAGGAGGTACATAAACCTTGATAGGTTCACCAACCTTTTCTTTAAAATTGGATCTTGGATCTATCTGTGGTTGTGATCTAGCCAATGTTGCTTCAGTATGTGTCCTTTCTTTGATCACAATGCCTTTGAGTTTTGGAAGTGACTTTTTACCAGAAGCTTTAGATTTAGATGTGACTTTCTCTGATTTAAGTCTGGCTTCTTCTTCCTTTAAACTTTCCAAGTCCATTCCTGGATTTTCTTGAAGAAATAACTATCTTGACATTTCCTCATCAAGATCTAAAAGTTCATCAGAACTTAGCCTTTTACCAGTAGCAGAACTTATTCTCTTCCCAGTATCAAAACTTGTCCTGTGACTAGCTTGTCTTGATATGAATCGTCTACCTTGACTATGACCTCTACCCATTCTAGAGCTTCCTTGATCATCTTTTTCATTATCCTTTCCTATCAGTGTCTTGTCAGTCTTGCATTTGGACTTAATCACTTTCTTCCCCTTTTTGGCATCAGCAGGTAGTAGAAGAGAGATAAGCAATTCCACTGAGGATTGGATTTCAGTTAATTGTGATTGTTGAGAAGCTTGATTTTTCAGAATTTCATCAATATGTGCTTGTTGATGATCTTGAGTCTTCTCAATATAAGCAATCATGTCAATGGTAGGTTGGAAGAACTTTTTCTTATCAAATTTCCAAACTTGTTCCTGTTTGATAAAGTTCTCCTGAATCTTGTGGAGCTCTGCATGAGTAGTTAAATGAAGACCTTGTAGATGTTTAGTACTCAATGCAGTGACTCTAAGCTGGGTTTTGAAATCATCAGAATTTAACATTACATCAGCTTTAGTCAAGTGCTCAGCAAGATGCTTTTCAGTTGGAACACAGAAAACTGAGTTCCATTCCTTAGTCCACTCCTGACATGCAGGAGTTTCACTCCAAGGTACTGGTGCTTCCCCGGTAACAAACTTCTTAACCAGTTCAGACTTAGGAATAGTCTGTTGAGGAGTATGTCCTGAAGGACCTGCTTCATCAGCATCTACAGTTGGAGCAGCATCACCAGTATCTCCAGCATTTACAACATCAGAACTTAAAGAATCAGTATCTTCTGATAAGACAACAGTGTGAGTAGCAATGGAGGCTTCAGCATCTTCTAATTGCTGATCTTGTTCTAAGTTCTGATCAACAGGCAAATCCTGATGCTCACCTAAATTCTGATCATCAGCATCTTGATGCAGAGAAGGTGTTGTTGATAACTCTGGAGTTTGAACAGCATCAGTAACAGGTGTTGTGGAAGGATTATTTGATGTTGGAGCTTCTAAGAGAAGTACTGCAGGCACAACCAAGTTTTGAACATCAATATCAGCACTTGTGCCTGGATCAACAGAAGACACAGAAGGTGTGTTAGCCTTTTCAGAAACAGCTTCCTGAGATGGAGTTGATGGAGAAGAAGTGACTGGAGCAAATTCCTTGTCTTGTGAGATCAGAGATTCCTGATCCCCTTCCTTAGCTGCTTCCTCTTCATCATCTGAAACTGGCCTTTTTGCCCTCTGTTTCTTGTATCTCTTTGTTGATTTGGATTCCTTGGGAGTTTCAGGAACTGTCATTCTTCTAAGCCGTTTGAGAAGCCTAGATCCCCCAATTCCAGAATCCTTCTGAGAAGTCACTTTCTCAGCTTCACCTACAACAGGTTCTGAAGAAGGAACCTGTTCCTCAGTATCAGATTCATCTCTCAGTACAGTCCTCCTCCTCTTTTGAGGTGTTTGAGGAATAGTTTTTGTCCTCTTTGGCTTGGAGGATGAGGGTTGAACAGTCTGTGAAGTAGAGAGATAGGATTTGAGATAAGTCCTGAGGGTAGGTTGAGTAGTATGAGTGGTAGGTGCTGAGGATGATGGTTTTTGGGTGTTTGTGGTTGGTTGGAAATCAGAGTAAACAGATCTATAAGTATCAGGATCAGTATTTACTAGGATCTGTTTTACAGATTGAGGAATCTGTAATGGTCTAACCACTGTTTTCTTAGTATCAGCATTTACCAGATCATTAAAGTATCATTTTGCAACTCTAAAAGGTGGGGTTGAGGAACTGACTAATTGAGGTTCATCAGTACAAAAAGTATATATAAGTTGACAGAATCTAGCAAAATAGACAACATTTCTATCCTCTGTCATCCTATCCCCAATAAAACCAATTATTCCAGTTGCAAAATCAAAATGAGTTTGATGGATAATAGCATACCCTATGTGCTGACTCAAAATTGGGATAGCATCAAAATTCGAACATTTGTTCCCAAAAGCTTTGGTGATGCAGTCAAAGAAGAAACTCCATTCTCTTCTGATATTAGCCCTTTTTAACTGCCCAAGCTTTGCCAAACTCTTTTCATATCCCAAATCAGCCATTAACTCCTGAAGTGCTGATTCCTCTGGAGTTGAAAAAGTACAATTTTCTGGGAGATGTAGAGCTTTGCGTATTGTACCAGGAGTGACTGCATAAGATGAATCACCCACTTCAAAAATAATACTGGGAGTGCCATATTTACCACCATCATCAAAGTGCCCAGTCCGCCAAAACGTCAGAACTTGTTGACTCGAAAAGACTTCAGGCTGAGTTAATGCATACCCAATCTCACTGTGTGCAAGAAGATCTTGCACAAAATGCAATTCAGATGGAGCTTCAGCATGATCAAGAATTGCAGCATAGTTGTTTGGAACAAACTTAGTTCCATCAATGATTAAATCCTTAGGTGCCATGTGAAAAATTTAGATTCAAAAGTGCCTGTTAGGTGTTTGATAAGATGTCTGTATGAAAAACCAACGTGAGAAGAAAGAGAGTAAAAGTAAGTAAAGAGAAAAAATACGAAGAAAATAAAAGATTAAAGAAATCCTCTCTCTGTTGTACTTATACCCTGAACAAAAATGTTACCGTTGGACACCTGTCAGACATGCAGTAATAACGGATAGTTACTGGGCTCGAGAAAACAGGAATCATTACTTACCCAGTTGCCTGTTTTCAAGGAAAAACCGTTCCACTTACCCAGATATTCCATTAATCAAGGTGAAACAGTTTTAATTCAAAATTGAAACCGTTCCCACTGAGTTAATTATTTTTCACTGCATCATTAATATTCTGAAAGTAAATCACGTAAAAATGACCAAGATAAATTAGATGAGTAAGTGCTGATAAAAAAAAATCAGAACTTAAATTAAAACAGAATTTATATGGTCATCAGAATATCAATCAGGATTTATCAATGCATTACCAAATATCTTAGAGACAAAATCTTGAAGCAAAAACAAATTTCATTAATATATCAAGAGAATACATTTATGAAATGGAAATTACATCAGTACTTATACAAGATTTCCCTAAGCTACTAAACCTAACATCAATAGCTTTAGTCCTAGCTAAGAAGCCTGACAAAGCTGATGATGAAGAAAAACAGGAAGAAGACAAGATTAAATCATTTCTTCTTCTTCCTACTCTCGACAAACAGAATGGCGAGTCTGATGATTCGCTCTTGCTGGCGGAGAGCTGCCAGTCTTTCCTCCTCCAATCGCTCCAGATGGCGATGGTAATCCATATAGAAGAACAGGAGGTGGGTCAGTACCTCCTGTGGGACAGAGTCCCATATCTCCTCAGGAATGGCTGTGACATGCCATTCCTGCTGCCAATCGGCACAGCTTAGCTCCATATTGAAGTTTTGGTAGTTCAAAAACATGTTGAATCTGACCATTGTGTTTTTGAAAGAAAAAGTATGAAGGTAAGTGTGTGAGAAAGAATTTGATGGGAAGGCTGATGTGAAGTGGCTGCTTATATAGGCAAGAGAATGCCAGGAGACGTAAAAGTATTTAATGCTGACAGGTAGAATTAATTCTACCTCGTCTCCCTAGACTTTGAAAAAGAATAACATTCATTGGAAAGAGGAAACATGGTGTAAAGCGCACAAGAAACAAGTAACAGTGCACTGTTCAAGTACGAATACCATTAATCCTAATCATAGTGACTATTAATCTTCCACTTCAACATATTCAAGTATTAACAGAGACTGTTATCAAATTTTATTCACAGATAAGTCAAGTAAAACATTAGACTGTAATATCAGAACTTAGACTTATATCAGAACTTAACAGTCATCAGTACATAATTTCTTAACTCGAAAAAGGAATGCCTATCTTAGTAAGTCCTCATACAAGTTCTGAGTTATACTCTTCAGAACTTAATCATCAGAATATGCAACCAGAGCTTGTCCTCAGAGTTTGTGCAAAATGACACAATGACTGTTTATCTAAAATAACATAGACCTCCACAGAAATTTTCATCATTCAGATGGAGTGATTAGTGTGTGCATTAAGCTAAATAACAGACAAAGAGTAAAGTCTGATTCACTTCAGTACATCTTAGAAATAAGGCATAACTAAAATTTTGCTAAAGAGCTGTCATTATCCTGAAACCTACTGATGAATGAGTTCATGCTTGAGTCCACCTCAACTGTTTTGTGCTAATTTTATGCATCTTTTGAAATTCTATTTTACAGTGGCTTCTCAGTGTAAGTGAGTCACGACTGCTTATCAGAATTTATGCTATTATCAGAGTATTTCTCCAGTAATCATAGAGTGTGAAAAGTCACCAAGAAAATATTTTGCTTTTCTAATGCATATTTACTTAATACCAGCAATGCACTTGGGTCGTTCCTTCCACATTTTTACTCTAGATCTCAAAAGAGTACCTAATTTTATTCTTTTATCTTTTTGCTTTTTCTTTTGATAAGTGAGGTTTATCAGCACTTAGTACATTCAGCAGTTTTACTAGTATCAGAACTTAACAGATGAGTAGCATTATTCTAATTTGTGACTTAGTAATAAGATAAACAAAGTAAACTCAACTAAGCTCAATTATCAGAATTTACTAGTGTCATAAGATTTCCACTGAAATAATTACTTCTTACATGGAATCATTTGTTTATTGAAGACTCCTAGGTCAGTATCTAGCACAGTTATCCTCATAGGATTGAATAGTTACTTGAACAGACATATCACTTATCAGAGTTTAGAAACATATATCAGACAACAATCAGTACTTAAACGCGTATTTCAATTAATCACAGAATAAACAAAGAGATTACATTCTGTAAATACTGATCATAAAGTCTGATGCATCAGAACAAAACTAGACAGATTTAGAAAAAGAACCTGAAACCATTCCAAGTTCATTTACCAATCTTGTAGAAGTGGCTTCACATAGTGGTTTTGTGAAGATATCTGCTAGTTGTTGATCTGTTGGAACAAAGTGCAATTCCACTGTACCTTCATCCACATGTTCCCTTATGAAGTGGTACCTGATGCTGATATGCTTTGTCATGGAGTGTTGAACTGGATTACCTGTCATAGCAATATCACTTTGATTATCACAGTAAATAGGGATTTTGAAATATGTTAACCCATAATCCGGTAACTGATTCTTCATCCAAAGAATCTGTGCACAACAGCTTCCTGCAGCAATATACTCTGCTTTGATGTGGAAATTGACTTTTGTTTCTTGCTGAACCAAGAAACCAATCTGCCTCCAAGAAATTGGCAGCTTCCACTTGTGCTTTTCCTGTCAATTTTGCAACCTGCAAAATCTGCATCTGAGTAACCTATTAGTTTAAAATCTGATTCTCTAGGATACCATAATCCCAAAACAGCTGTTCCTTTAAGATACTTAAAGATTCTTTTTACAGCTGTTAAGTGAGGTTCTCTTGGATCTGCTTGAAATCTTGCACAAAGACAGGTAACATACATAATATCAGGTCTACTAGCAGTTAGATAGAGTAGAGAGCCAATCATACCTCAGTAGTCAGTAATATCTACTGATTTACCGGTATCCTTATCCAGTTTTGTTGCAGTGGCCATGGGAGTGGATGCACTTGAACAATCTTGCATTCCAAATTTCTTCAGCAAGTTTCTGGTGTACTTGGTTTGACAAATAAAAGTGCCTTCTTCATTCTGCTTGACTTGAAGGCCCAGAAAATAGCTAAGTTCCCCCATCATACTCATCTGATATCTTGACTGCATTAGTTTGGCAAACTTCTTGCAAAGTTTGTCATTTGTAGACCCAAAAATGATATCATCAACATAAATCTGGACCAGAAGTAAGTCCTTTCCATGGTTGAGGTAGAACAGTGTTTTGTCTATTGTTCCCCTGTTGAATCCACTTTCCAGAAAAAACTGAGCTAAAGTCTCATACCATGCTCTAGGAGCTTGCTTAAGTCCATAAAGTGCTTTATCAAGCCTGTAGACATAATCTGGATGTTTGGTATCTACAAAGCCTGGAGGTTGTTCAACATATACCTCCTCCTCCAATTCTCCATTGAGAAAAGCACTTTTCACATCCATTTGAAAGACTGTAAACTTTTTGTGAGCAGCATAAGCCAAAAATATCCTTATGGCTTCTAACCTAGCAACTGGTGCAAATGTTTCATCATAATCAATTCCCTCCTGTTGAGAATATCCTTTTGCAACCAGCCTTGCCTTATTCCTTATAATTATGCCATCACTGTTAGTTTTGTTTCTGAATACCCACTTTGTACCAACAACAGATCTATTCTTTGGTCTTGGCACTAGGGTCCAGACTTTGTTTCTTTCAAATTCATTTAACTCTTCCTGCATTGCTTGCACCCAATCAGCATCTTGAAGAGCTTCTTCAACTTTCTTTGGCTCAGTCTGAGAGAGAAAAGAATTGTAGTGACATTCATTTGAAGTACCTGTTCTAGTTCTGACACCTGCATCAGGATTTCCAATTATCAAATCAGGTGTATGTGATTTTGTCCACTTCCTTGCAGATGGAAGGTTTCTCTAGAACTGGATGCTCCCCCATGATCCATGCTATCTTCATTTTCATTTTCTGATGCTCCCCCTGAAACTATGCTCTCTGAGTTGGAGTCTTCAGTATTTAGATTTTCATCACTATCAGAACTTGGCTTATCAGAACTTGATGAATCAGAACTTGAAGAGCCAGATGTATGTTCTGATGTTTCTTGAGCTGTGGTAGGATCTTGAGTATGCTCCCCCTGCATAGGTGCATCTTTCCTTGGCGTAGCCACCACAGTTTCAATAACATCAGAGTTTATTCCATCAGAGTTTCAGTATCAGAATTTGAGTCTTCATTTTCAAATCTCAGCTGATCATGGTCAATGAAATCTTCAAGACCAGTAATCTTCTTGTCATCAAAAGAGACATTGATAGATTCCATGACCACTTTTGTCCTCAAATTATAGACTCTGAAGGCTTTTGTGGAAAGTGGATATCCAACAAAGATTCCTTCATCAGCTTTTAGATCAAACTTTGATAGCTGTTCAGGATGAGTCTTGAGAACAAAACACTTGCATCCAAATACATGAAAGTATTTCAGATTTGGCTTCTTTTTCTTCACCATCTCATATGGTGTTTTTCCATGCTTGTTAATGAGTGTTGCATTTTGAGTAAAACAAGCAGTCTACACAGCTTCAGCCCAGAAATAGGTTGGAAGCTTTGCTTCTTCAAGCATTGTACGTGCAGCTTCAACGAGAGTTCTATTCTTCCTTTCAACAACCCCATTTTGCTGTGGAGTTCCAGGAGCAGAAAATTCCTGCTTTATTCCATGGTTTTTGCAGAACTATTCCATTATCAAATTCCTGAACTCAGTGCCATTATCACTCCTTAAAATTTTCACAGAATCTTTGACCATTTTATCCAGATGTTTGAAATGATCAACCAAGATAGATGCAGTTTCACTTTTTGTGTGCAAGAAATACACCCATGTGTATCTGGTGAACTCATCCACTATGACCAATGCATATTTCTTCTTTGCAATAGACATGACATTCACTGGACCAAATAGATCAACATGTAGTAGATGATAAGGATCAAGAATTGATGATTCAGTCTTGCTCTTGAACGAAGATTTTCTTTGTTTGGCCTTCTGACAGGAATCACAAAGGCCATCAGGAGAAAATACTGACTTTGGCAGTCCTCTCACAAGATTTTTCTTGACCAGTTCATTTATATTGTTGAAATTTAAATGAGAGAATTTTTTGTGTCAATTCCAGCTTTCTTCAATTGATGCTCTACTCATCAGACAGATTGCAAAACCATCAGTACTTGTTGAAAGCTTAGCTTCATAAATGTTACCACGCCTGTATCCTTTCAGAACAACTTTGCCTTTAGATTTACTCACAATTTCACAGTGTTCTTCAAAGAAATCAACATGATAACCTCTGTCACAGATTTGACTTATACTCAGCAGATTGTGTTTAAGTCCTGAGACTAGAGCTACTTCTTTAATTATGACATTTCCAAGATTGATATTGCCATATCCCAATGTTTTTCCAATATTGCCATCTCCATAAGAAACACTTGGGCCAGCTTTCTCCACAAAGTCTGATAGCAGGGCCTTATTTCCGATCATATGTCCTGAACATCCACTGTCCAGAACTAGAATATTTTTCCTATTGCCCTGCAATCATAAAGACCACTAATTATTAGTTTTAAGGACCCAGACTTGGTTGGATCCTTTGGCCTTATTAAGTTTGTTAACATTTGCAGCGGATTTAGCATCAGAGTTTATGTTAACATTTTTCTTATCAGAACTTACACTATCAGACTTTGAATCAGAATTTACACTAGAAGGAACAATGGAAACTTTCTTCAAAGAAGGTTTTATTTGATAATAATCATAGTACAAACTATGATATTCCTTACAAGTATAAATGGAATGCCATAAACTACCACAATGAAAACAAGGATTTTGTGGTTTGTATCTAATAGACTGACTCTTAACTCCTGATTTTGAAGGTAAAGAGTTAATATTCTTATTCTTCCTGCAAAAAGAAGCCAGATGGTTAGAACTTCCACAGTTATGACATGTTTTCCTAGGAGCATCAGGAACAGGTTTATAATTATTGCTTTTATTCATACCTTCCTTTCCATTCCTATTTTTCCTAGGTGATTTTACCTTGTTTGCATTCTTAACATCTTTCAGCTTATGCTTAAGCTGCTTCTTTGTCATTAAGCCTATGTTCACTTCAGCTGTCTTTTCCTGTTTTAGTTTGTCAGAAGTTAATACCTTTGTAACTTCTGATTTCTCATTTTCAGACTTTACAGTTATAAACTTAACAGGTTTTGACTTTGGCTTTTGCTTATCAACAGGCTTAATTTCTCCAGTTCCCTTATCATTCTTATCTTCTCCATAACCTAAGCCCTCTTTCCAGTTTCCACTACTTAGCAAATTTTGAGTTGTTTTGCCAGAGTTAGTCCAAGTCCTGATAATCTCTCTTTCCTTTTCTAACTCAGTTTTTAGAGATTCATTCATTTTTAGCACTTCATCCCTAACATAAAAAGCATCATCTCTATCCTTCTGAGTTTGATGGAACATGACTAACTCTTTTTCTAAGAAATCATTTCTTTTCTTAAACGCAAGATTTTCAGAAGTTAATCTTTCACATGTTAAAGTTTGATCTCTATAACTAACAAACATAGTTTTAAGATATCTTCTCAACTCATTAATATCATCAGTATGAAAAGTATAAGTAGTCTGAGGTACCTTTGTTTCAGCAGCTTCAGAACTGCTCTCAGCACTTTCTTTATCAGCATTTGCCATCAATGCATAGTTTTCCTCACTTTCAGAGTCTGAGGTGTCTGTCCAGCTTTTCTGCTTTGTGACAAGAGCCTTGCCTTTGTCACCCTTTACCTTCTTGCAATCAGGAGATATGTGGCCTTTCTCACCACAGTTATAGCATTTAACATTGGTGTAATCTCCTCTGTCAGACTTTCCTCCTCTGCCTTCAGATCTTCTGAAATTCTTCTTATCAGAACTTATGCCTTTCCTGGAAAATTTCTTTCCCTTCCTGAACTTCCTGTATGCAATCTTTGTGATTCCTTTCACCATAAGAGCACACAGCTTCATCATCTCCTCATCAGCATCAGTCTCAGACAAGCTTTCAGAATCTGAGTCATCATCACTTTCAGAACTTGATGACTCAGTTTCAGACTTTATGACAAGAGCTTTACCCTTGTCTTTCCTTGAGGAAGCTGCTTTGAGGAATTCTTCTTCAGCCTTAAGAGCAACTGTCCTTGACTTTCCTCCTTTCCTCTTGCTTCTTTGTTCCATCTCAAGCTCATAAGTCTTGAGCATTCCATAGATTTCGTCAAGAGTTATTTCATCAAGATTGTAGTTGTCTCTTATTGTCGTTGCCTTCAAATTCCAGCATTTAGGAAGAGCTAACAGGAACTTAAGGTTTGAATCTTCAAGATCATACTCTTTATCAACCAATGACAAATCATTCAAAAGTTTGACAAATCTATCATATAAATCATTCAATGACTCATTAGTCTTTGAGTTAAAGTGTTCATACTCTTGAGTGAGTATTGTCTTCATGTTCTTCTTAATTGTGTCAGTTCCCTGACACCTTGTTTCCAGAGCATCCCATATTTCCTTAGCAGTCTTGCAGTTGATTACCCTGTTTGACATTACATTATCAATGGCACTATGCATTAAGTGTCGTACCTTGGCATCCTTAGCAATTGATGCTATATCTTCAGCAGTATAATCACTCTTCTCCTTTGGTACGGTCTTTGCTGCTTCACCTGCAACTGCAACAGCGAGCTTGGTTGGTTTGTGAGGCTCTTCCTTGATTCTATCAAGGTATTCTGGATCTGTTGCTTCCAGGAACATGGTCATCCTTACCTTCCATATTGGATATTCATATGGTCTCAGTATGGGAACCCTGATAGTCTCATACCGACTTTGAATTTGTGGCTTTGGAGGTTCTTCAGTTTTGGTAGGCTTAGTTGGAGTTTCTGTGTCAGACATGATTGTGTTTGGATCTTTAGCTGTATGTGTGTTAACAGATTGGCTCTGATACCATTTGTTAGGTCACACACACACTGTAGAGGGGGTGAATACAGTGTATAATACAATCAAATCGAACTTTAATATATTAAGTAACAGAAAACAAACTTTATTGAAATAATAAACTCTGTTACAGTATGGAACTGTTACCTCTCAGTGATGAACAAATATCACGAGAGCTGCTAGGGTTACAATGAATAATCTTCTTGAATATGATAACACTTATAGTGTAAACCCTATGTCTGTGTTTATATACTACACAGTTACAAGATAATCGCTAATTGATATGAAATATAATTCTACTTCCTAAAATATATCAATCAGATATCTTTTCATCCAAGTATTCCATTCTTCACGGAATTCCTTCTTCATGCATATCTCTTTTTATGTTTATCTTGATCTTCTTTCCTTTAATCAGCTACTGTCCTTCTCTAATCATCCTTCAGCACTTAAGTTCTGATATCTAACTTCTGATAATTATCTCCTGATAATATAAGTACTGATATCCTTAAGTCCTGACTTCCAATATAAGTACTGATTAACAGTTAAGTACTGATTTGTCCTGTTAAGTAAGATCTGAAATCTAAACATAAATTATATTAGCCATGACTTTATCAAATATATCTAACAAAATCTGCCTAGTCTTGTTCTGTTTTATCAGACTTTATGATCAGTATTTACAGAATTTAATCTCTTTGTGTATTCTGTGATTAATTGATAAATGTGTTTAAGTACTGACTGTTGTCTGATATATGTTTCTAAACTCTGATAAGTGATATGTCTATTAAAGTAACTATTCAATCTTATGAGGATAACTGTGCTAGATGCTGACCTAGTAGTCTTCAATAATCAAATGATCCCATGTAAGAAGTAATTATTTCTGTGGAAATCTATTGACACAAGCAAATTCTGATAATAGAGCTAAGTTGAGTTTACTTTTTTTTATCTTATTACTAAGTCACAAATTAGAATAATGCTACTCATCTGTTAAGTTCTGATACTAGTAAATCTGCTGAATGCACTAAGTGTTGATAAACCTCTCCTATCAAAAAAAAAAGCAAAAGGATCAAAGAATAAAATCAGGTACTCCTTTGAGATCTAGAGTAAAAATGTGGAAGGGACGACCCAAGTGCATTGCTGGTATTAAGTAAATATGCATTAGAAAAGCAAAATATTTTCTTGGTGACTTTTCACACTCTATGATTACTGGAGAAATACTATGATAATAGCATAAATTCTGATCAGCAGTCGTGACTCACTTACACTGATAAGCCACTGTAAAATGGAATTCAAAAAGATGCATAAAATTAGCACACAATAGTTGAGGTAGACTCAAGCATGAACTCATTCAACAGTAGTTTACAGAATAATGACAGCTCTTTAGCAAAGTTTTAGTTATGCCTTATTTCTAAGATATACTGAAATGAATTAGACTTTACTCTCTGTCTGACATTTAGCTTAATGCACACACTACTCACTCCATATGAATGATGAAAATTACTGTGGTGGTCTATGTTGTTTTAGATAAACAGTCATTGTGTCACTTTGCACAAACTCTGAGGACAAGTTCTGATTGCATGTTCTGCTGATTAAGTTCTGAAGAATATAACTCAGAACTTGTATGAGGACTTACTCAGATAGGCATTCCTTTTTCGAGTTAAGAAATTATGTTCTGATGACTGTTAAGTTCTGATATAAGTCTAAGTTCTGATATTAAAGTCTAATTCTTTACTTGACTTATCTATGGATAAAATTTGATAACAGTCTCGGTTCAAACTAGAATATGTTGAAGTGGAAGATTAATAGTCACTATGGTTAGGGTTAATGGTATTTGTACTTGAACAGTCAACTTTTACTTGCTTCTTGTGCGCATTAAAACATGTTTTCTCTTTCCAATGAATCTTTTTCTTTTTCTAAGTCTGGGGAGACGAGGTAGAATTCATTCTACCTGTCAACATTAAATTCCTTTGCGTCTCCTGGCATTCTCTTGCCTATATAAGTAACCTCTTCACATCAGCCTTCCCATCAAATCTTTTCTCTCAACATCACCTTACCTTCATACTTTTTCTTTCAAAAACACCATGGTCAGATACAACATGTTTTTGAACTACGAAACTTTCAATATGGAGCTAAGCTGTGCCGATTGGCAGCAGGAATGGCACATCACTGCCATTCCTGATGAGATATGGGACTCTACCCCACAGGAGGTACTCACCCACTTTCTGTTCTTCTATATGGACTACCATCGCCATCTGGAGCGATTGGAGGAGGAAAGGCTGGAAGCTCTCCGCTAGCAAGAGCGAATCATTCGACTCGCCATTCTGTTTGTCGAGAGTAGGAAGAAGAAATGATTTATTTTCTTCTTCCTGTTTTTCTTCATCATCAGCCTTGCCCTGCTTCTTGAGCTAGGACAAAGGCTGTTGATGTTAGGTTTAACAGCTTAGGGAAATCTTGTACAAGTACTGATGTAATTTCAATTTCATGAATGTATTCACTTGATATATTAATGAAATTTGTTTTTGTTTCAAGATTTTGTCTCTAAGTTAATTTGTAATGCATTGATAAATCCTGATAAAGATTCATATTCTGATGACCATATAAATTCTATTTTAATTTAAGTTCTAATTTTCCTTTATCAGTACTTACTCATCTGATTTATCTTGGTCATTTTCACTTGATTTATTTTCAAAATATTAATGATGCAGTGAAAAATAATTAAATCAGTGGGAACGGTTTCAATTTTGAATTAAAACTGTTTCACCTTGATTAATGGAATATCTGGGTAAGTGGAACGGGTTTTCCTTGAAAAAAGGCCAGTGGGCAGGTAATGATTACTGTTTTCTCGCGCCCAGTAACTATCCGTTATTACTGCATGTCTGACAGGTGTCCAACGGTAATATTTTTTTTCAGAGTATAAGTACGACGGAGAGAGGATTTTTTAATCTTTTATTTCATTTCATACTTTTTCTCTCTACTTGCTTTTACTATCTCTCTCTCTCTCTTCTTCTCACGTTGGTTTTTCATACAGACATTTTATCAAACACCTAACAGGCACTCTTCAATCTCAACTTTTCACATGGCACCTAAGGATTTAATCATTGATGGAGCTAAGTTTGTTCCAAACAACTATGCTGCAATTCTTGATCATGCTGAAGCTCCATCTGAATTGCATTTTGTGCAAGATCTTCTTGCACATAGTGAAATTGGGTATGCATTGACCCAGCCTTCAGTCTTTTCGAGTCAACAAGTTCTGACATTTTGGCGGACTGGGCACTTTGATAATGGTGGTACTCATGGCACTCCTAGTATTGTTTTTGAAGTGGGTGATTCTTCATATGCAGTCACTCCTGGTACAATACGCAAGGCTCTACATCTCCCAGAAGGATGTACTTTTTCAATTCCAGAGGAATCTGCTCTTCAGGAGTTGATGGCCAATTTGGGGTATGAAAAGAGTTTGGCAAAACTTGGGCAGTTGAAACGGGCTCATATCAGAAGAGAATGGAGCTTCTTCTTTGACTGCATCACTAAAGCTTTTAGGAACAAATGTTCGAATTTTGATGCTATCCCAATTTTGAGTCAGCACATCGGGTATGCTATTATAAACCAAACTCATTTTGATTTTGCAACTGGTATAATTGGTTTTATAGGAGATAGGATAACAGAGGATAAGATTGTTGTGTACTTTGCTAGATTCTGTCAACTTATATATACTTTTTGTACTGATGAACCTCAATTAGTCAGTTCCTCAACTCCACCTTTTAAGGTTGCAAAACGCTACTTTAATGACCTGGTAAATGCTGACACTAAGAAATCAGTGGTTAGACCTTTACAGATTCCTCAGTCTGTAAAACTGATCTTAGTCAATGCTGATCCTGATACTTATAGATCTGTTTATTCTGATGTTCAACCAACAACAACCACCCAAACACCACAACAATCAGCACCTACCACTCATTCTACTCAACCAACCCTCAGCAAATATATCAAATCATATCTCTCCACTTCACAGACTGCTCAACCCTCATCATCAGCACCTACTGTGAAGCCTTCATCCTCCAAACCTAAGAGGACAAAGATTGTTCCTCAAACACCTCAAAAGAGAAGGAGGATTGCTTTGAGAGATGAATCTGATACTAAGGAACAGGTTCCTTCTTCAGAACCTGTTGTAAATGAAGCTGAGAAAGAGACTTCTCAGAAGGATTCTGGAATTGGGGGATCTAGGCTTCTCAAGAGGCTTAGAAGAATGACAGTTCCTGAAACTCCCAAGGAATCCAAATCTACAAAGAGATACAAGAAACAGAGGGCAAATAGGCCAGTTTCAGATGATGAAGAGGAAGCAGCTAGGGAAGGGGATCAGGAATCTCTGATCTCACAAGAAAAGGAATTTGCTAAAGTCACTTCTTCTCCATCAACTCCATCTAAGGAAGCTGTTTCTGAAAAGGTCAACACATCCTCTGTATCTCCTGTTGATCCAGGCACAAGTTCTGATATTGATGTTCAAAACTTGGTTGTGCCTGAAGTAATTCTCTTAAAAGCTCCAACAACAACTAATCCTTCAACAACACCTGTTACTGATGCTGTTCAAACTCCATAGTTATCTACAACACCTTCTCTGCATCAAGATGCTGATGATCAGACTTTAGGTGAGCATCAGGATATGGCTGTTGATCAGAACTTAGAACCAGATCAGCAATTAGAGGATGCTGAAGCCTCCATTGCTACTCACACTGTTGTTTTATCAGAGGATACTGATTCTGTAAGTTCTGATGCTGCAAATGCTGGAGATACTGGTGATGCTGCTCCAACTGCAGATGCTGATGAAGCAGGTCCTTCAGGACATGCTCCTCAATAGACTATTCTTAAGTCTGAACTGGTTAAGAAGTTTGTTACCAGAGAAGCACCAGTGCCTTGGAGTGAAACTCCTGCAGGACAGGAGTGGACTAGGGAATGGAACTCAGTATCCTGTGTTCTAAATACAATGCATCTTGCTGAGCACTTGACTAAAGCTGATGAAATATTAAATTCTGATGATTTCAAAACCCAGCTTCGAGTCACTGCATTGAGTACTAAACATCTACAAGGTCTTCATTCAACTACTCATGCAGAGCTACACAAAATTCAGGAAGAATTTATTAAGCAAGGAGAAGTTTGGAAACTTGACAAGAAAAGGTTCTTCCAACCTACCTTTGACAGGATTGCTGATATTGAGAAGACTCAAGAAAAACAACAAGCTCAGATTAATGATATTTTGATAAATCAAGCTTCTCAGCAATCTCAACTTACTCAAATCCAATCCTCAATGGAATTGCTTGTCTCTCTCCTATTACCTGCTGATGCCAAAACGGGGGAGAAAGTAATTAAGTCCAAATGCAAGACTGACAAGACACTGAAAGGGAAGGATAATGAAAAGGATGATCAAGGACGCTCTGGAATGGGTAGAGGTCATAGTCAAGGTAGAGGATTCACATCAAGAAAAGCTGAAATCACAAGTCAGAGGACAAGTTCTGATACTGGGAAAATAATAAGTTCTGCTACTGGTAAAAGGATAAGTTCTGATGAACTTTTAGATCTTGATGAGGAAATTTCAAGACAGTTATTTCTTCAGGAAAATCCAGGAATGGACTTGGAGAGTTTAATGGAGGAAGAAGCCAAACTTAAATCAGAGAAAGTCATATCTAAATCTGAAGCTTCTGGTAAAAAGCCACTTCCAAAACTCAAAGGCATTGTGATAAAAGAAAGGACAAATGCTGAAGCAACATTGGCTAAATCACAACCGCAGATAGATCCAAGATCCAAGGGTAAAGAAAAGGTTGATGAACCTATCAAGGTTTATGTGCCTCCTGAGGATGAAGAAATTACTGATGAAAATGATGATCTTGCTCTGACTTCAAGAAAAGTTCTTAAAACCTCTGTCATGGCTCAAGTTGTTCAGAGTCAAGATAAAGTAAGTTCTGATATTTTAAAGAAGCAAGTAACCTCTAACACAGCTCAAGTTAACTTGATATCAGAAGTTAGACCAAAGACACTCCTACCAGGATTCACTAAAGCAAAATAGACTCAACCTTTGAAGACTACTACAAGTGGTTTTGAAGTTAGAGTAGTTACTGGAAAGGAAGCAAGAGATAAAACTGGATTGGGAAGTGCTGATGAAAGAAGAATACATAACACTACCAATGATCCAACTTCCTTGAGTGAACCAGGTATTGGAGCAACTCCTGAGAGATTGAATCAACTGGAATCTGTACAAATGGTTTACCATACCTACTTGAAAGAATACATCTTGTTGTACTTCATGAAAGATGGTAGGGTTTATCATATAAGACAAAATGCCATTCCATTGAAGTATTTTGAAGAACTGGAGCATGTACTATTCTTACTTCAAGTGGATGACAGATTGACAAGAACTGTTGCAAACTATTTGAAGGATCAGATTCAGAGATAGAAGAGGCTTTATTCTGTTAAGTCTGACAGCACATATGTTCCAAAGTACAGAGATCACAAGGATGATATAGTTGAAATGAAGCCCAACACTGCTAAAATTATAACTACCTTTCTAGGGTACAGGGCTGTGGAATTCAATCTTGAGTCTGATAAAGCATATTTGATCAGACTGGATCAGGATATAAGAAAAGCAAAGATTAATGATCTCAGGGCTGCAATCTTTTAAATTGGTGAAGATACTGCAGAGCTTAAAGATGCCAAAAGGAGAATGATTGATGAACTTAGATATGTTGGGAGATGTTTGTTGAAGAACTATCTCAGAACAACTCCTGACATCAGAGAGATCAGAAGATGAAGCCTAGTCGAAGATCTACAACTGCTTAAATTCTGATATTTGTACAGACTGAAGTTGTTATCAGAAGTTAAATATTGGTAAAGCTTTAAGGACTGTAAGTTGTAGTTATCTAGTCTAATTCTCATGCATTTGTACTTAATGTTTTTGACATCATCAAATATCTGTTAAACTTGTATATTATGCTAATTTACAAGTTGGGGGAGATTGTTAGATATATTTGATAATATCATGGCTAATATGATTTATGTTTAGTTTTCAGATCTTACTTAACAGGACAAATCAGTACTTAACTGGGAATCAGTACTTATACTGGAAGTCAGGACTTAAGGATATCAGTACTTATATTATCAGGAGATAATCATCAGAAGTTGGATATCAGAACTTAAGTGCTGAAGGACAATCAGATAAGGATAGTAGCTGATTAAAGGAAAGAAGATCGAGATAAACATAAGAAGAGATATGCATGAAGAAGGAGTTCCGTGAAGAATGGAATACTTGGAAGAAAAGATATCTGATTGATATATTTTAGGAAGCAGAATTATATTCCATATCAATTAGCGATTATCTTGTAACTGTGTAATATATAAACACAGACATAGGGTTTACACTATAAGTGTTATCATATTCGAGAAGATTATTCATTGTAACCTTAGCAGCTCTCATGATATTTGTTCATCACTGAGAGGTAACAGTTCCATACTGTAACAGAGTTTATTATTTCAATAAAGTTTGTTTTCTGTTACTTGAGATATTAAAGTTCGATTTGATTGTATTTTACACTGTATTCACCCCCTCTACAGTGTGTGTGACCTAACACATATGCCTACGGGCAAGACTATTATTTTGAATAATTGTTATTACGTTCCCTCTATTGTGAGGAATATTGTTTCTATTCCTATGTTGGATTTGGATGGTTTTTTATTTATTATTAAGAATAATGAATGTTCTATTCTTAGAGATAATGTTCTTTATGGACGTGGTACTTTAAATAATGGTCTGTATGTATGTGACGTAGAGCATAATTTACTTCAGATTGAACAAACTAATAAAAGAAAAAGGGATGATGAAAATCTCACTTTCTTGTGGCACTGCAGACTTGGTCATATTAGTGAAAATAGACTGCGGATATTGCATAAGGAAGGGTTACTTGACCCCTTTGATTTTGAATCATATCCTACATGCGAGTCTTGTCTATTGGGTAAAATGACCAAATCTCCATTTAATGGACATGGAGAGAGGGCTGCAGATTTGCTAGGATTGGTACACACAGATGTATGTGGACCAATGTCTACGCAAGCCATGGATGGATTTTCATACTTCATTACTTTCATAGATGATCGATCTAGATTCGGATATGTGTATTTGATGAAACACAAGTCTGAAGCCTTTGAAAAGTTCAAAGAATATAAGCATGAAGTGGAGAAACAAACCAAACATAGTATTATAACTCTTCGATCAGATCGAGGTGGTGAATACTTGAATGGAGAGTTTCTAGATTATCTCAAAGAAAATGGTCTAGTCTCCCAGTGGACTCCTCCATATACTCCACAGTTGAATGGGGTATCTGAAAGGAGAAATCGAACTTTGTTAGACATGGTTCGGTCCATGATGAGCTATGCGAATCTTCCAGTATTCCTATGGGGTTATGCATTGGAAACCTCAACATATTTACTAAATAAGGTGCCTTCCAAATCTGTTCCTCAAACTCCATATGAGATATGGAAAGAAAGGAAACCGAGTCTTAAACACGTTAAGATTTGGTGATGTCCAGCTTATGTTAAGAAAGTTGACCCAGATAAGCTGGAATCGCGATCCGTAAAATGTAATTTTATGGGATATCCTAAAGAGACTTTAGGGTATTACTTTTATACCGATCATCGGGTGTTTGTCTCCAGACATGCTACCTTCTTGGAAAAGCAGTTTATCCATGAAGGAAACAGTGGGAGAAAAATTGAACTTGATGAAGTTCAAGAAGCACAAACTACTACGGATCAAGTGGAAACACCTGTTCAGACTGAACAACCTTCTGTGGAACAGCCCATTCATAGGTCAGGAAGAGTGTCTCGCCAACCTGAGAGGTATTATGGCCTTGTCATTGAGAATGACAATGAGTTGTCAATCATTGACGATGACGACCTTGTGACCTATAATGAGGCTATGAGTAGTGTTGACTCAGAGAAATGGCATAGTGCTATGAAATCCCAAATGAAATCTATGTATACCAACCAAGTATGGACTCTGGTTGAGGCGCCTGAAGGTGTTAAGCCTATTGGGTGCAAGTGGGTATACAAAAGAAAGATTGGAGCAGATGGCCAGGTGGAGACCTATAAGGCCAGGGTCGTGGCAAAAGGATTCAAACAAAGGCAAGGGATTGACTTTGATGAAACTTTTTCGCCTGTAGCCCTGTTAAAATCAATTCGGATTTTGCTTGCAATTGCTGCTTACTACGACTATGAGATCTGGAAAATGGACATGAAAACGGCCTTCCTCAATGGGGAACTTGAAGAGGAAGTGTATATGACACAGCCAGAGGGTTTTCTTTCCAAGGGAAATGAACACCTAGTGTGTAAGCTGCTGCGAACCATATATTGTTTAAGGCAAGCTTCTCGTAGATGGAACATCCATTTTGATGAGACAATTAAAGAGTTTGGTTTTATCAAAAACATAGATGAACCATGTGTCTACAAGAAGGATAGTGGGAGCGCGGTAACATTTCTTGTATTGTATGTGGATGACATACTTCTTATAGGAAATGATATACCGATGCTGTAATCAGTCAAAGTATGGCTATCGAAGAACTTCACCATGAAGGACTTGGGAGAAGCATCCTACATTCTCGGTATGAAGATCTATAGAGATAGATCTAGAAGAATGATAGGTCTTACCCATGGTACATATATCCAGAAAGTGCTTAAAAGGTTTAGCATGGAAAACTCCAAAAGAGGTCTCATACCGATGAGCCATGGAGTGTCCCTTTCCGGAAAGATGTCTCCTAAGACACCTGAGGAAAGAGAGCGTATGAGTAAGATTCCTTATGCTTCAGCAATAGGATCTATCATATACGCGATGTTGTGTACTAGGCCTGATGTTTCTTATTCAATTAGTGTGACGAGCAGATATTAGTCCAATCCAGGTGAAGACCACTGGAAAGCAGTGAAGAACATCCTTAAGTACTTGCGAAGGACTAAGGACATTTTTCTTGTTTTTGGTGGTGAATCTGAGTTGAAAATAGAGGGTTATATTGACTCTAGTTTTCAATCAGAAAGTGATGATAGCAAATCCACGTCAGGGTACATGTTTACTCTGAATGGTGGTGCGATTAGTTGGAAGAGTTCCAAACAGTCTACAACGGCTGACTCCACAGTGGAAGCAGAATATATAGATGCAAGTGAGGCTGCAAAAGAAGCCATTTGGATGAGGAAATTTGTTTCTGAGTTGGGAGTTGTTCCTAGCATTAAAGAGCCTATTGTGTTGTATTGTGATAACAATGCAGCAATAGCACAAGCCAAGGAACCTAGGTCTCATAAAAATTCCAAACATGTCTTGCGGCACTTTCATCTGCTTAGGGAGATTGTTAAAAGAGGAGATGTCAACATCGAGAGAGTTGACACATATAACAACATAGCAGACCCTTTGACAAAGCCACTTTCTCAAAGTCACTTTGATCGTCATAAAGACAAGATGAGTATTAGATACCAGAGTGATTGGCTTTAGTACAAGTGGGAGATTGAAAAAGATGTGTCCTAAGTCCAATCATGTATGAGGATTTAGGAATAAATTTTGTGTAATCTGTTTTGATTTCATTGATATTAATAAAAGACTTGTTTTGTTTTTATTGCGGGCTTTATCTACTTTAAGTGTTTAAATAAGATATACCACAGTTTAGAGTAAAGCTTTTTATGGATTGTGATGAGATCATAATAATGAGACATAAAAGATGATAACTCTAAACTTAAATAGTTCCTGGTCGAAGGATTACTAACTGGTAATTAATAATCCGCAAGGATCGGTACATACTATGTTTGCTTCATTATGAAGGTTGTCTGTTCTCATAGACATTTGTGTGGTGACACTATAACTAGTATGTAGGTGCTTATTATAGAATAAGTTCACTGAACATGACTCACACAGCTGAACAACTGATGGAGTTCACTCACGTGTCAACAGTTGTTAACATAGTGATAGTTGTACAAGTATCCTAAGACTTGAGATCATCATAGTCATCTTGTGTACACTGAACTATGCTTTGGTTTAGTTCTTAGTCTCCAGGAATAATTATAAGGGCTCTACTGGGTATAGGAATTTGTACACGAAGATAGTGTATGATCAATAAAGGATCTATCCCTTCCAGTGAAGGAAGAGAATGTTCAATGCTGATCCACTTATGCTAGTTCAGGAATCTCTGGCCAGAGTGAATGAAATTAGAAAGGAGTTTCTAATTTACATTAATTAGAACTAAGCATAGTGAATGGGAAAGCATATGATTAAATAAGATAGGCTTGACACAAGTTCCATGCCTTGTATTTAATCATGACATTGTAGGGTAGAAGGAATTGATTGTATGGTAACTATTCACTGAATAGGTTCTTGGTATTCTAAGCAGTGAATTCGTATTATCCGGATAGTCGCGATATGCTGAGAAGTATCCCTCACGATGTAGAATAAACATGATTAATTTATTAATTAATCATATTTAATAAATTAGAGAATTTATATAAATAATGATAAAATAGTTTTATTATTATTTATTTCAACTGCCGGCTTGGGTCACACCATAAAAGAGAAGGATTTAATGGTGGAGGAATTAATTAATAATGGCTGGTGATTATTTACTTGTTAAATAAATAATTAATTAGCAAATTTAATAATTGATTAAATGAGATTTAATTAATTATAAATTAATTAAGAAAAGTTCTTAATATTATTAATTAAGAATTTAATTTTGGAAATTAAATCAAGTGAGAGAATTATTTTTCTAAAGTATTTAGAAAAGGGATTAATGATTAAAAGGTGTTTTAATTATTAGTTAATTGGTTAATAAGAATAATCAATTAAAGGGTTAATAATAATAATATTTTATGGGAAAATTTTCAGCTGAAAATTTTGCCTATAAATATACCATTATAAACCCTATGTGCCTTCAACCCAAAGAAAAACCCTAATTCTAAAGTAGAAAAGAAAGGGAGGCAACTAATTCTCCCACCCCCTTTCTCCTCCATCACATTGATCTCTTGGTGGATACCGGTGGAGTGCTTCACACTTGAGGAGCAGCTGCTAGGGATCTCCGTTCATCGTTCTTGGATCGCTATTAAAGGTTAGTTTTCGATCCTTTGATTTATTCACGATTTGTATGCGTTTATATGGATTTTATATTAAGAAAATGTTTTACCATGCTTCTGTGATGTATAAAATCTTACATTACTATCATGAGCTAGTCATCGCCGTTAAGACGATTCCTCTAGGTAACACTCGACTAGTTTTGTTGTGTTTTCCGTTAATTGTTTCTGGGACTTGTGAAGGAAGAATATTGTGATAGAGATTTGGCACGGAGAAGATCCCCACAAACACTTAGAACACACCTTGATGAAGATATTCGAGGCCCAAGGGACTCCTAATAAATTTCAGGAGAATTCGCTAATTGGACATGTCCGTCCCTCTATGACGCATCCTCTAGGTAACATTTAAAGTTCCATATTAATTGTATTTCTTGCAGGTAGGAAATCTTATCTGGGAAAAATCTCATGATTTTCCAAGCACAGTATCATAATCTATTAAGGCGCGCCCTCTGCATGTGAGAAATTCAGTGGAAAATTGCCTTCCCAGGGCGCGCCCTCAGAAGAAAAAGTCTATGGAAGTTTTTAATGAAGATGTCTTGATGATCGGATGAGTCATAGTCAATAGTTGATAAATGGTTCGACTAGAACTAATTCCTTGTCTTTCAAGACGCGCCCTTTCTTTAAGGCGCGCCCTCACAGAAATATTGAGAGTGAGATGCCCTTTATTGGATGACACTTTGTGAGATGCCCAAGAGATGTTTCTACCTGAGATAGTTTCGGCATCCTTTGAGCTTTGTAGAAGATAGAAGCCTTCTAAGAATATTGATCTTTGATTTGAATTAATTACATGAAGATTCTGTAGATTACTCTTGACGAGGTGGATGCGACTCTTACAGAGGACGCGCCCTCGACAAGATGATTTCCCTTATCGAGGTAGATGCGTCTCTGACAGAGGACGCGCCCTCCAAGGATGATTTCCCTTGTCGAGGTAGATGCGTCTTTGATAGAGGATGTGCCTTCCAAGGATGATTTCCCTTGGTGAGGTAGATGCATCTCTGAAAGAGGACGCGCCCTCAAAGGATGATTTCCCTTGTCGAGGTAGATGCGTCTCTGACAGAGGACGCGCCCTCCAAAGATGATTTCCTTGTCGTGGTGGATGCGTCTCTTACAGAGGATGCGCCCTCCAAGGATGAATATTCTTGTCGAGGTAGATGCGTCTTTGACAGAGGATGCGCCCTCCAAGGATGAATACCCTTGTCGAGGTAGATGCGTCTCTGAAAGAGGACGTGCCCTCCAAGGATGATTTCCCTTGTCGAGGTAGATGCGTCTCTGACAGAGGACGCGCCCTCTAAGGATGATTTCCCTTGTCGAGGTGGATGCTTCTCTAATAGAGGACGCGCCATCCAAGGATGATTTCCCTTGTTGAGGTGGATGCGTCTATCATAGAGGACGCGCCCTCCAAGGATGAATAGCCTTGTCGAGGTAGATGCTCCTCTTACAGAGGACGCGCCCTCTAAGAATGAATACCTTTTCGAGGTAGACACGCCTCTTATAGAGGAAGCTCCCTCCAAGGATGATTACCTTTGTCGAGGAAGACGCTCCTCGTAAAGAGGACGCGCCCTCTAATTCATAGATGTTAATTTTATTTGAGGAAGACGCCGCCACTATAAAGGACGCGCCCTCTAAAAATATATGATTGTAGAAGATCCTAAAGGTTTTGACTTTGAGTTAAATAAATGAATCACATTATTTGTGGAAAAGATGAGAACAATGATTTAGAGTTATGATTTGACAAGGAGCAAGAAATCAAATATGAAATGGTATTGTGTTGTCGATGGACTGATCACTATCACCGACAAGGCACGTCCTCCTTTCATCAAAGATTATTTATTATTTGAAAATCAGAGAACTTGTCTTTTATTCTTATTGTGCCTTCCCTCAGAAAGCGCCCTCCTATAATGACCCTTTCTGTTTAAGACGTGTCCATAGGAGACCAATATTGGGATGAAAAAGTTTGAGAACACCCTCGAACCTTTGTTAATGGATTATGTTTTTCCAAGGTAAGTTAGGTGCACACTTTTGTACAATTTCTCTTGTTTCTTACGCCGATTTAGCTCATGTAAGCTTATAGATATGGTACATAAGTGGTAAACCTATTTAGACACGCCAAGGTTAAAGCTATAAAGATGAGAAGCAGTAGAGAGTGACAGATATTACGCTGGGGGGTGTAAAAGTTGTTGTATAGATTCATGAGACAAGCCATATTATGTTCAAATAAGAAATAGAGCAGGATGAAGAAAGAGGAATGAATAAGTTCGTAAGGGCATACCCTCAAATTGGTAGATGCTCATACAAATTTTTCAAGTTTGCTAGGGGGGTTGAAAATTCCAATCCCATTTTCAATGGCATATGGAATTTGGGGGGTAGTTGTTATGCCCAAAATTTGGTATAAACTTTGTTCGGGTCAAAACCGGGTCATGGCCAGAATTGGGATTTTGGTGCCTAAAATTAAGGAAAGATAAGGCATCTATTTTATCACAAAGGAAGAAGGCGCGCCCTACAGATATGGGGAGGCACTCCCTTATGCATACGAGAAGAGTAATGCTGACGCCTTACATAATCAAGGCGCACCCTCATTGATGAAGGAGACGCACCCTATTGATATATGAAGAAAGGAGTTCAAATGATTCTTAGAGCTATGCCCTAAGGTATTAGGGCGCGCCCTGAGTGAGAAAGATAGCTTCGATGGGACTTCAACACGGTTACTTGGACGGGTTCTTTGGATGATTCTCGGAAGAGGGAGATTATTATTACTAACCTATTTGATGCAGGTACTCTATTGAAGGACTCCTTCCTGTAGCATATCTACAGGAAAGGCGGTATCCGTGGTCAGAGACCTACAGGGGTATGCCTGAACTGAAGACCTCCTCCTGTAGTCAATGGGTGTCCTCATTGGGGATGTGGGGTAAAATTTGGTGTGTGCTTTGGGAGCTCTGTCTCTGTAGTCAACGGGTGTCCTCGTTGGGAGACTTCGGAGTATCCTGCACTTTGCACCCAAAAGCTTGGGATCACTTGTCCTGCAATATGGTAGGGGCTCCTTATCAGGGGGTAAGGATGCGTCCAACATTTGGGGTGAACCACGGCTATACCTGCGTCCACGGACTAGAGAAACAGCTGGTAGCGGAGGGTTATCCTTGGCCAGGGAGATGCCTTATCCGTGAAGTCTCGAAGCCGCGGACGAGCCTTGGGCCTTTGTGGTTGGGCCTCATCGGCGGACATTCCTAAAGCTAGTAGAAGACGGTTTCCAGTAGGTTTCCTACTGGGCCTTGGGATAAGAAATCTAAGCCCGTTAGGTTTCTTGTTCCCCAATAACTACATGGGCTTGATTCTCTATAAATAGGGATAAGTAGGAAAATTGTAAGAGGTCAGAAGCGAGAACGCAAAGAAGCCACCGCTAACCCTAAGAAATCTCAGCCCCCAATAATCAACACAACCAAACACTGTTCATCTTTTTTGACGAATACTGTTTATCGTATCTATCAATTACTGTTCATGTTTCCGACAAAGAACCACCGTCACAGATCTTGTTTCCGGCTACGAACCTCAAACTTTCTTGCTCCCAAATTCCTCTGTCAACATTAATCAATGACAAATAGCATATGGACAATACTATGAACATTGGACAAGAATAAGATCAAAAATAAGCATTAAATAATTCCAAATCATTAAGGTTAGACTAATATTAATAGGTTCTGATTGATTTTTTTAGTAAAAGAAAAAGGATAAGCTTTTCACTAGTTTCTTGTTCACACTTCCCGCACTAAAATTAATAATACATTTTTTGAAAATATAATCAAACGGTAAAGTTTGAAGATTATGTATAATTTAAGTTTCATATGATTTGTTAAATTGTTCTTAGTTTCAGTTTCATCCTCGCCTTCATAATTCATCTTGGACATATTGTTAGAAAATGCAAAATGCAATCTTTTAATTCTAGTTTTTGATTAGTTTTATATTGATGTAATTATTATAAACTTAACAAAATTTGTGACAGTTTTTGTTGGGAAAAATGTAGTAATAATTTTTTGGTTAATAAAAAATAGTTTTTTCGAAAAATTAGGAAAACTATTTTCACGAAATTTATTTTACGTAAAACTAAATTAAAATTAAATTTACCAATTTTTTCAATTGAGTCACGGAGCTCGTTTTTTTAAGTTTTTTCATCCATCACAACACATGTTTTCTGTTGAACTATTAAAGGATGACATGGAGCGAGAGCAAGCTCACAAGGCAAGCATATGCCACAAACTGGGGTGACTTACGGGTAAGTCATCTAAGCAAAAATTATTATAATAAGCTCCAACTGGCAAGATTTCAGAGAATATAGATAAATTGCCTTCATAAAGACACAGACTTACTATGATACAGTAATATGTAGAAAAGCTTGTATCATTAAGTGCAATAGAAACAATGGAGATACAGTATGTAAAGTCAAGAAGATATGAGGATGATAGAATTCTTGATGAAACTCAATGAAGGATATGAGTTATGTGCTTCTGAGGTCGTAAAGGGTAACAAGGTAAGAAAAATTTTGAACAAACAAGGGTGGATTACGGCTCATCAGGAATTCAAGAAGCGGAAACCAACTGTAAAGTATACTATTAGGAAATTCAAGAATCACTGAAATGCAATAAAAATTGATTATCAGTTATTCAGGAAGATTAAATTTGGGGAGAGTGGCTTGGGGTGGAACGAGAAATGGAAGACAATCGAAGCATCTACATCATGGTGGGGTAGCAAAAATACTGGTAAAATCCTCATAATATCTGTCAATATATTTCCTGTTTATTTTTAAGATTGTTATTTGATTGAGTTTGTCGTTTGTCGAATTAAATAATTGAATTAAATAAAATGTTTATGTTTTTTGCTCAGAAACTCACACATCAGTCCCTCTCAGTTTAATTTCTACACTGTCATAATTTGTTAGTTAGTAGAGTAAAATTATTTAGTTGCTCTAAATATTACTTAGGGAGTAAATGAAAGACTTACAATAGTAGCTTATAGACTTGTCAAACTCCCGTTTTTTTAATATGTAAGTGGTTGTTACCGATAAATATGTATACTACTGCAGTTTTGTAAATGAACAGAAGGTCTGATAAATGAAAAGTGTACATTTTAAAGTGCTCATTGTCTTGAATAAGGCTAGGCTTTCAGCTGGTTCAAATAAAAAATCAGATTAATCTTGTTGATCTAGAGTTTGCTTGAATGGCTTCTAGGGAAAGCATGTTGATTGTCTTGGGATTTTTGAAAAGGACTAAGAGTAAAGAGATGTTGATAAGGTGTATGTTAACAAGTAACAATATATGCATGAGTATGTGTGCTTTATAAAGACAAGGAAGTGTTATACTGTATTTTTTATCATTCTATATGTTCTTAATTATTGTTAGTGATTGTCTATAGACGGCAACAATATTAAAACCTGATGTTTAGGATAAACCAAAACAAGTAAGTTAAGGTTGAGTGCTAATATAGATGTTCACATGGAAATCTGAGGACCTAATGGAAAAAGTTTCTCTCCTATGTCAGTTTAAGTTTCACCCTTGAAAGATCGATCAATCTATGATAACAAGGGAAATGAGCAGATGAGGGAATCTTTTATGCATCTATGCCATGTAGGAAGTATGATCTATTATGATAAACCGAGGTTTGCAATTAGTGGCTGCGGCCTTTTCCTGTGAGCATTTGTGCTTTGCAATACCAGATCAACTTACAAACTGAACATCGAAAGGCAGAAAACTCAGTTGAACATAACGAATTTTCTACTAATAAATTATAGAGAGGATTCTTAAAGGACAATAACTAATAAAACTGGAAGCAGCGTCGGTATGGATTGGTACCAACGCATGGAATGACTACATATGAGGAAGTTGGAATATTTCTAATGATAGTTGCTCATGGGACAGGAAATCGTTTAATGCAAGAAATGTTTAATCACTCAGGTGAGACAATTACTCGGAATTTTCATTCTGTTTTGGAAGCAATATGTAGAATGGTGAAAGATGTTATAATTCCTTCATCAAATTATAATACTGGAGCTGGATATCATAAACCTCAACACCGTCAATATTATCCATATTTTAAAGTAAGTTGACAAGTACATGTACATTATTATTTATATATGTAAAACTATTAATTTTAAATATTTTTAATTTCAAATACAGAATGCTGTTGGAGCTATTGATGGCACACATATTAAATGTCGGATACATGAATCAGAGCGTACACCTTATTTTGGCCGTAAAGGATATGCAACACAAAATATTCTCACGTTGTGTGATTTTAACATGTGTTTTACTTTATCCTGGGTTGGATGGGAAGGCGGCGCGCACGACAGTCGCATTTTAACAGAGGCTAAATCTAGAGCAGAACTTAATTTTCCACATCAACTGGAAATAAATTTTATCTTATAGATGCAGGCTATCCACACAAAAAAGGATATATGGCTCCGTACAAAGGTTGAAGCATAAGATATCACATTCAAGACTTTCGTAGGAGTAATGGTACCGCACGTGCACCTCGAAATGTAAAAAAAAAGATTTAATCATCTTCATTCTTCGTGTAAAATGGTTATTGAATGAATATTTGGAGTTTGGAAAGCTAGATTTACTATTTTAGCAAACTTGCCAGCATATTCGATAGATACGCAAACCGACATCGTTTTGGCTACAATGACGATTTACAATTATATTCGGAAATCAAATGTTGAAGATGGTGTGTTTGAAACTGTTGAAAGTGTAAGTTACATTCCTGAAAGTTCTACCATGACAAATAATAATAGGGATGCAGAGACCGAAATAGGGGGTAACCCTGATAATATGTGGATTACAAAATGTGATGAAATTGCTTCTCGTATTACGTAAACCCTCTAATTTTTACTCAAATTTGTCATTTTTAGTAATTTATATTTCAATTTTTTTGTTTTAAATTTTGTCTTTTAAATTTTTTTTTTTATGTTTGAATTTAATATGTTAAAATTTTGATTTTCTTAAAAATATTATAACTTATAAGTTATCATTTACCAAACACATCACCAACTTATAACCAAGTTATAAGTAAAATTATCCAAATGCCAAAATCATTTATAAGTAATAATTTATCACTTATAAGTACACTTATCCAAATACCTAAATAATTTATAAGTTATGATTTTCATATCATTTATATGATATTTTTTTAACTTTAAGTCATAAGTTAAGAAAGTTCGAACGGGCCCCAAGTATCTCAATGTTTTTTGCAATCTAATGGAGATAGAGTAAGTATGTAAAGTAGGTTGTATGTAGTAATTGTAATATTTTCCAAACAAATGAAACATGTGGGTCACGAGAAATGGATGAAGGCAAAACCTGTTTAATTAGTTCATACACGACCGAACAGACAACCTATGTCAAAACTGTAAAATTTTAAATATAAAGATGGTGAAACTGTGCAGAAGTGAACTTTCATGATGGAATTGCTCATGCGTGCAAACTATTTTAATTAAGCCTGAATATAATATCAATATATCATATATATGATTCATACATTACAGCATATAAATGATTTCAAACAACACACACTTGCATAAATGGCTAAGATACCAATTTCGCTTTTAATTTCATTAATAATTCACATCAAATTTAATAACAAATCACTGACAAGGCACATAAACAGCTCACAAGGTACATATTGGCTATGAGCCCAATAAGGCCCACTGAATGAAGGCCCATCGGATGATTGAGCTATTGGGCCGAAGGTCCACCAGGCCCATAAGCCGAAGGCCCACGGAGAACCTCAGGCCGATGCCCATCTTTCTCCCCGAACGTTGGAATGCAGAAGGGACATAACGCCCCCTTTTCACTCCCTCCTTAATGATGAGTAATAGATGAGCATTCATGACAAAATTGGGTATAAAACCCCTTAAAAATTAAGACAAAACATAGACACATTCTCTAAAAAACACTCTGCTTTTCTTGTATTTTCTACCCACTTTACAACCGGATTCTTATTCTCGCACCGAAGGTGAATCGGGGGTACAAGCCCTCGCATTCTCTTCACTTTCAGGTCTAAGTCAAAGCTATCTTCACGGAGGCCGAAGCCTGTTCATCCATCCGAAGAAATCCGGGCGTAACATTTGGCGCTGTCTGTGGGAACTACGAGAGTTACAAGCCGAGATAACGAGAGCATAACAGAAATAATTCATGAGCATTCACCGCCACCTGGTTTTACTGATAAAGGGCAACAATCCACCCTAGTGGACGAAGATGGAGTCATCACATTAACTCCTGAAGAAGAAGCCTTGCTCCTAAAGATCCGAGCAGAAAAGGCCGCGGAGAAGGGCAAGGCCAAAAGTGACCAAGCAGAAAAGGATGCAGAAGCCCGCGCTAAGCGGAGAGAGGCTGATGCGCTGTGACTCAAGGCCCTACAGCTTCAAAGAGAAGATATTGAACTGCAAGAAAAGACCTTACGTGAAGCATTGCAGGCCGACGAGCAGGGAAGAATGAATAAGGATAGAAGAGATCGAAGGGCGCATGACGAAGAAGATGAGTTTAACTCTGATTCGCATCCCCAAAGGAAGGGAACGAAGCAACCCTTCTCATCTGACTCAGATGAGGAGCCTGGCGAATCCCTCCTTAGTCTCACTCTCCTAGAAAAGGCCTTGTTTGGCGATAGGAGGGCCGATAGGGAGCCGGTCGTGACCCAAGAAATTGAATAGTATCGACCCCCCGGGCGAAGAAAGGCAATTCCCTAAGATGAGTGAGTTCAGCGGGAAGGGAGACCCTGAGGACCACTGCGAAAAGTATGAGCTGCTAATGATCGGGATGGGTCAGAATGATATCATGCTGTGCAAAATGTTCAAGATCGATCTGAAGGGGTCAGCTTCGATGTGGTACAAATCCCTTAAGCCTAGGTCCATTGGCTCCTACGAGCAACTGAAAAGGAAGTTTCTGAAGTACTACTCTCACCTGTGCCGAAAGGCGGAGGACACTGAAGCCCTGGTCCATTACAGACAGAGGATGAATGAGGAGTTGGGGGATTATCTCGCTCAGTTTAAGGGGGAAGCTGGAATGGTTACTAATATGGACAAGGTCAAAGCAATGGGATTCTTGACGGCGGGGCTGGACCCCTATAAAGGTAAAAAGCTTCGTTCATCTCTTTACGATTTTCCCCTAGATCCCTGAATGATATATATGTGAGGGGCGAGAACATTCTATGAAAAATGTAGAGTATTGGGGGTATAAGGATTCCCGAAGGAATGACCGATTGAAGCGAGCTGACAAATACGAAGGCTCAAGATCAGGCACTGACCGAAGGGATGGTAGGAAAGAAGGAAGAAAAGAGACGGATCGAGAGGCCGAACGACGAGGAGATAGAGATTCGGCTGTGTTCACCCCTTTGAATGCGCTGATCTCCAAGATTCTTCATGAAATCAGGGGCAATCCTGGATTCGTTAGACCGTCAAAAATGAAGGTCCCAAACCATAAGAAGAACTCCGATAAATACTGTAACACCCCCAAATCTGTGGTCGGGGATTCGGGTTGTCACGAGTTCCATTTCCCTTAATAACACTTAATCTTAATAAACAACCAACTACTGCGTACTGTGACCCCGCAATATACACACACATCACAGGTTATAGTCTCAGAGATGAATACCTAAAAATAACACAAGTCATTTTATTCCACAATTATGAGTCATTTCACCTCAAAAGGGTTTCTGAATAAATATACATATTCTTTGCCATTAGTACAATTCATAATATACATAAGTCTAGTGCATCAAAAGTTGAAAGCCTAGCCTATTGGTAATTCCTACCTCAGCTATAGCGGCATCAACGCCTCCAGGAAACTGTGGAACGTTTCTTAACCGCTTGCGAATTGGAACTTGGTCCTTTCATCTTGTCTATCTATTTTTGTGTGATGAAAGAAGAAATCAAGGGTGAGCAACAAGCCCACCAAAATAATACGTATAATGATTAACAATATATGAACATTCTCATCATAATACTCATAAAAGTCTTGGTCAAGAAGAAATGAACCAAATATGATATCTTAACGCGACCAAGTCGCAAAATATTCAGTATATATGTATATATACTTTTCAAAGTCATGGAAGTCCTCTTCCATGCATAATATACACAGAGTTCTAGTTTATAACTGTATAAAAATATCGTTGCAAGGTGATCTCATATATCTAACCTTGTCTCAACGTTTTTCTGAAAATCTTTGTCATGAATAAGATAATCATTTACTAGATATAAGTTGAAAAGATGAAGTTACAAGAAACCCCAATAGACTTGTATCTTTTCTGAATACTACTTGAATTCAGTTTCAAAAGTTTATCACATAGATGAGACTACAAGATAAGACTTGAATAGATTCAATCTTTAAAATATCATTTGAGAGAATGAAGTTACGTGATACTTCATTAATTCTGATATACATATATATATATACGCCTATATATATATACATTTCATACACTCTTCTGCTATGGGAGTATAAGCAGAGTTGTCATTCCCAAGAATTTTGGAAAGAAGAAACTTTGGCATAAACCTGATATCTTGCTGATCAAGGCAAAGAAGTAACCTTTTCTACTAGTAGATGGATGAATCCCCCACTGGTCATCACCCTGGCCACATTAGGACCTTATGTTGGACTGCCACTCAGCCACTTACGCTTAGATGGACTGCCACTCAGCCACTTACACCTTGATGGACTTCCACTGAGCCACTTACACATTTTATGGACTCCCACTGAGCCCATGTCGCCTATGCCAATGCATTTTTATTGGGCTTACTTCCCGAACATTGGGCAAGTAATCAAATTCTTTTATCAAATTAGCAACTTCGTTGCACCAAAAATACGCCAAGGAGCCGGATCCCTTGGGTTTTGAGGGAGTATTTAAATTCCCTTCGAAAGGAAGATCTTAAATTTGAAAATTAGTTTTGGGATCCGCTCTAACTTTTAAAACCATTTTAAAGACTCGAAAACACTTTAAAGAATGTTCAGAGTAATGATGACTTAATAAAATAAATCAGTCACGATATATTAGAAAATATCTGAATATTATTATTTAAATAATATTCACATAAAGGATAATCCTTATAAAAATAATTGAAGTAGAAGATTTAAAAACTCATACTTGAAACGAATAATAAATAACAAAAGATATACTTATACGAAAGTATGATCTTTATTTGAATAATCGAAAATAAGTTTGATTATTATTATTCAAAACTATCGAATACACCTTATTCGATTAATAGTTATAGAAAACAATTTATATATATAGTTACCTATATTATACTCGGGAACATCGACTCCCGATTTAGAAAAATGTTCACCTTTGGGTCCCCTATACTAAGGGTATACGCAACTACTGCTTATCTCTAGCATAGGTATTACGTAGTTTATAAGCATTTGAATTGATAATGAAACATCAAGATTTCACAACATGCATATATATACCATATCAACATGCTCCAATATATCGCAAGATTTGCTAATAACAACCATGCACTTATCTCAAGATAATGCATCAATATATTTACATCACAACAACAGTATAACGGGTAGAAAACTTGCCTGAGTGTTCTGGGATAGACTTAAGCTTAGAGTGGGCCAGTAACCTATGAACAACAACATAATCCAGAATTAGACCACGGTCGCTTAGGAAACTAGTCAAAACTCACTCATACCCTAACGGTCGCTTATACGCTTAATGATTTGCGTTAACCGCTCGCGTACCCTCGGCTCCACTTATTTTAATAAATTAACCGTTATGAATTTAAAGGCGACTCTTCTGCGAGTACTTTACCAACTGCCTAATCAACCTTAAATAATTGTTTCGTGTTTTGATTAATCATTTACGGGTCTCAATTATGGTCTCAAAGTTACTCGAGGTTTCGGGGTTCGCTCGCGAAACGCCATTACTTATAATGGTCGTTTCTCCTAAACCGTAAATCGGATCTAAGCGAACAACATATCAAAATGAAGTTTGAATCATAAAATTTCTAAGCATGGTAATGGTCAGTTCATGGCAGTGAATGTTCGGGAGCAAAAGTGATGCACAAAACAGTCTAAGGAAAATTGGGCATTACGACGACTATAACTTAGCGATTCCCAAATTTTACCAAATCAATTCAATATTAAACCACCACCAATCAACACCATTCCACCATCATTCAATCACAATACAAGATCATTCAACCATAACTCAAGATCTCAACTTATTAATCTAAACCAAATTAAAATGTGACGAAGAACTTCAAATCTAACAAGTATCACTCCTAACTCCAAAATCAACAAAACCACTTACTAAACAAAGCTCTAAACATGATTACACACCCATTACACTAACCGATCATCTAAACATTAGAAAATCCAAATAAACAAAATTTAAGACTATGGGTTTGAGAAGTTATACCTTCCTTAGAGAGTGGAAAATCACTTAGGGAGCCTTGAATAACCACTAACTATTTCTACTAAGCTTGGATCTAGAAGAAAACACAAGAAAACACAAAGTTAGTTTCTTGAAAACACTATTCATCAAGAACTTTGATGAATTAATTAGCTTAGTAAACCTTGGAATCTTGGCCTCAAACTCATAACATAACTAAGTCATGAATTATGGAAGCTAAGGAAATAAACCTCTTAATTTTTGAAGGTGTGTAGCTTGAGTTTTGAAAATTTCTCCTTCATTTTTCAAGAAAAAGTCGAAGCAAAACAATGGGGGGAAGAAGAGAGAGTTTGATTAGTTGATTTTGGGAAGTGTGAAATGAAATGGTTGCGTTCCTTTTGGCTTGGAAAATTATTAGCTTTTTACCATGGTAAGTTTTACTTGGCTATAAATCAACCAACAAATCAAAACTCCTTGTCATGCTTAAGTCACCATGCTTGTGTCATATTTTAACACATGGCTTCTTCTTGTGATGTGATGACATCATCATCCACTAGCCTCTTTGATTAACCCTTAATTACTTGGCTAATGACCGCTTATCTGTTATACGGTTTGCTTAACTTTTGTTCTCATTCGTCGTTTGAGGGATCATATCCGGGATCTTAATACTTGGGTCCCTCCAACCTTTCTCAATATTTTATATTCCTTTTATGATCCTCTCTTATAATCCTTGAATTTAAATCATTTTTATCATGATACCTTATACTCAATTCTTTCGGTATCTGGTGGATTTTCGGGAAAAAAACAAAGTGTCCGGATTCGAATTCTAATGACGTTTCATATACTCATTTACTTTATGGAATACTAATACGATCTTAGAATGTCCATAACAGTACTCCTATATAGCGTGGTCTAAAAATTTTCCTTAAATTAGCATCATCAGCAAAAGTTACTATTCAACAGTGTTTCAAAAATTCCAAAAATTGGGGTTATTACAGTCTCTCCTCCTTAAAAGGATTCCGTCCTGGAATCAGATAAAAAATGAATAGGGATACTTTCTTAGCATTGCACTTTCTAACTGTCAAGTCAATTTTCCACATTGTGGTTCTACCACCAAACTCTGACTAGTTTGATAACCCTTCTTCTAAGCACTTATTCCTTTTCGATCTATAACCCTTCCCGGTTGCTCCATATACGTTACGTCTGGTCGGAGGTTTACGGGTTCATATTCCCCTATGTGTCTCGCCTCTGGATCATACTTCCTTAACATTGATACTTGGAACTTATTGCGAACTTGTTGCAGGTTCGGGGGTAGGGCTAATTCATTTGATAACTTCCCAATACATCTTAATATATCCAAGGGTCCAATAAATCGTGGACTTAGCTTTCCTTTCTTTCCGAACCTCATCATTCCTTTCCAAGATTTTCCAAGGGGATACCTTTAACAACAATAGGTCCCCTACTTCATACTCTTTGTCCTTTCGTTGTCAAAACAACATACTTCTTATGTCCATCTTGGGCTACTCCCAGCCGTCCTATGATTAGATCTATTATATTCTTGGTCCTTTGGACCACTGCTGGTCCGAGCATCTTGCGCTTTCCAACTTCATCCTATCATAAGGGAGATCGACATTGTCTTCCCTCAAGGATCTCATAAAGGGACATCTCGATACTGACATACGATCTATTGTCGTAAGAAAACTCAATCCGCGTTAAGTGATCATTCCAAATTCTTTCAAGTCTTCTGCTATGGGAGTATAAGCAGAGTTGTCATTCCCAAGAATTTTGGAAAGAAAAAACTTTGGCATAAACCTGATATCTTGCTGATCAGGCAAGGATACCAATTAAGTCACTTTTTCTACTAGTAGATGGATGAATCCCCCACTGGTCATCACCCTGGCCACATTAGGACCTTATGCTGGACTGCCACTCAGCCACTTACGCTTAGATGGACTGCCACTCAGCCACTTACACCTTGATGGACTCCCACTGAGCCACTTACAAATTTTATGGACTCCCACTGAGCCCATGTCGCCTATACCGATGCATTTTGATTGGGCTTACTTCTCGAAATTTGGGCAAATAATCAAATTCTTTTATCAATTTAGCAACTTCATTGCGCCAAAAATATGCCACGGAGCAGGATCCCTTGGATTTTGAGCGAGTATTTAAATCCCCTTCGAAAGGAAGATCTTAAATTTGAAAATGAGTTTTGGGATCCGCTCTAATTTTTAAAACCATTTTAAAGACTCGAAAACATTTTAAAATATGTTTAGAGTAATAATGATTTAATAAAATAAATCAGTCCCGATATATTACAAAATATCTGAATATTATTATTTAAATAATATTCCCATAAAGGTTAATCCTTATAAAAATAATTGAAGTAGAAGATTTAAAAACTCATACTTGAAACGAATAATAAATAACAAAAGATATATTTATACGAAAGTAGGATCTTTATTTGAATAATCGAAAATAAGTTTGATTATTATTATTCAAAACTATCGAATACGCCTTATTCGATTAATAGTTATACAAAATAATATATATATATAGTTACCTATATTATACCCGGGAACATCGACTCCCAGTTTAGAAAATATTCACCTTTGGGTCCCCTATACTAAGGGTATACGCAACTACTACTTATCTCTAGCATAGGTATTATGCAGTTTATAAGCATTTGAATTGATAATAAAATATCAAGATTTCACAACATGCATATATATACCATATCAACATGCTCCAATGTATCGTAAGATTTTCTAATAACAACAATGCACTTATCTCAAGATAATGCATCAATATATTTACATCACAACAGCAGTATAACGGGTAGAAAACTTGCGAGTGTTCTGGGATAGACTTAAGCTTAGAGTGGGTCCGGTAACCTATGAACAACAACATAATCCGGAATTAGACTACGGTCGCTTA
The DNA here is from genome assembly GCF_009905375.1 of Apium graveolens. NCBI lineage: Eukaryota > Viridiplantae > Streptophyta > Magnoliopsida > Apiales > Apiaceae > Apium > Apium graveolens. The sequence goes on from NC_133648.1 coordinate 89,986,246, forward strand.
AGAAACTAGTCAAAACTCACTCATACCCTAATGGTCGCTTATACGCTTAACAATTTGCGTTAACCACTCGCGTACCCTCGGCTCCACTAATTTTAATAAATTAACCGTTACGAATTTTAAGGCGACTCTTTTGCGAGTACTTTACCAACTTCCTAATCCACCTTAATAATTGTTCCGTGTTTTGATTAATCATTTATGGGTCTCAATTATGGTCTCAAAGTTACTCGAGGTTTCGGGGTTCGCTCGCGAAATGCCATTACTTAAAATGGTCGTTTTTCCTAAACCATAAATCGGATCTAAGCGAACGACATATCTAAACGAAGCTTGAATCATAAAATTTCTAAGAATGGTAATGGTCAGTTTATGACAGTGAATTTTCGGGTGCAAAAGTCATGCACAAAACAGTCTAAGGAAAATTGGGCATTACGATGGCTATAACTTAGCGATTCCCAAATTTTACCAAATCAATTCAATATCAAACCACCACCAATCAACACCATTCCACCATATTTTAATTAAAATAAAAGATCATTCAACCATAACTCAAGATCTCAACTTTTTCATCTAAACCAAATTAAAATGTGACCAAGAACTTCAAATCTAGCAAGTATCACTCCTAACTCCAAAATCAACAAAACCACTTACTAAACAAAGCTCTAAACATGATTACACACCCATTACACTAACCCATCAGCTAAACAAAACTTAAGACTATGGGTTTGAGAAGTTATACCTTCCTTGGAGAGTGGAAAATCACTTAGGGAGCCTTGAATAACCACTAACTATTTCTACTAAGCTTGGATCTAGAAGAAAATATAAGAAAACACAAAGTTAGTTTCTTGAAAACACTATTCATCAAGAACTTTGATGAATTAATTAGATTAGTAAACCTTGGAATCATGGCTTCAAACTCATAACATAACTAAGTCATGAATTATGGAAGCTAAGGATACAAACCTCTTAATTTTTGAAGGTGTGTAGCTTGAGTTTTGAAAATTTCTCCTTGATTTTTCAAGAAAAAGTCGAAGCAAAATAATGGGGGGAAGAAGAGAGAGTTGGCTTGGTTGATTTTGGGAAGTGTGAAATGAAATGCTTGGTTGCTTTCCTTTTGGCTTGGCAAATTATTAGCTTTTTACCATGGTAAGTTTTACATGGCTATAAATCAACCAACAAATCAAAACTCCTTGTCATGCTTATGTCACCATGCTTGTGTCATATTTTAACACATGGCTTCTCCTTGTGATGTGATGACATCATCATCCACTACCCTCTTTGATTAACCCTTAATTACTTGGCTAATGATCGCTTATCTGTTATACGGTTCGCTTAACTTTCGTTCTCGTTCGTCATTTGAGGGATCATATTCGGGATCTTATTACTTGGGTCCCCCTAACCTTTCTCAATATTTTATATTCCTTTTATGATCCTCTCTTATAATCCTTGAATTTAAATCCTTTTTATCATGTTACCTTATACTCAATTCTTTCGGTATCTGGTGGATCTTCGGGAAAAAAACAAAGTGTCCGCATTCGAATTCTAACGACCTTTACATACACTCATTTACTTTATGGAATAATAATACGATCTTAGAATTTCCATAACAGTACTCCTATATAGCGTGGTTGATAAGTGGCATTTTATACCACTTAGAACGTCTTAAAATGGCTTAAATTGGTGTTTTGAAATCAAGTATTTTGTGTATTTGATGCGTTTTTCTAGTGTTTATGCATTTCAGGGTATTAGTTGCATTTTGGAGGAGGAATCATCAAGAATAAGCCTTGGCATGTGTTCACCATTGCGAGAGGAAAAGAACGGGCAGATTACGGCGAAGAAACGGAGCAAACATGGAATTTTTCCAGAAGGGTCCTGCGCGCCCGTGCAGCAATGCTGAGCGGCCGCGCAGCAGCCTTGCGCGCCCGCGCAGAAATGCTGAGCGGCCGCGCAGGGTCGGGGAAAAAGATATATTATTTTAGACTTCTACTTCTGTTTGGCTTCCAAGTTCTATGTAATCTGAGTTTTATGGGACTATTATATAAGTAGATTTGAGACGTTTTTCACAGAGTATTAAGAGGAGATTATGTTTTAGATTGTGTTTTGCAAGAAGCGAAGGAGATAAGGAAGAAGACCGATTTAGCACACAGCAGCGAAGAGGAAGCATATATTCTTGTGATTCTTGTTTCGTTGTAACGTTGGATGCTAGTTTTCTTGCCTTGACTTAGTTATTCTTGTGACGTACTCTGTTTTAATATAATTAGTTTAGTTATTATTTTCTTGTGTTTTTTATCATGATTTCATATGAACCCATGATGGCGATAAGTTCTATTATGGGCTAATCGTGATCATGGGGTTGCAACGGATTTATTATGGAATTCTTTAGTTAATTGTTTAATACTTTAGTATGTGATGATTGCATGATATCTAGTATTGGTTGTGCGTATTCGTCTTATGTGCGTCGCGAACATATAAGATAGGGTGTTAATCTCTTGTGAAGCGACGGTGGATCTTGAGATTTAGAACTTACCATGCTAGCATAGGTTCATGTACATTGTGCATGATTAGTGGGTAACTCTAACAGTTTTATTTGCCCTATATAATCAAAAGGAATAACTTGTGCTTAAATCGTTGTGTTGTCAATTTCTGTAGACATATAGGAACTCAACATAATTGATGACTATTCAACTTCTATCTTAATTGTGGATGTTTGGTAGAATGGTATTAGTACAATGAAAGTTGGCTTTTATCAGTTTCGTGTTATTCGATTAATATCATCACTGTCACATGCTAAAGGTAATAACTATGGCTATAGAAGGAAGTAATAATGAAGTTGTGATCTCATGAGTGTTTTATTATTGATAAATTGCAGTGTTAGTTAAGTGGTTAATTAAGTAGTTAATTATAGTTAATATTTAATCAACAATTTTAAGTGTTATAATCTTAACATTGAGAAGTAATCATACATTGGTGAGTGAGTTAAATTAGACAATAAATTAGTCTGAGTCTCTGAGGGAACGAACTAGAAAGTATTCTATATTACTTGCGAACGTGTATACTTGCGTGAATATTAGTGCGTGATTTCGCCCTAACAAGTTTTTGGCGCCGCTGCCGGGGACTCGGCGTATTTGTTTAGTTTATGTACTTACCATCATTGGTCATTAGGACTCAGTGATTAGGACGTAGTAGTTAATTACTCTTTTCGGTTGTGTTTCAGGTACTTTAGAAAGCGTTTATGCAAACTCGTTCTCGCAAGAGGACCTTAGATACAGCTGAAGGAAAAGACGAAGTTATTGATACTCCGGAGAAGTTAGATTTTGAGGATTCGGATTCAGGAACTGAGCAGAAAGAACTAGTAAACATGGGAGATCGTATTGTTCAAGCTGATCCAGCTCTTATGGATTTTTCTCGGCCGAAAATTGATGACATTCAGTCAAGCATCCTTCATCCGGCTATTCAAGCTAACACCTTTGAAATCAAGCCGGGCACTATTCAGATGGTGCAGAATTCTGTTTCTTTTGGAGGAGCGGCAACTGAAGACCCCAACATGCACATAAGGAATTTTGTCGAGATCTGCAGCACTTTTAAGTATAATGGCGTGACTGATGAGGCTATCAAGTTGAGGCTCTTCCCATTCTCACTGAGGGATAAAGCTAAAGACTGGTTACATTCTGAACTAGCTGGGTCCATCACTACGTGGCAAGATCTTGCGCAAAAGTTTCTGGTGAAGTTTTATCCAATGGCAAAGACTGCTGCTATGAGGAGTGCTCTTACTCAGTTTGCGCAGCAACCTACAGAATCTATGTGCGAGGCTTGGGAACGCTACAAGGAAATGTTGAGAAAATGTCCACATCATGGAATGCCGGATTGGATGGTAATCACTGGTTTTTATAATGGTTTGGGGGCCCAATCTCGGCCCATGCTCGATGCAGCAGCTGGAGGCGCCTTATGGGCTAAAAGCTATACTGAGGCGTACAATCTTATTGAGACGATGGCTGCAAATGAGCATCAAAACCCAACTCAGAGGATGACATCAGGCAAGGTAGCAGGTATTCTAGAAGTTGATGCAGCCACCGCTATTGCAGCCCAGCTCCAAGCGCTATCAATGAAGGTTGATTCTTTGGCTACGTATGGAGTTAATCAAATAGCTATGGTTTGTGAGCTTTGTGCAGGTTCTCATGCTACGGATCAGTGTTCTCTTGTCAATGAATCTGTTCAGTATGTGAATAATTATCAGCGACAACAGCAGCCTGTGCCAGCGACTTATCATCCTAACAACAGAAATCATCCAAATTTCAGCTGGGGAAATAATCAGAATGTTATTCAGCCACCATATCAGCAAGGAGTGAGTAAACAGTTTAACCCACCTGGATTCCAGCAACCACAGCAGTATGCTACAAGACAATCATATCCTCAACAGGGAAGTACAGCTACACCTACTAGTGCTGATTTTGAGGAACTTAAGCTGTTGTGCAAGAGTCAGGCGGTTTCTATCAAGACCTTGGAAAATCAAATCGGTCAATTAGCCAATGCAGTGCTCAATCGTCAACATGGCACTCTTCCCAGTGACACGGAAGTACCAGGCAGGAAGGAAGCTAAAGAGCAAGTCAAGGCTATTACCTTAAGGTCTGGAAAAGTAGCTGATGCTGAAAAGGCAAAAGAAGTCGAAGCTGAAGTTAGAGATGAAGAATCTAAGCAAAGGGAGAAAGCGACGGAACCAAGGAAGACTACTGTTGAACACACTCTGCCTGAGGCTAATACAGGGGAGAAACAGCTCTATCCTCCACCACCTTTTCCTAAGAGATTGCAGCAACAAAAGCTGGATAGACAGTTCGGGAAGTTTCTGGAGGTGTTCAAGAAACTTCACATCAATATACCTTTCGCTGAGGCTCTGGAACAAATGCCTAGTTATGCGAAGTTTATGAAGACTATTCTTTCAAGGAAGGTGAAACTGGATGACCTTGAAACCGTTGCTCTCACGGAAGAATGCAGCGCGGTTCTGCAACAAAAGTTACCACCAAAACTGAAAGATCCAGGAAGCTTCACCATTCCTTGCACCATTGGCAATCTAACTTTTGACAAGTGCCTTTGTGATTTGGGAGCAAGCATTAATCTGATGCCGTTGTCAATCTTTAAAAAACTGGATCTGCCTGATCCAAAACCCACATACATGTCGCTACAATTGGCGGACCGTTCCATTACTTACCCAAGGGGCATAGTTGAGGATGTGCTCGTCAAGGTGGATAAGCTCTTCTTTCCTGCTGATTTTGTTATTCTGGATTTTGAGGAAGATAAGAAGATTCCCATAATCTTGGGGAGGCCTTTCTTGGCTACTGGCCGTACCTTGATAGATGTGCAAAAAGGGGAACTTACTATGCGGGTTCAAGATCAGGATGTGACCTTCAATGTATTCAAGGCAATGAAATTCCCTACAGAAGATGAGGAGTGCTCAAAAGTGGATGTGATTGATTCTGCGGTTACTTCGGAACTCGATCACATGCTAATGTCTGATGCATTGGAAAAGGCCTTAGTGGGGGAATTTGACAGTGATGATGAAGATAGCAACGAGCAATTACAATTTCTGAACGCTTCTCCCTGGAAGCGAAAGCTGGATATACCATTTGAATCTCTTGGTACTTCTGACCTCAAGAACGCTGAAGGGAAGCTCAAACCATCAATAGAGGAAGCGCCTACCTTAGAGCTCAAACCATTACCTGAACACTTGAGGTATGCCTTTTTAGGTGATTCATCTACGTTACCTGTTATTATTTCAGCTGACCTTTCAGGTAGTGAGGAAGACAAGCTCTTAAGGATTTTGAGAGAATTCAAATCGGCTATAGGATGGACCATAGCAGACATCAAGGGGATAAGTCCTTCATATTGTATGCATAAAATTCTGTTAGAGGAAGGTAGTAAGCCAACTGTGGAACAGCAGCGAAGACTGAACCCGATCATGAAGGAGGTGGTGAAGAAAGAAATTATGAAATGGCTAGATGCAGGCATCATTTATCCTATTTCTGACAGCTCGTGGGTGAGCCCCGTGCAATGTGTACCTAAGAAAGGAGGTATCACTGTGGTCGCAAATGAAAAGAATGAGCTCATCCCTACTCGAACAGTTACAGGATGGAGAGTATGCATGGATTATAGAAAATTGAACAAAGCCACAAGGAAGGATCACTTCCCTCTCCCATTCATTGATCAAATGCTTGACAGATTGGCGGGTATGAGTATTTTTGTCTTCTGGATGGGTATTCCGGGTATAATCAGATTTGTATTGCACCAGAGGATCAGGAAAAGACTACCTTCACTTGTCCATTTGGCACATTTGCTTTTCGAAGAGTTTCATTTGGGTTATGTGGCGCCCCGGCCACCTTTCAGAGATGTATGATGGCTATATTCTCTGACATGATTGGAAATAACGTCGAAGTGTTCATGGATGACTTCTCCGTCTTTGGACACTCATATGATGAATGTTTGAATAATCTGCACGCCGTACTCAAACGATGCGTGGAAACTAATTTGGTGCTTAATTGGGAGAAATGTCATTTTATGGTGCGTGAAGGCATTATCCTTGGGCATAAGGTCTCTAGCAAAGGTCTGGAGGTGGACAAGGCCAATGTGGGAGTCATTGAAAATCTTCCCCCACCTAATTCGGTGAAAGGAATCCGTAGTTTTCTCGGTCATGCGGGTTTTTATCGGCGATTCATCAAGGACTTTTCAAAGATATCTAAGCCGTTGTGCAATTTACTTGAGAAAGATGTGCCTTTCAAATTTGATGATGAATGTTTGGCAGCATTCGAGACTCTCAAGGAGAGTTTGATCACGGCACCAGTTATTACAGCACCAGATTGGACAGAACCGTTTGAGATGATGTGTGATGCGAGTGACTATGCGGTAGGTGCAGTTCTGGGACAGTGCAAGAAAAATCTCTTCCATGTGGTCTACTATGCGAGTAAGACTTTAAATGGGGCCCAATTGAACTACACCACTACTGAGAAGGAGCTTTTGGCTATAGTCTTTGGCTTTGAGAAATTTCGATCTTATCTGCTTGGTACGAAAGTGACAGTATTCACTGATCATGCAGCTATTCGCTATCTGGTTTCTAAGAAGGATTCGAAGCCGAGACTCATTTGTTGGGTGCTTTTACTTCAAGAATTTGAGTTAGAGATTAAAGATAGAAAAGGTACCGAGAATCAAGTAGCTGACCATCTCTCTAGGTTGGAGAATCCCGATTCTACTTTACAAGATAGGACGTTAATCAATGAATCTTTTCCGGATGAGCAGTTGTTTGCAATTCAGGAGGAAGAACCATGGTTTGCAGATATTGTAAACTATCTTGTCAGCAATATAATGCCTTCTAATTTGACATCCGCGCAAAAGAAGAAGTTTCTGCATGAGGTGAAGTGGTATATGTGGGATGAACCATATTTATTTAGACAGGGAGCTGACCAGATCATCAGGAGATGTATCCCGTTCTGTGAGACGGAGGGGATATTACGAGACTGCCATTCCACGGTTTATGGTGGACACTATGGAGGTGAGAAGACGGCAGCTCGTATTCTGCAAGCAGGTTTTTTCTGGCCCACCTTGTTCAAGGATGCTCATCAGTTTGTTTTAAGGTGTGATCGTTGCCAAAGAGTGGGAAATTTGTCAAGGAAGGATGAGATGCCATTAAATGTGATGCTTGAAGTCGAGGTCTTTGATGTATGGGGAATCGATTTCATGGGGCCTTTTATCTCATCTTGCAATAATCAGTACATCTTGCTGGCAGTCGATTATGTCTTAAAATGGGTCGAAGTTAAAGCTTTACCGACAAATGATGCAAAGGCAGTGCTAAATTTTCTTCATAAGCAAATTTTCACAAGGTTTGGAACACCTCGGGTAATCATAAGTGATGAAGGATCGCATTTTTGCAACCGTAAGTTCACTTCTATGATGCAGCGTTATAATGTGAATCATCGAGTAGCTACTGCCTATCACCCGCAAACAAATGGTCAAGCGGAAGTGTCTAACAGAGAGATAAAGTGCATTCTAGAAAAGGTTGTTTGTCCGTCAAGGAAGGATTGGTCTTTAAAGCTCGATGAAGCTGTTTGGGCTTACAGAACAGCATACAAAACTCCACTTGGGATGTCACCGTTTCAGTTGGTGTACGGTAAGGGATGTCATCTACCGGCGGAGCTTGAGCATAAGGCCTACTAGGCATTGAAGAAATTGAACCTGGATTTAGATGCAGCTGGTAAGAAAAGAATGCTTCAGCTTAATGAACTTGATGAATTTCGACTTCAAGCGTACGAGAATAACAAAATGTATAAGGAAAAGGTAAAGAGGTGGCACGATAGGAAGCTACATCCTAAGTTATTTGTGCCAGGGCAACAAGTTCTGTTATTCAACTCTCGGCTCCGACTGTTTCCTGGGAAGTTGAAATCAAGGTGGTCTGGACCATTTATTGTCAAAACTGTGTTTCCACACGGAGCGGTGGAAATTTTTGAGAATGATTCGGACCAAGCATTCAAGGTTAACGGTCAGCGGTTGAAGCACTACTATGGGGACATGGCAAACCGAGAGGTGATTAGTGCCATTTTGTTGACTACGTGAGAAAGGTACGGAACGTCAAGCTAATGACGAAAAAGAAGCGCTGCGTGGGAGGCAACCCATGAATTGTTGTTACAGGAACCCTTAGAAGTTAATAACCTATCCAAAAACACAAAAAAATCAGAAAACAGGGGCTGAAAAAAAAAATTCCAGAGACCCTCTGCGTGCCCGCGCAGCTATGCTGAGCGGCCGCGCAGCTTTCTGCGCGCCCGCGCAGAAATGCTGAGCGGCCGCGCAGGGGTCGAGTTCCAGAAAATTTTTTGCAGTTCAGAAAAAAAAAAAAAAAACAAACAAAAACACAAAAACCCATTACAGCCCATAAACCCACGAATTCTTTTCCCATTACCCCATGATTTTATCCCTCAACCCCACTCCTAATCTAATTTAACCTACTCCACACCCTATATATACATACACCTATCCTACATATCTCCCACAACTTCCTACACTTAAACCCTCTCATAAACATCAAAAAAATCAGTTCTTACACATTTTTATTCACAAATCAATGGCACCCAAGAGAGCACGCACTATTGACAGTAGCAGCACCGTTCCTACTGCTGATTCATCAAGGGGTACTGCTGCAAGGCCTCGGTTAACTGACAGAGCCGCGAAGGAGGAGTACACTAGGCTGTTGGGGAAGCCGATTCTGAAGGAGAGGGGGTTTTTACCATCAGGGAGGGATGGTGAGTTGTTGCCCATGATTGCAGAGAAGGGGTGGATAGCTTTTTGTGAGTCACCCGAAGCAGTACCGATGAGTGTTGTTCGCGAGTTCTACGCGAACGCGAAGGCTGAAAAGAATGGGTTTTCTGTAGTTCGTGGGCTGACGGTTGATTATCATCCTGCGGCGATTCGCCGTGTGATTGGACAGCGAGAGAGGAAGCCCGAGGCGGAGAACTGGAATGAAAAGACTGCTGAGGATTTTGACTTGGATTTGATTTGTACGACTCTCTGTCGACCGGGCACAATTTGGAACCGCAGTCCAGCCAATAATGAGTATCGTCACTTTCCGGCGATCGCCATGAACATGTATGCCCGTGCATGGAATGCATTTATATGTGCTAATATTTTGCCTTCTTCACATGCACACGAGATCACAGTTGAGAGAGCACAGCTGTTGTGGGGAGTTCTGAATGAGGAATACTATGTGGACCTTGGTGAGTTTATCTACCAAGGAATTCTGAAGTTTTTGAGGGGAGCAAAGCATATGAACATCCCTTATGCATCCACGGTTACAAAGCTATGCCATGCAGTAGGAGTGAACTGGCCGGCTCATGAGCAGTTGCAGTTGCCAGCAGCTCCTATAGATTCTGGCACTCTGAATGGGATGCAGGAGTGGACCGGTGGTGAGCCTGAGGAGCATGGGCTGGGTTATCGTCTTCCAGGAGGGCGTCCAGCACGAGGTGCTACTATGGCCAGGCCAGGGCGTGGTGAGGCTAGTTCTTCGAGAGCTCAGGAGGGTGCTGGGATGGGTGATGCCCAGTATAGGAGGCTTTCACGGCGGATGGATGCCATGTATGAGACGCAGAGCAGGTTTGCTCAGGAGCTCACCCTTGCGTTAGGGACTGCTTTTCGAGGCCTTGGAGCTGATATCCAGTGGCCAGTTTTTGGTGAGGACTCTGCATACCCGCCGCCTGATACTCCACCCACTGAGGGTGATGATGATGATGACTCCGAGTAGGTATACCCTGTGTTCCTTTCTACTACCTTCACTGGGGACAGTGAAGATTTTAAGTTTGGGGGTGGTAGTTAAGGAATATTTTGTGTGTGTCATATAGCTGCATATTCATAATAGTTAGTTCATATAGTTGCATAATTTTTGCCATATAGTTTTTTTTATATAGCTTTAGTTGTTTGTCAAATCATATAGCTCATGCATATACCATGATCCCTTTTGCAATGATTTATCGACTGAATTGTGATATTGATACGAGTGTAGTGATAGCATTCAAGTGATATTAAGTTGTGTAGGTTGATATGCATGCTAGAAGCACTTGTATTGTCACTAAGTCTTAGAGAATGCTTAAGGACTAGATTGTTGTTATGATCTGATTATTTTCGAGGATAATCTATTTATTATGCTTAGAATTTGATAATAGGTTCTTAGTGGTAAAGGCATGAAAAAGAAAAAAAAATGGAGTAAAAATGGAATTTGTTGCTAGTTGTGGCTAGGCGTCAAATGGCTAGTAGCCGGCTCGCATGTTATGCGAGTAGTCTAGGGTTGAGCAAGATGGAGCGAAACGCACTTGCTCAGAGAGAAAAAAAAATTGCGTAATTGATCAAGAGTGGGCTCTTTGGTATTCGAGTTATTAAGTTCTTAGGGGACTTTGTGCCTAGTGACCTAAGGCTTTTAGAGTCTGGGATCCGCTAACCTAACGCTCGTTACATGGATACCATTGTATAAGTCTTTTGTGGACCTCACTCATTGCACGGTCAAATAAGCATTTGAGTTGTAAATAAAAAGCACGATTCTGTAGTAAGCTCCAGAGTTCTTGTAGTGTTGTATATCACTTTGTGCTTAGAATTTTTATTCTTTGTATAATCGTAGGATTTCCTTGAGGATAGTCTAGTCATAGTAATTGGTCTAGTTCCAAAGCATATCTGTTAAGCATTTGCACACACCACGTTTCTGGCGGTATGTCCGTTTGCATGGGTTTCTTGATCTTTAGTGTCTAACTGCATTCGTTGAGACGTGACAATTTGGTTGGTTAATTGTAGTAAGGGGGATCGTTGCATTTTCATATAGATTGCATTCATGCATATTTTTATTTTTTTTTGAGTCTGTGACGCTTGAGGACAAGCATCGATTTAAGTTTGGGGGTGTGATAAGTGGCATTTTATACCACTTAGAACGTCTTAAAATGGCTTAAATTGGTGTCTTGAAATCAAGTATTTTGTGTATTTGATGCGTTTTTCTAGTGTTTATGCATTTCAGGGTATTAGTTGCATTTCGGAGGAGGAATCATCAAGAATAAGCCTTGGCATGTGTTCACCATTGCGAGAGGAAAAGAACGGGCAGATTACGGCGAAGAAACGGAGCAAACATGGAATTTTTCCAGAAGGGTCCTGCGCGCCCGCGCAGCAATGCTGAGCGGCCGTGCAGCAGCCTTGCGCACCCGCGCAGAAATGCTGAGCGGCCGCGCAGGGTCGGGGAAAAAGATATATTATTTTAGACTTCTACTTCTGTTTGGCTTCCAACTTCTATGTAATCTGAGTTTTATGGGACTATTATATAAGTAGATTTGAGACGTTTTTCACAGAGTATTAAGAGGAGATTATGTTTTAGATTGTGTTTTGCAAGAAGCGAAGGAGATAAGGAAGAAGACCGATTTAGCACACAGCAGCGAAGAGGAAGCATATATTCTTGTGATTCTTGTTTCGTTGTAACGTTGGATGCTAGTTTTCTTGCCTTGACTTAGTTACTCTTGTGACGTACTCTGTTTTAATATAATTAGTTTAGTTATTATTTTCTTGTGTTTGTTATCATGATTTCATATGAACCCATGATGGCGATAAGTTCTATTATGGGCTAATCGTGATCATGGGGTTGCAACGGATTTATTATGGAATTCTTTAGTTAATTGTTTAATACTTTAGTATGTGATGATTGCATGATATCTAGTATTGGTTGTGCGTATTCGTCTTATGTGTGTCGCGAACATATAAGATAGGGTGTTAATCTCTTGTGAAGCGACGGTGGATCTTGAGATTTAGAACTTACCATGCTAGCATAGGTTCATGTACATTGTGCATGATTAGTGGGTAACTCTAACAGTTTTATTTGCCCTATGTAATCAAAAGGAATAACTTGTGCTTAAATCGTTGTGTTGTCAATTTCTGTAGACATATAGGAACTCAACATAATTGATGACTATTCAACTTCTATCTTAATTGTGGATGTTTGGTAGAATGGTATTAGTACAATGAAAGTTGGCTTTTATCAGTTTCGTGTTATTCAATTAATATCATCACTGTCACATGCTAAAGGTAATAACTATGGCTATAGAAGGAAGTAATAATGAAGTTATGATCTCATGAGTGTTTTATTATTGATAAATTGCAGTGTTAGTTAAGTGGTTAATTAAGTAGTTAATTATAGTTAATATTTAATCAACAATTTTAAGTGTTATTATCTTATCATTGAGAAGTAATCATACATTGGTGAGTGAGTTAAATTAGACAATAAATTAGTCTGAGTCTCTGAGGGAACGAACTAGAAAGTATTCTATATTACTTGCGAATGCGTATACTTGCGTGAATATTAGTGCGTGATTTCGCCCTAACAGTGGTCTGATAATTTTCCTTAATCAGCATCATCAGCAAAAGTTACTATTCAACATTGTTTCAAAAATTCAAAAAATTGGGGTTATTACAAATACTGCGACTACCACAGGGACAAGGGGCATAATACCGATGACTGATATCACCTCAAAAGGCTCATTGAGCGTATGATCAAAGACGGAGAACTTAATCAGTTCGTCTGAGAACTAAGAGACAGGCTTGGGCCGAAGGGAAACCAAGAGGAGGTAGAGGCCGAAGAGCCAAAATAAATGGATAGGATAAGGGGCGAAGTAAAAACTATATCTGGGGGCAGCATCCTAGACAAGGATAGCAAGACAGCCAAGAAAAAATACGCCCGACAAGTGCACAATCTCTATCAGTTCAGTCAGGAGAAGCCCCACATGCCCATGACTTTTAGCACTGAGGACTACGAGGATGTCATTCGCCCGCACGAGGACCCTCTCATAATAAATCCTATCATCGAGTAGAATAAAATATGGAAGGTGATGGTAGACACCAAGAGTTCGGCCAACATATTGTTCCACAAAACCTATTGCAAGATGAATTTGGCCGGAGAACAGTTAGAGCCCTGCAATGAGGCTCCCCTTTACGCCATTGGAGGACATCCCATCCAGTTTGAGGGAACAATCACGCTCCCTGTCCTTCTGGGCAAATTTCCATATATTGTTGAGAAGCCGATGAAGTTCTATGTGGTTCGGATTGAGAGCCCATACAATGCCATATTCGGAAGACATTTCTTATCGACCTTTGAAGCGGTGGAGTCTATACCCCATCTTAAACTCAAGTTTCCAACCGAAAAAGGGGTAGGAGAAATGAGGGGCAATCAAAAAACTGCCAAAATCATAATGCTTGAGGACCTGGAGAAGGATCAAGAATACGGAGGGCCGGACGAAACCGGGAAAAGAAAGCGGGTCGAAGCCGAGCCCAGTGGAAGCCGTGAAACACTGAATATTGAGTTGGAAAAGTTTGGAGCGGATCTCTCGAGCCCGATCACCGAACCCGCGGCGGAAACCGAAGAGGTAGAACTGTACACAGGCCATTCGGGAAAAATGGTTCGGATAGGGAAAAACATGGGGGCAGATCTAAAGGAAAACGTAGTAGCTGTCATTCGGAAATACCATGATGTGTTTGCCTGGGGGCCGGAGGACATGTCCGGTTTGGATCCCAAGATGGCTAAGCACTGCTTGAATGTACAGCCTGAGGCCAAACCAGTGAAGCAGAAGAAGAGGACATTTGCAGTCGAACGACAGAAGGTTATAGAAGCCGAAGTAGAAAATTTTTTGGAAGCCAAGTTCATTGAGGAAATTGAATACCCTGACTGGCTAGCCAATGTGGTGGTTGTCAAGAAGTCAAATGGGAAGTGGAGGATGTGTGTGGATTATACGGACCTCAATAAAGCATGTCCGAAGGACCACTACCCCTTGCCTAGCATCAACCAGCTAATAGACGCTACGGCAGGATACGAGGTACTTAGCTTTTTGGATGCTTTTTTCTGGCTATCATCAAATTGCTATGAATGACAAGGATGTGCCCAAGACAGCGTTCATAACTCCGAAGGGGACTTATGCTTATATTAAAATGCCCTTTGGATTGAAGAACGCTGGAGCCACATTCCAGCGAATGGTAAACAAGGTCTTTAAAGAGCAGATCGGCCTGAACATGGAAGCATATGTGGATGACATGATTGTAAAGTCACTATTCCAAGATCATGCCGAAGACTTGAAAGAGTGCTTCGAGACGCTCCTGAAAAACAACATGAGGATCAATCCGAACAAATGTACCTTCGGAGTCTCTAGTGGCAAGTTCCTTGGCTATATGGTCAGCGCTCGGGGGATAGAGGCGAACCCTGAAAAAATCGAAGCAGTTATTAATATGGAAGCCCCTAAATGCATTAGAGACATCCAGAAGCTGACCGGCCGACTCGTCGCCCTTCAGCGTTTCATCTCCAGATCAGCCGAAAAGGCACTCCCCTTCTTCTCCGCGCTTAAGGGATCAAAGAATTTTGATTGGGGGCCCGAGTGTCAAAGGGCATTCAAAGAAGTGAAAGAATACCTAACTAAGGCACCACTTTTAATGAGGCCTGGCACGAAGGAAACTCTCCAGCTTTACCTGGTTGTGTCCGATAGAACCTTAGGGGCGGTGCTTGTGAAACATTATGAAGGCAATCAACGCATTGTGTTCTATGTGTCCCATGTCCTTTAAGATGCAGAGACGAGGTACCCCAATGCTGAAAAGTTTGCATATGGGTTGGTTATGGCCTCCATAAAATTACGACATTACTTCCAAAGCTGAACGATTCAAGTTGTCACCAGTCAACCCTTGAAGAAGATTTTAACAAGGCCCGAAGCCTCGGGAAGAGTAATGGCCTGGTCCATTGAACTGGGGGAGTTTGATCTTGAGTATGTCCCCATAACGGCGATCAAGGCCCAAGCTCTAGCTGACTTTGTGCACATTCTCGGGGCCGCAGGACCTCACGCCCGGCGAACAGCTCATTCAGACCCCAGGAAAATGGAAACTCTTTGTAGATGGGTCGGTAGCTAGGAAAAAGTGTGGGGCCAGCTTAATACTTTCTAGCCCCGAAGGGTTCGAGATATGCCAGGCTATAAGATTCAACTTTCCTCTAACGAACAATGAAGCAGAGTACGAAGCACTCCTCACAGGGATGGAGCTGGCCCGAAGTCTTGAGGCGAAGCACCTAAGGGCCTTGAGCGACTCTATACTGGTTGTAAAGCACTTCTATGGTGAATATGAGCAGAAAGACCCTTGGAAGAAAGCTTACGCCACCAAGGTAAAAGATGCTTCTATTTCATTTGAAACTTTTGAGCTAAGTCAAATTGGCAGGGAGAACAATGGACGAGTAGACGCCCTTTCCAAGCTAGCTTCGGCTGAGACACATAGCCTAACTGGTTCCATCTACCTCACCGAAGCCAGGACGCCTTCGATCAAGAAGAAAGAATGTCTAGAGATTCACAGGGGAATGATTGGATGACTCCCCTAAGGAACTTTCTGGAGAAAGGTATTCTACCTCCGGACCGAAGGGAGGCACTAAAGATTAAGTACAGTGCGTCGAGCTACACTATCATTAATGGAAGGATGTATCGCTGATCAGTCAGTCAACCCCTCCTGAGATGCCTAAATACCGAAGAACAACATCAAGCTCTTGAGGCAGTGTACGAATGAATTTGCAGCGAGCATCTGGCCGGTCAGTCCCTCGCCTTCAAATCGTTCACCAAGAATTCTTCTGGCCAACCCTGAAGGCCGATGCCAGCGAGTATGCCAAGAAGTATGTACAGTGCCAATTGTTCGCCACTATCCCGAGGTAGCCCCCAGAAGAAATGACTTTCGTTCTAAGTCCAATTCCATTCGCCGTGTGGGCCGTGGACATAGTTGGCATTCTCCCAACTAGCACGAAGCAAGCAAAGTACTGCATAATTGCCATTGATTACATGACCAAGTGGGTCAAAGCCCGACCTTTGTCGGCCATAATCGAAGAAGCAGTAAAGAAGTTCTTCCTAGAACAGATTATTCTCCGATTCAGAATTCCAAAGACTTGCATCTCTGATAATGGGACTCAGTTTATTGGAAACAAGTTTCGCAAGTTCCTGCACCACTTCGTAATTGAACAAAGATTTAGCTCAGTCGCTCATCCGCAAGGGAATGGGGCAATCGAAGCGGCAAACAAAGTAATCTTTCGAGGGATAAAGAAGAGGCTGGGTAAAGCTAAAGAAAGGTGGTCAGAAGAACTCCCTTGGATTTTGTGGGCTTACCAAATGACCTCTAGGACTTCAACAGGGGAAACTCCTTTCAGAATGGCCTATGGAACTAAAGCCCTGGTCCCAGTCAAAGTAGGATTGAAATCGTACCGAACTGAGGTCTATAATATGGAAACTAACAGCTTTGGGCTAAGGGCGAACGTGGACTTATTGGAAGAAGAAAGGGAAGATGCCCACCAAAGAAATATGAAATACTTACTACAGGCAACCCGACATTATGACTCCAATATTAAGAAAAGGTCATTCGGAGTAGGAGACCTAGTCCTGAGGGAGCTGGCTGCTTCTATGCCGACCAAACAAGGAAAGCTTCAGCCTAACTGGGAAGGGCCTTATAAGGTGACCGAGGTCGTTCGCCCAAGAACATACAAGCTTGAAACACTATCAGGCGAAGTAATCAAAAACACCTGGCATGTCAGCCGCCTTTGAAAGTTTTATCAGTAAGAAATTTCTTTTAAAGTTAAATTTGTACTTGAATTTTATATGAGAAGTGTAAGCAGTTCAATTATAAATGAAAATGCACTTTTTGTCACATTTCTATATTTACCAAACACGCGGCCAAAGGAGTATTATTTAGGGGTGATCCCGAAGACGATAAACCCTCCGGCCACCATCTTTGTCCAAGTTATGAACGAAGCATGTATATTTAACAGCCTAGGGGCAATCCCGCGCAAAGCAAACATCCTTCACTCCATCACTATTATTTAATTTGGAATGCATATGGTAAGGACGAATGAAGAATCTTTAGGGGCAATCCTGAGATAAGACCTCCTCCCTCATCCTTCCCTTATTGTTTAATAATATTAAAGAAGACCGAAGGAAACCCTGTCTAGGGGCAATCCCCAAAAAAGACAGGACTCTTCGGCCTCAATCACGCATATATTCAAAAAATATACACAGAGCAACGACGACCTGGTCTAGGGGCGATCCCGAAGAAGACCAGCCCCTCCTCTTTATTGACCGAATGAACGAAGTCATGCCGGTCAAAGGGAAATCACAAAATGATCAGCATCCATGTTCTTTCGCCCAACAGAAGCCTTTCAAAGTATTAACAGCCCGAAGTCACCTTTGGCCTTTAACACTCGGGGCCGTAATGGGTAGTAGTAAGGCAGTAAAATTGCTAAGGCCAAAAATAAGGTCGAAGATGCAGTTCATTCTATTAAAATTGTTAAGGCAAATAAGCCAAAGATACAAGTCATTTTATTAAAATTGCTAAGGCCAAAAATAAGGCCGAAGATGCGGTTCATTCTATTAAAATTATTAAGGAAAATAAGTTGAAGATACAAGTCATTTTATTAAAATTGCTAAGGCCAAAAATAAGGCCGAAGATGCGGTTCATTCTATTAAAATTGTTGAGGCAAATAAGCCGAAGATACAAGTCATTTTATTAAAATTGCTAAGGCAAAAAATAAGGCCGAAGATGCGTTCATTCTATTAAAATTGCTATGACAAATGAAAAAGTCGAAGATGCGATTAAAATAAAAGAAACAATGCTGACAAAAAGAAGAAAGATGCATTAAAATATAAAAGCCCGAAGGCTAGTTAAATTACAAAAGCTCGAAGGCAGGAGTATCAATTACAAAAAATGAAATTACAAGAAGATGAACAAAGGAAGCCGCTGCAAGAGTTGGGTATGCCGGAGGAGACAGAAGGGGCTTCAACTGCTGCCTGGTCGATAGGATCCTCCAGGCTGTCGTCTAGCAGTTGCTTAAAATCCCAGTTAAGGCCGTGAGCCTTCTCCAGGACATAGTCAGCGCCGAACTAAAAGTAGCGTTCTTCCGTCAAGTCCAGCTGCTTCTTCGTCTTCCGAAGCTCCTTGCGGGACTTCTTCAGCTGGACATTCCGGTGGGAGATCCTCCGGTTCACCTTCACCAGGGCATTTTCCAGCTTGGCCTTGTCACCCTGCAATACGGTGGCCTGACCGTCCAGCACCTCATTCTGGGTTTGCACACTCTTGAGTTCCTCCTCGGCCGACGTGGCCCTCCTCTCCAGCTCCTTCACCTCGGCCATCCGAGTCTCCATGTCCCGAACTTTGTCCTCCACGGCCGCATCCCAAGGAGCCGCCTGCAAAAAAGACAAGGCAAAAGCGTTAAATGAGGGAAGAGAAAGGTACTGAGGGATAAAGACGAATGAAATTAGAAATAAAATCAAAAACATACCAGGGAAAAAAAGGACAACAGCTTAGTACAAGCCTTGATCGGAGAAGTCGAAGCAAAGGTTGGCAGATCGGCCGGGAGCTAGAGACCATTGCACAAGTCTGAAGCCACCTCCTTCGTGGATTGCCTCGCCGGGTAGACAGTGTGGTCGGACGTCAGCACACCCCATCTGGGGAGATAAGACTGAACGACCCCCTCCCGGCTACGGGTCCTCTTAGAGGGGTTCCCCTCCTTCACAATCTCCGGCTCATCCTCCTCGGAAGCAGCTGGGGCCTGGCGATACGGCAAGACCCTCTCAGCCTCGGGCCTCTCCTCTGAAGAATTCAGTGTGGCCCTTCCTTCAACAGCCTTCTTCTTCGCTGCCTCCTCTGTGGCCCTCTTCTCGGCCGCCCTGGCCTTCTTCCTTTCAATCAAGGCCTCTATGGAAGACACTGAAAAACAAAAATAAGGCAGAATACGTCACACGATAAAGAAGACAGAATGAAGGAAAGTATGAAAGAATGAAAGAAAGCTACTACACAAATAATAAAAGCAGACTACGATAGACGAAGGAGAAGTTAGTTACCCCCACCCCACAAACTTAGCAGCCAATCTCTGTCCCGAAATTCTTCGGGACCTAGCTTGCTCACGTGGACATCTACCAGGGCCACGTAGTCCTTATTCTCCCTCTCTGTTAAACTCGGGGCAAGGAGCAGCGAAGGATTCGCATCCCGCCAGACTGACATTGGGGCCAGCCTCCGCCCACTCACGAAACACCAATGAGTATGGGTGTTCTTGTTACTAGAGTTAGTGGCCATCTAATCCACTTGGCCAGCCCGACGAGCGATGGTATAAAACCTCGGGCTCTTCGGGTTCCTTCGAAAGTCGTAGTGCCACCAGAACAGCCTCGGGGTAGGAGTGATTCCAGCATGGAGGCACCTATTCTGGAAGCAATTAATATGGATGAACCCATTTGGGTCCATCTGCCCCAGAGCAATCCCCATCTATTTGAAAAGATGCTTCACTATTTTTAACGTCGGCACTTGGAAGCCGCACTTGAACGCCGCCTTCGAAATCCCGATAGCGTAATCGCCGTATCCCTCCGGCACCCCGGGAGTATCGTACATCCGCTCATTCTTCTTGGGGGCGTAGAGCCAGAAGAAGTTCTGAGGCACGAAGAAATCTGAATACATCTAAATTATCCTCTCCTTCGACACCTCCGACCGGTTGTTCGCCGCCGGATAATTCGCCTCCAATCTGAAGAGATCCCGACCCGTTCTCTCACGGCGAATTGAAGATGTTACTGCCAAAGTGCCCGACCTTGGGTCCCAAGTCTCTGGAGGGCGATTCGCTCGGTCCATGTCCCTGTATTCGGAAATAGAGAGACATTAGTCCATGTACTCGGGATAAGACAAAAGAAAAATGAAAAAGGATAAATGGTCGAGTACATCCTAGAACCGAGCGAACAGAAAAAGAATCTGGAGTCGGCTCCCGAAGGATGTTCCAAAAGGCAAGTTTCCCGATGAAAGTTCTTGCCCCTAGAAACCCTTCTCCTGCCATCTTTAAACTCCAAACCGCCTATCTGCCCCCTGGGTTGGCTCCTGAAGGACGTTCTTAGGCCAAGAACCCCCCGAAGAGAGTTCTCGGCCAAAAAATGCCTCGCATGCCATATTTAAACCCATGGGAGGCCCCTGAAACTAAAAAAACCCAGAAACTCCAATTGCTTACCCAGGGATACCCTATAAACCAAAAGACCCCAAAACACAACAACAAAATATACTTAAAAGCCCAGAAAAAAGAAAAATAAACCACCGGACTTGCATGCAAAACCAGTAAAAACTCAAAAACTTGCATGAAAATGTAAGGAACACTGAGAAAAGAAAGGGGATATACTAATTTGAAGATGCTCCTTGATTGAAATGGGTGATCTTGAAAAGTTGAGTTGTTGTTGCCCGTGACTTTTGAACTTGAGGATGATTGTTGTTGTGGAGAGAAACTGAAAGTGATAAAAAGGAAAAGAAATACAAAATGGCTCTTATATAGGCACCTAAAACGATTTTAAAAGGGCGACATCTGGGGGGTTTTAAAATGGGCATCCTAGATTAAAACGGTTGAGATTCAATGGTTAAGATTAATCCATGAAACGACGTGCCAACAGCTGTCACTTTAATGCACCACAAGTTCCCACAAGCTTGCCACGTGTACAAACGAAGATCGAGGTAAAACTGAGCAGTCGCCCTAGAGTTTCTTTTCCCCAATATGGGCCAGAATTAATGTCCATCGGCCCGCCCGAAGGCCCAGCCGAAGGACAGGGACATGTTGGCTATGAGCCCAATAAGGCCCACTGAATGAAGCCCCATCGGACGATTGAGCTATTGGACCAAAGGTCCACCAGGCCCAAAAGCCAAAGGCCCACGGAGAACCTCAGGTCGAGGCCCATCTTTCTCCCCGAATGTTGGAATGCAAAAGGGACATAACGCCCCCTTTTCACTCCCTCCTTAATGATGAATAACGGATGAGCATTCATGACAAAATTGGGTATAAAACCCCTTGAAAAGTAAGACAAAACATAGACACATTCTCTCAAAAACACTCTGCTTTTCTTGTATGTTCTACCCACTTTACAACCAGATTCTTATTCTTATAACAGAGGTGAATCGGGGGTACAAACCCTCGCATTCTCTTCACTTTCAGGTCTAAGTCGAAGCTATTTTCACGGAGGCTGAAGCCTATTCATCCATTCGAAGGAATTTGGGCGTAACAATACATAAACAACAAAATACACGCCAAGAACTGATAAAATAGTTCTACTGCGGTCGCATAACAAGAGTTGAAAGTCAACCTAAGAGTTCTAAATATAATACAATAAGGATTTTTGGTACTAAAACTTAGCAAGCTTTGATTAAGTTCAAGTGAGTTGTGTCTCTTAGTAATAGAAGTCTTCGTCAGAAATGTATAATGAATCACCGCCACGTACGAATCCTCCGTCTAAAGGATGCCGGACTTTGTTAAACTTGGAGCAATAATAGCAGCCATTCGTTTTATCTCCTATTAAATCTCCTGCAAGACGAATTTATCGGGTTATCAAAATAAGTAGCTTGTTATCTTTCTTTTTTTAAATGAAAAGTGTCATGTAATCTTGATCATCGAAACAAACAAATCTAGAATTAGGCAAAGATATAAAAAAATGCACCAGCTAGCAGTGAGTGATAAATCACATCACATGACTACAACATGCCAAAAACAAACCTGACATCAACTCTGTAGGCCATAAATTCCTGCAACGCTTAAAAGAAAAAACCCCATTGGTACATGTTAGTTCGGCAAAAAACAACTTCCCTGGAGCTATATGATCACTCTCCTTAGACCATCTCCAATAAGGGGTTGTCAAGCTAGTTGCCAACTTTGCCAAATCATCATATATATTAATATTTTATTTTCACTCAATTTTATATCAACTTGGCAACATTCTACTCCAATAGTTAACAACCTTTAATTGTTACCTGTATGATCCCTTAAATTAAATTGTAAATGACTCATAAACTAAAAAAAGCATTATTGATATAAACATTTTGCATTTGTATATGTATTTTAACCATTTTAGGAAGTTGTCAAGTTTTGGCAATCTTGGTAGGCAACCTCTTGGAAACTATACAACTCCAATAGGTTAGCAACCAAGGGTGCCATGCCACATAAGATTTGGCAACCCCCTGGAAACCTCTATTGGAGATGCTCTTAGCTTTGAAGTTGACATGGAGAATGAGCATTTTGACAGGATCACACGTGTACCGAACCCACGTTCACCAGTTCATAGTTTTTAATCAAAGAATTTTAGTCCAAGGCAATCAGAAGACAAAGAAATATCCAAATAATTTAACAAGAAAGGAGATTCATGATTTAATTTAAAGAAAAAAAAATAGCATTCCGAAGAGAACTAACATCTCTTTGGTTGATGAATTTCACGACTTCAGTTGCATAAATGCATGCATCATCAAAATGTTGTGCTAAGTCCTTGTTTTCCTTTTTTGTTTCCAGGGCCTGAGAAACTTCTTCAAGCCTGCAGATTTAGATATTAAAACCAAAATCACCAAAAAGTTTAAGCAAATTAGGACAATGAGAGTTACCAATAAATGCAAGAAGCAAACATTGACAGAAAAAATGAAGCATATATATATATGGAACCCGGAAACTAATAACAGGTTAATTCTGGATAACTAACAGTAGGAGAAGCACCTACATGGGTAAGTGCTTCTCCTGACCGACAGCTGCGATTTCAATTATGTCTTAAAGTGTTTTGAACACTTCATCATAGCCACGTGAGAATTCGCCTTTAGGATGCCAAATATTGTTATAGTGGCGGCAGTAATAGCAGCCATTTAATCTATCTCCTACAAGACGAATACATAGGAGTTACTAAGACAAGTAGCCTGATGAACAAACATATGAAACAAGTAAGCAAGAGAAAAAATTTAGCTAATAGTACTAAGAGATGAATAACACATTCAAAAACAAACCTGCAATAGTGTCGATTGGCCCCAAGCTCAGGTATATCCTGGTAGAAAGAACCTTGGTAGTGGCAGGACGTGTCAGCTCAGCAAAAAATCTCTCCTCCGGAACATCTTCAATATCAGTGTTCTTAGTAGTGAAATTGACATTACAAATTTGGATTTTTGAAAAGGCCACAGGTATGTAAGGAAAGGTGAGAAAGCAAACCGAATAACTTGTGAGAATCTAGGAGTTGTGGTGTAAGTTAACACTGCCCTAAAGTTGAATTTGCCCCACTACGTACACACGGCCTATTAGCAATCAACCTCCAGGGTTATAGGACCTCTATTTCTTTGGTGTAGTATAAAGAAATACATTGAAATCACTCTTTATCATTTCCCAACAACATGTTTATATTTATATGATAGTACTTGAGAGAAAAACTTGTTTATATGTTCTCAACTTAAGGGAGAGAGCTCCTTTTATAGGGGTAAAAACTAGTAACTTAAGGATAGTAGAAAGTCATAGGTCACATTATTAATTAAGGGAGGTAAAAAGCCTTAGAATGAAGAGTCTCAAAATGAAAGGTCTTGCACAATGAAGAGTCTCAAAATGAAGAGTCTCACAATTTTCTTTTAAAGAAAACTTATTTTTAAAATAATATTTATATTATTCCAACATTCCCCCACATGATTCAAAAGAAAATTAATTTAGGCAATGGATAGTCGGTTTCTAAGCATCAATGTCTTGTGGACTTGAATTGATACCCAGTGCATACAAACATGCTTCACAACCATGTTAGGTAGAAAGTTCTTGAACCTCTCATGGTAGTTAGTGAGAACATACTTGCGCACTTAAATATTTCTCAAATCAAGAAGTGATTTCGCATTATTAGGAAAAAATGCCCCATGTGTTACCTGGATTTTCGTGAACGCTCTAGAGGTCCTTCGCCTAAAGGACTCTCACAGGAGGTTGGGCGTAGCCCCCACATTCAAATAGGTAAGTTTATCAAGTTTGTATTTCCGCAAACCACCTCTTACGAAGCTATGAACTAATTAAGAGTATTAGCTCATCTTACACATATGACAATAACAAAAATACTACATCACTTTCTTTATAGGAATGGTAGTAGTATACATAAAATGAGTTCTTTTGTGATTTCGTTTGACCCATTGAACTTAGACATGTCTAAGATGGATATCCACCATAATTCACTCCATAATAGGATTTAAACCCATTCATAGTGCTGACTCCAACACTAATTTTCTACAAAGGCCTTTGTAGAGAGGGTCTGCAATATTCCTCTTTAATTTTACATATTCGAGTGATATCACATTATTTATGATCAGACTTCAAACTATAGCATGCCTCAAGCGAATATATCTTTTCTTTTCATTATAGAGTTGATTATTCGCTAGTCCTATTGCAGCTTGTGAGTCACAATGTGTCGAAATTGATGGAGTTGGCTTCCCCCACAAAGGAATATCAGCAAGTAAACATCTTAGCCATTCGGCTTCTTGTCCAGCCAACTCCAGCACAATAAACTCAGATTTCTATGTGGATTTAGCATGACAAGTTTGTTTTGAAGATTTCCGAGATATAGCATCTCCCGCAAGAGTAAAGACATAACCACTAGTAGTCTGAATCTCATCATTTTCTGACACCCAATTTGCATCACAATATCCTTCTAAAACACATGGAGTTCTTTGATAATTCAAACCTCAATTGATAGTGCCTTTTAAATTCTTCAACAATCTAATCAAAGCACCCCAATGATCACGATTAGAATTGTGAGTATATCTACTTAGTCTACTAACAGCATACACAATATCAGGCCTGGTATGGTTCATTAAGAACATTACACTTTCAATTATCTTGACATATTCTTCCTGGGAAACACTGTTACCTTATTCTTTTTGAAATGAATACTAGGATCATATGGAGTTTTCACAACGGTATAATCAAATTGATTAAATTTCTTTAAAATTTTCTCAATATAATAAGACTGGTTTAATGTTAACCCATATGAATTCCTAGTAATCTTTATGCCAAGAATCACATATGCTTCTCCTAAATCCTTCATATTAAAACATGAGCTTTAGAAAGAGTTGCTTGTATTTACTACAATATTGGTACCAAAGATTAACATATCATCCACAAATAGACATATGATCACACAACCAAATTGATCAAATTTAAAATAAAAACATGCATCAAAACCATTTACTTGGAAGCCATTAGAGGTGATAGTTTGATGAACTTTTTTATACAAGTCGTTTGGAACTTGTTTAAGACCACATAATGATCTTATAAGCCACCATACCTTGTCTTCATATCCAGGGACAACACATCCCTCTGGTTGCTTCATGTATATCTCCTCATTTAAATCTCCATTTAAAAAGGAAGTCTTTACATCCATTTGATGCACAATAAGATTATGAATGGATGCAAGAGCTATTAAAGCTCTTATGGTGGAAATATTGGTCACGGGAGAATAAATATAAAAGAAATCTACCCCTTTCTTTTATCGATGCCCACCAACCACTAGCATGGCTTTGTATTTTTCAATTGATCCATTAGATTAATATTTCTTTCTGAAAATCCACCTGTTTCCCAGTGATTTACAACATCTAGGAAGATCACATAAAACCCAAGTGTTATTATTCATAATGGACTCTATTTTACTGTTAATGGCTTCTATCCAAAAATTAGAGTCAATTGATCTCATGGCCTCCTCATAGGTTTTAGGGTCTTCTTTAAGAATGAAAGCATTTATCTCCTCTTCACCTACAAACTCTTTTTCAATCAAAAAAGTAGTTAAAAAGTCAAGCCCAAAGCTAGTCTCAACTCTAGCTCTTTTACTCCTTCTAGGTTCAGGACTTTCATTAAAAGATGTAATATTATGATCTGATATAGATGAAGAAGATGTAGAAGCTAAGGACGGTTGCACATGAACTTTTATAGGAAATATATGCTCAAAAAACTCAACATCTCTTGACTCTTTAAATGGACCAAAGCCAGACGTATCCTTAAGAATGAGTCTATATGCACCACCATTAAAACCGAAAAAAGACCATCAACAGTCTTGGGCCCAATTTTACTTCTTTGAAAATCCGGGAGCCCTATTTTTCCCAAACACCCCCACATTTTGAGGTAACTCAGGTTGGGTTTGAAACCCTTCCATAATTCATAAGGAGTTTTGTCAGACCTTTTATATGGCACACGATTAAGCACATAACAAGCATAAAGAATAGCTTCACCGCATATCTTAATAGGCATTCCTGAACTAATAAGCATGGCATTCATCATATCCTTAAGAGTTCTATTTTTTTTGTCCAGTTATTCCATTTTGTCCAGGTGTATATGGAGTTGTAACCTCATGAATAATTTCATTTAGTTCACAAAATTTCTTTAAAGTTTTCCCATTATATTCTCCGCCCCTATCATATCTTAACCTTTTAATTTTTGTATTTAACTGATTCTCAACTTCAGCCTTATAAATGAGAAATTTTTCTTCGGCCTCATCTTTCGAACTCAACAGGTAGTTCTTGGTGTATTGAGAAAAATTATCCACAAAAGTGATATAATAACGTTTACCTCATCTGCTCATTGTATTCTTAAAGTCACCTAAATAACTGTGAATTAATTCAAGAAATCCTGATGACCGATTACCAATTTTATTAAAGGCCTTTTAGGGTGTTTTTCTTCTACACATACTTCACATTTATCAACAAATGTATTGTTGAATTCAGGTATTAGACTAAGTTGTTTAAGCCTTTTCACAGAAGCAACATTGACGTGACCTAGTCTAGCGTGCCATAAAGTAACAGATTCAGCAATATAAGCAGAAGCTGTAGTAATTTTATTACTAGTCAAAATATCAAGTACAAATAATCCTCCATTACAAAAGCCATTGCCCATAAAATCACCATTTTTAGTAAGAACAAGCTTATCAAATTCAAAAGTTAATTTAATACCAACTTTGTTCAATAAAGCTCCAAAAATTAAGTTTCTACGAATATCAGGAACATGCAAAACATTATGCAATGCAATAGTTTTTCCAGAGGTAAGTTTAGGAGAAACCTTTCCCTTTCCAAGTATACTCACAGTGCTTGAGTTGCCTATAAAGACGCATTCACCATTAAATGCTTTGTCATAGTCTTCGAACATCTCCCTATTTGAACAAATATGGCAAGTTGCACATATATCCACCACCCAATCAGAAATATTGCTCACTAAATTTACTTCAGATAAGACAACAACTATGATTTCTTCAGTGAGATTGGCTTGAGCTTGAGACTTTTCTTCTTTTATTTTTGAACCAAGTCCATGTCCTTGCCTACACTCCTTGGCAGCATGTCCAAACTTTCCGTAAGTGAAGCAATTTCCTTTAAAATGCCTTATCCCTTTGATGTTCTTATTCTTCATTTTAGTGCCATGAAGCTGATTTGGACC
Source organism: Apium graveolens (assembly GCF_009905375.1). Classification (NCBI taxonomy): domain Eukaryota; kingdom Viridiplantae; phylum Streptophyta; class Magnoliopsida; order Apiales; family Apiaceae; genus Apium; species Apium graveolens. Next base: position 90,013,976 of record NC_133648.1, read on the forward strand.
CTTATCTTTTGGTCCTCTTATACGACCCACATCTTTTGACTCAACAAGATTAGCAGTAAAGGAAGAATGAACAAGTGATGTCTCATTTGTTTGAATTCGATTTTATTCCTCAATCTTGATATGAGACACTAACTCTTGAAGAGTAAAGTCCTTTTATTTATGCTTTATCGCATGAACATATGTTTGCCAAGATGCTGGTAATTTCTCAAGAAGACAATTAGGTTGGAACATTTCACATATTTTCATTCCTTCAGCAATAATATCAGCACACAAATATTCATATTTATGAACTTGTTGAAGAACAGGCTTATCATCAGACATATGAAAATTTAGTCAGTGACTACATGCATATTTCTTAGTCCCAAAATCATCAGAACCACACTTGGTTTTTATAGCATCCCATATTTCTTTGGCCTTCAAAGATTTACTATAGATTAAATATAAGCAGCAGTCATATAATGTAATAACATTCAACAAAAAGTCTTAATATCCTTTTCAAAATCTCTTGTAGAATTTTTGGGGACTAAATCATTAGTAAGACAATAATCTACTCCAATCTGACCCAGAAAAACTCCATCTTATCGGACCACATTTTATAATTTTTTCCATCAAAAGGGTCTAACTTAGACATATCAGGAATAAAAGTATTGGAAGTCATTGTGGTAGATAAGATATGTAATAACACCAAAATTCAACTTTAGAATGTAAGAAAAGGTGAGAAAGCAAACTGAATAACTTGTGAGAATGTAGGAGTCGTGGCGTGAGTTAACACTGCCCTAAAGTTGAATTTGCCCCGCTACATACACACGGCCTCTTTGAAATCAACCTCCAAGGTTACACGACCTCTATTTATTTGGTGTAGTACAAAGAAATAGATTAAAAATCACTCTTGATCATTGCCCAAAAGTATGTTTATATTTATATGATAGTACTTGAGAGAAAAACTTGTTTGTGTGTTCTCAAATGAGGGGAGATAGCTAGTTTTTATAGGGGTAAAAACTAGTAACTTAAGGATAGTAGAAAGTCATAGGTCACATTATTAATTAAGGGTGTTAAAAAGCCTTAGAATGAAGAGTCTCAAAATGAAAGGTCTTGCACAATGAAGAATCTCAAAATGAAAGGTCTTGTACAATGAAGAGTCTCACAATTTTCTTTTGAAGTAAACTTATTTTTAAAATTATATTTATATTATTCCAACAAGGTGTAAGAGAACCGGGACGCAATATTTTATATTTAGCATCCTACAAATTTATGGTAAGGCAAAGAGAAGAGAAAAATTAAGAGAATCCAACAAAAAAGGTGATTGAGAGTGAGAGAGACTAACTGAAATTTGATTAAGATAGTTAAAGGCTTCAGTTATTTGTGGAGAAGGTGGTTCGGTCATTTTCTTGGTGGTCCATATTATAGCCAAAATTTGGTTATAAATCATTTCGGGTCAAGAACAGGTCAATAGAAATCAAATTGGGACAAAAGGATAAGGAATTAGTTTACCAGTTTCAATACATAGAGATAGGACGCGTCCTTCCCCTAAGACGCGCCCACGTTAGTTGAAATTCGTGATATAGTTTACATGACATGCAAGTTGCAATGCAAGAAGTATGCATTCCACAAGATGAGGACGCGTCCTAGCCTAGAGAGATGCATACTTTTGGATTTATTTGAATAGTTGGGCTTGTCCTCACCTAGTACAAGGAAAATAAGGACAAGTTCAGGACAAGACAAGCATAGAAGGAGCAGTGAAGGATTATTTTCACTAACATATTTGTTGTAGGTATTCTTTGAAGAATTCCCTCCTTGAGTCGGTCAAGGAGGGGGGTGTCCATCTAAATCTAGAAGGCCTCTAGGGGTATGCCTGATAAATGAAGGTCTTCTCCTGTATTCAACGGGTGTCCTCATTGGTGATGCGGGATGAACATTGGTGTGTGCTTTGGGAGCTCTGTTCTTGTATTCAACGGGTGTCCCCGTTGGAGAACTTTGGAGTCATCCTGTATTTTACACCCAAGAGCTTGGGATCACCTATCCTGTAATCCGGTGGGTTATCCTCATTTGGGGGACAGGGACGCATCCGGTATTTAGGGTGAACCGTAGCTATACCTACGTTCATAAATCAAGGGAGATATCTATAATAGAGTGTTATCCTTGCGAGGGAGATGCACTATCCGTGAAGTCCTATGATTACGGACGAGCCTTGGGACTTTGCGCTTGGGCCTCATAGTTGGACATTCCTAAAGCTAGCATGAACCCTACGTGCCTAGAAACATGATGGATCCTCCGCGAGCTCTGAATGTGGGAGGAACACCATCAGTTCTCATCAGCAACGCTGATATCTTGGAGCAGCTGTATCGCATGGGGGACACCTTGAACAACTTTAATTCAAGGTTGAGCATGGTGGAGCGTCACAAGACAAGGAGAGGACGTCATTTTCCCCGCCATGACCACGCCGTGGAGAAGGCTCCTATGGTTGAAGGAGACACCCAAGATGTTCGAAGCCAAGCTAGTGAAGGAAATCCTCGAATCTTTCCATGACGCTTGGAGTATTCTGATGATGTTGAACCTATTGTGAAACTTATTAACGAGGACACCAACGGAGGAGAGAGGCCTCGTATCGAAAAATAGGTTGTTCCGCACCCACATAGTTCTGGACGTACGATGGACGAGCGTCGTCGTGCGGAAAATATCCAGAATCAAGATGAGGAAAGAAGAGATTTTTCAACCCTGAAGAGAAGAATTGGCATAAGGTTGGAAGATGACGATTTGAGGATGTTGTTATCGGAATGGAAAAAGGAAGGTAATGATGGAGAAACAAGGCCCTGTGATACAGCGCGTGTGCCCCTACATATCCAAGGGATGATAGGGTGCGACACCGCAAACACGAGCGTGCCCCTCCACGTGGAAGGTTTGGAAATTATGGCCGAGGTTATCCAAGGAATGGACGGGGAAGGATGAGATACCAGCGTGAAAGGGTGCCATATCACGGGAGACGAGAGGGCACACCCTCAGCTAAAGAAACCCCCTGTTATTGTTCCTATAGCTTCTCACAGTGCTATGGGCAATGGATCGAGGACGCGTCCTCATGACAGAGACAGCGTCCGAATTCAAGAAAGGTTGCAAAATAATGATGAGGCACCGAGACGTGACCAGGAGATACCTCATGCATAAGGGGAGATTCAAAATCAAGATGGTAATATACTACAAGCGCAACCTCAAAGCGAGGGGCGGAAAGATCCACCAGTACTCCCGGGGGGTAACTAGGGGGAACAACAACAGATTGTGGAGCAACCCCAACAACTCAATTTTCAAACCATTCTTGGAGTTGGGACGTTCAATGTGAATGACCTTAAGAGGCTGCTCAACCATCTAGAAGGAGGAAGGGTCACAACAACTGCGTAAGCTCCATCCCCCTTCTCTGCTGTTGTAAGGAAAGCACAGTTACCCGTTGGATATAGGAACACGATTAATGACTTGCATTTTCATGGAAACTCTGGCCCCGTGGAGTTCTTAGGACTCTTCAATATAGAAATGGATGTATATCAAGTACTTGATTTGGTACGGTGTCATCTTTTGGCAGCCACCTTTAGAGAAGGTGTTCAACAGTGGTTTTAGAAACTTGGTCCGGGGATTATCATGTAGTGGGAACAAATGAAAACTTTGTTTTTGACTCGGCTCCAAGCTGCAGTGAAGTATACTCCGCCTGTTACCACACTGGAAAATGTGATATAGAAGGAAGGAGAGACCTTGACTTCGTACTTCAAAAGGTTCAATGCAGAGTCTACCTTGGTAAGAGGCGTGACTAACGAGACACTGAAAATACTTCTTATAGCTGGTCTGCGCATGGTAACAGACTTCTGGAAACACTTGCAAGGAAAATACCTTGTGTCATTAGCTGATGTACTTGCTCAGGCTGAATCATTCAAGGCGATCGAGCAGTCGCTTGCTGAGACAAAAAAGAATGATAACACCAACAACTCAAAGGGGCGAGCTAAGAGGAGAGATAGGTCTGCAAGTCCAAAGTATCTACGGAGTGCTCGGAGTCCCAACAGGGTCAATGCCACGAGCATGCGGAGAGAGTGGAGTCCACTGTCAAATTATGAAAAGAGGGTAAGCAACTATACTCCTTTGGCGGCATCCATTTATCACATCTTTGAAGTAAATAAGGATAGAGGAATCTTCAAGAAACCGAAATGCTTGACCTCATGGCAGAGTAGAGATAAAAAGAACTATTGAGAATACCATGAGTCTACCGGGCATGATACTTACGAATACCATCACCTAAAAGATGAAATTGAAGAGTTGATCAAGGCAGGGTATCTGAGAGAATGGATTGACAAGGTAAAGCGACGCAGAGGAAGCGATGACAACGGGAAAGGGGAAAGGCATCCCCCACAAGTAGACATCAATGAGAAGCCAGCAGATGTCAAATTCCAAAGGGCTGGAAGTATTAGGGAAATTCTTAGGGGACACCCATTTGTCGGCGATAGTAATCGGGCGTTGGAGAGGAATGCTAGAGAGGCGCAACACCAACCATTCACCAATATTCATAGCTTGGAGGATAGACCACCAAAAATATTTAAAGGGGAGTTTGCTGATATTACTTTCAGAGAAAGAGAGTCGAGATGGGTGCATCATCCTCATAATGATGTGCTAGTGATAATTATCCTCATTGGTATAATGAATGTGCATCAGGTTTTTCTTGACAACGGAAGCTCTACGAACATCTTGTACTATAGCATGTACAAGAAATTGGGTTTCCTAGATAGTGATATAAATTTTGAAGATGCGCATGTCTATGGATTTACTGGAAAAGCAGTAAGGGTTATGGGTTCGATTAGACTTCCTGTCACACTTGGGGAAGAAGCTCTGTCAGTTACTCAAATGATAGAATTCAAGGTGTTGGATCAAGAATCCGTGCATAATGTGCTGGTAGGCAGACATTGGTTACGAGCCTTCAGAGTGATAACCTCGATACATCACTTAATGATAAAGTTTCCTACGCCTAATGAAGTTAACAGCTTGAGGGGATCACAATACGAATCACGTGACTGTTACCACAAGGTCGTTAAAGAATTCCGCAGGAGAAGGTATGAAGGAAAGAGCCATCCCGAAGAGGATGCAACAAATATCCAAGTAAAACCAAATAGAGAAGTTCACGCCCACTATTTTGTGGAGGACCCAGAGGAAGAAGATACTCATATTATGTGACGCCCTCCAAGCCCGGGTCAGAAGTTTGGGGTTCACAACATACACACACAATATATAAACCTGGATATAAAATATTATATGCATTGACCCTTCTTTACACAACCACAGATCGCAACAGGTTAAAATTTGAAAACAAACGACAACCTTAACTTTTATTACATCGTACCAAATCCCAACTAGTTCAACTTACAATTGATAATGATATCATTCTTATAATCTTGCATAACTCATCTACAATATAAAGCTCCTTCTAGCTAGATCCAACTTAACCTGGAAGCCTAGCTCGCACATCGGACTGGGAATCCTCGTTACCAACAATTTTCCTTTTTAACTATTGAAAACATAAAAAGTTTTGCAAGAGTGAGCTAACTAACTCAGCTAGTCATAATAGCAATAACTGAGGTTTGCAAGGAAAGAATTAGAAAGTAGAAGACCGAGGGTTTAAGGGTTCCAAGGATTGGTCTTTTGTTAAACAAGGAATAAGTGTTGGTATGTCAAGCAATTCAATATCAGAAATCAGTATGTGGTAGATATGTATTAGTGGAGTAGTATCGTATGTGTCTGGCTCGTATATGAGAATTCAACAATCAATGGTTTATGAAGAATAAGGATTATAGCTCAAGATCAATAAGAATCAGGGTTCAAGGTTGAATAGTTTAAAGCGCTTGCAATATAAAATAGGATTTATTTTGAATACTAGCAACATGTTATGAGAAAGTTTAAAAATATTTTCAATATATCTTGAAGAAGGTTCAGAAGTACTTGCCTTATCACAGATGATTTTCAACTTTACTTGTACTCATCTTATAGTTTTACTCTTCAATCACTTTCCTTCTTTTCCTATGCCTTGCCTCTATTCATCAATCACTTGCTTTCTTTTTCTACACTTCAGTTTTATTTACTGATCACTGGCCTTCTTTTCTATGCCTCACTTACTCTGCTAGGCATCACAAGTATCTATCAATACTCAATCTCATATCATTCTAATCATCACATAGACGTCATAGGCTTTTATCTACACTTCGTTTTACCCAAATCCGATTTACGGATTGAAAGTTATGACTAAAACAGTCAAACAATAACCACATAGGCATATAACACATCAATCAGATAGCATGTAGCACATAGCACACAATATATTCGATCAAAATAATTTTTCAAAGAAGATTCGGGGCCAAAATAATTTTCCAGGTACTTATTACGAATTTTTGAACATTATTCGGAGTTAAAACGGGTCTCTGAATCATTTTATAATTAAATAACATGGTTCGAACACCCGAATCTAGTTTTTAAAATAATTAAATAATAATTATCGAGTTTTGAAAATAATTTAAAATAATATTTTAAAGTTCGAAACTATTTTTCGTGATTTTTAAAACAAAATAAATAAATAAATCCAAAATAAATAATCAATTAAAATTAACTAATAACTAATTAAATCAATTAATCAATTAATATTTAAATTAATTGAATAATTAATTAATTAATTATTATTTAAGATTAATTAACCAAATAATTCAGATTTATTTCTGAATTTTTAAATATTGAAAAGTATTTTTGGAAAAAGAAATACATAAATAACAAAATTTTTAAGAATAAAAATTCCAGGGGGTAAAGTGTAAGGTTTTGAAACTTTTGATCGTAATTTTAAAGTGTCATGTATTGGATAATTATCCAAACCGGGCTTCTAATAAAATACTTTATACGAAAATAATGTAATAATGTCCCATCTTTCGAGAATACGGGTTTTGTTAGTTTATCGAAATGGTTATCGTATCGAAAATTTTATGCCGGGCCCCGCACGGGTCAAACCGTAATCCGAATCGAAAAAATCAAAACTGGAAAATGTCTGGAATTATCATATTAGGTTAGGAAGGAGTTTTCGGAAGAGTTTCGGGTTGTAAAAACGTAAAAACGGTTGAAGTTGGACGATTCTCGTCTTTATAAAATAATTTTTTAATTATTCAGAAAATAATTAATAAATTCATAAATCAATATAAAATCATATAACAGTCCAAAAATTATCAGAAAAATACCGCAATTCTCTATATTTTATTCTGGTCATAATAAAACTAACATACTTATACTTTACCACACATAAGCATCCACATATCCGCAACAATCATCAGATAATTTACCAAAAATCACATAATAATCATTTATTGATAAAAATAATTACACGCGATATCCCAGATATTACATCCTTCCCCCTTAAAAGGATTATGTCCTCAGAATCACACTAAGGATCAGATAATGATACATCCAAGTCTCTCACATCGATTTTCTCAGGTTGATCCCTCAACCTTACAAGTTTTCATAAACGTTTACTCATAGCATCACTCACTACTTAACAGCCTCTTGCTGACATCAAATTCTATTAGTTGCTCATATAACTCAATTCAATCCTCCATTTTATATAATGGAGAAATTAGTCTTTATGAGTATACACACATAAACGCCTATGAACCTGCTATACGTGTGGCGGTGAAGCCAACTCACTTACACTTATCTTGCCTATTTTACTGTTTCACAAACACCAGCATAACGTCTATTATATCTCTTTTCTTTGTAATTCTAGTAATTCGTGCTCATGAAAGTTTGCAATAACTACTGGTTATTGAACCCCATTCCCACATGTTTCTCTGTTCAATTAACCTAGTTTATAATCGCTTCCAATCGCATTTGAGGCTCTTTAATCGTTCTCTTAATCTTCTTGTCCATCTGCGAATGATATATTGAAACCATGGCGTATTCGATTTCTAACATTCTCGAAATTACTCCAGAATTAAGAATTAACGAGAAAATATCGACTGAATATGATTGACGCATAAACTTATCACAATTTCTTATTTTCCTTGAATCACAATCGAGTTTATTTACTGAGTGAAAATCTCTTACTATTTAGAAGAAAATACACTAACCTGGGGGAATCACCAGCCTATTCTAACCCATATTATCATTTATTTTGGTTCTAAGAAGTTCTCATACGGAACTGACTGTAATGCTTTCCTTGACGTCTAGTCATATATAACGTTTATTCTTTCTTTGTGCCACACTATCAGAGAGTCTTCTTTGACATCTATGTCTCGTATCATATTCTCGGAGTAGCTTGAATCCCTTGAGTTATCATAGCCAAATTCCTATCTTTTAATTCCTCCTTACTTAATGCCCGTTCATCTAGGAGTGGTATATACTATTCTGGTTCGACATAATTCATCGTATTCTGAATACTCCTGTCAAATCTCACATTAAACAATATTGATCATTTACAATAAATTTTTGGATCTGGACGTACCACCATTTCTTCAAGCAGCAACTAACCCACTTATTGGACGAATTGTTTATTAATAAAAGAGAATGATTAGGTTTGGATAACCTATCGATAATGATGCAATTAACGCTTTTCTCACCTTTAGTTCTCAGTTGATTTCACTACGACATATCTTGGCGAAAAGTATCCATCTAGCACTTGATGTACCGCCTTAATTCTTGGGTAGGTATAACATTTATTTACGTTTTCCCCCATTTTCTCTTCACGTCTGGTCAGTAGATATTTTCCTTTAGCCCTCGATTGTAACACCCCCAAATCCGGGGTCGGGGATCCGGGTTGTCACGAGTTCCATTTCCCTTAATAACACCCAATCTTAATAAATAATCAACTACTCTGTACTGTGACCCCACAATAAACACACACACCACAAGTTATAGTCTCAGAGATGAATATCCAAAAAGAATCACAAGTCATTTTATTCCACAATTATCTGCCAATACACCTTAAAAAGGGTTTCTGAATAAATTTACATTTCTTTGCCATTATTACAATTCATAATATACATAAATCTGGTACATCAAAAGTTGAAGCCTAGCCTATTGGTAGTTCCTACCTCAGCTACAGCGACATCAATGCCTATAGGAAACTGCGGAACGTTTCCTATCCGCTCGCGAATTGGGAGCTTGGTCCTGTTCATCTTTTCTATCTGTTGTTATGTGATGAAAGAAGAAAGCAAGGGTGAGCAGCAAGCCCACCAAAATAATATGTATAAAGATTAACAATATATGAGCCTTCTCATAGTACTCATGAAAGTCTTGGTCAAAAGAAATGAACCAAGTTTGATATCTTAATGCGATGAAGTCGCAAAATATTCAGTATATATACATATATACTTTTCAAAATCTTGGAAGTCCTCTTCCATGCATAATATACACAGAGTTCCAGTTTATAACTGTATAAAACTATCGTTGCAAGGTGATCTCATATATCTAACCTTGTCTCAACATTTTTCTGAAAATCTTTGACATACATAAGATAATCATTTACTAGATATAAGTTTAAAAGATGAAGTTACAAGATACTCCAATATACTTATATCTTTTCCAAATACTACTTGAACTACCACCGTTCAAGTTATAATTAGTTTCAAAAGTTCATCACATAGATGAGACAACAAGACAAGATTTGAATAGATTCAATCTTTGAATATCATTATAAATAATGAAGTTACGAGATACTTCATTAAGTCCTGATATATATATACACACATATATATATATACATTTCATACACTCCTTGAAAACCTCTGTTATGAAAATTATAAACAGAGTTGCAATATCCAATGAATTTGGAAAGGAGAAAACCTTGGCATAAACCTGATATCTTGCTGATTAGGCAAAGATACCAATAAGTAACCTTTTCTACTAGTAGATGGATGAATCCCCCACCGGTCATCACCCTGGCCATATAAGGACCTTGTGCCGGACCGCCACCCGGCCTCTTACGCGTTGATGGACTGCCACCCAGCCACTTACACTTTGATAGACCGTACCCCGGCCTGTCGCTTATCCGACTCAATTAGATGGACTTACTTCCCGAACGTTGGGTAAGTAATCAATTCATTTATCAAAACAGCAACCTTGTTGCGAATATAAAATACACCACAGAGCCGGATCCCTTAGATTTTTGAGCGAGTATTCAAGTCCCCTTCAAAAAGGAAGATCTTAAATTTGAAAACGAGTTTTGGGATCCGCTCTCACCTTTAAAAATCATTTTGAAGACTCGAAAACACTTTAAAGAGTGTTTGGAGTAATGCTGATTTAATAAAGTAAATCAGTCCCGATATATTAGAAAATATCTGAATATTATTAAATAATATTCCCATAAGGATAATCTCTATATAAATAACTTGAAGTAGAAGTTGTAAAACTTATACTTGAAATTGAGTATTAAATAACCAAAGATATACTTATACGAAAGTACTATCTTTATTTGAATAATCAAAAATAAGTTTGATTATTGACACCTTATTCTTTAATAAAATAAAGAATATATTTCAGTAAATAATCGGAGTCATAGGTCCTCAAATGAATATTCAAATAATATTCAATAAATAATATAAAGTGAGTTATAAGTCCTCGAATGAATATTCAAGTAATATTCATTAAATAGAATAAACAGAGTCATAAGTCCTCGAATGAATACTCAAATAATATTCATTAAATAAAATAAAGTTATCGAATAAACCTTATTCGATCAATAGTTTTGAAAACTATATCCATATATATATAAATATATATATATAATATACTCGGGAATATCGACTCCCGGTTTAGAAATATGTTCACCTTTTGCTCCCCTATACTAAGGGTATACTCAAATACCGTTTATCTCTAGCATAGGTATTATGCAACTATAAGCATTTGAACCAACAGATATATAAATCAAGAATATGAAACAGGCATGCATATATATACCATATCACATGCTACAATATATCGCAAGAATTTGCTAATAACAAATATGCATTTATCGCAAGATCATGCATATACACATATACATCACAACAACACTTATACGGGTAGAAAACTTGCCTGAGTGCTCCCGGATAGACTTAAGCTTAGAGTGGGTCCGATAACCTATGAACAACAACATAAGTCGGAATTAGACCCCGGTCGCTTAAGAAACTAGACTTTAACCATTTAGAGTCCTAATGTTCGCTTTCGCGCTTACCGATTTACTTAAGTCGCTCGAGTACCCTCGGCTCCACCATTTTTAATAAATTAACCATTAAGGGTTTTAAGGCGATTCTTTCGCGAGTACCTTACCAACTGCCTAATCCACTTTAAATAATTGTTTCTTACCCCAATTAGTCATTTAAGGTCCTTAACCAAGCTTTCAAAGTAAGGCGAGGGGTAATGTTTCGTTCGCGAAACGTCGTTACTTAAAACGGCCGTTTCTCCTAAACCGTACATCGGAATCAAACGAACCACATATCAAAACGAAGCTCGTAACATGAACTATCTAAATATGGAAATGGTCAAAACCTAGCAGGGAGTTCTCGGGTCCTAATGTTATGAACAAAAGCAGTCTAAAGTAAATTGGACATTACGACGGCTATGTTTACGGGATTTCCCAAATTTAAACCAATCCAAATCAATCACCAATCAATCCCAATTCATTCATACAACCAACATCCATCCAAAACACACTACAACAGTCCCAACACCTCAAGTTCTTCCAATTTATGTTATTCTCATCATGAACTTAAACTATACTTAATTCCTTTAACAAATCAACAAGATTCAACATTCATACCACTACCACTCTAACCCAAACTCTAAACAAACAAGCTTCATGCTTCACATATACTATATTACTCATAACCATTGCTAAATACTCAAAACTAAAGCTAGGGTTTGGAGTTTATACCTTCTTGAAGCTTCTTAACACAACACAAGAGCTTTGAATGCCTAAAGAACCTTGATCCTTGCTTGTATAACCTTAAACTTTCATAAAAATTCAAGAAACTAAAGTTATTTCTTTGAAAGTTACTATTCACCATCTTCTTCATTGAATTATTGGAAGAGATTGTGAAGGAATTTGAAGCTTAAACTCATGGAATAGCTATATCTATCCATAAGGAGTACTAGATAATTATCTTACCAATTAAGGAAGCTTGGAACTTGAATTTTGAAATTCTTCTTCTTGAAAATGGGGAAAAGCCGAGAGCAAGCTTGGAAGAAAGAGATGATTTTGTGTTTTTGCTTTGATTTGTTTTTGGTTGGTTGTTTTTGTTTAGATTTTGGTTAATTACCTTAATAACCTTGAACTTTGTGTGGTCATCATTCATCCACACCTCCTTCCCTCCTATGTCATGCTTATGTCACTTTGTGATGTCATCATCCCTTACTTGCCCTCTTCTTATTAGTTGGATGACATCATCATCCCTAACCTCTTTGATTAACTTCCTAATTGTTTGCCTAATGACCGCTGATCTGTTATACGGTTCGCTTAACTTTCGTTTTCGTTTATCGTTTGAGGGATCATACCCGGGATCTTATTACTTGGGTTTCCTTAACCTTTCTCAATACATTATATTCCTTTTATGATCCTCTCTTATAATCCTTTAATTTAAATCCTTTTTATCCTGTTACCTTATACTCAATTCTTTCCGTATCTAGTGGATTTCCGGAAAAAATCAAAGTGTTCGGAATTGGATTCTGACGATCTTTACATACACTTATATGTCATATAGAGTGCCAATAAAATCTCAGAATATCCATAAAAGAACCCCTACCTAGTGTGGCATGAAAAGTTTTCTCATTCAACAAAAACACTATTCATAAGGGTTTCAAAAAATTTCCAAAAATTGGGGTTATTACATCGATACTTGATCGTAATCCTGGGATGCATTCCCTATCTCAATTTGCAAATGTTCCCTAAATTTTTCACCTTACTTCTGTCCTTCATATTACCCCTGGCATTTTATAAAGTTTCTTTATCACCATTTTGATTCCACTTCCTTTCCTATTTTCATTCTTCATTCTCATAGATCATTCAAAACCGAACTCTTGACATTAATACTTAGTTTGATGTCATATCAAATTAGATATTAATACGAATTTTGATGCCCACAACATCTCATTCTGAAGTAAACATCAATCATCTATATTAATACCACTTTTGATCTTTAACAACAACTTAAGTATCAACATCCATCAGAAACTGAATTAAAACTGTATCTCAAATTTTATCCAAAACAGAAATACTTGATAAATCATTTATTGTATGATTATCAAAACAATTTAAAAACAAGACGTCCTTTAGTAAAACTTTATTACAGATGATAAAATCTCTTTGATTGCCTAATAAAATCCATTTGGTGTAGTTATGAATCTTTGCTTTATTCCATCTCCCTTCTTCTTTTCCTTCCTTCCTTCTTTTTGCTCTATCTTAAATCTTTAATTCTTGAAAGTATTTCTTTCACTTTTCCATTCAAATAACTTTTCATTTCTCTTGTCCATAAAAAGGGCATATCCATTCAAGTAAAGCTTCACACACTTGCAGCAATTCCTGAATTCTACTGGTGTCCTTACCTTCTCCAAATTCCTCATTGCTTTGATTTCGGATTTGAAAGTCACATTAAAATTTGACTTTATCTAATTGGAATCGATTTCCATCTAACTGACCATTAATTGGTAAAATTAACCAATTAACTCACTTAATTGATCAATTGCACCAAGTGATGACTAGCTAAATGAAATCAAAGACCAATTATATATAGTCGGATTAGCTGTAACAACCTTTTTCAAGAGCTGAGATCACAATTGTTTAGAGTATCCATATGAATATCAATAACACACGAAAGTATACTTTCTATTTTTAAGAGTAGGGTATTTTTCGAAAAATTTGGGCAGCATCTCCTTTATATTATTGATTACCAGTCGGACTCAAACTGACACCAACAATCAATCCACAAGTGTACCAACCAACTGCCACCTTTGAAACTCACCATTTCACCACCACATATAATACTAGCCAGTATAACCCATGTTTTTAATTCAACTTAAAATTATAGCGAACAATTCTTATTATACCATACCTTTTCTCATATCTTCTGATTATAACATAATATCACTAATGAGTGCATTTACAAATTATTCCAAAATTCTGCTAGTTCGTGCTCCAATTCAAGCTATCTAATTAGCAATTTATCCATCCTTGAAAATATACACTTATTCATATTAGTCAACTTGTTCAACTTCTGATAACCAGCATGTGGTCTTAACCAACACTATTATAATCTTGTGAAAGAATTCATTTGGTTTTAAAGCATCACATCTTAAAAATTGTTACAGTCAAACCACCATATCTTCATTTCCACTTATGCTTTTCTCTACTGCACCTTCTTTGTTGGCTCAGTTATGAGCATCAATTTTACCATAACTCACTTACATGAGTGGGAAAGCCCAATCCATCCCTTGATGAACACACTTAAAGTATATTCATAACTAGCATTTCTTCGATCTTGAATCTTCATGACAAATATCTCCCACCTGATTGAGGTATGCTTCATCTTCACAATGTATTAATCGAATATCTGGGTATTATTAAAAATTTCTTCATTCGCTTCCGTTGTCCAATCAATCATTTGCCTTATCCGATATACACAACTTTACTTTCTTATTCCTCTAGTTAATTTACTTCATATGGTTCGCTAACTACTCCAATTCACGCCAAAATCTCATACTTGCAACGTATCGTGTATACAGATTTTCGCCTCTGATGTGATATCCTTGCAACAATCCCGTTATAGGCATAATGGTTCTTCTTTGCACGTAAATGTCTACCATTTCTTGGTTTACAATTATCCATACTTACCATGTAACTCCATCTGCTACACGGGTTCATTTCACTTCCTTTTAAAAATATTCAAAGAATAGACCTTACACAAGAAGGGAATTTGTGTATATGATTTTGATTGGAAACTTTTTGTAAGGGATAACAGTACAAGGAAATAATCGGAAAGATCCATGAATTAACAAATCATGATTGAAGAAGAAAGAATGAATAATGATTTATATAGGAATGAGACAACCATATTTGTACTCAAGATGACCAGTCTTTCATACTATATGGCATACAGCATATGATTAGGTGGCGTCCCACCATACTCTTTGTCATTTCAACAAAGCGTCACACCATAACACAGTTTGTCTTAGAAAATAAGACTTGAGGGAAAAATGATTTTGAAAGGAATACAACAATTTTCTTATCACCTCATAGAGCTGATTATGAACGAAGTTCATACTTTATTCAAGATTCATAAGAACAAATGGTATTATAGAAAAGAATGATAGCATTGGTCGCCATCCACATTTCATCTATTTATAGCTTCAACGCTGATTCGATCAATATATTCCAATCTGGGTCATATATTAACCTTAGAAAGTTCTCTGACATATCTTCTTAATCGATCATTAGAATAAATTCTCCTGTACTAGGTCTTGTATCTTTAGCATCGCGCTTCCATATTTATAATTTGACTCTATTTGTAGGCTTACGAGATTTACAATCATCACTTCAAATTTTGCTTACGCTACTGATCATGCAACATATCGACCCCTTTCCTAATAACATTATTTCTTTAGAAAGTCTGGAGATTTTCTCAATCTTCTTTACTCATACTCGCCTTCTTGTGAAGTGACGTATTCTTCGAACTCTAATCGTCTCATAAATTGGATGAACAGTTTCTCCGTACATTGGTTCTGTCGTTAAACTTATCAAACAAGATTTGCACTCTTCTGCTAGGAACAATCAAACCTTCTCTATAATAGCGGGTCTATTTGGCTTCTAAATTAACCATACTAACTTCTAGAACAAGTATTCTTCTAGGTAATCCAAATCTTATAACAATCGAGAAACTCAAGTAGTAATTGGACAACCAAGTTTTTAAAACTTGTTTTGTTTCAAGGACTTTTAGAAAAAAATTGTTAAGAAAATCTCTTTTTGAAAACTGTTTAAAATTTTAAAAATCATATACCTGGTCGTCATTACTATATGAGTTGGTTGTCATCCTTCTCAACCACTACCAAGTATCAAATTAGGGAAACACTCAGATAAGAGCTCATTCATTTCCATATATCTTTTACCCGTTATTGGGCCCAATTTGCCTTCATTGGTCGACAAAACTTCAGTTACTGTTGCATATTATCTTATTCGTAACTTCACTTCTAGTCTTCAATACTGGTAACATTCCCATCATCATCTCTTACGATTACTAAGTATAACAAATCTATCCAGTAATCATCAAATCTATTATATAAAACAAGGTTGACTAATATCACATCACATTGCTACTATACGCATCATGTTTGGTCATAACATCATCATCTAATTCCAAGAAAATGCTCGATTTCCAATCTTCTCAAACTCCTTTGAAATCCAACTAGCTCACTCCACAAGATAATCATAGGTGGCATACTTATTAATAGCTCCATATAACCTGGTAGCAGCTATTCTCCAAAACACACGTATCCTCACTCTAGGTTCTTTCTCACATTTCTTAATACCTAGTGTACTCACCATATGTTGTAACTCTCGAATCCATCCTCATAGGTGTTGTTACTTCATAAGACGAGTTTTAAATGGATGTTATAGAACAGGGTGTAGAGTACACAGAAAAAATGCACTCACAGGTGAGTATCCGGTAGAATCAGAATCAGCATTTGGGGGATTCTCGAATAGGTAGTCTCGCATCAGGGGATGAGATAATAACGTGAAAAGGTGCAACCGCCGCAACAGGATGTGGCATGGCGAACACCGGTGAATGAGCAGGGCGTGAATCAAATGATGGTCTTCCGACTGAAGGCTCCGAATGATTAGACGATCCCGGGATAAAAGAATCTGCCATCGTCGCTATCTCACAATCGCGTCGCTAGATAAGAATCTCGAATCTCATCACGAATCATACCAAAACCTATTGTACAGTCGCACTCAACCTCTCGACATTCTATCTTTCTATTTTCTAATCCTAACCCTCTATTCATTCCCAACAATCTAGGCTTGTTTCAGTGACTTATAACCTGTGTTTTGATACCAAACCTGTGACGCCCTCCAAACCCGGATCAAAAGTTTGGGGTTCACAACACACATAAAATATATTAACATGTATATAATATATTATATGCATTGACCCTTCTTTACACAACCATGGATCGCAACAGGTTAAAGTATGTAAACAAGCCACAATCTTAACTTTTGTTACATCGTACCAAATCCCAACTAGTTTAACTTACAATTGATAATGATATTGTGATATCCCGTATTTTCAGAATTATTATTATTAATATTTGAATATATTTATGTGATTTTATGATTGGGAAGGAATAAAATGGTGGATATTCCTGTTTGACGAGTTGGTGTTATTAAATGGTAATGTGCTAATTGTTAAGTGTTATATCGATCCTTATTAATTTCTGAAAATATTTATTTAAATGTATTATTTTCAAAAGTTATTTGGAAGCCGATCTTATTGATATCGGTAAATTGAAATTGTTTTGTAATATCCGTGAAATATCGTGCAATTCTTTTTATCAATAAATAATTATTATGTGATTATTATGGGAATTTTGGTGAATTATCTGTTGATTGATATTTATATTTGGGTGTTTATATGTGATAAAATGTAAGTATTTAGATTTTTAATATGTCCAGAATAAAGTATAGATAATTATGGTATTTTTCTGGTAATTTTTGGATCGTTATATAATTTTATAATGATTTACAGATTTAATAATTATTTTTTGTATAATTATAAAACTATTTTATAAAGCCGGAAATCGTCCAACTTCAACTGTTTTTACGTTTTTACAACCCAAAACTCTTCCGAAAACTCCTTCCTCACCTAATCTAGTAATTCCAGACATTTTCGTGTTTTAACTTTTTCGATCCGGATTACGGTTTGACCCATATGCCCCCGATGTACAATTTTTGATACGATAATCAATTTGATAAATCAACAAAACTCGTATTCTCGAGAGACGGGATATTTTTACATTATTTTCTCATATGGTGTTTTAGAAGAACCTCGGTTTTGATAATTATCCAAATCTGGTATTAAATTATATCGTTTTTATAGTTACTTAGCGGCTAAGTAATCTATTTTCATATCGTTTTGCAGTTACTTAACGGCTAAGCAACTAATTTATCAATCCAACACGAACCAATATTCCATAAATATATATAGCCTTTTATTATTTTATTGTATTCGTATAATCATAATCAGTCAGTAAAATTTCATAATTATCGAGAGAAACAGATGAGTGTTCTTCGCGTTCTTCATAATCAAACCAAGATTTGGAGGTGTTACCGAAGTCGGATTTTGACGTACAAGTAGTCAAATCGAAGCTCTCGATGCGTAGAATCCAGTATAATCATCCATAGCGTCCCAGATTTCATCGGTAATTTTCTATTAGTTTTACAAATATTCGAATTATTTTGTAAAAATATGAATTTTCGTAAACGATTTGGTTTGTCTGATTTGATGATTGTATGTTGTAGAGCATCTCCTACCATTCAATTTGATATATCATATGTTGAATTTTGAGTTCCATAACATGCTCAAAAGGCTGGTTGATTTTCGGATTAAGTTCTTGAATGTTCTTAGTGTTCTTGAGAATCAAATTGAAATTTGGAGGCGTTATCGGACCCCGTTTGAAACGCTCTTGTAACCAAATCGAAGCTCTCATCACCATCTTTCCAAAACACTCGTCAGATTTGGTGCAGAACCAACTTCAAAATTCGGATTATTTTTCATAATTCGAATTAATTATTTAATTTTCCGGAAAATCCAAAACTTCATGATTCCTGTGTTTTGATGATACCATGTTATAGATAACATTTTTCTAATCGATTTGGTACATTATATGTCGAATTCTGAGTTCAATATCATATAGAAATGAAGGTTTGATTCTCTTGAGTGTTTTTCGTGTTCTTGGCGACCCATGACCCATTTCCCGACCTGATTACAACCCGGTTTCGATCTTTAAAAACCTAATTCCCCAATTCAACTCTGTTTGTACGGAATTTTTATTTTGAAATAAATCGAAATCTTATTTTATTTTCAAAAAAAAATTGTATTTTCCTTTTTAATTATTTTCAGGAATTGTTGTTATTTATTTTAAATTCCAAAATTTATTTATTTTTATTTCTGAAAATTATTTTTAATTTAATTAATTAATTAATTTTAGTTTTTAATTAATTATTTAATTAATCAATTAATTTAAATATTAATTGATTGATTAATTTAATTAGTTATTAATTAATTTTAATTGATTATTTAATTAGATTTAATTAATTATTTTGATTTAAAAATTCTGAAAAATAGTTTGAGCTTTAAAATATTATTTTAAAATTATGTTCAATGCTCGATAATTATTATTAAATTATTTTAAAGTCAGATTCGGGTGTTCGAGCCCTATTATTTAATTATAAAATGATTCGGAGACCCGTTTTAATTCCGAAAAATGTTCAAAAATTCATATTAAATCAACCGTTCGTCTGTTTAATACTAAACGAATGCGTAAAGACTCAGAAAAATATTCCGCTTTCAATAAAAATACTTTTGAGACCCAAATTCTTTTGTTTCGAAAGGTCGCTTGATTTGCAAATTGATTATAAGTCGCATATTGACCAAAAAGTTGTATTTTTGACCCGATTTCAGTTTTAAATGTATCGTGTCGAACCTTTTAACGAACTAAGTCATATGTGATATGAATTATGTGATACGTGAGTTATGTGTTTACGGGCTATGTGAATTACGTGCGTACGTGGGTCAAGAATCCTGCATTTGACTGTTATAATTATGTGTGGGTTATCGTATGGGTAGACGATAGGGTTTTGACGCGCAGTTCGTTGAGTAATTTTCTTTTAGACGATTAAAGTGTGATTTTTTATTATAGATACGAGTCTTTCAAGATGATCAGGACCAGATGGAATGGATGAAGACTAGAGTTGAATAGTATGGAATATTGAATTGCAACACTGCATGAGCAACAGGCCAAATGATTAGTAGGATAAAGACGGTGATGCAATGAGATGTCAGAATAAAGGATTGTGTTATTGCAAGTGTGAGTAACTGCTAAATCTCAAAGGCAAGTATCCCTATCATCACTTATTATTCAAGTGATATTTTATTATAAATCTTCTTATGCAAGTATTGCTTTCCCTATTCTCAGTTCATAATAGGTAAATGTTTACATATCGCTAAATTAAATGCTTATTATGCAAATATTCTTCTTCTATTCTATGTTCAGAATAGCTAAGTGATTTTACTTATCAAATGAATGGATTTATAAATATTTTGGTTTTGATAAAAATGAGTTGGTTTTGCGAGTATTCCTGCCCAAGTAAATAGGGGAATAAAAGTTTATAAGGGTGCCGATTATTATGACCCCTTTCAATAAATTGCTTTTAAGATTGGATGGTTGCGTAAGAGGCCGTGACGGCGGTCCAGCGTGAGCTATGTGTTATACGGGATATAACACCTTGCTAGGCTAATATGTGCCTTGGGTACCCCTTTGTTTAGTTGGTTATACTTCGGCATACCGGTGTTGCTCCGCGGCTGATCACCGACGGCAACACACCGTCGTTCGAGGATTCCAATCTAAATTATAATATTATTTTATTAATCATTGAATAAATGATTTATCAAGTATTTTGGTTTTGGAAAAAGGTGAAATGCAGTTTTGATTCAGCATCTGCTTGATATGGATATTTAGGTTGTTGTCAAATATCAAAGGTGGTATTAGTATAGATGATTGATGTTGACTTAAGTATGGGATGTTGTGAGCATCAAATTTCATATTGATATCTAATTTGATATGACAACAAAATGAGTATTAATATCAAGAGTTCGGTTTTGAATAAAGTTTATGATTCAATTCCATAATCATTGTTTCATTGTTATTTTTGTTTACGATATTTCCGTAAACACTATTTTACGAGTTTTATTATCGTCAAGATTCAAAGTATTTCTGAAGTATTTCGCTCGAAAATATCAAAAAGAGTTTTGAATACAGTGAGAAATAATTATTCGATTCTTTAATAAATTTTCTATTTCAGCAATTACGATTTTAAAATGATCTGCGTTATTGCAGATGTCGGTTTAATATCTAAACGACCATATATATATTACAATGATTTTTCTAAGCATTTCTTTCGCTCATACTTGCCTGTTTTCAAATTTAACCTCCAGTGAGGATTAACTTGCGCTGTTTAGCCGCATAATTCGAGGAAGCAAAGAAGAAGCTTTTGGAAGGTGCTTGGTCCAGGGTTTGTGAATTAGTGTAAGTTCTATTGTGTAATGTTGTTTATATTATATTATGTTATAGTTGTGTATTGTATAGTTGGGCCTAGTATACTTCTTTTCGAAGTTATACTAGTGGGTTTAGTATTAAGTTGGAATTTATTGAAAAGAGTTTTAAAAGAAAAAGAAAAATTTATTTGTGGAATTTGGAATTCTTGTTACTAAAACTATAACCTTAAAAGATCTTGGATTAGTTTTGGGGTCATAGATGCTAAATATCTTCCGCTGGCATTTATTTATTGGTTAAACAGGTTATTTTGGATTGAGATTTTATAGTGACGACCAAATCCCCTGACTCTGGATTTGGGGGCGTTACAGATATCGTTCTTACAATCTTGCATAACTCATCTACAATATAAAGCTCCTGCTAGCTCGATCCAACTTAACCTGAAAGCCTAGCTCGCACATTGGACTGGGAATCCTCGTTACCAATAATTTTCCTTTTCAACTGTTGAAAACATAAAAAGGTTTGCAAGAGTGAGCTAACTAGCATAGTAAGTCATAATAGCAATAACTGAGGTTAAACAATAATCAATTGAAATGATTCAGAAGAATCAAGTTTATGAATAAGCATTGATTAGAATTATATATTCACTTTTCATTTTAAAAACCAAGGTTAGGCTGCTGATCAGTCACGCACTAACCCCGAGCAAGGCTCCCAACTTTGCTCTATATACTGGATCTAAAGCACGCATTGGCCTATTATGACCACGAATCTGGTCCGACCATGAATCTGGTCCACATTTATAAAACTATCCAATTCTAAAATAATTCAGTATGATAACCAATGTAATTCAATAAGCTGAATCATAAACAATATTTATCTTGAAGCATAGGGTGATTCACAATACCATGAAGGTATAACAAGGAATTCAAAAAAATTGGCTTTTAATCAAGGAAAGAATCAGAAAGTAGAAGACCAAGGGTTCAAGGGTTCCAAGGATTGGTCTTCTGTTAAACAAGGAATAAGGGTTGGTATGTCAAGGAATTCAATATCAGAAATCAGTATGTGGTAGATATTTATTTGTGGAGTAGTATCGTATGTGTCCGGCTCGTATCTGAGAATTCAACAATCAATGGTTTATGAAGAATAAGGCTTATGCCTCAAGATCAATAAGAATCAGGGTTCAAGGTTGAATAGTTTAAAGTGCTTGCAATATAAAATAAGATTGATTTTGAATACTAGCAACATGTTATGAGAAAGATTGAAAATATTTGCAATATATCTTGAAGAAGGTTCAGAAGTACTTGCCTTATCACAGATGATTTCCAACTTTACTTGTACTCATCTAGCAGTTTTACACTTCAATCACTTTCCTTCTTTTCCTATGCCTTGCTTCTATTCATCAATCACTTGCTTTCTTTTTCTACACTTCAGTTTTATTTACTGATCACTGGCCTTCTTTGCTATTCCTCGCTTACTCTTCAAGGAAAAACAAGTATCTATCAATACTCAATCTCATATCATTCTAATCGTCACATAGACGTCATAGGCTTTTATCTACCCTTCGTCTTACCCAAATCCGATTTACGGATTGAAAGTTATGACTGAAACAGTCAAACAATAACAACATAGACATATAACACATCAATCAAATAGCACGTAGCACATAGCACGCAAGATATTCGATCAAAATAATTTTTTAAAGAAGATTCGTGGTTAAAATAATTTTCCAGGTACTTATTACGAATTTTTGAACATTTTTCGGAGTTAAAACGAGTCTCCGAATCATTTTATAATTAAATAAAAGGGTTCGAACACCCGAATCTGATTTTAAAATAATAAACATTAATTATCGAGCTTTAAAAATAATTTAAAATAATATTTTAAAACTCGAAACCATTTTTCGGGATTTTTAAATCAAAATAAATAGATAAATCTAAAATAAATAATCAATTAAAATTAATTAATAACTAATTAAATCAATTAATCAATTAATATTTAAATTAATTGACTAATTAATTAATTAAATATTAATTAAGATTAATTAACGAAATAATTCAGATTTATTTCTGAATTTTTAAATAATTTAAAAGTATTTTTGGAAAAAGAAATAAATAAATAACAAAATTTTTAAAAATAGAAATTCCAGGGGGTAAAGTGTAAGGTTCTGAAACTTTTGATCATAATTTTAAAGTGTCACGTTTGCAAAGTTGGGTATTAAAAATGAAACTTGGAGAAACGACAGGGGTAGAATTGCAATTTTTTCTCTCCCCGTCATCTTCTCCGGCGAACTCGCCGGTTTTTTACCGGAATCCCACCCACGTGCTCAGAACATGCTCAACTTGTGCAGAATTAAAGGGTAGCTTTCTAAAACTTGTATCTGTGATTATATTTGTCAAATAACTCGCTTCCTGGCCGGGATTAACAAGCGAAGTTCGCCAGTTCCAAAATCCGGCGAGTGAGAGCGGGGTTGTTTACTCAATCCAATTGCATGAGCAGATTCCTTTCAACATGATAAACACTCTGGAATACTTAGTTTTATCCCAGAATTCATCAATAACAATCCTCCAATTTCTAATCAAGAACATTCAAAGGTTTAAAACCCTAATTTCGAACTGTCAATAATCAAACCATCATTTACACATATTACTAGGCTCCAAATTTGAAGTATCACATATGAAAACAAATGACACATTATGCTCTACATCATGGAATCATCAAATCACATAAATCATATCAAAATCAAAAATTCTTATTTTCATCATTAAATAATTCAAATTAAAATAAATAAATAAGAAATTAAGCTTGATTTCTGCACTAAAAGTGATGGTTGATTCAGAAAGGTCTTTTCGAGAGCTTCGATTTGGTATATTGCACGCCCGAATCGGAGTTCGATAACGCCTTCGTTTGTGACTTTGATTATGAAGAACGCGGTATTTTATTAGGGTTTTCTCTGTATTTTACTGGATTTTACTTCTTGATTATGATTATACGAATAAAATGAAATAAAAAAGGGCTATATATATTTATGGAATATTGGATCGTGTTGGATCCTTTTGGATCGATAAATTAGTTACTTAGCCGCTAAGTAATTGCATAAACGATCCGATTTGATACCCGTATTGGATAATGATCCAAACCGGGCTTCTTATAAAACACTTTATACGAAAATAATGTAATAATGTCCCGTCTTTCGAGAATACGGGTTTTGTTGATTTATCGAAATGGTTATCGTATCGAAAATTTTATGTCGGGCCCCGCACGGGTCAAACCGTAATCCGGATCGAAAAAGTCAAAACACGGAAAATGTCCGGAATTATCAGATTAGGTTAGGAAGGAGTTATAGGAAGAGTTTCGGGTTGTAAAAACGTAAAAACGGTTGAAGTTGGACGATTCCCGGCTTTATAAGATAATTTTTTAATTATTTAGAAAATAATTAATAAATTCATAAATCAATATAAAATCATATATCAGTCCAAAAATTATCAGAAAAATACTGTAATTATCTATATTTTATTCTAATTATAATAAAATTAACATACTTATACCTTACCACATATAAACATCCACATATCCACACCAATCATCAGATATTTCACCAAAAAATCACATAATAATCACATAACAATCATTTATTGATAAAAATAATTACACACGATATCCCAAATATTGCATGTTACAAATACCTCAGCTTTGGTGCTGGGGAATGTCTCGAGAATTCGTAGTGTGGAAGAAGTCATGGTGAATCATGAAGGAACTATTGTGTAGAGGGAAGTTAATGGAGAAAGGTTGGAAGGGAGGAGTGAGACTTTTCAAAGATTATAAATTAATCCCAAGGTGGATGCTCCTCAAAAGGAAGAAGCGCCCTTGGAAAGTGAAAATGTGCATAAGGTTGATGCTCCTCAAAACAAGGACGTGCCCTCTATGTTTGCAATGTCAAAAAATTTTGCTCCTCTAATCGGAGACACGTCCTCTACACCTGCAATGTGCGAAACCATGGAGGTGGAAGACGCCCGGAACTTTGATTTCGATCCGGATCCTAGAATCCTTATGCCTGCTGAGAAAATAGGCCAGCTGAGGACACGATATTTATCCCTATCGATAAGGATGATCCGAGTAAGATATTGAAGGTGGGATCTCAGTTAAGTTATGAGACTAGGGAAAGGCTCACCCATTTTTTGATAAAGAATCTTGATGTCTTTGCATGGAGTCATTCATACATGGTTGGGATTAACGCGGGAGTAATGTGTCATCTTTTGAACATCTTCCATAATTGTACGGGCATACGAAAAAAGCGTCGCCCGGTGAGCAGGGAGAGAGCAATAGCGTTGAAATAAGAGGTAGATCAATTGTTGGAAGTTGGGTTAATCAAAGAATCATTCTACCCCGAGTGGCTCGCAAATCCGGTGCTTATGAAGAATCTTGGGTCCGGTGCTTGTTAACAATCAGGATGCTAACAACATCCTAATTGTTTAGTTTGCTGAAAATTACCAAAACTGTTTAGTAATTTGGGTGTGTTTTACCTCATAATAGGTGTCATACTACAGGATTAAAGTATTATGTCTTTCGGATACTAATGTGTAGAGGTCTAACTAAAGTGGTGTATTTTATGGAATGTGAAATATGCCTAGGGATATAAAGAAAGAACTGAAGATAACTTATATCTTAATGTGGGTATTAGAAAGCTAATTTTATGAGCATTATTGATATAGGGTGTGTAATAGAAAATGTTTTGATGATGAAGAGTAGCTTTTGTAATTACGGTGTTCTGTGTGTCTGTGTAACTAATTAAGTCACATCAAATTTTCCAATTTGCACATTACATCCTTTTATCCCGCCTTTCTTTCCTTATGGGTCTCATAAAGATACAATTTGTATTTTCTGGATCTTAGAACACGGAGATTTCATGTATTCGATAGAAAGATGCGAGCTTCTGTCAAAAGTGAAACAATTCTAGGAAAAAGGCGTTTACAAATTTAATTGATAGGTTAGTACTCCCATTATCAATTTTCATGCCCTTCCATTGTCATTTATAAGTAGGAAAGAATGGAATTTCTTCTTTGATTGTATAAGCAGAGCTTTTCTGAATAAGGTATCTAATTTTGATGCCCTTCCATTAACATCACTACAGATAGGTTATTCATTGATATTTAGTCATGCTTTTGATTATGGTAACACTATTATGCAATTCCTGATAGCTCGATTTAGTGATAAAGCTGGTGGTGTCGGTTACACTAGGTTCTTATAATTGATTTTTACATATCTTTTACCTGGTGAAAGTTTTGAAAACGATGAATTACTGATGATCTTTCAAATCAATTTTAAATCTCTGACTGATTTAGCAAAAAGGAAAGATACTTTTAGGAGATGAACTGTTTTACCACGAGAATTGTGGGTATTTTTGTCTGACAAAATGCCTGAAAAATATAATTTTCCAAATCCTGACGCTGTGGGACAGGGCACATCCAACCTTGTTCCTGACCAAAGTGTTAACAAGCAGGACCCAAACTTGTTTAGATCCTTTGGCCTTTTTAAGTTTGTTAACATATGCAGCAGAATACTTCATATCAGAATTTATGTTAACATCCTTACTATCAATATTTACACATGCAGAAATAGATTTTTCTTTATTTAAAGAGAGTTTCAGTTCATAATAATCATAATATAAACTGTGATACTCTTTACATGTATAAATAGAATGCCAAACACTACCACAATAAAAACAAGGACTATGTGGTTTATATCTAACTGTTCTGTTCCTAAACTCTGATTTGGAAGGAACGGTATTTATCTCTTTATTCTTCCTCCAAGAATTAGCAAGATGATTAGTACTACCATAGTTCAAGCATGCCTTTCTAGGTGCATTGGGAGGGATTACATAATTACCATTCTTATTAACACCTACCTTTCCATTTCTATTTTTTGTAGGCTTTTTCTCCTTGTTTTTCATGTGTAATTCCTTCAGCTTTTGCTTAAGCTGTTTCTGAGTCATTAAACCAATATTTACTGATTTTATGTGAACTTGTTCACTCTTATCAGTAACTAAGTTTGATCTAAGTGCTGAGGTTGGACCTACCTCATTAACTGATTTAACAGCATCAACACTTGGATTAAACTTAGTATCAGTATTTACTGGTTTAGTTTGATCAGTTTCTTTTCCAATTTTCTTATCAGAATTAGATTGATTAGTAGATCCTAATCCTGATCCCCAACATCCATTCTCTAAAGTTTCTTGAATTATTTTTCCTGAGTTAGTCCAAAGCTTAACGACCTCTCTTTATTTAGTTAACTCCTTTTCTAGATAAACATGTTTTTCTAACA
Organism: Apium graveolens; assembly: GCF_009905375.1. Lineage (NCBI taxonomy): Eukaryota > Viridiplantae > Streptophyta > Magnoliopsida > Apiales > Apiaceae > Apium > Apium graveolens. Next base: position 90,041,582 of record NC_133648.1, read on the forward strand.
ATTTTCTTTAACATAGACAACATTATCTTTTTCTTTTTGAATTTCTAGCATGGAAAGCAACTCAATTTTTAGGTGATCATTCCTTTCCTTTAAATCAGAGTTTTCACTCTTGATTCTATTATTCTCTAAGGTTTGATCCTTATAACTAACTTGCAGAGACTTAAGAAACAATCTTAACACATGGATATCATCAGTATCAAAAGTAAGGGTGGTCTGAGGTACCTTTAGTTCAGCATTGTCAGCCTCAGTATCAGCATTTTTCATGAGAGCATAGTTGACCCCATCATCTGAATCTGATGAATCATACCAGTTTTTCTTTTTTGAGATCAAGGCATGTTTCTTCTCAGCTTTTGGTTTTCTGTAGTCAGTTACAAAGTGTCCAATTCCATCACAGTTGTAGCATCTTTCCTTTGACTTGTCAAGTTTTCCAAACTTTGATTCCTTCCGGTCAGGATTTCTTCTGTTATTCCTCTAATTAGATTTTGAGGAACTGGAACCTTTTCCAGGAAAATCTTCTCCCTTTTCTTGAAGTTCTTGTAGACCATCTTCTTGAAGCTTTTAACCAATTGAGCAGCCATTTGTTCCATATCTTCATTGTTGTCATAATCACTGTCAGTCTCTAATTCATTATCAGTATTTGTGTCATCATCAGAGTTTGATGATTCAGTATCTGACTTTGCAATCATAGCTTTTCCTTTGGAGTAGCCTTTTCTTCTGGCTTTCTCCTTTGGTTTCTCTTCAACTTTGAGTATGATTGGTCTAGACTTGGATCCTTTTCTTTTGCTTTTTTGCTCCATCTCTAGTTCATGAGTTTTCAGTATTCCATGTATCCCATCTAGAGCTGTTTCATCAAGTTCATAATTATACATTATTGATGTGACCTTAAAGTCCCACTTTTCAGGGAGTGCAAGTAGAAACTTCAAGTTTGAGTCCTCTAAATCATATTCCTTGTCGACAAAAGACAAGTCATTCAACAGCTTCTGAAATCTGTCATAGATCTCAGTTAAGGACTCATTATCTCTTGAGTCAAAGTGCGTATACTCTTGACTAAGCACTGTCCTCTGGTTCTTCTTGATATCAGTAGTGCATTGACACTTTACTTCTAAAGTATCTCATATCTCCTTTGTTGTTTAACATCCAATTACCCTATTGGATATAACACTATCAAGAATATTGTGCAAGATGTGTCTGACCTTTGCATCCTTCATAATAGATGAAAGATCTTCAGGAGAATAGTCCTTCTTGTCTTTGTCAACCATCTTTTCTGGTTCTCCTGCAACAGAAACAACTACCTTCATTGGTTTATGAGGACCATCATAAATCCTACTTAGATATTCAGGATCTGTTGCTTCCAAGCACATGGTCATCCTAACTTTCCAGATTGGATATTCATGTATCTTCAGGATTGAAACCTTGTTGGCTTCATACTTACTCATATTACTACTAATCTGTGAAGTGGCTGGGGGTGGTGGTGGATTCTGTGGAGCTTCTTTGTCTGCCATTAAAGATTGATTTTGAGATCTTAAATTGTTTGTATGTCAAGAGCAAGCCCTGATACCATTTATTATCTCCGTAATCAACTATAGAGTGGGGTGAATACAGTTGATGCAAACAATTCTATAAAGTTTTAACAGAATCAACAGTTTTTATATTAACAGATAAAAACTGATTACAAAAGTACTCTCTCAAAGGATGAATAATTATCCTTGAGAGCTGCTAGGTTATGCGAATGATATAACAATGTACGCAATGCTTATAGCATGAACCTAATCTGTGCTTTATATAGAGCACAGTTACACAATCAATAAGGAATCCTATTCTATTACAATAAGGAAACTTATTACATATTCATGTATGATTGCTTCTGAGATAAAGTCCTTCACCACCTTAAATTCCTGCTTTCCTTTTCCTTCTCGAATATCTACTGATGTGACATATCCTAATGACATCATTTGTTGATCATCAAGTACTGATATAAGTACTGATGACGTCACTCTTCAGTAAATACTGATATAAGTTATGATAAGAACTTATGATAGTTTATGTCCATATATCATCAATTATATCTAACAAATGAAAATATAATAACTTACATAAAAATCTCAATAATTTTTTAAGAAAGTCTTTATGTTGATATTTTTGTATGTTTAATCTTTTACATATTTGCAGATTATAATTTATAATTTATTATTATTATCATTACTCACACATCTGTATTACTGTTTTAATATAAATGTTCAATTCGATTCAGTTATTTTGGTTGGTTTGGAGGTAAAACCGAAATCAAATCGAAAACATCAATTTGAACATTTTGGATTAGGCGTTTTGGTCGATTGGAGAATTCTTGCTCAGTCCTACCTGTGGTCGTAGTTTAGGAGTATAAGGAGGTCGTGTCATTTTAGCTATTTAGTAGTTTAGTAGGTGTAAAAAATATTATTTATTTTTTTTAAAAATTAATAACCATAATAATATAAGAGTCGTTTGATTCAGAAGATGGTACGAGTTTGGAATAAGGAATCGAGTTAGGGTTATATGGGGTTGAGGAATCATTCCTGATATCATGTGTTTTGTTCGTTGCTGAAATGAAATATGTTTAATTTAAATATTTTTGATTCATTGATTGAATTAAACTTTTGTATATTGCATATGTCGAATTTAAGTTGTTATACAACTTACAAAAAAATAAAATAAATACAAGTGATTAAAAAACTAAAAATTAAAAATTTTAATGTTAATTTATAGTTTTTAAAATAAATAAAAGCATATCCCCCCATGCTTTTGAAAAAGCTATTTTCAGCTTTTACATAAAGTAGCTATTAGTTTCACCGTCGAACCTTCTCAAAAACATTATTTTTATATATTATATCTCAAAATATGCATAAATTAAAAAAACTACCAAACAGTCATCTACTTTTCTTGACAGCATTTTTTTTACCAGTATTTTTTCTCACAACACAGCAGTATTCAACAGCACTCCCAAATGGTCTATAAAGAATGGATATTAGATTTTAAAAATAGTCAACTAAACATCAGTTATGGGTTTGGAATAAACAAAATTCATACCTGATACCCGAATAAGGAGAACCAAACGACCCCTAAAAGAATAACCGTTAAATCAAATTATACCCAATCTGATTATTATAGCTTCGTATGAATTTTCAAATATATTTTTCTTATTAAATATATGGTGAAAATAGATGCTTCATATAGACGCATAAATGCTCATTAAACTTAACATTCATTTATAATCTTGTGACTTAATTTAATTGTTTTTTTATGCTGTCATTCAACTTCATACTTACTTAACATGAGTGCCCGCAAGGGTTGGCTCAGTTGGTTAAAGAGGGGATAACTATCCTCTTGGTCACAGGTTCGAATCCCACGGGAAGAGAATTTATAATTATGCCTCCTGAGCCAGAGTCAGTCGCTTAAATGCAGTTTACCTTGGTTCACGTGGTTTGCAGGCTATTGCGTGAGCCCGTGGGGTTTACCCAGTGCGCACCCCATGGGTAGCGGCTGCGGTTCCCTATGATAAAAAATATATATTATAACATGCAATTTTGGACACGACACGAAAATTTAGTATTTATCTTTGTATTTTTAGTATACGACATGAAAGTACACGAACATGAAATACACGGTCGAGATTTAGTGTCGGTTTTGTGTTTAACCTTCAAGTACACGACACGAAGTATACGACATAAATAAATATTATAATTAAATTTTAATATTTTTTATGAATATAAGTAGAATTATATAAATGTATGCATATTTATTTTTAAAATTTTATTTGATTTCATTATATTGTATAGATATGGGATCTAAATATATATTTTTCATATATTTTATAATATGTTTATCTAAAAATTTTATATTTTAATTTATATTAATATTAAATTTAATATATATTAATATTCAATTAACACGACATACATGACACGAAATGAAAGTACACGAACACGAATGTACACGAACGCTAAATATGTTGGTTTTGTGTTTGGCTTTCAAATATACGAAACACGAAAATAGACGACATGAAAGTATACAACACTAACAAATTGTCGCACTACTCAACGTATGATTAATCTCTTATCTGTCATACAGTATTCTTCCGCACACTAACTCAACTTCATAAGTTATCGAAAGAGTATGCAAGAAATTTGAAACTTTTAAAATAAAAGGTTGTTGAGTTTAGGGGTCACCAGTAAAATCCAATATTAGGGTCGAGAAATTCAATATGTTCTTTATCAAATAGTACATAATCATTGTCATAAAATTTTAAAGAGTTGCCATCATCACTACTTTCACTATAAAAATCATTTTCGAAGCTATCAATTTTGTTTTCTGCAAAAACCAACATATCAGACTTCTTTTATGAAATTTTTTAGAATTCTCCTCAACAATCAAACGATAGGAGGAATTCATGCCCTTAACGTGACGGTCCAAGCCCTCGCACTTCCCTTTCAAATCGTCTCGCTCCTTCTCTACCTCAGAAAGCCTTATCTCGAACTTCTTTCCTTTATGGATGCGTTTTCAGGGTACAATCAGATAAAAATGGATTCTCGTGACTGGGAAAAAATGGCATTCATTACTCACAGAGGAGTATTCGGATATCGGGTCATGCCTATCGGGCTGGTTAACGCTGGCGCAACTTTTCAACAGATGATGGACACAATCTTTGGCTCGCAAATAGGGAAAAACATGTTAATCTATGTCGACGACATGATAACCAAGTCTAAACTCACTGTTAACCACTCGCTTGATCTTCGTGAGACCTTTAAAAATGCCCGGAAGCATAACTTGCGTCTCAACCTTAACAAATGCTCATTCGGGCTTACATCCGGCAAGTTTCTGGGATTTCTAGTCACACAGCGAGGCATCGAGGCCGACCCCGCACAGAAAAAGACCATCCTTGAAATGGATGATCCAAAATCCATCAAAGACTTGCAAAAGCTAACAGGTTGCATAGCAGCCCTTCGAAGATTTATCCCTCAATCGTCCAAAAGGTGTATCCCATTCTTCGCCACCATAAAAAAGGCTTCAAGGTCAACACCATTTGAATGGAACGATGAGTGCAAATCCAGCTTCACGGAACTCAAAGCATTTTTAACAAATCCTCCCATCCTCACTAGGCCAATCCCAGGCGAAGCTCTGCGCATTTATCTGTCGGCATCCGACGAAACAGTTGCAGCCGTCCTTGTCCGACTCGACGAAGGAAGAGAGGTTCCCGTGTACTACATTAGTCACTCACCGCGTGATGCTGAAACTCGGTACCCTCAGGTCGAAAAGCTCGTGTACGCCTTGGTCATTGAAAGCAGAAAGCTCCGACACTATTTCCAAGCAAGGGAAATACACGTGTTGACAAATGCGCCACTTAAAAGAATCTTGCACAAACCCGATATGACAGGAAGGCTCGCCGCATGGACCATCGAACTAAGTCAGTTCTACATCAAGTATAAACCACGAACAGCCATAAAGGCTCAGGTCCTCTCAGATTTTGTAGCAGAATGCCAATTCAAGACCAAAGGGTCGGATCCCGAGGAAGCCCAGCTAAGACCGTGGCTATTTTTTGTTGATGGATCATCGACCTCGAATTCTGGTGGTGCAGGGATAATTCTTATCAGCCCAGAAGGATTTAAAGTCCAGCAAGCCCTTAAATTCGAATTTCAAGCGACAAATAACGTGGCCGAGTACGAGGCATTAATTGCGGGATTAAAATTGGCAACAGACCTTAAGGTAGATATTATCGACATATTTGGCGATTCCCAGCTGGTAGTTAAGCAAATAAGCGGAGAGTTTAAGACTCACAATGAAACATGGCTAAATACCTTGCAATGACACAAGAGCTGCTCAAGAAATTCTCCTCCTGGAAACTCTCAAATGTTGATAGAACAGAAAATCAGTAGGCTGATTCCCTCGCCAAGTTAGCCTCGTCTAATTTGAAAATAAACCTCGACCCAGTATATGTTGACAGCCAGAAATCCCCCACTATCGATACATTGATGGTCCACAACATTCAGAGTAATCTTGACTGGCGAAGCCCTATTCTCGAGTACATCCTAGAAAACAAACTTTCCACGGAGAAAAGTGAAGCCCGCGCTATCATGTTTAAGGCAAGGAACTATTGCACGGTCGGCTCAGTGTTGTATCGATGTGCTTTAATATCGACGTGCTTTAACTGAACCACTTCTCCGATGTTTAAGCCCAGAAGAGGCCGATCAAGCAATCCTCGAGGTTCACACGGGAATATGTGGCGAACATCTCGGGGGAAAGAACCTAGCTCTTAAAATCATGAGACATGGGATGTATTGGCCCACACTCCGAAAAGATTGTGAAAGTTACGTCCGTAAATGTCAGGCATGCCAACGACATGGGAACGTGAGTCATCGACCCACAACAGAGCTCAACTCGGTCCTCGCCCCTTGCCCTTTCTATCAATGGGGAATCGATATCGTGGGGCCCTTCCCAAAGTCTAAAAGTCAGTGCCAATACATCGTGGTTGCAGTCGACTACGCGATGAAGTGGGTCGAGGCAAAACCTCTCTCCAAGATCAGAGAAAAAGAGATGATTGAATTTTTTATGGAATATGTGGTGTTTCGATTTGGAATTCCAAGGATTTTAGTCTCGAATAACGGGACACAATTTGTAGGCGCACAATTCGAAAAAACTTTAAGCAATTTGAAAATCCAGCACATCAAATCTTCGGTTGCATACCCACAGGGCAATGGCCTTGCAGAAGTGACGAACAGAACCATCTTACAAGGGTTAAAGAAAAGAATAGAAGAAATTCCCCGCTATTGGGTTGATGAGCTCCCTAATGTGCTGTGGTCCTACAGAACAACTCCTCGAAGTGCAACAGGAGAAACACCTTTCCGTCTCACGTACGGCGTCGACGTTGTTTTGCCTGTCGAGATTAGTCTGATTTCCCCGAGGATCGAGGTCTTCGATCTTTCTCTCGCTACTGAAGGATTACGCTTTTACAATGACTTACTTAAAGAAACAAGAGAAGAATCTAGACTTCGCATGATCGCACAACAGGAGAAAACGGCAAGGTACTTCAACAAAAAAGTCAAAAATAAATGATTCGAAGTGGGAGACCTCGTCCTTCGAGACTCCGCCGCATCACAGCCAACAATCTCAGGAAAATTTAAACCAATATGGGAAGGCCCATACAAGGTGTCGAAGGTCGTTAGCACAGGAACCTACGAGCTCTCTTACCTCGATGGTCAACCAATTAAAAATGCCTCGAATGGTATCCACCTCAAGAAATTTTACCAGTGATTAACTCTTTATGTAATGATTGAAACTTCGAGGCCACATGGCCCTACCAAAAACCAACCCTCGATGCAATGAGGGTCGTTATGAGATCCCCATCGAGGGATTTTAAGTTATAAAAGCTTTCAAAATTACTTTACGAAAATATCATAATTCATCCTCTGCTTCCTCAAAAAAAACAACAACAACATAAGTTGGATGTATCCCATTAGACTCCAAGTACAAATAACATATGTATCCCCGAACGACGAGCAATAATCGATCCCTTTACATGCAAATTATTCTTACACAAGCAATTAAACACTACGGAAACAGACTCAAAAATAAACCAGAGGCAATGCATCCCAGTGAAATACAAGTGGTACGAAAACCTTACACTTAAAAATCCTATCACGAAAAACTTTAGTAGACTAACTTAAAAATTACCAAATAGATAATCGAATATCATAAAAACGTCTAAGGCCACAAAGGCCTCATTCAAAGTACGACAAACAACGTAGCATCAATCAGGAAACATTGTCTTAAAACAGTAGAAACTTAAAATTCAAATTCATACATCATTTACGGGGCATTCCCTGCCTTCAAGGCTTCTCGGTTGGATCATCGCGCTGCGAGGCAGCGAGGTTGGCAATGTAGTCTTCGAAGTAGTGCCCCGTGGTATCGTACCCCGCTCCCTGCATCCGGGAAACACAACGCCCGTAACCATCCCCAAGGGCGTTCGCGATATCCTCGATCCCTTTCTGCACTTCTGCCTTTAAACTAGAATTATCCTCAACAATTAAACGATAGGAGGAATCCACGACCTCAACGTGAGGGTCCAAGCCCTCGCACTTCCCCTTCAAATCGTCTCGCTCCTTCTCTACCTCAGAAAACCTTCTCTCGAGCTCCGAGACTTTGGCACTCATCGACTGCCCCGCAACTTCCATTTCACTCACTTTCTTCGACAGCGCGGTATTCGCCGTGGTCAAATCCGCCGACCTCTTCTCCAACTCCAAATAGCTCGACCCGAGCTTCTTCTTTTCAGCCTTAAGTGTCATAATCTCAGCCTCCAGCTTCCTACGAGCCTCGTCATTGCCATCAGCTCGGAACTCTTTGATAATATGCATAAAATCCACGAGGAACTGCCACAATCCATGAATACAAAGATTAAAATAAAAAGAAACAAGGGAAACTCAACAAAAAATAGTAAACAGAAACAAATTTCACGTACCCTTCCAGCCCGACTCTTACATCTATCATCAAGGTCATCACGACATCTCCCATCAAAAGCAGCCACATCCTGAGGAAGGTGAAAAATGTTGAAAGCCCTCAATGGCACAGTCGTCCCACCTGCCCAACACTCGGTAGGATTAATCTCGACCCTCATCGGCTCCTTCTTAGATCGAGGATCAATAGTTCCAGCCATCAAAACTCGACTGTTGACCAGAGTGATGGTCTAATTAACCCCACTACCCGTCGCGGCCGGTTCAACAAACTCACCCCCGCCCAAACCAACATCCTCCAGCTCCCGACGGCCTCTCTTCCGAGGATTCAACTCAGTAGGCTCAGCATCAGACACAATCCTCCCAGTATCTTCCACAACCTTGTTTCCCTGATCATCCAACAACTCGATAGATAAACTATGACCAACAGTCGACCCCCCGACCCATGATGTACCAGGGTGGGTTCCATCGGCATTCTTTCTCGACGCACGCTGTCTAAGCAACATCATAGCCTTGTCCATTTCTTTTCTAACTCCTCCGTTCGAAACTCTCTGCAAGGAGGCTCCAAACACTGAAATAAGACAAAAATCATCAGTACAAGATCCACAATAATAAAAAAGGGGAGGATAAGAAGGAGTAAAACGACAAGCTATAATAATAAGAAGCAACAGAAATGAATAGTCGATGGAAATCCCTCCTTACAATCATGCATCTCCAAAATATCGGGGTCATTTAACTGAAAATGGGTATACACCGACCTCAACCCATGAAACTCGTTCAAATCACTTGCGTCGCACTTCTCGAGGTTATTTAGATAATCGATGGTAAGTTGGCTCACCTTCCCACAAGGTTTTACAAATTCCAAGTCGGGCCCCCCGAAGTACAACCATTTAGAATGATACCCAGAATTAGAAGACCGAACACTGACAATCTTAACTCTTTTATAAGGACAGTCAAAATAAACCTGCCCGTCGTGATACTTAACAGCATATATAGAAAAGAAAAGTTTAAAAGAAGGAACCCTATCTCTATCGCAACAAAGAGCGACGAACCCACTTAGCTGTGCAATGGAATTGGGCGTCAATTGACTAACCCCACATCCAATAGCCTCGAACATCGCCAAGAAAAACGGATGCATAGGCAACCTAAGACCGAAATGGAAAAATATCATCGGTATCCCGTGCATCCCAAATTTTGGTATCATCCATACCCGCTCGTCAGCTGTCGGTACCCGATAACAATAGCCATTCGATAGATCCACATACGACTTCAATTTACCCAACGGAGGATCTTTTGTAATATAGTGACTCAAATAATTCAAGCTGATTTTCCCCCGAAACTCCTCTCTACCTACACGAAGACTATCTTCAACAACCCGTCGCCTCTTTTCTAAAGTCCCGGGACTCGGGGGAGGCGAGGGAAGAGGCCCCGTAGGAACATTTCCCAAGAACTCACCCTCGTTCATAAAGTCGAAGGACCCACAATGCTCTAAGTCGGGAATCTCCAAATTATTTAGATTCAAGAAGGACTCTTGATCACCTTACTCGAGGGGTCGCTTACCAGGATCTCGATCGGAAGTGGTACAGATAGAAGAAGAGCTAGAATGATCCATTGAACGAAGAAACAAACAGACTAATCGAGAAATATAAACTGCAAAAGCAAAAATAACACAATAAGAGGCAGGAATGAACTTACAGGTGATAGTTACAATAACCGAGGGTGTGAGGTGGAATGAGAATCTCCGGGCAGGTTCCGCGGTTTTGTTGAGAAAGAAGGAAACTGAACAGTCCGAGCTCCAAATCAACAAATCCACCGGAAAACAAAAAGCCAAAATGCTTATACGCTTCAAAAAAATGGAATATATATATATATATATATAAACAATATATGCATAAAATAAAATGCATTTATAAATGACAATAAACAAAAAACATTGTTTTTCTTTCTTTTTTAGTACACACATTTTACTTCTATTTTAAGTTTACAATTATTTTTGTTTTCTTGCTTGTTTTTTTTCTTATCGTCTTTTTCATTTTATACCCCTATCCGATCACTAACTTCATTCAGGTACCGAAGCAAAATCCCAAGTTTCAAAGCGCAAAAGTGAAGAAGTAGAAAAACACAAATCTAAAAATATTGCGCAAACTGGGAGGGGGACAAATGTTGGACCAAGACAATACGGTTCAAATAAGTTTTAATTAGGATAATTGTGAAACATAATGTAAAGCCCAAGAAGGCCCATTTTGTAAGAAAAAACTCATTTGGGACTTAGTATAAATATAAGACAGCAAGCTCATTTGAGAGGTTTGCAAATTAAAGTAAAGAGATCATCTCCTAAAATTATAGTCTTAATAATATAATAATATTGTAGACCTGTCATAACAAATTAGAGTTTCTAATCTCTCAATCTTAAGTTAATGCTAAAGTGAAAGTAAAATGAAATAAATATCCAGTTGTTTTTCTCGTCCGTTCTTCATTACTTTGCTTTAATTTGATCTGTTTCTTTGCGTTTAAAAAGAAAAACCCTAATCTGAGGTGGTCTATTTTCCCCTACGTACATATAAATATAAGTAGTTCAGTAAAATTTTATACATGATAAGTGCTAATACGTGATTTTGAATTTTTCTATTTAACTCTTCCATTAATGGTATAAATGGCTTTTGACATAATTATCATAACGGAAAGCAAATTATAGTTAAATGACTCCATAAAAACTCACAAAATCCCCCGCGCTTCGGGGATGCCCTTTTGCAGTTAAGTGGCAAGATTGGAAATGAGTATCAACTTTATTGTCTACTTATGTTGCTCTCTCACCCCCTATCTCTTTTGCCATTAGAAAAACACTCTGCAGCTTCTTGACGATCACAATTAATTTTGAATTATTTTTGCAAATCGTTTCCAAGATAATTTCAATCACTAACTCGTTATTGTAGTTTTTGTCAACATCTGTGTCTTCTTCTATTTTATTTGACTAGTTTATACCCGTGCAATGCACGGACTAGTTTAAAAAATTTATATGTATAACTTTTTCTTGAAATTTATTTTTTTAAATAAATTATATTTATTAAATTAGCATTATGATTTAATATTTTAATTTTAATATTAATAATACATACATAAATTATAATTGAACATTTAGATATTAACCCATAATAATAGAAATAATTTTTAATGATCCTATATATTTAAGTATTAGTGTTTTTATTATTTTAACTTGTAATGTATTATTAAATATCTTTCTGTTATTAGTAATTTAAAATTAAAAAATATTAAAATTTTATTGTTTTTACTCAATATAGTGGTATATTAGACGTGACAATTTTATTAATTTTTCTAAATAAACTATTTTTTTAAATTATTTACAACTAAATTATTTCATTTATGACTTTTACAAAATTAATGATTTGAATATATCTAAATATATATATATTTTATATTATTTTGTTAGAAATTTTGATTTGTGATTAATATTTTAATATAAATATTAAGAACATATGTGTTTAAAAATTTATAATATAAAAATTTCATGTCTAAACTTCAATATGATATAATTTTCATAACTGATTATTGTATTTCTATAATAAAAATTAATTTAATATTAATACTGTACAAAATAAATTTTAACATGTCATGCAATATGTTTTATAAATTACTTTTTATTTATTTTTAATTTCAATCACGCATATGGATGTAAATAATATAAAATTTGCTATAGTGTTTTCACACCTATTATGATTTTTTTCATTTGTTTTTTCGTCTTTTTTAATCTTTAATTGAATGTTTATTTGTTGTTAATATCTGACGTATTAAATAAATAATGTAATTTATTTTTATATTTTTTGTTTATATATTTGTTTTTTATTTGTTCATTTGGTTCTAAAGTTTTTTGATATTTATGTAAAAATTTTATCTAAAATAATTACATATTATAAATGATTAGAATGAGTTTAATTGAACAAACTACATCTTTATCTGTATTATGTAAGTTCATGGGGAAAACTACTTTAAAAAATTTGAGTAGCTTTTTTTTTCTATACTTTGAACTTAGGTACAAGTAAAACCAAGCGCGTGTGAAAAGGATTAATTTTTAAATGATTTTATTAACCCTAACAAACCAAACCATCTAACTCTATAGTTTTAACTACCTTACACTAATTATATATATAATATAATCACAGTAGATAGTGTGCCTAGTTTGTTTAGTTTTTGTCAAAATATTCTGTTCGTTTTAGGAATTCAAAAGTAACATATTGTTCTTAGTAGATTTTATTTAAATTAAATTGCATTCGACGGGTTGAATAATATGATGACCTGAGTTTTTAATGTGCATAACTTTCAAAAGACACAAGTTTTGATTCTTTTGCTTATGTTGAACATGATTACATATTTACATTAGATGACCGGATATTTTTCCGGTTAATGGTCAACACAATGGCAATTGGGATGAAAATACTAACTTATAAGAATTTTAAGGTTTTTGGCTTGCTCATTCTCACAAATTGCAGCTACTCTAACTTGTTGGGAATGATTTTCAATGAACTTAGTTTGAAATCAGAAACAACCTTAATGAACATCGAATCAAGCCAAACAAGGAAATCCTCCTTTTTTAAACTTTTTATTGATCATCATGTAAATTACATAGAGCTGGTGAAATGACAATTGATGATGTATGTTTTGAGCTTGCAAATATGTCACATAGTGAATTGATCACTCAATTCATACTTTTACTCAAATGAGCACACTAATGTATCATCATTTCTAAATAATGAATTACAAGTCTCAGAAAACTTAGTATTAAGTACAGAGAGTTCTATTAAACAAAAGTAAGAACAATTCAGAAGAAGAAGATTCTTATTAACTAAGCTAAAACTCTCTCTCTGTATATAATTCTCTAACTAACTTCTAACAAACATTTCCCTCCATTTTGTGTGTTTGGCTTTTTCTCTTATTGACTTTGACTTTCACTCGTTGACTGATCTTTTTTATATGTCTGAGTATACTTAACATCCCCCCTCAAGTTAGAAGGTCTAAACATGTTGCAGACTCCTATCTTGGAGAGTAAAAACTGCAGCTGAGAAGAAGACAAGGACTTAGTAAATAAGTCTGTTGGTTGATCAGAAGTAGATACTTGATGAGTAACTATAAAGCCTTGTTTAAGTTTCTGGCGAACCAAATGACAATCAATTTTAATGTGCTTGGTACGCTCATGAAAAACAGAATTAGAAGCAATGTGTAAGGCAGATTGATTGTCACTATACAAGGAAACTGGAGTGAGAGATGGGATGTATAACTCTTTGAACAAAGAAAGGAGCCATGTAATTTCACAGCAAGCATCTGCCATGGCTCGATACTCTGCCTTAGCAGTAAACCGGGAGACAGTGTGTTGACGTTTACATTTCCAAGAAATCAGCGAAGCACCCAGAGTAACACAAAAGCCAGTAATAGTCTGTCTGGTTTGTTTACAACTTCCCCAGTCAACGTCGGCATACACTCTAAGATCAAACATAGAGGAACTGGATAGAAGAATACCCTGGCCACAGGTATGTTTCAGATACCTAACCAACTTAAGAGCAGCCTGCCAATTAATCTCTTGAGGTTTATGCATAAACTGAGCCAAGTTATGTACAGGATAGGACAGATCAGGCCAAGTAATAGTAAGATAGATAAGACGACCAACCAATCTCCTATATGCAGAAATATCAATAAGAAATGGTGACTCAGATTCTGCAGTGAGATTATGATTTTGATCCAAGAAAACCTGAGCAGATTTAGCCTCCAGAAATCCTACATCTCGAATAATATCTAAAGTGTACTTATGTTGATTAAGATAGATACCTACACTGGACCGTGCTATTTCAATCCCCAAGAAATATTTCAAGTTACCCAAGTCCTTAATTTTGAACTTACTGGCCAGAAACACTGTTACTTGAGACATCAAATATTTATTATTACCAGTAAGAACCATATCATCCACATACACCAGTAACAGAACAATACTAGTATGCTTCTTGAGAACAAATAGACTGGAATCACTACAGGTCTGTGTAAAGCCAAACTGCAAAAGAGCTTCTGATAAAGTAATAAACCACTCTCTTGGTGTTTGTCTAAGACCATAAAGAGATTTAAGTAATCTGCACACCAGTTGAGCATGAGGATATTTTTGTAAAATATCAGAACAAATCTGATATCCTGGAGGGATTGACATATACACTTCTTCATGTAAAGAACCATGAAGAAATGCATTAGTTACATCCAATTGAGTTAGAGACCAATTCTGCATAGCAGTAAGAGCTAAGATAACCCTGAAAGTTGTCATTTTAGCAACAGGGGCAAAGGTATCAAAAAAATCCAAACCCTCAGTTTGAGTGAAACCTTGAGCCACTAATCTAGCCTTATATCTATCTATTTGACCATCATGTAAGTATTTAATCTTATATAGCCATTTACAACCAACAACCTTTTTATTTGGAGGTAAATGGACAACTGCCCAAGTCTTATTTGCTTCTAAAGCTGCAAGTTCAATGTTCATTGCAGTGCACCATTCAGGAGATTGAGATGCTTTAGTAAAGGTATGAGGTTCAGGAATTTTAGTAATGTTGGCAAGAAAAGCATTATAGGGTGGTGTAAACTGAGAGTAAGACAACGCATTAGTAATGGCATGGCTGGATTTAGATGGAGGAAGAAGCTTGTCAGGTAAGCCTACAAAATCTTGAAATTTAGCAGGAAGTTGTCTAGATCTGTGAGGCATAACAGGAGGTTGTGAAACAATAATAGGCTGAGTAGAGGAAGAAGAGTATGTGTCTGGAGAATTATTACTAGTGATATCATCTATACCAGACAATGCTGGAACAGTTTCAGACTCTTCTGTGGATAAACACTGATCATAGTTTGAATTATCCAACACAGTTAGAGGATCTGAATCAAACGAAGAAGATGTATTGATGAAAAGAGTAGAGGGTGCAGAAACAGCTATATTCTGAAATGGAAATTGATTTTCAACAAACTGAACATCTCTGGAAATACATACTTATTTTGTATTTAAATTCAAAATTTTATAACCCTTTTTGGCATATGGATATCCTAGAAAGACCCCTTTGACACATCTAGGAGCAAACTTGTCAGCAGATTGAGGAACCACAGTAGCATAGCATAGACATTCAAAGACTCTCAAATTACGATAATCAGGTTTCTTGTGAAATAAAACCTCATAAGGAGTTAATCCTTTAAGACCTGGAGTTGGAGTTCTATTGATTTGATAACAGGCTGTAAGAACACAATCGCCCCAAAGTGATATAGGAAGAGAAACATGAAATCTCAATGCTCTGGCTATATTTAAAAGATGCCTATGTTTTCATTCAACAATACCATTCTGTTGAGGTGAATAGGTACATGTAGTCTGATGAATAATTCCATATGAGGTAAACAAAGACTGAACTTTATGATTAACAAATTATGTCCCATTGTCAGATCTAAATGACTTGATAATCACATTAAACTGATTGTTGATGGTTATAACAAATTCAGACAACAGTGTGTGAACAACTGATTTATCAGATAACAAGAATAACCAAGTAGCCCTGGATTTGTCATCAACCAGAGTTAAAAAGTAAGTATAGTTACCATTTATTTTGACCTTGTAAGGTCCCCACAGATCCATATGCACAAGATCAAACACATGTTCACTACAAGAATCACTAGAAGGAAATGGATTTCTTATTTGTTTAGAAAAATGACAACTGTCACATTCACGTGACAAGCTAGATTTATAAGAAAAAGGAAACAATCTAAGAACAGAAGGAGAAACATGACCAGTTTTGACATGCCAGAGATCTGTGGAAGTAGATGAAAGCACAACAGATGAAGCAAGAGGGTGAAGCTGACCACTGTTGAGAATATAGAGTCCATTAGCAGCTTTACCAATCTCTAGGTCCCTCATCAAGGTAAGGTCCTGAAGATAACATGAGTTATTATGAAAAATAACAGATGATTCAGTATGGGACAGAAGTTGAGAAACTGACAGTAAGTTGAAATGAAACTGACAGTAAGTTGAAATGAAACTGAGGTACACACAACACATTATGTAGTGTGAGAGATGGTGATAGTACTATAGAACCTTTATGAGTAATCTCAGCTGTATTACCATTAGCTAAGTGAAGTGATTGAGAAGTGCAGACAATAATATCTTGAAGTAAGTGTTTATATGGTGTAACATGATCAGTTGCACCAGTATCTATAATCCATTCAGTATCATTATGCGGAAAGTCTTGTACATGACTAGCAAAATGAAAGAGAGTACCTGCAAACTGGGTACTGTTCACAGAAGAATAAGGACTCCCATCTTGACTAGTAGTAGTTCTCATAGAATTCTGCAGCTGTTTACATTGACCTTCAGAAAACTGAAACTGTGCTGTATTCTGAACATCACATTCAGTGGCAGACACTCCATTTGAAGCATTCTCTTGAGTTTGAGATTGAGCAGCAATTGTAGTTCTTGATGTCAGATGCTTAGGTTTAGGCTTTGGTTTACCATGCATCTTGTGCCAAACAGGATAACCATGCAGACAGAAACACTTATCCTTAACATGCCCAGTCATATGACAATATTCACAATACACTGGAGTATCAGCTGTATTTTTCTTGAAAGGTTTGCCCTGAAACCTGCTCTTTACTTGCATAGTCATAGATTCAGTGGTAACCAATGATCCACTGATACCTCTTTGATTTTCATCTTGCAATAGCATTGAGTAACACTGACTTAGAGTAGGTAGAGGTTGCATAAGCAGAATTTGGCCTCGTATTCCATTAAAACTATCGTTGAGACCCATGAGAAACTGAGTAAGCTGTATAGAATCCTCATGTGCATCCAACTTAGCATTAACAGTATAAGTGCATTTAGCACAAATACATCTAGGAGTAGAAGTAAGACATTGCAATTCATCATGAATTGTCTTAAACTGTGTAAAGTAAGCGGAGATGCCGAGAGAACCTTGAGTAAGACGAGATATCTCCTTTCTAAGACTAAAAAGTTTTGGAACATTTGTTTGTGCATATCGTACTCGAAGATCATCCCATATAGCCTTAGCAGATCTCATATACACAATACTATTGCGGATATTAGCTGTAATTGAGTTCAACAACCAGGAAGTAACCATATTGTTGCATCGTGTCCAGTAAACACTCAGAGATGTATTAGATGCAGGTTGAGCATATGTGCCATCTACAAAACCTAGCTTCAACTTTGAAGACAAAGCAATCTCCATAGATCTATGCCATTGACTGTAGTTATTCTCATCAAGTATGACTGTTGTTAAAACCATTCCAGGATTATCTGATGGATGCAGATAATATGGATGATTGGCATCCAACAAAGTAGCAATAGATGATCCATCAGTTGCAGACATTTTATCAAACAGTTTATGTGCAGTAAAAAGAAAATTACATAGAAGATGATAGCTCTACTCATTATCACCGTAATAACCTCTAAATGAGACAATACTAGTAGCAAAAGAAATGCTTATCTATTTGGAAGCACACCACAATGCGATTGATGAACAAATCATTTTGTTTGTTTGGCTTTTTCTCTTGTTGACTTTGACTTTCACTCGTTGACTGATCCTTTGTATATGTCTGAGTATACTTAACAAAATACAGATGGCTCTCATCCTCAATTATTACTCATGACAGCAGTAGTAAAGCAAATAAAGACATTGTTGCAAATTACATGACTTAGTTTATGCACAAATGATGAACGTATTGACTGAGGCACTTGTAGAAAAAAAGTGATAGAAATCAACAAAGATGCGGTCATAACATACAAGCAAAATCAACATGTGCCGGAGTCTCAAATATGTAAGGACAAGAAAACATTGCAGATGGTTCTAAGCTAATGCCATTAATTACAATTTTCAGTTCAACGTGCAACTAAAAGAAACTACAAATGCAACTTAAAGAAACCAAAAAACTTAAAATTCTAAATGTAACTATATGTGCAACTCAAAGAAACCTTAACTGCAAATAAAAACCTCAGCTTCATTTGCAACTCAAACGAACCTCAACTGCAACTTCATTTGAAAGATGAACTAAAACTACTTCTGACTGCAAGTAGTAATTCCCAGAAAATAGTTTGGAATAGGTAGAAGAAGGCAAACTAGTGTATTGTATTTATGTTTAACAACCAAAGAACATCACATTCACATATATTTTAGCATTTCAAATTAATCATCCAAAAAATAATTACATATTGCGTACTAATCACTGATTGTTTGTCTAGGCCACGAGCAACATATATTTAAAATTCGGTCACTTGAGAGGAACTTCAATGCATTTTAGGTAGGAAATCGGTGTTCTCCCCCTTGGCTTATTTAGTTTTAGATTTTTAGCACAATAAGAAATTACGGTTTATACTTTATAATTGGAAATCAAGGGCATATAGTTTCCTTTTAGCATAAATTTTGATTCTTATTAAGTACTGAAGTTTCGGCTACAGATTTCAATGGAATCATCAAATAAATCAAACAATAAGAACCACAAAGACTTAGAAGAGGCTATATGTGGCAACTTCAACTTGCCAAATTCAAAAAAATTAAAAAATTAAAACAAAATAGAGCGCGTTTTCCTCAACTTTATCTATCTATCCGAATCACACTACCTTTTCTCGTGAATGAGGTGGAACAGCCGAGAGATGATGCTCTGTTGTCCACAGAAGTAGTCTTATATTAACTTTATATCTGATCTGGTACATAAAATTGAAATACCGGGTTGCTATTTTTTGTATGAATTGGTGGGGATAAGCTGGTATGGTATGTCATTCATAAATACAATTAACATAACAAATTTTGGGGTAAAAAAGGAAGGTCTTCAAGTCAAGATGCAGAAAGTTTATACCTGCGAAATGAAAACACCAAATAGACTGGGAATTTAGCAGAACTAATCAGGAAAAATGAAGTACACAGTTTTGAGAGAGCTGTGTCAATTTGCCCAAGATTATGCAATATATATACCGAGAGAGATTCCAATTCTTAAGTATAAGCATCAATCAATAACTAATATACTAAACTGGCACAAAAACCAATTTATGCATGCTACATGTCATGAGCTTAAACCCACAAGTAGAGAATCGTATGGAGAAAGATCTCGTCAGTTAACAACTAATTAATAGAAACAACAATTCTATTTCTCAGACACAGCAGACTTGCATTACGTTTCAGAATTTAAAGTTTACAACAAATTTCAGGTGCAACAAATTTGGATATCCTCAGACAAGCAGGTAAGTCGCTTAGCAATGATGCCTTTATTGTGAATTTGAATAAACAATCCTTTATAAGGATATCACTTGAATGCTGCAGTTGATGGGTTAGTAATTAAATGTGTAGGGTGCTTCCAGTCAGCTACTAAATTTCAAGACATGTTGTTACCTTTAACAACTAAACTGGCCACAGGCAGATCAGGTCATGCACGAAGGCTTTTTTGCTTTATAATAAAAGTGTGCTATCATCTGAACCAACTCATCTGCTGTGCGAAACTCTGCATATTGAGTTCAAGGTAAAAATGGAAACAAGTACCTAGGGGAATAGTTATGACTATGATACTATATAAATTAAGATAAGAAGTAGAGATTCTTACCTTTCTCCCTATACAGAATCCTATTTCCCCGCAAGAACAATACTTGTGGTCCTTCTTTGACCTTAAGAGCATATGCCATGTCTCTCTCAATGTTGATGTCAACCTTGACTGCCTGTTAATAAAACTCTAGAAATATTAAGGATACATATAGGTCAAAAATTCATGTGTGCAATTTAATATCAAATGTCAAACCAATGGATAGATTTTCACAATGAAAGCAAAGATTTGGGTAAAAATAAACACAAACATGGAGAAAGTAATTATATACCCGAGGAGGCAATCGATCTTTGGCTCTCCAGTACACCTTAGTGGCCTTCTCTAGCTCCTTTAAAACCTTCCAATTATCAGTTGCCCTATAAACAACAAAATAAATATGAGCACATCCAGATATATGATATATTTGAAAACTTAACCTGCTATACATTAACTTAGTTTGATATATTTGAAAACTTAACCTGCTATACACCCAGATGGTACAAAATACTCCAACCATATAAAGAACTACATATTCATTCACAACAAGCCACCCCAGTTATATATAGCTACAATTTATGAACTGTGTATTATACAATATTACATTCGAAGATAGAGTTATCGCCACCATATCTAAGGTTCAAGACTTGGACCGCTAAAGTTCGAATTATAGATATACAGGTTAAAAAGCACCTAAAGCTTCAGATCATCCCAACTCTTCATTTCCCAAATTGAACGTCACTCAAATTTTAAAATCAAATATGAATGAATGGAGTGGACCAGCTTAAAAAACGGTCTTCACAATTTCTAATCATGAACAAGTAAAAATTAAGCAATTCTTTAGAAATATATAATTCAGACCCATATACACAACTAAGTACCAACTACATTTGTAAGCACTATCAACAACATTTATTTGACACCTGCCATATTATTTAGTCAACATGTCTGGACATTTCTAAACCAATACCCCTCTGTAAGTAGGTCTAGTCCAAGGGAAGCCTTTCCCACACAGATACAAGCATCATCTGAATCACCTTTTTTATGAGCAAAATCAAGTTGTACAATAAATGGTACAAAAATATACTAAGAAACTAACCCCTAATCTCGAAGCAAAAAAATAAAATAGGTATAATAATTAAGTAAAACATATATATTGCTTAAATTTACTGATTCTTTGTTCTTTATGTCATTGTGTTTCATTGGCTTCTTCATGTTTCCCTTTAAGCTACATACAGCTTTCCAATTTAGTTCAACTGCATCTCATATGTCACATGGTGAGTGTTACTTAAATACAGTATGCCAGTTATAAAGACGCGAGGCCTATAAATATTATTCTTGTAACTGAAAGATTTACAAGTATCCACAGTTCAATGACTGGTTTAAATATAGAGGAGTAAACAAAAGGCGAGATTGCAGGAGATTGTGATAAAGGAAGTCATAAGAATTTACCTGTTGTATCTTTCAAAGACAAGGACAATTAAAGGACTGGGATGGAAAGCAAATGTCTCCCACTCTAGACAGTTGATCTCCTTCACCCAGTTATCATCAATCTCTCCTTCCCAGTCGATCTCAACACCATCTTCACCCACTACATTTTTTATTGCGTGCTTCTCAAAGTAATCAGAAGCCCTGATTCCCCAACCTACATCAGCATCAAGCGGCCAATCTGGATTATCCTCCTCGATCAGGATTGGAACCTTCACCAATTGGAAGAACATAACTCTTCTTAGGGGGAAAATTCGATTCCGCAGTCTTCAACATGTTATGGAGTTCAGGCAGGCTGACATCCAGCTTATTCATGTGAAAGTTCACAACAAACTGCGAGAACGAACTCGGAAGTGATTGCAAGACCAAGTCTAGGCTCACCTCCCCATCCATGGCAAAACCAAGTTGTCCAAGACGTTCAATCAAATTGATCATCTTAAGTACATGGTCATTCACAGATGATCCCTCAGACATCCTACAACCGAACAGTTCCTTCGATATCTCATATCGAGCTGTCCTCCCTGCCACATCATACAACTCTTGTAGATGCATAAGGATAGTGTGAGCATCCATATGCTCATGTTGCTTATGTAGCTCAATGTTAATGGAAGCTAGCATGATGCATTGAGCAACATTTGCATCATCTATCCACTTACGATACACAATATGTTCATCATTATGTGCATCGCTAGCAGGTTCAGTAGACTTAGGTGAGTCAAGCACATATTCCAGCTTCTCAACCATGAGAACAATTCTCAAGTTTCGAAGCCAGTCAGCAAAATTAGGACCAGTCAACTTGTGAGCATCTAGTATACTCCAGAGTGATAGTGCAGAAGACATAACGAATATAGTAAATCTGTAAATGATGAACATATTATTTAAAATCAAATTTTAAAATCAAATATGAATGAATGGAGTGGACCAGCTTAAAAAACGGTCTTCACAATTTCTAATCATGAACAAGTAAAAATTAAGCAATTCTTTAGAAATATATAATTCAGACCCATATACACAACTAAGT
This sequence comes from Apium graveolens, assembly GCF_009905375.1. Classification (NCBI taxonomy): domain Eukaryota; kingdom Viridiplantae; phylum Streptophyta; class Magnoliopsida; order Apiales; family Apiaceae; genus Apium; species Apium graveolens. The sequence continues at coordinate 90,064,163 of NC_133648.1, forward strand.
ACCAACTACATTTGTAAGCACTATCAACAACATTTATTTGACACCTGCCATATTATTTAGTCAACATGTCTGGACATTTCTAAACCAATACCCCTCTGTAAGTAGGTCTAGTCCAAGGGAAGCCTTTCCCACACAGATACAAGCATCATCTGAATCACCTTTTTTATGAGCAAAATCAAGTTGTACAATAAATGGTACAAAAATATACTAAGAAACTAACCCCTAATCTCGAAGCAAAAAAATAAAATAGGTATAATAATTAAGTAAAACATATATATTGCTTAAATTTACTGATTCTTTGTTCTTTATGTCATTGTGTTTCATTGGCTTCTTCATGTTTCCCTTTAAGCTACATACAGCTTTCCAATTTAGTTCAACTGCATCTCATACGTCACATGGTGAGTGTTACTTAAATACAGTATGCCAGTTATAAAGACGCGAGGCCTATAAATATTATTCTTGTAACTGAAAGATTTACAAGTATCCACAGTTCAATGACTGGTTTAAATATAGAGGAGTAAACAAAAGGCGAGATTGCAGGAGATTGTGATAAAGGAAGTCATAAGAATTTACCTGTTGTATCTTTCAAAGACAAGGACAATTAAAGGACTGGGATGGAAAGCAAATGTCTCCCACTCTAGACAGTTGATCTCCTTCACCCAGTTATCATCAATCTCTCCTTCCCAGTCGATCTCAACACCATCTTCACCCACTACATTTTTTATTGCGTGCTTCTCAAAGTAATCAGAAGCCCTGATTCCCCAACCTACATCAGCATCAAGCGGCCAATCTGGATTATCCTCCTCGACCACCATTTTTTTTGACTTTACGCTCTCTTCATTTCCCTCATAAGCATCATCACTTTCAACAGAATCATCAATCTTTTCCTTCATAATCTGTTCTTTATCCATCATAACTTCTGAATTCTGCTCCCTAATGGATGCAAATGTCCGTTCCAGAGAATCTCGCATAAAATCTTCAACTGCAGCTGCTTCACTTCTTCGACCACGCCTTGGTTTCTTGGGAATTGTCGATGGGAACACTTTACTATCAGACTCCTCTTTCACTTGATTTTGTGAAGCTCCACTTCGCTGATGCTGTGGAATCTCTTTAGGCTTTGAATGAGGGCCATTATGACTGTGTTCGGGTTTCAAATCCGACTTCTTGGAACTAACGCTTAATCTCACATTGTTACGAATGTGATTACTTTTCAAAGAAGGGCTGATGCAGGGATACAGTGTTGAGCAAGAATTAAAGCGAAGGTACGGCTTTACAGCAGAAAGATACATTTTGCCTTAAATAAACTGAATGAAAAATTTATTTTAAACATCTTTACAACAACATGGTAAAAATTTTGGTTACAAGAAATAGGTCAGACAAACAAGCAAATCCTTTCTGGTCCAGCAGAATACAATAACCCTGTTTCAAAAAAATATTAGAGTCATGATAACTTCAATAATTTAGTAAAAACAAAAATGGATGATCCATACAGTCAAAACATCAAACATATGGTGGGCAAGTAAAAAACCTGTCCACGTGAAATAAAGTTGAACTAAAGAACGAACAGAAAACATAACGTGAATCTTACTAGGTTTATGAGTTTGCTAACTGAAGATATATATATATATATGCACGTATACTTGTTGAATTTTGGTTTTTTTCTTTTAATGTCTTGCAAGAAGTACCTGTGCTCGAGTTGGTAAAGATTATGTGATGCGGGTAGATATTTGGACTCCCGCTCTCTGTCACAAATACTTTTCGCATATGTATCGGACACGTTTGTCGATCCACGTTTTTTATTGTTAATATGTTTAATTTTGTATTAGTATTAAATATAAAAACTTCACTGTATTAAAGTACTCGTAAACACGAATACAACAAAATCACTCATAAATATGTTTGATCTTATAGATTAACAATAAATTAATAGTCAATCGCTTAACGTGAACAGTGACAAAAGTCAAAATGAGAAACGTATTGTGGTACGGAGGGAGTAATAATTAACCAGCATGCTAACCGTGTTAAACACGAGTGAGCCGTTATAATACTTGTCCACAATCATTTTGGACGTTAAATGTTAAATCAAAAAAAATTGAAATATATTTATGATTTTAACTTGAAATACACAGAGTTTCGAAATGATATTCTTGATATAATATTAAGTATTTTTACGATATTTTTAGTGTGTTAAATATTGAACTGATCACTGAAATGAAGCCTATATATCGTTTTGTTCGCCGCTCTCAACAAGTTATCATTTGCAGTCACTTAAGGTGGTCTAATTATCAGTTTTTTAGCTTTTAATTTTAAAAATAGGAATAAATATATTTAAAAATTAAAAAATAAGAAAAAATATGGTCATTAAAGTAATATACAAAATTTTGTTCTTGGATCTTATCATGAAAAAGGACAAAAAAGGTTACTTTTATTTTTAAAAAAAAATTGGTATAGGTTTTATTAGAAAATAAAATGTATAATATTTAATAATTTATTTGAAGTGTAGCAAAAATATCACTCGAAACAGCTAATACCCAATGATTATTTATACCTTTTAGTGATGAAATATTTTGGAGTATTCAATTTTATTCTTTTCAGTCTTTGATGATTCTGGTTATGATAGATATTTTGGATAGATGTAATCTTTGAGTTAAAGATTTGTCGATACTGATTATAGTTTGTGTAGGTCCAATATTTATGGGTGTACGGTAGTTGAAACTTGTTGTATTGGGAATTGACAATACATCCATCCAACTTCATTCATATCGTATTAAAGTTTCCGTACAAGATTGTTATATTAATGGCGACCACATGTAGTTAACAATATATGTAGGTCGCATCACATGAGATATGTATTTGAGAATATGTTATAATGATAACTATGTTGATATGGGTTATACATGAATTATTTTCTAGTATAAGGATTAATATATCATTATTTTGATCGTTGATGACTTTTACTCGTGAATGATTTCAACCTTTCTCTATATACTAATTCAATAATAATATTTACTTATTTTTCAAAAATATTTTTATAAATTCGACTCAATTGTCATAACTATTTGTTTACATTTAAAAATCCCTTTAGAATTTTATGAAGTAATCTATGACATTTGTGTAATTAATATAATTATATTTTTATAAATATTATAGAATGGATCCAATAAAATAATATAATTTAGTGTATTTATAATTATATATATATATATTAATTATTTTAATTTAAATATATGTTATCATTAATAAATTAGGATAAAATATATGAATTGAAATATTGTATATATTTCATCGTAAATATATAATACTTAACTTCAATTTAATTAACCATGCTTCCTATGTGTATTTAACGAAATATTACATGTATGTTAATTAAAAAATATTATATAATAATATGATACTGTTAGTCCCAAAGTATCGTAGAAGGGGGGGTTGAATACGATACCTACAATCTTTTTGATTCGTTTACAAGTTCTTCGTTGAAAGTATGGAATCAAATTGGACACAAAACAATTCGAGGAATATATCATTTTATTAATAAAATCCTTGAGGTTGCTACAATCTAATCAATAAATTGATTAGCTACAATAAATTCAACAACATAATAATATATTTACAAGCTTAATAAATGAGGTGCTTTAATGGAGCTCCCGTAAATATTCTGTTGAAAGCTGAAGAAGATAACTGAAATGAATTCAATTTATTTAGCTGATAATGTAGTCTTACAAATTCATTGAACATGTGGCATTATTGTGTCCACACAATCCTTTGATTTTGCTGTAAATAAATCACTGAATATCACAACTCTTCTATGGCGACCCGTAACCTTGTATTGTTCTATGGCGACTGTTAAAGCTCTATGGCGATCAGGTAAATCCCCATGGACTTGAAGTCCTATGGCGACCAGGAAAAGCCCTATGGAGACCAGGTGAATCCTTGTGGTCTTGAAGCCCTATGGCAACCATGTAACTACTGTGTCCTCTTATATGGCGATCAGACTCTATGACGACCAATGGTGCCTTAGAGATTCTCTATGGCGACCACTGTGGTGCCTTAGAGTAATTCTCTATGATGACCAGTTATGTGGCGACCATAGAGTCTACTTGCAGTAGTATACACTTCTATGGCGACCATAGTGAAAAATATTTTGCCTTAGAATGTTCTTGCTTTTGTTTAACCATTCTTCATTGTATCAACATTTTCTTCTGTAACTGAATCATAATTCCTTCTTGAATACTGATGTTTGGTGCACTGGTCTGGTTCACAAACAACTAGCAATGAGAGAACCTAATTCAGTTTATCTTGTGTTTCTGAGCTGATACAGATTTTTAAATATCCATTGCTTCTTTCACTGAACCCTTGATCTGTAACACTTGAAATCAATTCTTGTAACTGATGCTTAAAGTCCTTTGATGTCTTATTCTTCGTGACTGCTTGAACATGTTAATGAACTTCTTCCCATGATCTGTTTTGAGGACTTAAAGAGTCAATTGCATCTTTTGGTTCTTTGTGTTTATCTTGTCTTCATCTGTAGGGTTCCTGTGCTTCACAGTTTAATATTGTTTATCTTTTTCTGTTTTCATGTTGAGTTATAATTCCTCGATTACATGTTACATTATATTATGCTTTACAATCTCCCATATTTGATTGTTAGAGTTTGACAAGCAAATCCCTAAGGATAACTCAACTGATAAAAATAAGAAAAAGTACAACCTCAAAATAGATAAAGATATTAACTGCATTCTGGATTACATATTCAATTTCATATTCCTTTAAGTTACAAGTTACAAAGGAGTGTTCCTATATCCTAAACATATATATTCTATTTCTTCTTTATCCTTGTTCTTTTCTGCTTCCTTCTCCTTCTTGAGTCTGATCAGATTTTATCTTAGTGACTTTCTTCTTAGGATCTGAAGGTTTTAGAGGGGATTCTTTCAGCTCATTCAATCTAGCTTGCACACAATCACGAGCTTCTATTTCAAGCGCATTGACTGGAGGTGGATTGTTCAGCTCATGAAGCATTATCTCATGATATTTGACTTTGGTGCATTTAGAAACAAGATCAAACAATAGTGATGATTTTCTGGACATTACGAAGACTATTATCCTTTTTGGATGTCCTCTTACTCTTTTAATGTCATTGATTGATTCTTCTTCCATCACTTCATCAAGTATCTTAATAATAGGAATTAAAACAACCTTGTCCTCCTTGCATGTGGATAGTTTGACATCCATCAAGGCTTGCTCTATTGAGTCTGATTCACTTGTCCTGAAGTCTTTAATTCTGATCTTGCATTTGTTTATTTTGAAGACTAGCTCCCCTTCACTGTTAGTGCTGATTATGGGTTCGTTGCCTTTCAGAAGATTAATTTCTGATTGTCCATTAATAAACACCATCTCATGATACGCTCTTGTAACCTTCTTCATGTCCTTCTCTGTATCTCTGATCATTTTATCATTGAGCCTATAAGCATACAGAACTTCAGCAGCTTTATGATCTGCCTCTGATCTTTTGACACATAGAGCTTCCAGTTTAGCTCTTTTGCTTCTGAGTTAACTTTCCAGGAAATTAAGTTGTAGAAAATGAATGGTTTTTATGTGTTGGTCAGATATGGTGACGTTTTGCATCTTTTCACCCGCAAATACTTTGATCACGAATGGATACATAAAGGCTTGAGGGGATACATCCATCATCATTCTCTAAAATTTGTCTCTGAAATATTCGTTCTCATTTGATTTCAACCATGGGATTTTTGAGGCTAAGACAAACAGTTCAATAATGTTCAACTTCTTCAGCACACTGGTAGACACCTTCATCTGTAGACCATCTCTGTGATTGATAGTGATCTTCCATCCATTATTTAGAATGTTCACAGTAGTTCCCATAATTATTTTGTTGAACTGATCATAGAACTCATGGATATTTTCATATTCTTTTCTGTAATTCTCCACAGTTCTTAACAGATTGGAGTTACCAGGGTCTGAATAGTGATATGTTTCCGGTTGGTCCATTTTCTTCTTTATTTCTTCCCATTTGTTTCCTTTCCTGTTAGCTTGAAGATATGCTTCTCTTGCTTCTCTGTTCTCCCTTCTTTGAATGGCTCTCTGAATTCTTTCTCTTGATCTTTCCAGTTTTTCTTGAATCTCTATATAAGAGCGATTGATTTTCTCTGGCAATCCATAGAATAAACAGTCGTCTGAGAAGCCATCTTCATCTTCAAACTCTTTTTCCTCATTAATGATCTTTCTTTCTTCCATAACCACTTCTTCAAATCTTGGCTCACACTGTAACAACCCCAGATCCGGGGTCGGGGATCCGGGTCGCCACAGTCTTTCTTTCCACAATATCACTTAACTTAATTAATAATAAATAACCTCATGCTGTGACCCCACACTAACACACACCACAACACGTTATAGTCTCAGAGATGAAATTGAAATAAGTACAAGTCCTTGAATCCACAATTTAAAAGTTATTACAACCCAAAATGATTACTTGATAAGTTTATAGTTAATTGCCATTATCTGCCACAAGTTATAATTATACATAATTGATTCCCAAAAGTAGAATGCCTGATCTACAGATAGATCTACCTCTGCAGCTATAGCAGCTACGATATCAACGGGAAGACGCGGGACGCTTCCCATGCACTTGCGCTGGGTCTACTTGAGTCTGACCATCTTTCCTAACTGTTGTTGTGTGATGAAGAAATGAAGCAAGAGTGAGCATTACAGCTCGCAAGATAATATATAGTGTAAACAATAATGCAAGTATCTAAATGGATAACTTACTAGAACCCTTTATCAAGTGTAAGGTAATTACTTACTGGATATAAGCTTAAAGGAAGGTGAAGTTACCAATTACTTCACTCTACTTATACCATTTTAGAAAACTACTTGAACTACCACTGTTCAAAGTATAATAGGTTTCAAAAGGTCATCCCATAGATGAGACCACAAGTTAAGACTTGAATAGATTCAATCTTTGAAATATTATTGAATGAAAGAAAGTTACAAGATACTTTATTAAGTCCCGATATATATATATCCACATATATATCTCTTATATATTTCCTGGAAACCTCTGTCATGTAAAGTATGAACAGAGTTTATAATATCCAATGAATTTTGGAAAGAAAAGAATTTTGACATAAACCCGATATCTTGCTGATCAGGCAAAGATACCAATAAGTAACCTTTTCTACTAGTAGATGGATGAATCCCCCACCGGTCATCACCCTGGCCTCATTAGGACCTTGTGTTGGACCGCCACCCGGCCTCTTACGCGTTGATGGGCTGTCACCCAGCCACTTACACTTTGATAGACCGTACTGAAGGGTTTTTAGCACATAAACGCAGCGAAAACGTAAATTTAAATCTTAAAAAAAAAACCGAAACCCTCCGCAGGATTCATGAGAAAAATGATATTTAATTCGTAGTTCAGTATGTTTACCTTAAGAAGCTTTACGTTAATGGAAAGATGGAGGTCTTTAATGGCGATCCAAAAACGATGAACGGAGATCCTTAGCAGCTGCTCCTCAAGTGTGAAGCACTACACCGGTATCCACCAAGAAAATGATGTACTGAAGGAGGAGGAGATGGAGAGAATTAGGATTTTGTAAATCTTTTTGGTTGAGGCAAAAATAGGGTTTATAATAGAATATTTATAGGCAAAATTTTCAGCTGAAAATTTTCCCATAAAATATTATTATTATTAACCCTTTATTATTCTCACTAATAATTAAAACACCTTTTAATTATTAATCCTTTTTCTAAACTCTTTAGAAATAATTCTCTCACTTGATTTAATTTCCAAAAATTAAATTCTTAATTAATAATATCAAGAATCTTTTCTTAATTAATTTATAATCAATTAAATCTCATTTAATCAATTATTAAATTTGCCAATTAATTATTTATTTCATAAATAAATAATTATCAGCCATTATTAATTAATTCCTCCACCATTAAATCATTCTCTTTTATGGTGTGACCCTGTAGGTTCAATATTAAGCCGGTAGTAGAAATAAATAATAATAAAACTATTTTATCATTATTTATATAAATTCTCAAATTCATTAAATATGATTAATTAATTAATCATATTTATTCTACATCATGAGCGATACTTCTCAGCATATCGCGACTATCCGGATAATACGAATTCACTACTTAGAATACCAAGAACCTATTCAGTGAGTAGATATCGTATAATTAATTCCTTCTACCCTGCAATGTCACGATTAAATATAAGGCATGGAACTTGTGTCAAGTCTATCTTATTTAATCACTTGCTTTCTCATTCGCTATGTTTGTTTTATTTAATGTAAATTAGAAACTCCTTTCTAATTTCATTCACTCTGGCCAGAGATTCCTGAACTAACATAAGTGGATCAGCATTGAACATTCTCTTCCTACACTGAAAGGGGTAGATCCTTTATTGATCATACACTATCTTCGTGTACAAATTCCTATACCCAGTAAAGCCCTTATAATTGTCCCTTGAGACTAAGAACTAAACCAAAGCATAGTTCAGTGTACACAAGATGACTATGATGACCTCAAGTCTAAGGATACTTGTACAACTATCACTATGTGAACAACTGCTGACACGTGAGTGAACTCCATCAGTTGTTCAGCTGTGTGAGTCATGTTCAGTGAACTTATTCTATAATAAGCACCTACATACTAGCTATAATGTCACCACACAAATGTCTATGAGAACAGACATCCTTCATAATAAAGCAAGCATAGTATGTACCGATCTTTGCGGATTATTAATTACCAGTTAGTAATCCTACGACCAGGAACTATTTAAGTTTAGAGTTATCATCTTTTAGGTCTCATTATTATGATCTCATCACAATCCATAAAAAGCTTTACTCTAAACTGTAGTATATCTTTTTTAAACATTTAAATAGATAGAGCCCGCAATAAAAACAAAACAAGCCTTTTATTAATATCAATGAAATCAAAACAGATTACATAAAAGTTATTCCTAAATCCTCATACATGATTGGACTTAGGACATATCTCTTTCAATCTCCCATTTGTACTAAAGCCAATCACTCTGGTATCTAATACCCATCTTGTCTTTATGACGATCAAAGTGACTTTGAGAAAGTGGCTTTGTGAGTGGGTCTGCTACGTTGTTATGTGTGTCAACTCTCTTGACGTCTCATCTTTCAATACAATACAAGAAATGTTACCACGCTCCCACTAACCTTTTTGTAGACACATGGTTCATCTATGTTTTTGATAAAACCAAACTCTTTGATTGTCTCATCAAAATGGATGTTCCATCTACGAGAAGCTTGCTTTAAACCATATATGGTTCGTAGTAGCTTACACACTAGGTGTTCATTTCCCTTGGAAAGAAAACCCTCTGGCTGTGTCATATACACTTCCTCTTCAAGTTTCCCATTGAGGAAGGCCGTTTTCACGTCCATTTGCCAGATCTCATAGTCGTAGTAAGCAGCAATCGCAAGCAAAATCCGAATTGTTTTTAACAGGGCTACAGGCAAAAAAGTTTCATCAAAGTTAATCCCTTGCCTTTGTCTGAATCCTTTTGCCACGAGCCTGGCCTTATAGGTCTCCACCTGCCCATCTGCTCCAATCTTTCTTTTGTATACCCACTAGCACCCAATAGGCTTAACACCTTCAGGCGCCTTAACCAGAGTCCATACTTGGTTGGTATACATAGATTCCATTTCGGATTTCATGGCACTATGCCATTTCTCTGAGTCAACACTACTCATAGCCTCATTATAGGTCACAGGGTCGTCATCATCAATGATTGACAACTCATTGTCATTCTCAATGACAAAGCCATAATACCTCTCAGGTTGGCGAGACACTCTCCCTGTCCTACGAATGGGCTGTTCCACAGAAGGTTGTTCAGTCTGAACATGTGTTTCCACTTGATCCATAGTAGTTTGTGCTTATTGAACTTCATCAAGTTCAATTTTGCTCCCACTGTTTCCTTCAAGGATAAACTGCTTTTCCAAGAAGGTAGCATGTCTGGAGACAAACACCCGATGATCGGTGTAAAAGTAATACCCTAAAGTCTCTTTAGGATATCCCACAAAATTACATTTTACAGATCGAGATTCCAGCTTATCTGGGTCAACTTTCTTGACATAAGCTGGACATCCCCAAATCTTAACGTGTTTAAGACTCAGTTTCCTTTCTTTCCATATCTCATATGGGGTTTGAGGAACAGATTTGGAAGGCACCTTATTCAGTAAATATGCTGAGGTTTCCCGATGCATAACCCCACAGGAATACTGGAAGATTCACATAACTCATCATGGACCGAACCATGTCTAACAAATTTCAATTTCTCCTTTCAGATACCCCATTCAACTGTGGAGTATATGGAGGAGTCCACTGGGAGACTATACCATTTTCTTTGAGATAAGCTAGAAACTCTCCATTCAAGTATTCACCACCTCGATCTGATCGAAGAGTTATAATACTATGTTTGGTTTGTTTCTCCACTTCATACTTATATTCTTTAAACTTTTCAAAGGCTTCAGACTTGTGTTTCATCTAATACACATATCTGAATCTAGATCGATCATCTATGAAAGCAATGAAGTATGAAAATTCACCCATGGATTGCGTAGACATTGGTTCACATACATCTGTGTGTACCAATCCTAGCAAATCTGCAGCCCTCTCTCCATGTCCACTAAATGGAGATTTGGTCATTTTACCCAATAGACAAGACTCGCATGTAGGATATGATTCAAAATCAAAGGGGTCAAGTAACCCTTCCTTATGCAATGTCCGCAGTCTATTTTCACTAATATGACCAAGTCCGCAGTGCCACAAGAAAGTGAGATTTTCATCATCCCTTTTTCTTTTATTAGTATGTTCAATTTGTAGTAAATTATGCTCTACGTCACATACATACAGACCATTGTTTAAAATACCACTTCCATAAAGAACGTTATCTCTAAGAATTGAACATTTATTATTCTGAATAACAAACGAAAATCCAACCAAGTTTAACATGGAATAGAAATAATATTCCTCACACTCGAGGGAACAAAATAGCAATTATTTAGAACAATAGTCTTGCCCGTATGCATATGTAAATGAAATGATCCTACAGCTTCAGCAGCAACTTTTGCTCCATTTCTCATCCATATAATCACCTCCTCTTCTTCAAGAGTCCTACTTCTCTTTAGTCCCTGCAACGAATTACAAATATGAGAACCACAGGCGGTATCTAATACCCAAGTAGAAATTTGACTTGGTGACATATTAACTTCGGTCATGAACATACCTGAATCAGAAGCGGTAGTCTCACTACCCTTCTTCTTCTTCAATTCTGCAAGGTAAACCTTGCAGTTCCTCTTCCAGTGCCCCACCTTGTTACAGTAAAAGCAAACAGCTTTGCTCTTAGGGTCTTCAGCTTTTGGTGGAACCGGCTTTTTCTCACCTACTTTCTTCTTCTTGGAAGGGTTCTTCTTCCTTTTCTTAGGATTGGAACCCTCACCAATTAGAAGAACATAACTCTTCTTAGGGGGAAAATTCGATTCCGTAGTCTTCAACATGTTGTGGAGTTCAGGAAGGCTGGCATCCAGCTTATTCATGTGAAAGTTCACAACAAACTGCGAGAACGAACTCGGAAGTGATTGCAAGACCAAGTCTTGGCTCAGCTCCCCATCCATGGCAAAACCAAGTTGTCCAAGACGTTCAATCAAATTGATCATTTTAAGTACATGGTCATTCACAGATGATCCCTGAAATATCCTACAACCGAACAGTTCCTTCGATATCTCATATCGAGCTGTCCTCCCTGCCACATCAAACAACTCTTGTAGATGCATAAGGATAGTGTGAGCATCCATATGCTCATGTTACTTCTATAGCTCAATGTTCATGAAAGCTAGCATGATGCATTGAGCAACATTTGCATCATCTATCCACTTACGATACACAACATGTTCATCATTATGTGCATCGCTGGCAGGTTCAGTAGGCTTAGGTGAGTCAAACACATATTCCAGCTTCTCAACCCTGAGAACAATTCTCAAGTTTTGAAGCCAGTCAGCAAAATTAGGACCAGTCAACTTGTGAGCATCTAGTATACTCCGGAGTGATAGTGCAGAAGACATAACGAATATAGTAAATCTGTAAATGATGAACACATAACAACACTTAGCAAATATTCAATTTCATTTCAAAACACTATATGAATCGGGTCTTTATTCATAAGTGGCTCCCACTAGTTTATCTAATTTATACAACCCCTAAGTGAAAATTAAGCATTCGTAATGCTAGTGGGAATAAGGATCCTACATTCCATCACATAACCTCGGCTGTAGCACGAAATGCCATGTGATGTTCAATAGGCAGACAACTCTTGTCAATTACATCTTATGTTATTCCCTAATAAAACTTTAGCCTCTTGAATAATTGAGTCACGGCTGTAGCATGACAAACTCAATATTATAAGTCAAGTCTAACCCAATATTTCGTATAATTGAATCAGTCTCCAACAGCCCACGACTGTAGCACGTAACGACCTTTAGATTCTAATTCAATGTACACATCTCTATGTAATAGACAATTATTTCTTATTTCGAAATCAAATCCCTCGGCTGTAGCACGAAATGACAATGATTTAAAAATAATAACCACTTTCTACCATGTTAGAAGGCTATGACCGACACAAGCCCGTTGTGTCATTGGCCAATTACTACTTGATATTATTTAATTTTAGAGGGATTATATTATGTTACAATCATAATCATATTATAAAGAGATTCTTCCTTTTAAATTAAATATTTCAAATCAATAATCGATAATCAGATCATTCCCAGATCGGGGGGAGCATTGTCAAGAGGCGTCACTTAATACCCCTTTCTTACAGATAGAAATCTGCTTTTGACAGAATCATCCTTTCTCTCAATATTGAAAATTCATATTTAATTACGTGTTTCATAAACACAAGAATCTCATGATTGTATTCATAATAGTATTGTTAAGGCAAGAAACGATTCCTATTCTAGATTTTCTAGAGCACACCTTATATTGATTTAAGTTCACCTAAATCTATCATCGCATGGTAAACATAGGCATATATCTCATATATAAAATTAAATAAACAAGTAAATGTAAAGTGCAATAAAGTAAATGTGTTTGGTTATGGCCCCATCCTATGTGATCTTTATCAAGCTCATGATAAAGATCAAGGTCAATCTAATATGGTGATGGAAATAAATACAACTACTTATTACATCGTTTGCGTAAATCGGACACCAGACCCATATTTCAGCAAATCTGCAGCAGCCAATTCAGAATTCGTATCTAATATGATTCTCATAATTAGAACAAACATAAATCATGTATATATCAGTATATATACAGATTACATAATCATCTTATGATTATACAACTCACATGAATATCATATATTCAAAACCATACATATATAAGCATATTATATCAACATCAAATCATGGCGAATCACGTACATGCTCATATATCGAAAACAGTTAAACACATAAATGAATTATAAACTTTTTCACAAGTAGCTCTATACCATTGAAGGGTTTTTAGCACATAAATGCAGCGAAAACGTAAATTTAAATCTTAAAAAAAATGAAACCCTCCGCACGATCCATGCAAAAAATAATATTTAATTTGTAGTTCAGTATGTTTACCTTAAGAAGCTTTACATTAATGGAAAGATGGAGGTCTTTAATGGCGATCCAAAAATGATGAACGGAGATCCTTAGCAGCTGCTCCTCAAGTGTGAAGCACTCCACCGGTATCCACCAAGAAAACGATGTAATGAAGGAGGAGGAGATGAAGAGAATTAAGGTTTTGTAAATCTTTTTGGTTGAGGCAAAAATAGGGTTTATAATAGTATATTTATAGGAAAAATTTTCAGCTGAAAATTTTCCCATAAATTATTATTATTATTATTAACCCTTTATTATTCTCATTAATAATTAAAACACCTTTTAATTATTAATCCTTTTTCTAAACTCTTTAGAAATAATTCTCTCACTTGATTTAATTTCCAAAAATTAAATTCTTAATTAATAATATTAAGAACCTTTCTTAATTAATTTATAATCAATTAAATCTAATTTAATTAATTATTAAATTTGCCAATTAATTATTTATTTCAGAAAATAAATAATTTTCAGCCATGATTAATTAATACCTCCACCATTAAATCATTCTCTTTTATGGTGTGACCCTGTAGGTTCAATATTAAACCGGTAGTAGAAATAAATAATAATAAAACTATTTTATCATTATTTATATAAATTCTCTAATTCATTAAATATGATTAATTAATTAATCATATTTATTCTACATCGTGAGGGATACTTCTCAGCATATCGCGACTATCCGGATAATACGAATTCACTGCTTAGAATACCAAGAACCTATTCAATGAGTAGTTACCGTACAATTAATTTCTTCTACCCTGCAATGTCATGATTAAATATAAGGCATGGAACTTGTGTCAAGCCTATCTTATTTAATCACTTGCTTTCCCATTCACAATGCTTAGTTCTATTTAATGTAAATTAGAAACTCCTTTCTAATTTCATTCACTCTGGCCAGAGATTCCTGAACTAACATAAGTGGATCAACATTGAACATTCTCTTCCTACACTGAAAGGGGTAGATCCTTTATTGATCATACACTATCTTCGTGTACAAATTCCTATACCCAGTAGAGCCCTTATAATTGTCCCTTGAGACTAAGAACTAAACCAAAGCATAGTTCAGTGTACACAAGATGACTATGATGACCTCAAGTCTAAGGATACTTGTACAACTATCACTATGTGAACAACTGCTGACACGTGAGTGAACTCCATCAGTTGTTCAGCTGTGTGAGTCATGTTCAGTGAACTTATTCTATAATAAACACCTACATACTAGCTATAGTGTCACCACACAAATGTCTATGAGAACAGACATCCTTCATAATGAAGCAAGCATAGTATGTACCGATCTTTGCGGATTATTAATTACCAGTTAGTAATCCTACTACCAGGAACTATTTAAGTTTAGAGTTATCATCTTTTAGGTCTCATTATTACGATCTCATCACAATCCATAAAAAGCTTTACTCTAAACTGTGGTATATCTTATTTAAACATTTAAATAGATAGAGCCCGCAATAAAAACAAAACAAGCCTTTTATTAATATCAATGAAATCAAAATAGATTACATAAAAGTTATTCCTAAATCCTCATACATGATTGGACTTAGGACATATCTCTTTCACGTACCCCGGCCTGTCGCTTATGCCGACTCAATTAGATGGACTTACTTCCCGAACGTTGGGTAAGTAATCAATTCATTTATCAAAACAACAACCTTGTTGCGAATATAAAACACACCACATAGCCGAATCCCTCAGGTTTTGAGCGAGTATTTAAATCCCCTTCGAAAGGAGGATCTTAAATATAAAAATGAGTTTTGGGATCCGCCCTAACTTTTAAAAATCATTTTGAAGACTCAAAAACATTTTTAAGAATGTTTGGAGTAATGCTGATTTAATAAAATAAATCAGTCCCAATATATTAGAAACTATCTGAATATTATCACTTAAATAATATTCCCATAAAGAATAATCTTTATAAAAATAATTGAGGTAGAAGTTTTAAAACTCATACTTGAAATAAATAATAAATAACCAAAGATATACTTATACGAAAGTACGATCTTTATTTGAATAATCGAAAATAAGTTTGACTATCGAAATATTATTCTTTAATAAAATAAAGAATATTATTTAGTAAATAAGCGGAGTCATAAGTCCTCGAATGAATATTCAAAATAATATTCATTAAATAGAATAAACGGAGTCATAAGTCCTCGAATGAATATTCATGATAATATTCATTAATAAAAATAAAGTTATCGAATAAACCTTATTCGATTAATAGTTTTGAAAACTATATCTATATATATATAAATATATATAATATACTCGGGAACATCGACTCCCGCGTTTAGAAAAGGTTTGCCTTTGGGTCCCCTTTACTAAGGGTATACGCAACTACTGCTTATCTCTAGCATAGGTATTATGCAATTATAAGCATTGAAATCAACATATAGATATCAAGATTACGAAACAGAAATGCATATAAACCATATCAGCATGCTCCAATATATCGCAAGATTTGCTAATTAACCATCATGCATCTATCACAAGATAATGCATATACATGTATACATCACAACAACAGTATAACGGGTAGAAAACTTGCCTGAGCGACTAGGGATGATAAAAGGCTTGGGACGAGTCTGGTAACCAATAAACAACATATAAGTTGGAATTAAACCAAAGTCGCTTATGAATCTATACTTTAACCAATTAGACCCTAACGTTCGCTTTTGCGCTTAACGATTCACTTAAGTTGCTCGAGTACCCTTGGCTCCACCATTTTTAATAAATTAACCATTAAGAGTTTTAAGGCGATTCTTTAACGAGTACCCTACCAACTGTCTAACCCACTTTACATAATTGTTTCATAATCCAGTTAGTCATTTAAGGGCCTTAACCAAGGTTTCAAAGTAAGGCGAGGGGTAATGGTTCAGTCGCGAAACGTCGTTACTTAAAACGGTCGTTTCTCCTAAACCGTACATCGGATTCAAGCAAACCACATATCAAAACGAAGCTCGTAACATGAACTATCTAATCATGGTAATGGTAAAAACCTAACAGTGAGTTCACGGGTCCTGATTGTAAGAAAAAAAATAGTCTAAAGTAAATCGGACATTACGACGGCTATGTTTACGCGATTACCAAATTTTATACTACTCCAAATCAATCCACAATCAACCCACAATCATTATTACAACCAAAATCCATCCATACACTACTACAACAGCCCCAACATCTCAAGATTTCCAATTTATACTACTTCTCAATCATGAACTAAGAGCTTACTTAAGTTTATTAACTAATAATCAAGATTTACAACTCCAAAAACATCACAAAACCAACCAATCTCTAAATACACAATAATCATGCCTCTCATGAACTATACTACTTATAACAAGCTCTTAACATTCAATAATAATGCTAGGTTAAGAGATTATACCTTCCTTGAGAGTAGGAGTAACTAACGAGCTTGAAACAACCTTGGAAAATCCTTACTAAAGCTTTATCTAAACAAGAACACAAGATCAAACTTTCAAGTTCTTGAAAAACACTATTCACTCTCTTCTTCCATGAATTATTGGAAGAGATTGTGAAGGAATTTGAAGCTTAGATTTATAGGATATCTATATCTATGTACAAGGAACCTTAGATAATTACCTCACTAATTAACAAGGCCTGGGACTTGAATTTGATTTTTTTCTTCTTTGAAAAAGAGATGAAGCCGAGAGCTTCTTGTTGGAAAGGTGAAGTCAACTTTGCGTTTTGTGTTTTTTATTTGTTTTGCTTGGTTGTTTTGTTTTTGTTTTGTTTAATTAACCTTTTATCCATGGTAAAATTTGTGTGGCTTGTAATCAATCAAAAATTCCTTCCCTTTTGGTCATGCTTATGTCATCCTCCTATGTCATCTTCCCACACTTGTCCTCTTCTTGTTGGTGTGATGACATCATCATCACTAACCTCTTTGATTAACTCCTAATTACTTGGCTAATGATCGCTGATCTGTTATACGGTTCGCTTAACTTTCATTTTCGTTTATCATTTGAGGGATCATACCCAGGTTCTTATTACTTGGGTTCCCTTAACCTTTCTCAATACATTATATTCCTTTTATGATCCTCTCTTATAATCCTTGAATTTAAATTCTTTTTATCCTGTTACCTTATACTCAATTCTTTCAGTATCTGGTGGATTTTCGGGAAAAATCAAAGTGTTCGAATTTGGATTCTGACGATCTTTACATACACTTATATACCATATAGAGTACTAATAGGATCTCAGAATAACAATAAAAGAACCTCTACAAAGTGTGGTATGAAAAGTTTCCTTATTCAGCATAATCAGCAAAATCACTATTCATAAGGGTTACAAAAAGTCCAAAATTTTGGGGTTATTACAGTCTCCCCTCCTTAAAAGGATTCCGTCCCGGAATCAAATAGAAAACAAATGGGGGTACTTTTTTAGCATTGCGCTCTCTAGTTCCCAAGTTGATTCTTCCACATTATGATTCTGCCATAGCACTCTAACTAGCTTGATCACTTTGTTCCGAAGTACCTGCTCCTTCTTATCCATAAACTTTACTGGTTTCTCCACGTAAGTCAGATCTGGTTGCATATCCACCTGCTCGTACTCCACTATGCGTTTGGTATCCCGATGATACTTCCTTAGCATTGACACATAGAACACATTATGAACTTATTGTAGGTTTGGGGGTAAGGCTAGCTCGTAAGCCAACTTCCCAGTCCGTCTTAGTATCTCAAAAGGTCCAATGTATATTGGGCTTAGTTTCCCTTTCTTTCTGAACCTCATTAATCCCTTCCAAGGGGATACTTTTAGCAGTACTAAGTCCCCTACTTCATACTCCTTGTCCTTTCGGGCTAGGTCTGCATATTTCTTCTGTCTGTCTTGGGCTGCTACCAGCCGTCCTCTGATGAGATCCACTATGTCTTTGGTCCTTTGGACCACTTCGGGTCCGAGCATCTTCCGCTCTCCTACTTCATCCCAGTATAAGGGAGATCGACACCTTCTTCCGTACAGGGCCTCATAAGGCGGCATTCCGATGCTGGCATGAAAGCTATTGTTATAAGAAAACTCGATCAACGGCAAGTGATCATCCTGTTATTCCCAGTGGACTAACAATGAGATTTACAGAAGGGGGGGTTGAATGTAAATCTCAAAACTTTTTCAAGTTTTGAGCAATTTGTAAGACTCAGTGTTTGAGTGATCAAATGTGTGTAAATTGCTTGGAGCTGATGCAGACAGATATATATTTAAACACAAATGTATTGAACACAAAGAACTTAAAAACTTTTCTGGTGGATTTGTTGTTCCACCAGAGATGTGTTATTTCAGAAAATCTGTGATTCAAAATTAAATCACAGCTGCTTCCTAGTACAAACTAGATGATTTTCTCTCTTGATATTTCTAAACAGCTCAGGGAAAATTCACACTAATTACTAGCTACTACTTGGTTTATATAACACCAAGTTTACAAGTGAAGACAAAGATAAAGTACAATAAGACAATAGTTCTCCACTTGTTTCTGTTCTATTTTTATCCAATGTAATATGGAATTATCTGTTGACTTTCCATTATGAACCAGACTAAAACGGCTGCTTTTTCTGCTATTCCTGAAATAGGCTACCACATCTCTGTCAATCCATGTGCCTCTGTCAGCTTTGTTAACTGTCACTATCAACTGCTATGAGACTGAGCATCCGTTAAAGCTTTCATCCGTTGATGACTTTATCCGTTGATGCTCTAGCAGTTGAAGCTTTATCCTTTGAAGCACTTATCCGTTGATGGATATTATCCGTTGAAGCATTAGAGACATCCGTTGAAGCTTAGTTTCTTATCCGTTGACACTTCTTCACTTATACAAAATTACAAGGCATGAAATATTTACAATTAGCCCTCTTATTTGTACATCCATTAGTAGTCAACATGACTGATTATCTCCTAACAACATCTAAGAATTACAGCTTGAAACCAGAGAGTGAGATGTGCTACAATACCAAACTTATTGCCGAGTAAGGCTACTCCTTCAACGGATAGACAAGATGGTCTTATCCGTTGAGGCTACAAACACTAGATTTCTACTTAAGTGTTTTGCTGAACTTATCATCAAACTAATACACATATTCCTAACACATCCCAACTTCCTTTAAAGTCTATTGCACAGACTCTCAACATATCCTCTAGTGTCTGGATGGTCCTTTCACTTTGCCCATCCGTTTGAGGATGGTAAGCGGTACTCATATTTAATTTGGTTCCCGCAAATTACTTTCTTTTCCTTTGATCCCTGGTTTTCTTTCCTAGCCTCCTGTCATTCTCCTCTATTTGAAGTTGAAGTTGTCTGTAGAATTCAGCTTCATCTTCTTCATTGATATCTAACTTAGATTGCATATCCTTGAGAGTTTCATTACTGGCAATCTTTAGCTGATCTTCAATTCTGAAAAATCTTCTGACTCCTTTGTTGTCTCTGAACTCCATCAACCAATGAGGTGATTTGTGAATTGTAATACCTCTCTCTGGAATGAGTAAAGTTCTAGGCAAAGCATTGGGCTCCCTCCAAGTTTTCCTTATGTTGGCAATCTTGTTGAGAATCTCAGTCCTGGCAGTTCTGGTAAAGCCAGAATCCTTATGTATGGCTGAGTAGACTCTAATCAAGGTAGTGTAGCCTTCATTCAGAATTCTGTGAAGAGGCCATGTTCTTTCCCCAGCTCCTTTGTATTTGAACACTAGTCTTTCTGGTAGCTGTCTGTAGGCAGCTATTCCCCTTACATCCTCCAGCTCATCCAGATAGAGTTCAATGTCTGAAAATTTTTTTATGTCACAGATGTGAACATAATCATCTTTAGAGTTTTGAGGTTTGGATTTAGGCTTCTGTGTGAATTTGATTGAGGCTTTAGAGGGTGTTGATTTGATTCTTCTTTTCTGCTTCTTTGATGGTGAAGAAGAGGTTAGGAAGGTGGGCAATTTGATGGTGTCCCAATCAATTGGTTCCTCCTTGGGAATGATTGTTTCACCATGAATGTTCATGAAGGGGTCAAGTACAATGGGTTCAGGAATAGAGGGTAGTGGTTTGGATATTGATTGGGTTTCTTCAGTCTTATCTACCTTCTTTCTCTTTGCATTGACCTTCTTTCTTTTCCCTTTCTACCATTCTTCCTTACTTCTTTCCTCCATCTCAGTACCAACCATGTCCCCTATAGCTTCATCTTCACCTTTGTCTTCAATTTCTTTCTGATCTTCAGCCTGACTTGACTCTAGCTGTTTTTCAAGCTTTGCTTATGCTCTTTTGTCAGCCTTTAGCTGTTTGGTTTCTTCCTTCAACCTTTTGGTTTCTTCCTTCTTGGCTATTGAGAATTTGGGATGTCCTTGCATCACACATATGCTCTTTCCCTCTCTGAAAATAATAGCCATGTTTCTCCTTACAGCCTCATCCATGGTCTCTTTGAGATATGCAATACTTCTTCCTAAAAGCTTGTCCTCATCTGCTTTTGGAAGAGGAAAATCCACCTCTTTTAGAGGATTCTTTGTAGAGTCCTTATTGGATCTGTTGTTGGGCTTGAGAACCATAGGTTGCAGATCTTTGGAAGAAGTTTCTCCATCCTTATGCCTCCCTACTGGCTTGAGTTCCATAATAATTGATTCCACTTTTGTGCTATGCTTCACAGATTGTGATTGAGAAGTTATAGAACCAAATATTAGTTGCATCTTTTCATCAATCTTCTTCCTTTGCTCTTTGACTTGCAATTCAGCTGCTGCTATCTGGATTAGATCAATTCCATCTAGCTTTCCTTTGACTTGAATTGGTGGAGAAGTTGTGATGACATGAACTAGCACTTGAGAAATCTGAACTGTTGTAGATGGCTCTCCTTCCCCTTCCCCTTTATTCTCCCCCTTTTTGTTATCATCAAGGGTAGGGGTCAAGCCTTGTGCTTGTGCCAGCTGCATGAGTAGATTTGTTTGAGTTTGTTGATTCTGAAGAATGGTGACCATAGAGTCTTCAATGATTTGAACCCTATCTTCCAATCTGGCCAGCCTCTTGTCAGCAGCAGAGGTCTTCCTTAGTCTCCCCAACAAATCTTGCATAGTACCATAGGGTATAACTGAATCCAATTTCTCAGCATTGTAGGATTTCAGATCAGCAATGTCCAGCTTGAGCTCATCCACACTTAGATTTTGCTGGTAATGCTGCAACTGCAAGAGATGCAGAGATTCCAGATGAGCTTAAAGAATTGCCTTGGTACCAGCATCCTGAGTCTCCTGAATGGCCTGCTGAATTGTCATGACTTGTTTGACCAAAGTGACACCAAACTCTCCTGGTGTTGATGGTTTTGTCCATGCCCATGCAGGAAGATTAGGAACAGAACTTGGGCCTGCTACTCCCCCTAAGTTCATGCTCTCATTCAAAGAATTAGAGTCATCATCATTAGAATTTACTCCAAATTCTTCAGATGGCTCACCAGCTTGAGAAGGCAGCCTGTTGACAACAGCTTTGTCTCTGAGAAGAGATTCTGAAGTGTGTACAATGTGTAGTGTCTGTTCTGCCTCCACATCGCCCTGTGCAGCCAATAATTGATAGGCTGAAACAGGGTGAGTAAAAGTGTCAGCATCCAAGGAAATGTTATCAATGACAGCTTTGTAGTGTTGCTGAAATTGTCTTCCCTTATCTGCATCATCCACTTTCATTAACTCACTAGCAATGGCTGGATCCACCCTTATAGCTTCTGTACCTGCCTTTCTCTCAATTTCTCTCTTTTCTTGCATCAGGAGCTCCCCCTGGCTCACACACACCCTCACACCCTCACCTTCACCTTCTAAGGTGGCACTCCTCTCACGTACTTTTGCCATGCTGGAAGAAATAGCATGCATTTGGTGACTCTCAACCTCTCCTTTTGCCTGGGAGCAACCCAGCCTCTCACTCAAAAAATCACTCCCTTCCCTCAAGCCTAAAAGTGATTGTACAGTTGCCATGTCCTCTACAGTTGGAGTTGTTTCTGTTAAGTGTGTAGAGGCCATCAACAGATAGGGAGTATCCGTTGAAGTGGAAACTGATGGTATCAACGGATAACTGCTGTTAAGCTTATCCGTTGAAGAACAACCACTTGTCAACGGATGAGAGATATCCGTTGAAGAAGGAAATGATGTAGAGATAGAAAGTGATATAATTGTTGAATCTGTGTGGATTGATTTTAAGTGAGGTGACACAGATTCTGCAACTACATCTGAAAGAATTGGCTGATGATCCAACAAATCATCTAAAAGATGATGATCACCAGGTTTTGAGTGGGGCTCCTCCCTGAGTTTTAATGAGGGAGAATCAGGAATTGATGTGAATATCATATCCACATCCAGAGAGGGTGTAGGAGAGTTTGAGGAATGGTGTGTGTCTATATTGAGAGAATGGGGATGTGATTCCACATTTGCTGGAATCACATCAAGCTGAATTTGAGAAGGCATAGATACTGGTGGGTGTATCTGTGCTGTGTGTGTCCCTTGTATGGAAACTAGGGTTTTGGCCTTCTTCTTCCTTGAAAAGGCTTGAATTGGTGAATGTGTAGCTTCAGTGTCCCTCCCTCTTTTGTTCTGTATCCCTGGATGGGGACTATTTTCAATAGTTACATCCTTTTGGGAGGATGCAACTAGGGATGTGCTGGACTCCTTTTGAACCACTACAGTCTTTTGAGAGACTGTGGCTTGGCTGGAATGGGTACCACTCACCTCTCCCACCTTATCCTGGGGGGCTTTTTGATGTTCACCCCTCCCCTCACCACTCACACCCTGTTCACTCTCTTCAGGGTTTGTGGTAGTTGTTATAACTGTTGTCTTTTGAGAAACAACAGAGGTAGGTTTCTTTGACTTGACTTTGGAGATTTTAGATTTGGTGGCTTTGGTAGGAGCCTGTTTGGACAATGACACAGGTTCCATAGCCACACTAGAAGGCAAAGAAACATTGGGGTTGGAAATAGTAGGAGTTATAGCAACATTTACCTCACTTACCTGTGGTGCATTCATGATTGGCAAGTATACCAATGGCACCTAGCTGTTGAGGTTCATTCTCAAAAGATCTGCAAGGACCCTTTTCTCTTGTGCCCAGCATTTGAGTTTATTATTCTCATTGGATATAACCAAACCTTCAGCAACATGGTTAGCCAATAACATAAAGAATCTAGCAAAGTAGATGTTATGTGGTCTATTAGCTTTGTTACCTAATCTGGAACCTAATTCTAGCATAACACAGTTGCTAAAATTAAAGTACCTATCAGAAACTAGCATATAGAGCATATTAACAAGAGATGAAGTGATAGCATCAAAATTGCTAATCTTCCCAGAGAAAACCTTAATAAAGGCATCTCCAAGAAAACTCCATTCTTTCCTAAGGCCTTTCCTTCTAATACTACCTAAACTAGCAGAATCAAAAGCATAGCCTATGGAATCTAGCATAGCAGAGACATCTTTATCAGTGTGTGGTGTCATGGCATTATTCTCAGGCAACTTAAAGCAAGATTGTAAATCATCACAATTAATGCAATAGTCCTTACCTTTGAGAGAGAAGGCAATAGTCATATCTGTGGAGTTGAACTCTGCAGTTGTCCAAATCTCCTCAATCACTTCACAGTAGATGGTTGGGGCTTCCAGCATTGCATAGCTCAGTTTGCAGTTCTTGATGAAGTCCATCATCTTGTGATAATCAGAATGGGCTTCCTTCTTTTCAACCAAGACTATGAAATTATTCTTTTCATAAACAAATCCTGTTTGAGACATAATTTTGACTACTGGTGCCATTGTTGTGAGTAGAGGTTGCAGAGAAGAACTTGAGAATTGAGAGAGAAAGAGAATGATAATTGCAAGAAAGCGTAAAGTGAAAATAAGAATTCAATTGGGCTTTTATACTTTCTTGAATTAAAACACAAGTAAAATAATTAAATGATACTTTTAAGTAAGTGAAAGCCGTTCATGAATAAATGAAACTGTAGAAATTCTGAAAACTACCGTAAATACAAATACATACAACACTGTATATCTGTATCAACGGTTGAGTAAAAGAATCAACGGCTGTGACTCACTATCGTGACACATCAACGGATAAGGTAAATAGTTATCCGTTGATGAACAACCTTATTTTATCCGTTGAAGGATAAAATTTCCAGAAATGTATTTGTCTTTCAACGGATAATGAATATCCGTTGATAGAACAATTTTGGCTTTCAATGGATAGGGAATATCCGTTGATAGGATAAGTCTTGATTAAAGCCAACTTTGTTCTTGCAGCAAATTCATTTCAGGCTACGAGACAGATTACATAGATGACATAGATTATGAATAGTTAAGCATACCTAACTCACTTACTAATCTTGTGAATGTTGATTTATCAAGTGGCTTGGTAAATATGTCTGCAATCTGCTTTTCACTTGGAACAAAATGATGTTCCACTGTACCTTTCATCACATGTTCCCTAATGAAGTGGTACTTGATATCAATGTGCTTGGTTCTTGAGTGCTGCACTGGATTTTCAGTAATGGCAATGGCACTTGTGTTGTCACAAAATATTGGAATTTTGTCAACAGTTATACCATAGTCAAATAACTGATTCCTCATCCACAGTATTTGTGCACAGCAACTACCAGCTGCAATGTATTCAGCTTCAGCTGTTGATGTGGAAACAGAATTCTGCTTCTTGCTGAACCATGATACAAGCTTGTTTCCTAGAAATTGACAGGTGCCTATTGTGCTTTTCCTGTCTAATTTGCAACCTGTATAATCTGCATCTGAGTAGCCAATTAGATCAAAACCAGACTCTCTAGGGTACCAAATTCCTAGATTTGGAGTCCCTTTGAGATATCTGAAAATTCTTTTAATAGCCACTAAGTGAGATTCTTTAGGGTCAGCTTGAAATCTAGCACAGAGACATGTAGAAAACATAATATCAGGTCTACTGGCAGTTAAATATAAAAGTGAGCCAACCATGCCTCTATAACTTGTAATATCCACAGACTTTTCAGCCTTGTTTAATTCAAGCTTGGTGGCAGTGGCCATGGGAGTTTTTGCAGGTGAACAATCCATTAAGTCAAACTTCTTTAAAAGATCATAAATATATTTAGTTTGACTAATGAAAATTCCACCACTAACTTGTTTAACTTGTAAACCAAGAAAGTAAATTAGCTCTCCCATCATGCTCATTTCATATTTATTTTGCATTAATTTAGCAAACTTTTTACAAAGTTTATCATCTGTAGATCCAAATATAATATCATCTACATAAATTTGTACAAGTATCTAAGAGCCATTAACATTTCTAAAGAAGAGAGTTTTGTTAACAGTACCTCTTGTGAAGTGATTATCTAGAAGGAACTTTGATAAAGTCTCATACCAGGCTCTAGGTGCTTGCTTTAGTCCATAGAGTGCTTTCAACAAATAATACACATTGTCTGGAAAATTTGGATCTTCAAAACCTGGAGGTTGGCTTACATAAACTTCTTCCTCCAATTCCCCATTTAGAAATGCACTCTTGACATCCATCTGATAGACTTTGAAATTGGCATTAGCTGCATAGGCTAGAAAGATTCTGATGGCTTCAAGTCTTGCAACTGGAGCAAATGTTTCATCAAAATCTATTCGCTCTTGTTGAGAATAGCCTTTGGCAACCAATCTGGCTTTATTCCTTATGACAATGCCATTTTCATCTATCTTGTTTCCGAATACCCATTTTGTGTCAATAGAACTCTTGTTCTTTGGCTTGGGTACCAGCTTCCACACTTTGTTCCTCTCAAATTGGTTTAGCTCCTCTTGCATAGCTAAAATCCAATCTGGATCCAAAAGAGCTTCTTCCACTCGCTTAGGTTCCTCCTGTGATAGAAAGCTACTATACAGACATTCATCTTGAGTAGCCCTTCTAGTTTGTACTTTAGATGTAGCATCACCAATGATCAGTTCAAAAGGGTGATTCTTGGTCCATTTCCTTTGAGGTGGTAGATTAGCCCTTGATGAGGTTGCCTCAGTATTGTCATGATGTGAGATAGAATGTTGATTTGTTGAAACTCCCCCTGAGTTGCTGATCCTTTGAAAGGAATTGGGAGTTCTATCAACTGATGAGGTGAAGTGATTATCCGTTGACAGACTGTGATCAACGGATGCTTCGTTATGAACTTCAACGGATGATGCACTTTGTCTTTCAACGGATGCTGCATTGCTTCTTTCAACGGAAGCTGAATTTTGACTTTCAACGGATGCAGCATTCTGTGCATTATCCAAAGGCAGACTCTGATTTCTTCTTGAGATGCCTTCTTCATCATTCTCATCTTCACTATCATCATAATATATCTCAATATCGTCAAATTTGAGTCCTTCATGATGTCCCTCATCTGTTAGTCCATCAATCTTTTTATCATCAAACACAACATGTACAGATTCCATGACAATGTTGGTTCTTAGATTGTAGACCCTATATGATTTTCCAGCAGAATAACCAACAAATATTCCTTCATCAGCCTTTGCATCAAACTTTCCTTTGTGATCAGATTGATTCCTTAAGATGTAACATTTGCAACCAAAGACATGTAGAAAGTTTAAAGTTGGTTTTCTTCTCTTGAATAATTGATAGGGAGTCATGCATTTTGCTTGATTGATTAGAGAAATATTCTGAGTGTAACATGCACAGTTAACAGCCTCAGCCCAAAAATAAGTTGGGAGCTTTGACTCCTCAAGCATTGTCCTTGCAGCTTCAATTAGTGATCTGTTCTTCCTTTCCACCACACCATTTTGTTGTGGAGTTCTTGGAGCTGAGAACTCATGCATGATCCCATTTACTCCACAGAACATCTTCATGGTTGAATTCTTGAACTCAGTTCCATTGTCACTCCTAATATTCCTTACTTTGAAATCAGGATGATTGTTGACTTGCTTGATATGATTGATGATGATTTCACTAGCTTCATCCTTTGATCCAAGAAAATAAACCCATGAAAACTTTGAGAAATCATCTACAATCACTAGGCAGTGTCTTTTCCTTGAAATTGACAATACATTGACTGGTCCAAAAAGATCCATGTGTAGAAGTTGCAGTGGTTCATCAATTGCAGATTTAAGCTTCTTACTGAATGATACTTTCCTTTCTGACAAGCATCACACAGTCCATCCCTTGTGAATTCCACTAGAGGCATTCCTCTAACTAAGTCCTTTTTGACTAGATCATTCATTATCTTGAAATTCAAATGGGACAGCTTCTTGTGCCATAGCCAACTTTCAACTGGACTTGCTTTGCTGAGAAGACAAGTAATGGATTCTGCATCTGTAGAGTTGAAATCAGCTAAGTACACATTTCCTTTTCTAACTCCAGTTAGAACCACTTTATTGTCCTTTTTATTTGTGACAATACAGGCTTCAGAATTGAAGGAAACAGTATTCCCTCTGTCACATAGTTGACTGATGCTTAATAAATTGTGTTTGAGACCATCAACCAATGCAACTTCATCAATGATGACATTTTCTTTTGAAATCAAGCCATATCCCATAGTGAATCCTTTGCTGTCATCTCCAAAGGTTATGCTAGGGCCAGCTCTCTCCTTAAATTCTGTGAGCAGGGTGAAATCTCCTGTCATGTGTCTTGAACAACCACTGTCCAAGTACCATAGATTCCTTCTTTGTCCCTGCACACAACAAAATCAATCAAGTTGATTTTGGTACCCAAGTTTCCTTGGGTCCAGCCTTGTTAGTCTTTTTCCTAGACTTCATTCCTCCTGCATCTTTTGACTTAGGTAACTTTGGGTCAACCTTGGTCTCAGATGTGGTTGGTTGAAGTGTAGGGTTAGTCACAGAATCATTTAACACATTTGATTGAATTTGATAAGGCATAGGTTGTGCAAACATGTTATTCCACATAGGCATATTGTATGGCATTTGAGGCATACTAAATGCAGTAAAGTAAGGATTGTTAATGTATGGCATGTTTGCAAAATGTGCATGAGGATTCTTGTGAGACATAACAGGCATAGCATGCAGAGGTGACATAGACATGTTAGGCATGGAGGGATTTGAAGGCATGGGAGCATTTTTAACAGATTTGCAATTATCAGATAGGTGATTAACACTTTTACAATGTACACAGCTTTTTCTAGGAGCATACCTATCAGGTGTGTAATTGTTATGTTTATTAATCCCTACCTTCCCATTTCTTTTAGATTTTCTTTTAGTTTCCTTCTTATCCTCAACCAACTTAAGCCTATCTTTCAACTGATCTAAAGTCATGTGTCCTATATTCACCTTACTGACATCTCTGGATGTGCTAGCTCCTTCTTTGACAAAGTTCTTGAGAGTTGAATCATTCTTTTTATTTTTAAAAGAACTTGCCTGTTTTAATTGATGAGCCTTCAACGGATGCTCCTTTTCTTCCTTCAACGGATAACTTTCATCATCCGTTGATTCCACATCCGTTGACAATCCATCAATTAATTCTAACTTCTTTTTGTTTTTCTTCCAGGCATCCTCACAGAATGATTCAATTCCCTGAACCCTGGCAATTTGAACACCAACATCCCTAGATGTTTTCCAGGCCTTGATTACCTCTTGCTCACTTTCTAACTGTTTAGAAAGAATTTCTACTTTCTTAACAGCTTCTTCTAGTTCACTCTCGACAGTCAAGCATTTAAGTTTAATCTTTTCAAGCTCAATTACATGACTCTCTAACACAGCATTCCTATCACTTAAAAACACATTATTTTCTTCGATCCTAGTGTTTTCTTTAGCTAGTGATTTAAGAAAAACACGCAAATGATATAATTCATTGGACATATCATTTATGGCTTCATTGCATTCATGTTTAGAAAGCTGAGAGAGATCAGTAGTAATTACCTGGTTGCTTGATGAACTAGTTTCATTTTCATCAGAATTAGCCATCAGGGCTAGGTTGACATATTCCACATCATCATCTTCATTTACCACATTTGCTGCCCAATCATCTTGAGTGAGAAAGGCTCTTTCCTTTTGTTTGAGCAAATCAAAATACTTCCTTTTGTAATCAACTTGCTCAAATTTCTTTTTCTCAGAATTTGGCTTCCTACACTCACTTGCAAAGTGTCCACTAATGCCACAGTTGTAACATTTGAACTTTGATTTGTCCACCATGTTTTTGTTTGGCTTAGTGAACTTTGTGTTTTTCCTGAACTTCATCTTTGCAAACCTCCTGGACAGAAAGGCCAGATGTTCATCAATATCATCAGATTCATCCTGACTGGAATTATCTTCATCCTCAGCAACTTGCTCTTTACCCTTGCTTGATTCTGATTTGCTTGTGCCAATTTTAAGACTTGGCATTGTCTTTTCCTCATTTCTGGCTTCAACTTTTTCACTGTCAGCTACAAGTGCAACTGATCCTCCTTTTCTCTTTCCCTTTTCCAACAGCTCATCTTGCTCCATCTCAAGTTCATAAGTCTTCAAAATTCCATATAACCTTTCAAGTGTGAAGTCCTTATAATCTTGAGAATTTCTTAGAGAAACAGTCATAGGCTTCCATTCCTTTGGTAGAGACCTTAGAAATTTTAAATTGGAGTCCTTGACTTGGTACACTCTCCCATACAGCCTTAATCCATTCAATAGTTTCTGAAATCTGTTGAATGTATCATTCAATGATTCTCCTTCTTCAAAATGAAAATATTCATATTGTTGAATGAGAAGCTGCATTTTGTTTTCTCTAACTTGCTTAGTGCCATCACAGATAAGCTGCACAGTATCCCAAATTTCCTTAGCAGTTTGGCTATTGATGACATTGTCAAACATATCTTGATCCAGGCCATTAAACAAAATGTTCATAGCTTTCTTATCCTTGTGGACCTCTTCAATATCTTCAACAGTCCATTCTGCCTTTGGCTTGGGAATAGACTGTCCAACAGCAATTGTAGCAGTAGCAGCTGTGGCCACCTTGTGTGGGATGTGAGGACCATTCTCAATGTAGTTGATGTAGCTTTCATCTTAAGATAGAAGATGTAAATGCATCTTCACCTTCCAGTGATGATAGTTATCTCTTTCCAGGATTAGAATCTTTACACCAATATCCTTCTTACTCATGTTGTTAGCAGAATAGATCTTTAAACTCTTTGTATGTTAAGAGCTTGCTCTGATACCAATTGTTATTCCCAGTGGACTAACAATGAGATTTACAGAAGGGGGGGTTGAATGTAAATCTCAAAACTTTTTCAAGTTTTGAGCAATTTGTAAGACTCAGTGTTTGAGTGATCAAATGTGTGTAAATTGCTTGAAGCTGATGCAGACAGATATATATTTAAACACAAATGTATTGAACACAAAGAACTTAAAAACTTTTCTGGTGGATTTGTTGTTCCACCAGAGATGTGTTATTTCAGAAAATCTGTGATTCAAAATTAAATCACAGATGCTTCCTAGTACAAACTAGATGATTTTCTTTCTTGATATTTCTAAACAGCTCAGGGAAAATTCACACTAATTACTAGCTACTACTTGGTTTATATAACACCAAGTTTACAAGTGAAGACAAAGATAAAGTACAATAAGATAATAGTTCTCCACTTGTTTCTGTTCCATTTTTATCCAGTGTAATATGGAATTATCTGTTGACTTTCCATTATGAACCAGACTAAAACGACTGCTTTTTCTGCTATTCCTGAAATAGGCTACCACATTTCTGTCAATCCATGTGCCTCTGTCAGCTTTGTTAACTGTCACTATCAACTGCTATGAGACTGAGCATCCGTTGAAGCTTTCATCCGTTGATGACTTTATCCGTTGATGCTCTAGCAGTTGAAGCTTTATCCGTTGAAGCACTTATCCGTTGATGGATATTATCCGTTGAAGCATTAGAGACATCCGTTGAAGCTTAGTTTCTTATCCGTTGAAGGTCTTCAACATCCGTTGACACTTCTTCACTTATACAAAATTACAAGGCATGAAATATTTATAATTAGCCCTCCTATTTGTACATCCATTAGTAGTCAACATGACTGATTATCTCCTAACAACATCTAAGAATTACAGCTTGAAACCAGAGAGTGAGATGTGCTACAATACCAAACTTATTGCTGAGTAAGGCTACTCCTTCAACGGATAGCCAAGATGGTCTTATCCGTTGAGGCTACAAACACTAGATTTCTACTTAAGTGTTTTGCTGAACTTATCATCAAACTAATACACATATTCCTAACACATCCCAACTTCCTTTAAAGTCTATTGCACAGACTCTCAACATATCCTCTAGTGTCTGGATGGTCCTTTCACTTTGCCCATCCGTTTGGGGATGGTAAGCGGTACTCATATTTAATTTGGTCCCCGCACATTCTTGAAAGCTCCTCCAAAATCTGGAGTTGAACCTGTGGTCTCGATCTGAGACAATGGACGCTGAGATTCCATATCGCGTCACTATTTCCTTAAAGTAAATGTCCACCAGTCTATCGACCGTGTATCTCTCATTGATAGGAATGAAATGAGCTAACTTTGTCAGTCGGTCTATAATCACCCATATGGCATCATGATTGGATTTCGTCCTTGGTAAGCCGACAACAAAATCCATGGCTATCTGTTCCCATTTCCATTCGGGAATCTCCAGGGGTCGTAAAAGTCCACTGGGTCTCTGGTGCTCTGCCTTTACTCTTTGGCAAGTCAAACATTTGCTTACCCATTCTGCTACGTCCCTCTTCATGTTGGGCCACCAGTAATACTCCTTCAAATCCCTATACATCTTGGTGCTTCCCGGGTGAATGGAATACCTTAAACTATGGCTTTCATCCAAAATCTCGTCTTTAAGCTCTTGAACATTCGGAACCCAAATGTGGTAGGAGTACCTCATTATCCCTTTATCATCTCTCTCAGTATGGATCTCTTCTCCAATCATTAACTCTCTGCCTTCATTCATTACTTTCTCTTGGCACAATCTAATCTTTTCCAATAACTCTGGCTGCATCGAGATCTCAAACAGCTTTTCAGTTCCGGCTCTGGTTACCTTTACTTCTATTTCCATTCTCTCAAAATCCCTTATCAATTCCTCCGATGTCATTATCATTTTGTATCTTTCCTTCCTGCTAAGGGCGTCAGCCACCACATTGGCTTTCCCTGGATGATAGAGAATCTCACAATCATAGTCCTTGATTAGTTCTAACCATCTCCTCTGGCGCATGTTGAGCTCTTTCTGCGTAAATATGTACTTGAGGCTCTTATGGTCTGTGGAAATCTCGCACTTCTCTCTATACAAGTAGTGCCTCCAAATCTTTAAGGCAAAAACTATTGCTGCGAGCTCAAGGTCATGAGTAGGATATCTAATCTCGTATTCCTTAATTGTCTCGACGCATACGCAATCACCTTACCATGCTGCATAAGCACACACCCTAATCCTTTGTGCGACGCGTCACTATATATCACAAAATCTCCTTTTCCGTCTGGCAATGCCAACACCGGGGCCGTTACCAACCTTTTCTTTAATTCTTGAAAAATGTTCTCGCATTTTTCCGTCCATTCAAACTTCTCTGTCTTACGAGTAAGTCGTATCAAAGGGGCTGCGATCTTCGCAAAGTCTTGTACAAATCTACGATAGTAGCCGGCCAATCCTATGAAACTCCTTACCTCTGTGGGTGTGGTTGGCCTTTCCCAATTTGAGACCGCCTCTATCTTGGAGGGGTCGACCAGTACTCCTTCTTTATTGATCACATGTCCTAAAAACTGTACTTCATTCCGCCAGAATTCACACTTCGAGAATTTGGCAAATAACTGTTCCTCTCTGAGTATTCCTAGAGCTATCCTTAAATGCTCTGCATGTTCTGCCTCGGTCCTTGAGTAGATTAAAATATCATCGATAAAAACTATCACACACTTGTCCAAGTACTTCTTGAATACTCTGTTCATTAAATCTATGAAAGCCGCTAGGGCGTTGGTTAATCCAAAGGACATTACCAAGAACTCATAGTGCCCATACCTAGTACGGAACGCGGTCTTGGGAATATCTTCGGGTTTAATCTTTAGTTGGTGATATCCAGTTCTCAGGTCAATCTTGGAAAAATAAACAGCATCCTTTAGCTGGTCGAACAGATCGTCTATTCTAGGTAACGGGTACCTGTTCTTTATGGTTAGCTTGTTCAATTCTCGGTAGTCGATACACAGCCTCATGCTCCCATCTTTCTTCTTAACAAATAACACTGGTGCTCCCCACGGAGACACATTGGGTCTTATCATACCCTTATCCAAAAGTTCCTACAATTGGGTAGCTAATTCCTTCATTTCTAATGGGGCTAACCGGTAGGGTGCCTTTGAAATTGGCGTCGTCCCTGGGGCCAACTCAATAGCAAATTCAATCACTCTATCAGGTGGTAATCCCGGAAGGTCTTGTGGGAAGACATCTTCAAATTCGTTGACTACCGGAATATCTTACAAGTTGGGCACCTCTTTCTTGGTGTCCACCACATAGGCTAGGTAAGCCTCATTTCCTTTTCGTAGCATCTTATTGGCCTGGGCCATGGTCAAAAATTTCCGCGTCTGCCTCTTTCCTCTAAATATGACTTCTTTCTTCCCTGGGATATTCAACTTAACTTTCTTCCCCTTACAGTCTATCTGAGCATCATTGCTAGATAGCCAGTCCATTCCCAAAATTACATCAAACTCCCCTAATTTAAAAGGAATCAGATCAACACTAAAAGATTGTTCCCCTATGCCTAACTCACAGGCAGGGTGAATCTGGTTAACAGGAATAATTTCATGGTTGGCTATTTGCACTTGTAAGGGTTCTATCAAGGGTTCAGCCTTAAGTCTTAATTTATGCGCAAAGTCTTTTGATATAAAAGATTTAATTGCTCCAGAATCAAATAAAACATTTGCACCGATTGAATTTAGAGAAAGGGTATCTGCTATCACATCTGAGTCTTTTATAGCATCTTGCACTGTCATGTTGAAAGTCCTCATAGTAGGTGGCTTATTCATTGGGCATTCCCTCTTCCAATGACCCGGGCGTCCACACTGATGACAAGTGGTGGTTGGGCGGTTAATGGGGGTTGGCGAAGTGCACTTGTCCGAATAGTGACCTTCTCGACCACACTTGAAGCAGATTATCGGCTTTCCTTTACACTCCCCCGAATGCATTCTTCCACAAGTGTTACAGGCTGGCAATTGGGGTCGAGACTGGTTGGAATAGGACATTCTTGACTTCTGGCCGCTCTGGCTCACATTCACACTCATTGGCCGCTTAAACCCAGTGTTCTTTCCCGGTAGGGACACTGCTCCTCGATTAAATCTAGTTGGGAAGCTCCCTCCTGCGGAACCTCCACCCATGCTCATACTTTTCCTCTTTATTCCCTTCTTCTCTCTTTCCTTCTGCATCTATTCACTTTCGGCTTCTACAATTATTGCCTTTTGTACCAGAGTGGCATAATCAGTAAGCTCAAGTATTACCACCCTATTCTGAATCCACGGTTTCAGTCCCTGCTGAAACCTCCTAGCTTTCTTTTCCTCGATGCTCACAAACTCCGGCACAAACCTTGATAACTCAGTAAATTTTACTTCGTACTTTGCTACAGATAAGTTATTCTGCTTTAGCTCCAAGAACTTGAGCTCCATCTGGTTCTCCATAAACCTCGGGAAATACTTTCCCAAAAACAACTGACTGAATCTCTCCCAGGTTATAATAACATCTGTCTCCATATTTTTCTTGGCCTCCCACCAGTAGTTAGCCTCTCCTTTCAGAAGGTAGGTAGCAAATACAGTCTTTTGTGCCTCATCGGTACTCAGAATCTCAAAGGATTTCTCCATTTCCTTTAGCCATGCCCTTGCCTCAACTGGGTCGGCTGATCCGTGGAACTCAGGGGGCTTAAGGGACTTGAAAGCCCTGAAAGAGTTTGCCACATCATTGTTATTTCCTTGAGGGGTTGGGTTGGGTTGACGTTCCAAGTTCTGCC
This sequence comes from Apium graveolens, assembly GCF_009905375.1. Taxonomy (NCBI): domain Eukaryota; kingdom Viridiplantae; phylum Streptophyta; class Magnoliopsida; order Apiales; family Apiaceae; genus Apium; species Apium graveolens. The sequence continues at coordinate 90,099,720 of NC_133648.1, forward strand.
TTAGTAGTTGCATGAACTATCCCATGGGATCCATGCCTGGGTTTGGTACTGGTTGCTCAACCTCAGTTTCTCCTTCTTCAGCCTCTATCTCAAATCCTTCAACATCATATGTTTCCTCCTCCTCTTCATACAGGGAGTCATCCTGTTCAATATAATCCTCATCTTCCTCTTCACTGTGTTCTTGGTTCCTATCGTCCTGGTTATGGCTTCCCTGGTCCTCAGATCCAAGGTTCGCCCTAGTTCCAATCTTTCTTGGCGGCATGATACTGATAATTTTTTTTTGGGAAATTCAACGTTAGGTCACAATCATACATAAAATTGTGCCTTGCACAGTTTCTATAATGGGGAGAATGTATCTCACAATTCTATTTTATTATGATAGTTCTAATAAGAAGTGCAGTAATAATAACGATAAAAATAGTGATCTCATCACTAAGGAACTGAACTAAAAGGAAAAAAATATATACATAATGCGAGAAATACATAGTTTGATCTGGTCAAAAGTACAACAGTTCTACAACCATCTGCCCAAAAGTGATACACAAGAGTCTATCTGTCTAGTCAGAGAAAGGGATGTTATATACAAGTCAACTATCCCGGAAAATTGGCTCTTACTATGGCCTTGACTAATTAGACGACTAGACTACCCCATCACTGGTCCTGAATCACACACCGGAGCGGGTCAGCTCCCACACCCTTTCCATCGCACGACGGAAAATATAGTCAGCCTGCCTCCTAGAGATCCTGCCATGCATGTCCCCTGGAGTGATCGGAGTCTCGTACGGGCCGTGAGCTCTATCCCATTCAGCTCCCTCCTCAGGGATCGGGGTATGGTAGCTCTGGCCTTATAAGCTCAGGCACGCCGACCAACCCTCTCCACCTCCAACTCCCTCCTGACCTCATCCAGCCGGGCCTCAGCAACAGCCACTCGAGTCCTCAATACATCCTGAACATAGTCGTGAGCTAATAAAGACTGCCTATGGGCAGGGTCGAGAGGTGGTGAATCCGGAGCCGCTGGGGGTGCCTCCTCGGTCTGCCTAGGCTCGGGAGTATGGGTCTCAGAGCTGTCATCATAGGGTCTCCAAGATAGTGGTGCAGGGGTAGGAGCTCTGACCACCGGGAGTGAGGGTAAAGGGGTACCAGTGTACTCTACCATAGCTCCGACATGCTACTCAGCCACTAGGACCTCATCCGGGCCCTCCTCATCTGAACTCACAGTAACCTCCGTCTCTGACTCCTCTGAGGGGTCCTCCTCCTCCTCCATCTCAGGCTCCTCCTGATCCTCGGCATCTAGCAGTGCCTCATCATGCTCACGCTCGAACATCTCTGGGTCCTCTATCTCATGTGCCTACATATTAAACGAGCTAAGTTACTATCATGATACTTATAAGGGTTCCGTTATGGGTTTTAACTATCAGTGCTACTTTAAGTAATCCGACTATGAACTTGGCAAGAGTTCTTATTATCTTTGTGAGTTTATTATTATATCGTCGCATCATCTCTGAGGTTTATAACGCTTGCTCTGATACCATTTTTGTAACACCCCCAGATCCGGGGTCGGGGATCTGGGTCGCCACGGTCTTTCTTTCCACAATATCACTTAACTTAATTAATAATAAATAACCTCATGCGGTGACCCCACAATAAGACACACCACAACATGTTATAGTCTCAGAGATGAAATTGAAATAAGTACAAGTCCTTGAATCCACAATTTAAAAGTTATTACAACCCAAAATGATTACTTGATAAGTTTACAGTTAATTGCCATTATCTGCCACAAGTTCTAATTATACATAATTGATTCCCAAAAGTAGAATGCCTGATCTACAAATAGATCTACCTCTGCAGCTATAACAACTACAATATCAATGGGAAGACGCGGGACGCTTCCCACGCGCTTGCGCTGGGTCTGCTTGAGTCTGGCCATCTTTCCTAACTGTTGTTGTGTGATGAAGAAATGAAGCAAGAGTGAGCATTATAGCTCGCAAGATAATATATAGTGTAAACAATAATGCAAGTATCTAAATGGATAACTTACTAGAACCCTTTATAAAGTGTAAGGTAATTACTTACTGGATATAAGCTTAAAGGAAGATGAAGTTATCAATTACTTCATTCTACTTATACCATTTTAGAAAACTACTTGAACTACCACTGTTCAAAGTATAATAGGTTTCAAAAGGTCATCCCATAGATGAGACCACAAGTTAAGACTTGAATAGATTCAATCTTTGAAATATTATTGAATGAAAGGAAGTTACGAGATACTTTATTAAGTCCCGATATATATATCCACATATATATATCTCTTATATATTTCCTGGAAACCTCTGTCATGTAAAGTATGAACAGAGTTTGTAATATCCAATGAATTTTGGAAAGAAAAGAATTTTGGCATAAACCCGATATCTTGCTGATCAGGCAAAGATTCCAATAAGTAACCTTTTCTACTAGTAGATGGATGAATCCCCTACCGGTCATCACCCTGGCCTCATTAGGACCTTGTGCTGGACCGCCACCCGGCCTCTTACGCGTTGATGGGCTGCCACCCAGCCACTTACACTTTGATAGACCGTACCCCGGCCTGTCGCTTATGCCGACTCAATTAGATGGACTTACTTCCCGAACGTTGGGTAAGTAATCAATTCATTTATCAAAACAACAACCTTGTTGCGAATATAAAATACACCACAGAGTCGGATCCCTCAGGTTTTGAGCGAGTATTTAAATCCCCTTCGAAAGGAGGATCTTAAATATAAAAATGAGTTTTGGGATCCGCCCTAACTTTTAAAAATCATTTTGAAGACTCGAAAACATTTTTAAGAATGTTTGGAGTAATGCTGATTTAATAAAATAGATCAGTCCCAATATATTAGAAACTATCTGAATATTATTACTTAAATTATATTCCCATAAAGAATAATCTTTATAAAAAATTATTGAGGTAGAAGTTTTAAAACTCATACTTGAAATGAATAATAAATAACCAAAGATATACTTATACGAAAGTACAATCTTTATTTGAATAATCGAAAATAAGTTTGATTATCGAAACATTATTCTTTAATAAAATAAAGAATATTATTTAGTAAATAAGCGGAGTCATAAGTCCTCGAATGAATATTCAAAATAATATTCATTAAATAGAATAAACGGAGTCATAAGTCCTCGAATGAATATTCAAGATAATATTCATTAATAAAAATAAAGTTATCGAATAAACCTTATTCGATTAATAGTTTTGAAAACTATATCTATATATATATATAAATATATATATAATATACTCGGGAACATCGACTCCCGGTTTTAGAAAATGTTCGCCTTTGGGTCCCCTATACTAAGGGTATACGCAACTACTGCTTATCTCTAGCATAGGTATTATGCAATTATAAGCATTGGAATCAACAGATAGATATCAAGATTATGAAACAGACATGCATATAAACCATATCAACATGCTCCAATATATCGCAAGATTTTCTAATTAACCATCATGCATCTATCACAAGATAATACATATACATGTATACATCACAACAACAGTATAACAGGTAGAAAACTTGTCTGGGCGACTGGGGGTGATAAAAGGCTTGGGACGAGTCGGGTAACCTATAAACAACAAATAAGTTGGAATTAAACCAAAGTCGCTTATGAATCTATACTTTCACCAATTAGACCCTAACGTTCGCTTTTGCGCTTAACGACTCACTTAAGTCGCTCGAGTACCCTTGGCTCCACCATTTTTAATAAATTAACCATTAAGAGTTTTAAGGCGATTCTTTCGCGAGTACCCTAAGCCACTTTACATAATTATTTCATAATCCAATTAGTCATTTAAGGGCCTTAACCAAGGTTTCAAAGTAAGGCGAGGGGTAATGGTTCGGTCGCGAAACACCGTTACTTAAAACGATCGTTTCTCCTAAACCGTACATCGGATTCAAGCGAACCACATATCAAAACGAAGCTCGTAACATGAAATATCTAATCATGGCAATGGTAAAAACCTAACAGTGAGTTAACGGGTCCTGCTATTAAGAACAAAAATAGTCTAAAGTAAATCGGGCATTACGACGGCTATGTTTACGCGATTACCAAATTTTATACTACTCCAAATCAATCCACAATCAACCCACAATCATTATTACAACCAAACTCCATCCATACACTACTACCACAGCCCCAACATCTCAAGATTTCCAATTTATACTACTTCTCAATCATGAACTAAGAGCTTACTTAAGTTCATTAACTAATAATCAAGATTTACAACTCCAAAAACATCACAAAACCAACCAATCTCTAAATACACAATAATCATGCCTCTCATGAACTATACTACTTATAACAAGCTCTTAACATTCAATAATAATGCTAGGTTAAGAGATTATACCTTCCTTGAGAGTAGGAGTAACTAATGAGCTTGAAACAACCTTGGAAAATCCTTACTAAAGCTTTATCTAAACAAAAACACTAGATCAAACTTTCAAGTTCTAGAAAAACACTATTCACTCTCTTCTTCCATGAATTATTGGAAGAGATTGTGAAGGAATTTGAAGCTTAGATTCATAGGATATCTATATCTATGTACAAGGAACCTTAAATAATTACCTCACTAATTAACAAGGCTTGGAACTTGAATTTGAATTTTTTCTTCTTTGAAAAAAAGATGAAGCCGAGAGCTTCTTGTTGGAAAGGTGAAGTCAACTTTGTGTTTTGTGTTTTTGATTTGTTTTGCTTGGTTGTTTTGTTTTTGTTTTGTTTAATTAACCTTTTAACCATGGTAAAATTTGTGTGGCTTGTAATCAACCAACAATTCCTTCTCTTTTGGTCATGCTTATGTCATCCTCCTATGTCATCTTCCCACACTTGTCCTCTTCTTGTTGGTGTGATGAAATCATCATCACTAACCTCTTTGATTAACTCCTAATTTCTTGGCTAATGATCGCTGATCTGTTATACGGTTCGCTTAACTTTTGTTTTCGTTTATCGTTTGAGGGATCATACCCGGGATCTTATTACTTGGGTTCCCTTAACCTTTCTCGATACATTATATTCCTTTTATGATCCTCTCTTATAATCCTTGAATTTAAATCCTTTTTATCCTGTTACCTTATACTCAATTATTTCGGTATCTGGTGGATTTTCGGGAAAAATCAAAGTGTTCGAATTTGGATTCTGACGATATTTACATACACTTATATACCATATAGAGTACTAATAGGATCTCAGAATAACAATAAAAGAACCTCTACAAAGTGTGGTATGAAAAGTTTCCTTATTCAGCATAATCAGCAAAATCACTATTCATAAGGGTTACAAAAAGTCCAAAATTTTGGGGTTATTACACACATCCCATTGGAATATCACTTTCATCTATTTCACCTTCCTCCAGTTCCTCTTCAGAGAATAAGGGTCTTGGAGCATATATCTGAGACAACCGATTTTTCTGAGTTGCAATTATTTGGCTCAGATGTCCTGATTGTTCCCCCTGAGATGTTGCACTTTCCTTAGTGAATCTTTCTTTGAGGATCACCTTTTCATCAATTCCCTCTTCTTGCTCTTCCCTTATCTCATCTCCAAATTCATCATAGGCAACTCCAGTAGTCTGAAAGGCATCTTGAAGTAGATCAACAACAATGGCTACTTTTTCTTATTCTTCTACCCTTTTCTCCCCCTCAGTTGGATTATCCTTCAGAGCTGGTGTTGATTGAGCATGTAAGGTCGAGACAGGGATCTCAAGAGAAACATGAAGTTGCTTACTGATTGAGGTCATTGGCCCAATACTGGCAAGAGCTGCTTCAGAGGAGACCGGGATCGGCGCTTGCTTGCTAACTGAGAGCTTTGGCTCAGTATTGGCAATTGCCTTTCCTTTTCCTGTGTGAGATAGAGATCGCTCAACGAATTCCCATAAACTTGTGAATGCTGCTTGCTGATGTTCAAGTTGATCGGAAAGACTGGCGATTTGATGATCCCTAAGAGATAATTCTTCCTGGAAATGTTGGTCTTTAAGAGCCAGTTGTTCTTTGAGATAACCGTCTTTGAAAGCCAGCTGCTCTTCAAGATAGGATTTGGTGACATATTTTGATAGATCTATGGGTGTATTTTGGATGGTAGGTGTCTCACAGGCTTCTCACAGTGTATCACTCATCACTCTAACACTCGGTTTGGGGTGATGTGTTTCACTCGTTCTCACATGTGCACTCCGCTCAGAGCTCCGAGTTCCAAATGTACCTGCAGAAGACACTGGAGCTATCCTTATGGAGGTCAGCAGTAGTGCAATGGGAGTTCACAATTCCCGATCCTTGTCTGAGACAAGTTTCCTGTCATCATTAGATGACTCATCCAGAGTTAGAATCTCTGGGAGGAGCACTGGGGCCGTCATATTTGGCGTCTGATCCCCAGCTTCCCCTTGTATATGTGAAGATACATTCCCCTTAGGCTCACTAGTTAAATCTAGTTCATTGCCAATGGGTTGTCGATCCGCGCCTATGTCCGATCCACTATCCGCAGATGCATCCAGGGTTATAAATCCTGGGGAGGTAAGTGTTGTGCTAGATTTGGTAGCGATTACAACACTCTCTCGTAACACCTGTGAAGGCAGTTGATCCATTGAGGGACCTCGAATGGGATATTCTAACCGTAAAATGGTTGAATGCCCTGTTTCCGTTAATACTTCCTCACCAAAAAGAACTCTTCTTATCGACTTATTTAAAGCTTCAAGAGCTTGAAGATTGGAGAGTGTGTTTGACTCATTACAGGATGCCTTGGCCGACGGGCGAATTTCAATAGACCCACCTTGTTGAGAAGATGAATCCAGTAACTGTTTATGTGCCTTTTTAGCCAGTGTATCCTTTTGGGAAGATACATGGAGGGTTACAGTTGTCTCAGAGGGATACTACTTTTCTTCATTGGAGACAGAGCCGTGGGTTCTCTCAAAGTACCTTCCTTATTTGTTGCATCTAGTGTAGTTTCTCCCTCTATATACATTGGGTCCTTGTACTCCAGGGTTTTGGCTAAGAGAGTTGAAGGTGTTTGATTGGGCTCTAGAGGGTGGTTATGAATATTGGGGTATGCCAAACTCACCACCTCTCTTATCTACTTGTTCAACAAGCAGCTGTGTGTGATAAGTGCCAACTTGTAATTGATCTATACTAATGAAATCAGAGCATGCTTTATAAGTATCACTCATAGCAGATGTACCCAGACCTGATAAAGCTGGTTTATAGATAGATGTATTTGAGTGGGTAGACTCAACAACTTCTGGAGGTTGTCTAGCAGCTTCAGGTTGAGATTGTTGAGCATTTTCAGGTACAGCTTCTTGCTATGGTTCAACTTCAATCTCTGCTTGATCAACTTCCTCAGGCTCAGGTTGATCTGCTTCTTCGTGTGCATTCTCTTTATGTGCATGAACAATGTTCTCTTATTATGCATCATCAGCTTGAGGCTCACCTTCATTGTCTTTATTTTCATGTTGAGCAGTGATAATGGCAAAGACATCTGTCATATAATCTGTTAGGAAAGCAATATTTGCATTTGGATAGTTTCCTTTTATGTGCAACTTAGTCACTATCAACGGGGACATGATAGGAGAATCTTCAAAGATGTCACTGTGAGTTGATGCCTTTTATGCTTCTAACAGTTTTCCATTGAGCACAATCTGAAGAAACCTTGTATATAAGATATAGTTGTGATCCTGAAATTGGTTCTCCAAAATGTGTTTCATGAATACACGCCCAAAGTTGATGCGAAGATTATTTGCAACAACAACACCAACAATTTGATTGAAATAAGTCAGTCCATGGAATCCACCGGTCTTGGGAGCCAAGCAGTGAGACAATATGTTGAAGAACAAATTCCATTTCATGGGAAGGTGACTCTTGTTGAAGTGTTTAGGAAAATCGTCATCCCCTATTAATGTGCTTCTTATACATCGGAAGAAACTAAATATTTCCCAGTCAAGTGGAATGGCATCAAAGTTATCACGAGGTAGCTGAAGATGTTCATTTAAATCCTCTTCTGTGATTCTGATGGTCTCATTTCCAATTACAAAAGAAAAGGCCAGTTGATCGTTAGCAGAGGAGTTTGTTGTTGTTCTGTGCACATGCCTAAGAAGTTGAACATTTAATTTGACATTAGTAGTTAATGCGAAGTGCACAATGGAGTGTTCATTTAGAAAACGGATCCATGTCTCAAAATGGGCCATTTTAACTGGATCACATTCAATAATTGACACAATTTTTTTTTAGAATCTGAATTTTGTCCGCCATTTAATTAAAATGAGAATAAAATTTGGATTTAAAACAAATAAATTTGTGCCCTCCGAATTATAAACTAAAACAAATTGACCAAACTTGAAACACACTTTAAAAATTAACCAAACAAGGCCCAACAACAAATTAAATTAAAATCAACCCAATTAACAAATTATGCCAAACAAAGCCTTAAGCCAAAAGCTAGGGTAATTCGATCTCCACAAATATCCGGTGAAATTTGTTGATTTTGGTATCAAACTAATCCTTGTGATCCGGACTTTCAAAATCTTCAAAAATTACAAATTCTGGCAGAGTTTTGTTAAGGATTTGATTGAAATAAAATTTTCTTCCTCACTTGTGACTTGTATAGTGTGTATGTAACTGAAAAATGTCGACTTGTATGTATATATACTCACAGTTAAGAAATCACAAAGTTATGAAGTGATGTGTGGCGACTAAGGGTTTCAGGGTTCTCATGTGGCGACCAGCGAGTAGGGTATGCTCTTTGTGGCGACCACAGGAGAGACTTAGAGTATTCCAAGGTGACTCTCTGTGGCGACCACAAGAGACTCATTTAGAATTTTCTAAGGTGACTCTCTGTGGCGACCACAGGAGGGACACTTAGATTTTTCTAAGTCCAAACTCTCTGTGGCGACCACAGTAGAGTTACTTAGAATTTTCTAAGTCAAAACTCTCTGTGGCGACCACAGTAGAGTTACTTAGAATTTTCTAAGTCAAAACTCTCTGTGGCGACCACAAGAGAGTGACTTAGAAATTTTTAAGTCCAGAACCCTTTGTGTGGCGACCATATCCCTCTGTGCTACTGTTATTATTATCTTAACATATTCTTTTAAATATTTGTACATTTAAAAGATGTTAAAAAAATAATGAATCACAATTATTTTTCACTACTTATAATATTATTATCATTACATTGATAATATTATATTTTTATGAAAAATGATTATGCTGCAATTTTTTTTAAAATTAATTTCAATGAACCCCTTTAGATATTAATTACTTAAAGTCCACTGAAATTAAATTTCATAATTTTATCAATATGAATGTGCTAAAATATATATATATATATATATATATATATATTATTGGATGCAAGCACATAAATGATTGAATTACGAGAAATAATTAATGGCATGTAAATTCAGATGGTCTTGGAATATTGAAATTTAATAACAACTGAATTCAACCAAGACAAATTGTAGCTTCTGACTTCTAATTTATCAATTAGAAAGATTTAACATCCGAAGTTCATTAACCAACTTAGAGAAAGTGTTTTCATCAAGTGGTTTTGTGAAGATGTCTGTAATTTGATCCTCTGTGGGTACAACATGTAACTCCACAATGCCATTTGTGACATGCCCTCTGATAAAGTGATACATGATATCAATGTGCTTTGTTCTTGAGTGCTGAACTGGGTTGTTTGAGATTGCTATTGCACTTGTATTATGACAGAATATTGGAATCTTCGATACCAACAGACTATAATCCCGGAGTTGGTTCCTCATCCACAAGATTTGGGCACAACAGCTTCCAGCAGCTATGTATTCAGCTTCAACAGTTGATGTGGATACTGAGTGCTTCTTCTTGCTATGCCATGATACCAATCTTCTCCCAAGAAACTGACAGCATCGTGATGTACTTTTCCGGTCAATCTCATAACCTGCAAAATCTGAATCTGTATAGCCAACTAGGTTAAAACCTGTACCTTTAGGGTACCAAATACCAAGATTTGGAGTTTCTTTAAGATACCTAATATTCTTTTAACAGCTATAAGATGAGATTTTTTTGGGTCAGCTTGAAACCTAGCACATAAGCATGTTGCAAACTTAATATCTAGCCTACTTGCTGTGAGATAAGGTAATGAGCCTATCATACCTCTGTAGCTTGTGATGTCAACTTTCTTACCACTTTTGTCCTGATCAAGCTTAGAGGTTGTTGGCAAGGGAGTCTTTGCTGGAGTTGAATCTTCCAGATTGTACTTCTTGAGAAGTTCTCTGATATACTTGGATTGACAAATGAATATACCATCTTTCTTTTGACTCACTTGTAAACCAAGAAAGTAGTTCAACTCTTCCATCATGCTCATTTCGTACTTACTTTGCATTAGCTTAGAAAATCTCTTGCAAAGATCATCATTTGTAGAACCAAATATAATATCGTCAACATATACTTGTACTAATATCATATCAGATTTATGCATTTTATGAAACAGAGTTTTATTTATGACACCCCTAGTAAAACCATTTTCAAGTAAAAACTCAGAAAGAGTGTCATACCATGTCCTTGGAGCTTGCTTAAGACCATAGAGATCTTTGAATAGAAAGTATACAAAATCAGCCGGATTTGGATCTTCAAAACCTGGAGGTTGTTCCACATACACTTCTTCTTCTAGCTCCCCATTCAGGAATGCACTCTTTACATCTATTTGATAGACTTTGAAATTTGAATGATCTGCGAATGCCAGAAACATCCTGATTGTCTCAAGTCTACCCATTGGTGCATAGGTTTCATCATAATCTATACCCTCTTCTTGAGAGTAACCTTAGCTACCAATCTGGCCTTGTTTTTCATTACAATGCCATCTTCATCTAACTTGTTCCTGAATACCCATTTAGTGCCTATGACTAACTTGTTCTTTGATCGGGGTACCAGCTTCAATACCTTCTGCCTCTCAAACTGATTGAGTTCTTCTTGCATAGCAATAACCCAATCTGGATCTTCAAGTGCCTCATCCACTTTCTTAGGTTCCATTTATGAAAGAAACCCTGAAAAGTGACATTCATTCTGAGTGGCATGTCTATTTTTCACTCCTGTGTCAGGATCACCAATAATCAACTCAAAGGGATGGTCTATGTTCCAAACTCTTTGTCGAGGCATATAAGATCTTGATATTTCCCCTTGTTCATCCTGATGTTGAGTGTGAATTATAGATCCTCTTCCTGCTTCCCCTGAGTTGCTGTCACCATGACTAGATGATTCTGATCTTTATGCAGTAGTTCTTGAAGGTGTTCCTGTATGATTATCATATTCATTATTTCCACCATTACTACCACTTGATCCTGAATCAGCATTGCCATGTACTGTAGGTATAGATCTAGCAATCTCAGGTTCTTCTATATCCAAAGGATCATCTGACAGATTTTCAAATTCTAGAGATTCAGAATCCTTTTCTCTTTACAGGCTTGCTAACTTGGTGTTGTCGAATGTTACATTAAGGCTTTCAATCACCTTCTGATCAATAATCATATAAACCCCGTAAGCTTTAGATTCCAGAGAATAGCCAAGAAATATGCCTTCTTCTGCTTTAGCATCAAACTTTCCTAGATGCTCATTTCCTTCCTTCAACACAAAGCATTTAGCACCAAACACATAAAAGTATTTCAGTGTTGGTTTCTTGTCAGCCATTATCTCATAAGGAGTCTTGTCATTATCTTTATTAATCAGGGTACAATTTTGAGTGTAACACGCTGTGTTGACATCTTTAACCCAGAAGTAAGTGGGAAGCCTTGATTCACTTAGCATATCTTTTCCAAGATAGTGACAACACATTCACTGGACCAAATAAGTCCATGTGAATTAACTGAAGAGGTTCAGTTATGCTTGTCATTTCCTTACTTCTGTGTGATACTTTCTTTGATTTCCCCTTTTCACATGCTTCATAGAGTCCTTCTTGGCAGAATTCCATCTGTGGCAGTCCTCTCACTAATTCTCTCTTGACCAGAGAGTTCATTATCTTGAAGTTCAAGTGCGAGAGCTTCTTGTGACATAGCCAACTTTGTTCTGATGAAGCTTTGCTATAGAAACATCTGATTACTCCATCACAGGTAGACTTCAAGTCAGCTGCGTACAAATTACCTTTCCTCACTCCCTGTAAAGCAAGCTTCTCATCTTTCCTGTGAGTGATCAAACATCTTTCTCGCCTGAAATTAACATTGTATCCTTTCTCACAAAACTGACTAATGCTCAGAAGATTATGCTTCAATCCTTCCACAAGAGAGATGTTTTCAATGATGACATCGCCAATTTCCAAATTGCCATATCCCTTAGTAAATCCTTTGCTGTCATCTCCAAAGGTAACTATAGGGCCAATTTTCTCAACCACACATGTGAGCAGGGACTTTTCTCCGGTCATGTATCTAGAACAACCAGTATCCAGAATCCACATGATCTTTTCTTTTCTTACCTTACCCTGCAAACACAGATTGATTAAGAAGACTTTGGTACCCAAGATTTCTTGGCAACTGAAGGTTTAGGGGTAGAAACAGGATCAACAAATGAAACCTTGACAGGCTTAGCTTTCACTCTGACTGACTCCTTCTCAGTGCTAGTCTTATCAGAGATGTTAGACTTAGAGACAGGAGGTACTCTTAGCCTGTGTGTGCTCATTACTCATGCTTGTCTTAGTGTCAGTGCAAGTGCTAGCAGTGGCATGAAAAGCTTTGAAATATTCAGACATGGTAACAAATACACATGACATACATCCAACTACACCACAGGGCTCATGAAAGCTAGGCATGTTAGGCATGGAAGGCAAACTGGAAGATGCAACAAATTCTACTTTAGCTTTAGTCTCGTCCTTCAGGCCGATCGAGCGCAAGAAATAACTTGCGCGTGCATGCATGTGTAAGGTGTGTAGCAGAATTTCAATTATTACATAACTTCCTAGATGCAGATGAGGAAGATGCAAAATCAGATTTCTTATTTACACCTACCTTGCCATTCCTGTTCTTCTTAGTCTTAACCTTAGCACCCTCACCAGTCTTAGAGTTAACTACAGGGTCTGGTTTCTTAAGTGTGTCAGGTTCCTTACTATCCACCTTATTACCTAGGTCAGCTGTGGATTTAGCTTTACTAGCTGGAGGCTTAGGAGTCTTAGGGGATTCCTCTACCTTCTCTCTATCTTCAGCAATCAATTCCTCATTGATTAGCAAACTTACTTCATCCAAAGGTTGTGAAACAGACTCAGTGAACAATGGAGATACAACATCTTTAATAACATATGGAACCTTTTCTGAAACAAACATGTTTATTTCAGATGTACCACTATGTTTCTTACTGTTCAGCTTAGAATAGTCAAGTCCTATTGAAGTCTTATATTTAAATCTTTGACTATCTATTATCTCCTTCCGAGTCAAAGCTGCATTCTTAAACTCCTGTAACTTTTTTTCTAAGTCAGCAATTTGGGTTCTAAGAATGGCTTCTATGTCTGCATTGCACTTAACCTTATTCTCTAGATATTCATATTTTTGTTTAAGGTCTTCTAGCCCAACTACAAGCAATTCTAGTTCTTCATTCCTATAGATTAAACTTTCAGATTTAAGAACTAACTTATCATTTTCAAGTTTATATGCAAACATGCTTGTATGAACATTATACAATTCTAGAGTAAGTTCATGCACAATAGATTTATATTCAGACACAGACATATCTATAATGGTAAGTTCAGGAACCTGAGATGATTGTGATGATTCCTCTGTAGAGTCTGCCATAAGAGCCAGATTTATATACCTTTCCTCTTCATCCGAATCAGTATCATCCCAGCTTTTTCCTTCAACAATGTACACTCTTCCCTTTTCCTTTACCACATAAGCATTCAGCTTCTGTTTCAGCTTCTCATTCTTCCTCTTTAAATCTTCATAAGTTTCCTTCTTTTCATAGGAGTCTTTTTCTTTTGCTGCCTTAGGCTTTCTGTAATCAGATACAAAGTGCCCTAACTTATTACAGTTGTAACATCTTGTTTTGCTCTTGTCTACCCAACTTGACTCGTAGCCTCCTCTGGAGCTTGACTCTGATAAGTAGCTTCCTTTCTGAAATCTCCCTGATGAACCCTTGATTTATAGTTGGGCTTCCTTCTGAATCTAACATGACTAAATTTTGCAGCCATGTATGCCATAAATTTGTCCTCCAACTGTTCAAGTTCTTCCTGAGTATAGAACTCATTTTCATCCTCTGGCTCACCATGAGCAATTTCAGCTATGATAATTTCCTTGATTGTTGAGGAGGGTGCAACCTTGTCTTCTTGAGCTTCAGGTTCACGAACTACAAGTGCAGTGGTTTTTGCAAGTGACGTACTATTACTGTCAATAGAACCAGGTCCATAGATAATAGCTCTCTGCTCTTGCTCCAGCTCATATGTTCTTAGCTTTCCATAGATCACATCCAGGGACATAGTAATAAAATCTGCTCTTTCCCTGATTGATGTGTTCTTTTGTTCCAGATGAACTGGGAGCGTCAGCATAAACTTTCTATTAGACTCTTGTATAGGGTAAACTTTCCCTTGCAGCTTTAATTCACTTAACAGTCTTGTATATCTCTCAAAGAGTGAAGACAGTGCTTCTCCAGGTTAAAGTTTGAATGCCTCATACTGAGTCGTTAGAATATCTATCCTGTTTTCTTTGACTTCTTCTGTACCTTCCATTAAAAGCTCAATGGTATCCCACATATCTTTTGCACTATTACATCCTAGAAGTTGATGATTCGTATCATTATCGGTCGATTCCATAATTATGAGTTGAAGGCTTCTGTCCAGATTTATCAACTCCTTGTCAGTTTTCGTATATTTAGACGGATCCCTGGGAGTGGATGAGGAAGGAATTCTCATACCATCTATGGTTGTGGATTCAACAACTACTTCCATCAGAACATAAGGGCCATTCAGTAATATCCCAATATAAAGTGGATTCAAAGCTTTCATAAACAGCATCATCTTTTTCTTCCATAGGTTGTAATTATCTCTATCGCATGGGGGAACCTTTATACTTCCAATTATTTGGTTGTTCATCATCTTGGCGGAATTAAATTATTTAAAATTCAAAAATTTCAAGAAATGAAAATTTTCAAAAATTAAAAAATTCAAGAAATTTTGAAGAACTTGTTTCTTTCTTCGGATCTTGATTTGTATGTCAATCAACAAGCTCTGATACCAATTGTTAGTCCCAAAGTATCGTAGAAGGGGGGGGGGGGTTGAATACGATACCTATAATCTTTTCGATTCATTTACAAGTTCTTTGTTGTAAGTATGGAATCAAATTGGACATAAAACAATTCAAGGAATATATCATTTTATTAATATAATCCTTAAGGTTGCTACAATATAATCAAGAAATTGATTAGCTACCATCAATTCAACATCATAATAATATATTTACAAGCTTAATAAATGAGGTGCTTTAATGGAGCTCCCGTAAACACTCTATTGAAAGCTGAAGATGATAACTGAAATGAATTCAATTCATTTAGCTGCTAATGTAGTCTTTCAAATTCATTGAACAGGTGGCATTACTGTGTCCACATAATTCTTTGATTTTGCTGTAAATGAATCACTGAATATCACAACTCTTCTATGGTGACCAGTAACCTTGTATTGTTCTATGGCGACTGTTAAAGCTCTATGGCGACCGGGTAAATCCCCATGGACTTGAAGTCCTATGGCGACCAGGCAAAGCCCTATGGACACCAGGTGATTCCTTGTGGTCTTGAAGCCCTATGACGACCATGTAACTACTGTGTCCTCTTCTATGGCAATCAGACTCTATGGCGACCACTGGTGCCTTAGAGATTCTTTATGGCGACCACTGTGGTGCCTTAGAGTAATTCTCTATGGAGACCAGTTCCATGGTGACCATAGAGTCTACTTGTAGTAGTATACACTTCTTTGGCAACCATAGTGAAGAATATTTTTCCTTAGAATATTCTTGCTTCTGTTAACCATTCTTCATTGTATCAACATTTTCTTCTGTAACTGAATCATATTTCCTTCTTGAATACTGATGTTTGGTGCACTGGTCTGGTTCACAAACAACTAGCATTGAGAGAACCTAATTCAGTTTGTCTTGTGTTTCTGAGCTGATACATATTTGTGAATATTCATTGCTTCTTTCACTGAACCCTTGATCTATAACACTTGAAATCAATTAATGTAACTGATGCTTAAAGTCCTTTGATGTCTTATTCTTCATGGCTGCTTGAAAATGTTAATGAATTTCTTCCCATTATCTGTTTTGAGGACTTAAAGAGTCAATTGCATCTTTTGGTTCTTTGTGTTTATCCTGTCTTCATCTGTAGGGTTCCTGTGCTTCACTGTTTAATATTGTTTATCTATTTCTGTTTTCATGTTGAGTTATAATTCCTTGATTACATGTTACAATACATTATGCTTTATAGATACAAAGTAGCATATATAAAAGATAACTATGATTATAAGTTATTAGTAAGTCTTAATAATTAAAATACCAAATATATATTCGTTTAAAAACACACTAGCATACCTAATATGTTTTTTTATTAACAACACATATGTTTAAGTATCACAGTGGTTAGAGCTCTTGAAAAGCAATTGTAAGGCTTGGGTTCGATTCCCAAAAAATATATTTTTTCCAATAAATAACACATACAAGGGTAAAATAGTCATTTCAATGAGAATAAAAAATCTCAAACTTCAGGCGCGCGGTGTTCTGAAAAGTGGAGCCACGTTTAGGGATTAATTGTGTAATTCAAAATTAATCAAAATGATTTATTGGGTCATTAATCAAACTAATTTATTATTACTTTAATATATAAATATTAATATATATATATATTTTTGTTATTTTGGTTGGGTAATATACAATAATTATATATTTATATTTATACAATAAAATAAAATATGTAATATTATTAAAGTAAATATGATTTTTATGATGTAACTTATGAGTTGAGATCAATTTAAGATGAAAAATTAAATAGTTCATTATTTAACCATTTAAAATAGTAATAATGTATATGAAAAATAAAAAAATCATAATTTTTTTTACAAATCTGTTGATAGGGATAAATAAATCCTGATTACATAATAGTTTGGGCTGCAAGGCCCAATAAGAAGATGTATGACATTCAAGACCAGAAAGGTTAACATGTCGATTAGGCCTGATGGACCAGATCAGGCCTGATGGAACAAAGAAGGCCCAAAAACCCTGATTATTTATTAATTTCGTAATTAATAAATAAGGGAGAAAAACAGCTATTAAGATAAGTCCTAGTGAGGATATAAATCCTTGTAGATTGGCCTCCAAGGAACCTCATGGGATAAGGAATCAGCTTCCTACTCCCTAGGACTCCTAAGTCTATCCTAATTCAGAGACTTGACCACCAAGTCTCCTATACCAAGTCCAATTCAAGGACTCTCAACATCTATATAAGGGGCCTCACCCCACAGATCAGAACTACATTTTTTGACTTGATCCTTGGCAATCAGCAAGGTATGTAGGCATCTTGTTAAGGTAGATTGAGTCACGAAACACAAGAACAGTCAAAATCGAGCCTTGAAGCTCACGTTCCTTATTATTAGATACAACAATTATATATATTAGTTTTAATCCATAACATCTGTACTTTTATTTTTTTATTTTTCTCTATACATTTTTATTTTTCTGTCAAAGAGGCTGATTTTTGACCGATTAACCTGATTTTTGATCGATTAATTCGAATCTTGATCGATTTTCTTAAAAAACTATTTTGACCCTATTTTTGCTAATCGGTTCGCTTTCCTACCGAACATTGATTAATCGGCGATTAATCACCGACTTTAGAGCGGTGACTTTAGGTATGTATTTGATTTGTATATAAATTCAAAAATCATTTTAGTAAATTGTAAAATTAAATAGCATTAATCTTAGTTTGGAAAAATATCATGAATCTTTAACTTGATTTTATTATATCTTTTAGCTTTAAAATTCAATTTGTGTAATATTTATCATTTAAAGTAAAGAAGAATGTCCTTAGGGAGATTATCTTGGTGCAAAACAAAAATGGCAGCTTGTTTTTTTATAACGTGTCCAGCCCATCTTAGGATAAATAACCATTTTACCCACATATTGAGTCGCTAAGCCCATCAAGTGGAATGTGACACTTAACATATGCCTCATATTTTGTAGCCCCCGAATGTATATTTATAGTTATTATTTTATATTATAATATTGATTTTATTATTAATATAAACAAATATATGAATTGAAATTAGTTTTAGATGTTTTATCAATATACGTCTACTACAAAGGTGCAAGGGGTAGTTAATTTGGACGGTAATCCCACCGGTGGGGATATTGGGAAGGTTATGTCGTATAATTTGGACAATATTTCTTTAAAAGATGCTTTAAATAAAATAGGCATGATTTAAAAAAATCTACTTCAATTTTGTTAGGAAATGAATAACACATAGAGGGGGGGAGGTGAATGTGTTTTACTGTTTTTATGTTTTTCTTGAGCTTTTTATGGTTGAGCAAAGTAAATTAAATCTTGTAGTGAAGTGTGTAACTGCAGAAATTTAAACATGCAATAATCAAGAACACAGATCTTTCAAAACTCACTTAATTTTATTTTAAAATTAAGAATCTTTTTCTACAAAAATTTCTAGGCGCTTTGTTAATAAAGAGCTTAGCTTATTCTTGAGAGTGTTACAAGATTTTCTATCTAAATTGTTACCACTAACTAAAGGAACAATGTTAACTTTATAATTTAGTTAACTGCTAGTTTACACAATGTATAATAAGACATTCTATAACCTTTAGTAAACTGTCACTTGTCATTTCCATTTTAGGAAAATTGTATCTTCCATTTATGGTTTAGCATATCTTAGCATCCTGTGTTTGCTTTGATCTTCCTTTGTCAGTTAATCTTCACCATTGATCTTGCACATCCTTCAAGTTGCTTTTTATAGACTTATCAATCCAGCTGTTTGGATTGTTTGTTGATTGTGAATCTTGGATATTGAACTGGTCTGCAAATTGTACTTTGAGATTTTACCTCGAGATCTCCATTTGGTCTATAGAGAACTTGACATCTCGATAAGTATATTAGCTTATCGAGATCTCTAATACTCCATGGTTAATTTGACTTGTAGAGTTCTCTGAGTTCTCTATAAGAGAATTTGGCTTGTCGAGATCTCTAGTCTTCATATCTTCACTTTGACTTATCGATATCTCTGAGTTCTCTAGTGGCTTATTGATTTATCGATAACTCAAAGTTCTCTAGTCAAATTTGACTTGTCGATAACTCAGAGTTCTCTAGTGAATTTTGGCTTATCGATATCTCTGAGTTCTCTAGTTGAATTTGACTTATCGATAACTCAGAGTTCTCTAATGAATGTTGACTTGTCGATAATTTGACTTATTTGAAAATGTTTGATGTGTCTGGTGTTTGGACAAATGTATGCTATACCCTTGCATGGCTGTAGGTATGCTTCAGGAAACGCAGCCACTTGTGCATTCTTCAATTCAGTTAGAAACATGGTATCTTCATGAGTTACAACTTTGACTTTATTGATCATAATGTTCAACTCAGATGCCCTCCTTGCGACTAGATAATTGAGGGACACCTGCATACATCTGTCTATCCCCGAGTCATTTATATTGACCACAATCCTCTTTTGCAGAAAATTGTCTTCATTCACCATGACCACCCTTAAGAAGTTTATTGTCTTGTCCAGGGCCTTTTTTATGTGAAGTGATTATCATTGAGAGAAGCTTTTAGGGCCTTAAGCAATTCATCAAATTCTCTGCTTAGACTTGGTCCTTCAGCAACCCTAATAAGTCTCTCCATGTCAAGATCTACTTCTTGATTTAAATTCTTTTCAGCACCCTGGACTTGTTGAGTAGATGATCTGGATCTTGCTAGCCTAGCCTCTATCTCCCCCTTAGTCTTGTTGGCAGGCATGAGGAGGGGAGTAGGAATTTCAGGCCTTATCTGTTCTGGAAGAGATGGTAGAGGAATGTTGAGCTTGCCCATGATGGCTCCCAAAGTAACATATTTTTGCATTTGAAGGTGCCTGTGAGAGTCCACCAGGGTCTTTATGTATGTCTGTTGGCTTTTGACTAGTGAAGTCAAAGCCTGGACTTGAGTGTTGAGAGAAACATTGAAGTTTTCCAAAGAAGCTACTTGAGTCTGGAGTGCTTAGATGTCTGAAGAGGAAGATCTTGTAGCATAGATAACAGTAGATTGGCCAAAAGTAGCTTGCACAAATTTATGAATTTCATCCATGACCAAAGGTGAAGGAGTGTATCTTGTAGTGTGCATTTGATCCAACTTCAACCTTGTGTCATTGGTTTTAATGATATGATCTTGAACAACTTTGTGCAAGGCTACAAATGATTCCTTGAGTTGATTTACACTCTTATCAATCCCACTGAGACCATACCTAAACATCTGTACTGAGAAGTGCTTGAATTGAGTTTTGATCTCAGTTTGAGAAGGGATGATTTGGTCCATTTTTTCTCTGACCATCTTCATTACTTTGTCTTGATGACCATTCAATGTTATTTGTAGAGCCTTTCCAAAGTTGTTGAAAGCCTTGATTTGAGCCTTCTAGACCTCATTGATGGCATCATACACCTCTTGTGGAGTGGGTGATCTTGCATTGCTTCCCAAGATTGTAATGTATTCCTCCTTGAATTTTGCTAACACAACATCCATCTCAATAGAAAATTCCTTGTCCAACCAAGCATCACAGTTAGCATCCTGACCAGCTTTATCAACAATCTTTGCTTGATTTTCTTCAACATCAGCCTGGTAGGTGAGCATGATTGCTTGATAGTCTTGATTGGACATATTGGATGTGAGCATATGTTGAGAGATTTGAGCTAGGCCTCCAAGTTGATCAACTCTAAGATCTTCAATATTAGATGGTTGATTTTCAGTGTCTTGGAGCCATTAAAAGATGATGTGTGATTGAGAGGTGGAAGGTTAAGCATCAAAAACCACCTGTGACCGAAGTCACAGTTTTACTCATAGATTGCTCTGTGTTTATGACAGTGTGTTATCCTCTACTTGTAGTGGGAACCACTAATTGAATTATAGGGGATTTGATTGGGTTACTGTCATGTACATGTTGAGTGGCATTTATGACACTTTATAACGCTCCATTAAGCTTTGAATTGGTGTTTTTGTACTCAAGTTATTGGTATTTTAATGTATTTTCTAGTGTTTTTGCATTTCAGGCATTAATCCGGAATTTAGGTGAATTAGCATTGATTTGATGCTAATATGGTATTAGGATGGTGTCCAAGGAATAAAGGCTCGTGAAGACCAACTCATTACAGCAAGAAAAGAAGGCAAAATAACTTTTTCCAGAAGACCGGCGTGCCTGCGCTGTCATAGTGCGCGACCGCGCCCGAGGAACAGAAACACAGTATGCTCGCGCTGGTCAAGCGCGCGGCCATGCCAGGATGGGAATTAAAATCTTGATTCTTGTGGACTTTTGATTGGATGGACTTCTACTATGCATGGGCTGCTATATATACATAAATAAAGGTCATTTTTCAGAAGGAGACGTACCAGAGCTAAGGAGAAGACGTAAGAAGACCGTAGAGCACAATTCAACGAAGGCGGGGAAGATCTTGTTTATACTTGTGAATCTTTGTTTTAAGTTGTAACTTTGGATGTTAGTTTTCTTATTCTTGAACCTTTACTTTTGTTTCGTACTTGGATTTATTAAGTATAAAGACTACGTTTATTATACCATGCTTTCGTCAGAACCCACGTTGATGATGAATCCGATTATGGGCTAATTATTATCGTGGGGTTCTAACGGATTTATTTATGGATTTCTTTAGTTAATTTGTTTCAATTCCTTAGTGTGTGGTGATTGTAAAATAACCTAGTTTTGGTTGCGCTTATTCATCTTGTGAGCGTCACGAACTTATAAGATAGTGTGTTAATCTTTAATGAAGCGAAAGTGAATTTAAGGGTTTAAAACTTACCATGCTAGCATAGGTTCGTGTATTTGATATTCATGATGTTAGGTCACACAACACTATAAAAGGGGGTTGAATATAATGTTTATACAATCAAATCGATTTATCAACACAAGTATGTAACAGTAATCAAGTATATTCAATATAATAAACTCTGTTACAATAGAACAGTTGTTCTCTCTCAGTGATGAACAATATCACTAAGAGCTTCTAGGTTACAATGTATAATGTTCTCGATAATGATAACAACACATATAGTGTAAACCCTAAGCTGTGTTTATATAGTACACAGTTACAAGATATCTTCTAATTGATATGGAATATAATTCTGTCTCCTAAAATATATCAATCAGATATCTTCTACAAATCTTCTAGTCTTCTAACTCTTCATGCATATCTTCTATTGTTTTAGTCATGATCCTTTCCTGTAAATCAGATGCTTTTCTTATCTGAAGTATCCGCACTTAAGTCCTGATATAAATCCTGACGGCCTTAAGTTCTGATATAATTTCTGACTTCAGTAAGTTCTGATTTCCAGTACGTCCTGATATTAAGTTCTGAAAACTAAACACAACAGATTAGACATGACATCTCAAATATATCTAACAATCTCCCCAACTTGTAAATTATGCAAAATATACAAGTTAATAGATTTGATGATGTCAAAACATTTAAGTACAAATGCAATGAGAGTTTAAATAGACAACTAACTACAACTAACAATCCTTGTAGCTTTTAACAAATTTACTGAGTCAATCTGAATCCAAAGTGGTTCTTGACAAAGTTTGATATCTGCTTCTCTTCTGCATTCCTCAGGACTTGAGATAGTATAGCTTTGACTTGCTTCAATTCTTCATCTTGACTTTCAATATGGTAGATTGCAGTCCTAAGTGCTGAGATATGGTTTCTTTCTAAACCATCACCAAATCTGATTACCCTTGGGTGAGTTGAATCTTCATTATAGCACATACATTTCTCTTTCAGAATGACTTCAAATTTAGCAGAATCCTTCTTCATTGGAATTTCACTTCCATCATATTCAACTATATTTGGAATGAATTTTGTAACCCTTGATCCAGAAATTCTTGCTTTATCCCTTATGGTCTTCATGATGATATTTGACCATCTCCTAGTAATCTTAGACTTTATCACCAAAAGATAATGAAAAAATTGAAGTTCTTTTAGAGATTTGTTCAACACATCTGATTCTTACATTTGATATGTTTTTTCCATCTTCAAGAAATAGAATCAGATTTTCTTTGACATTATGCTTATCATGAGCATCCAGTACCACTTGAACAGATATAACCTTATCAAGGTATTTCTGTGTAACTTCTTTAAGAGGTTTGCCAGTCAATAAAAATGGATCTCTTGTAAGTACTTCAACTCCTGTCTTGATCTTGGCTTCTTCAGAACCTAGTCCAGCTCTGTCTTTTGCTTCTCTGGCTTTCAATCCAACGGTCATGAAATCAGATAGCAGCTGGCTTTTCTTAGGATCTGATGGATTAACATTCTTCCATAGGAGTTTTCTCTTATCAGTAACTGTCAATTTATTCAAATCAACTTGAGCTTTGTCAGAGGTTGATGTCTTGATGACTTGATCAGAATTTGCTGTTTCTTCTGTAGCTTGCTGTTCTTCATTCTGAACAACTTGAGTTGTGTCATAGGTTGTCTTAGATTCTTCAGTTATCTTCCTTCTTTTCAGAGTTTGAACAGTTTTATCTACTGCAGCAGCATCATCAAATACTTGAACCAGTTTGCATACAGGTTTCATCAGGATTTGAGGAATCTTCATCTCCTATGGCTTTATTGGTTCATCAATCTTTCCTTTCCCTTTATCTTTGGGATCAATCTCAACTTGTGATCTTTTCTTGAGCTTTGAAGCCTCAGAATTTGACCTTTCCTTGATCACAATGCCTTTTACCTTAGGCCTTGGAGGTTTCTTTACATCAGAAGCTTTAGACTTTAGATTTGTCTTCTCAGCTGCAAATCTAGCTTCTTCCTCCTTTAAAGTCTCTAGATCCATTCCAGGATTATGCTTGAGAAAGAGTCTTCAAGCAATTTCTTCATCAAGTGTCTGAATTTTAGGATCTTTGTAATAGAATATAGTCTACTTTCCCTTTAGCTTCAGAGTTTGTAAAAACTTCTGAGAGTCTTTAGATCCTGATTGAATCAGGATATCAGAATTTGACATCAGACTTTTAGCATGCACAACATCAGAACTTGACTTCTTCTGTGTAGAAGATTTGTTAACATCAGAAATTACTTTCTGTGAAGATTTTCCTTGACCTTGACTCTCACCTCTACTCTTATCAGAATTTCTCTAGTCATCACCTTTATTATCCTTCTTCTTCAGTATTTGACTAGTTGAGCATTTAAACTTAACTACCTTCTCCCCCTTTTTGGCATCATCTGGTAGTAGGAGAGAGAGAAGAAGTTCTACTGAAGATTGAATTTCATTTAGTTAAACTTGTTGAGAGGTTTGATTCTGCAGGACCTCAGTAAGTTGGGCCTGTTGCTTTTCTTAAACCTTCTCAATAGCTTCAACTTTCTCATGAATAGGTCTGATAAACCTCTTTTTGTCTAGCTTGATCTCCATATCCAGCTTATCAGCTCTTTCCAGAAGTTTGTCAACTTTTTCATGAGTAATGGAGTGTTGACCTTGAAGGTTTTTAGTACCTAGAGCTGTGACTTTGAGTTGGTGCTTGAAATCAGAGTTTGTCATTAGTTCATCAGCTTTTGATATATACTCTGTCAAAACTTTAGAGCTTGGAATGAAATCAGATTCATTCCACTTCTTGGTCCACTCAACTCTTCTGTGAGTTTCTTTCCAAGGAACAGGAGCTTCTTTTTCAACAAACTTTTGAATCAATGCCTCCTTTCCAAGAATGGGAGCATTAACTGGAGCTGATTCTCCAGAACTTGCAAGAATCTCCTCATCTTCTGATAACACCAGAGTTTGTGTAACTGAAGGAGATTCCGTAGCAGCTTCATCTAAATTCTGACCTTCAGGTTCCAGATCCAGAATTGGTGAAGATGGTAACTCCGCCTATAATATTGGAGAAGTAACAGTAGATGGCGGAGCTGCAGTTGGAACTTCCAGATAGAGAACAGTTGGAATGTTCAGTCTGTGGATGTCAATTTCAGGACTTAATCCTGAATCTTCAATAGTTGTTTTTTTAATAGGAGAGATAGGAGGTGTGATCACTGTGTCAGGAACAGTGTCTTTAGCTTGAGGAAGGGCTTGGATGACAATTAGTTCAGATGAGATCATAGATTCCTGATCCCCTTCCTCAGCTTCTTGAGTATCCTCAGAGTGAGGTTGTGCCAAATGCCTTCCTGCTCTCTGTTTTTTTGATCTCCTGGATGGTGGAGAAACATGATTTGCATCAGAACTTGCAGATCTTTTCCTTTTCTGAATTTCAGACCCTTCAGCTTCTATTTCTTTCCGAAAAATCACATTTTCAGCTTCAATCCCTATAGGTTCTGATGTGGGAACCTGTACCTGTTCATCTTCATCAGATTCATCCCTTAGCATGATCCTCCTCCTTCTCTTTGGTGGAGATTTAGGCACATAAATAGTCCTTTTAGGCCTAGAAGATGAGGTTCTGATTGTAGGTGCTGATGGTTGTGGTTGTGAGGATTGTGCTGGTTGGAAATATGTTCTGATGGTAGGTTGTGGTTGAGGTTGAGAAGTGGTAGGTGGTTGTGTACTGGTTGGAGGTGCTGATGGAGGTTGAGATGGTGCTACATCGGGATATATGGAACTGTATGTGTGAGGATCAGCATTTACTAGGAATTGTTTAACAGACTGAGGAATTTGGAGGGGTCTTAGTGCAGTCTTCTTATTATCAGTAGATAATAAATCAGTGAAAGCCCTTTTGTGTAACTTAAAAGGGTCAATTGTCTCACTATAGTTTTATGGTGTATCAGGACAACAGAAAGTATAAATAAGTTGACAAAATCTAGCAAAATAGACTATATTGCTATCTTCTTTCATCCTATCACCAATAAACCATAAAACAGCACTTGCATAATAAAATGTGTTTGATTTAAAAGAGCATACCCGATTTGCTGACTCATTATGGGTATAGCATAAAAGTTTGAGCACTTGTTGGCGAAAGCTTTTGTAATACAGTCAAAGAAAAAGCTCCACTCCCTCCTGATGTGCGGTCTCTTCAATTTTCCCAGCTTTGCCAAAGACTTTTCATAGCCCAGACTTGCCATCATTTGCTGAAGAGCTGGCTCCTTAACTGTTGAATTGAAAATGCAGTTTTCTAGCAGATGTAATGCCTGTCGAATAGTTGACAAAATCACCACATGCTCATCCTCCGCTGTTGTAAAGATAATACTTGGGGACCTGTTAGATATATTTGAGATGTCATGTCTAATATGATTTGTGTTTAGTTTTCAGATCTTACTTAACAGGACAAATTAGTACTTAACTGGAAATCATTACTTATACTGAAGTCAGGACTTAAGATATCAGAACTTAAGTTGTCAGGACTTAAGTTATCAGGAGATAATATCAGGACTTAAGGAGACGTTCAGATAAGGATTGCGGCTGATTGAAAGGAAAGAAGATCGAGCCAAACATAAGAAGAAATATGCATGGAGAAGAATTATATGAAGAATAGAATACTTGGAAGAAAAGATAACTGATTGATATATATTAGAAAGCAGAATTATATTCGATATCAATTAGAAGATTATCTTGTAACTGTGTAGTATATAAACACAGGCATAGGGTTTACACTATATGTGTTATCGTAATCGAGATTATTATTCATTGTAACTTTAGCAGCTCTCGTGATAATTTGTTCATCACTGAGAGAGGACAGTTCTTTGTAACAGAGTTTATTGTGTTGAATAAAATCTGTTTTCTGTTACTTGAGTTCTTATATTCGACTTGATTGTAGTAAACACTATATTCAAACCCCTTCTACAGTGTGTGTGACCTAACAAGTGGTATAAGAGCCATCTGTAACATACATACAGTAAAGATCCAAAAACAATCATGTCTGAAGAAGTACAAATCCAACCAAGCCCACCAAAACTGAAGAAAATCCAAAAACTCAAATCCATAATCGATATGAGACCATTAGGGTTCCCATACTAAAATATTCTGAGTATTCCATATGGAAGGTGAGGATGTCTATGTTTCTGGAAGCTACAGATCCAGAATACCTTTACAGAATTAATGAAGGACCACACAAGCCAACCAAGCTCTCTGTTGTAGTTGCAGATCAGCCAGCACAGACTGTACCAAAGGAGAAAAGTGAATATACAGCTGAAGATATCTCATCTATTGCAAATGATGCAAAGGTAAGACACTTGATGTACAGTGCCATTGATAATGTCATGTCAAACAGGGTAATTAACTACAAGACTGCAAAGGAGATATGGGATGCCTTGGAGATAAGATGCCAAGGAACTGACTCAATTAAGAAGAACAGGAGGACTATACTCACTCAAGAATATGAGCACTTTGACTCAAAACCTGATGAGTCATTGACTGGTTTATATGATAGATTTGTCAAACTCTTGAATGATCTGTCACTGGTGGATAAGGAATATGATCTTGAAGATACTAATCTGAAATTCCTTTTAGCTCTTCCTGAAAGTTGGGATTTAAAGGCCACAACTATAAGAGACAGCTATGCTCTTGATGAAACTACTCTTGATGAAATTTATGGTATGCTCAAGACTTATGAACTTGAGATGGATCAAAGAAGCAAGAGGTATGGGAGAAAGTCAAGGACAGTTGCTCTTAAGGCTGAGGAGGAATCCCCTAAAGTGGCTGTCTCAAAGAAAGGCAAAGGAAAGGCTCTCATCACAATGTCTGATAATGAGTCATCAAGTTCTGATAGTGATGAGGATTTAGAAACTAAAAGTCTATCTGAGATGGACCCTGATGAAGAGATGATGAAGCTGTGTGCTCTTATGGTGAAAGGAATCACAAAGATTGCATACAGGAAATTCAGAAGGGGAAAGAAGTTTTCCAGGAAAGGTGCGAGTTCTGATAAGAAAGGTTTCAGAAAATCTGAAGGCAAAGGAGGAAAGTCTGACAGAGGAGATTACTCAAATGTCAAATGCTACAACTGTGGGGAGAAAGGCCACATATCTCCTGATTGCAAGAAAGTGAAGAAAGACAAAGGCAAGGCTCTTGTCACAAAGAAGAAAAGTTAGACAGACACTTCAGATTCTGAAAGTGAGGTGAACTATGCCTTGATGGCAAATGCTGAAAGCAGCTCTGAAGCTGCTGAGTTAAAGGTACCTCAAACAACTTATGCTTTTCATAATGATGATGTTACTGAGTTGAGAAGATATCTTAAAACACCATGTTCATTAGTTATAGAGATCAAACTTTAACATGTGAAAGATTAACTTCTGAAAATCTTGCTTATAAAAAGAGGAATGATTATTTAGAAAAAAGAGTTAGTTATGTTCCATTAAACTCAGAAAGATAGAGATGATGCTTTCTATGTTAGAGATGAAGTGCTTAAAATGAATGAATCTCTAAAACTGAGTTAGAAAAGGAAATAGAGATTATCAGGACTTGGACTAACTCTGGCAGAACAACTCAAAATTTGTTAAGTAGTGGAAACTGGAAAGAGGGCTTAGGTTATTGAGATGATAAGAATGATAAAGGAACTGTAGAAATTGAGCCTATAGTTGTTAAAAAAAAGCCAAAGGTAAATCCTGTTAAGTTTGTAGCTGTAAAGTCTGATATTGATAAATCAGAAGTTAAAGAGAAATTAACTTCTGACAAACGAAAACAGGATAAGCCAACTGAAGTTAACATAGGCTTAATGATAAAGAAGCAGCTTAAGCATAAGCTGAAAGATGTTAAGAATGTAAACAAGGTAAAGCCACCTAGGAAAAATAGGAATGGAAAGGAAGGTGTGAATAAAAGCAATGATTATAAGCCTGTTCCTAATGCTCCTAGAAAGAAATGTTAAAACTGTGGAAATTCTAACCATCTGGCTTCTTTTTATAGGAAGAATAAGAACATAAACTCCTTACCTTCAAAATCAGGAGTTAAGAGTCAGTCTGTTAGATATAAGCCACAAAATCCTTGTTTTCATTGTGGTAGTTTATGGCATTCCATTTATACATGTAAGGAATATCATAGTTTGTACTATGATTATTATCAAATAAAACCTTCTTTAAAGAAAGTTAGCATTATTCCTTCTAGTGTAAGTTCTGATGCAAAGTCTGATATTGCAAATTCGGATAAGAAAACTGTTAACATAAATTCTGATGCTAAATCCGCTGCAAATGTTAACAAACTTAATAAGGCCAAAGGATCCAAGCAAGTCTGGGTCCTTAAAACTAATCATTAGTTGTCTTTGTGATTGCAGGGCAACAGGAAAAACATCCTAGTTCTGGACAGTGGATGTTCAGGACATATGACTGGAAATAAAGCCCTGCTATCAGACTTTGTGGAGAAAGCTGGCCCAGGTGTTTCTTATGGAGATGGCAACATGGGAAAAACTATGGGATATGGCAATATCAATCTTGGAAATGTCATCATTAAAAAAGTAGCTCTAGTCTCAGGACTTAAACACAATTTGCTGAGTGTTAGTCAAATCTGTGACAGAGGTTATCATGTGGATTTCTTTGAAGAACACTGTGAAGTTGTTAGCAAATCTAAAGGCAAAGTTGTTCTAAAATGATACAGGCATGGTAACATTTATGAAGCCAAGCTTTCAGCAAGTACTGATGGTTCTGCAATCTGTCGGTTAAGTAGAGCATCAATTGAAGAAAGCTGGAATTGGCACAAGAAACTCTCTCATTTAAATTTCAACAATATAAATGAACTAGTCAAGAAAGATCTTGTGAGAGGACTGCCAAAATCAGTATTTGCTCCTGATGGCCTCTGTGATTCCTGTCAAAAGGAAAAACAGAGAAAATCTTCATTCAAGAGCAAGACTGAATCTTCAATTCTTGAGCCTTATCACCTACTACATGTTGATCTATTTGGTCTAGTAAATGTCATGTCTATTGCAAAGAAGAAATATGCTATGGTCATAGTGGATGAGTTCATGTAATAATCCCAATTTTTGGAATTTTTGAAACACGGATGAATAGTAACTTTTGTTGATGATGCTGATTAAGGAAAATTATCAGACCACGCTATATAGGAGTACTGTTATGGAAATTTTAAGATCGTATTAGTATTCCATAAAGTAAATGAGTGTATGTAAAGATCGTCAGAATCCAAATTCGAACACTTTGATTTTTCCCGAAAACCCACCAGATGCAGAAAGAATTGAGTATAAGGTAACATGATAAAAAGGATTTAAATTCAGGGATTTTAAGAGAGGATCATAAAAAGGAATATAAAATATTGAGAAAGGTTAAGCGAACCGTATAACAGATAAGCAGTCATTAGCCAAGTAATTAGGGGTTAATCAAATAGGTTAGTGGATGATGATGTTATCACACTACAAGGAGAAGACATGTGGCAAATGGATGACATAAGTAGGGTGATGTAAGCATGACAAAGTGGGAAGGATTGGTTGGTTGATTGTGAGCCACACATTTTTACCATGGTAATAATTAATTATCAAACAAAAGAAGCAACCAACCAACAAATATCATAACACAAAACAAATTGGAAGTTGACTTTCATTTCCAAGAAGAAAGCTCTCAGCCTTTCTTCCATTTCAAGGAGAAAAAGTTCAAAAAACCAAGATCCAAGCTTTGATGATTTGCAAGGTAATTATCGAAGGTCTCTTATACTTAGATATAGATATCCTAGGAATCTAAGCTTTCATTTCCTTCACAATCTCTTTCAATAAATCATTGAAGAAGAGAGTGAATAGTGTTTTCAAGAACTTGAAACTTTTGATCTTGTGTTTTGTTTAGATATAGCTTTTGTAAGGATTTTCAAAGGTTGTTTCAAGCTCCTTAGTTACTTCTACTCACCAAGGAAGGTATAATCTCTTACCCTAGCCTTATTATTGAATATTTAGAGCTTGTTATGATTGTTATAGTTCATGTAAAGCATGATTCTTGTATATTTACAGTTTGGTTGGATTTGTAATGAGTTTCAGTTGTAAATCTTGGATTATTGGTTAATGAACTTAAGTATAGCTTTTAGTTCATGTTTGGGGGTAGTATAAATTGCAAAATCTTGAGATGTTGGGACTGATGTAGTGAATTTTGGATGGAGTTTGGTTGTAATGTTGATTGTGGGTTGATTTGTGGATTAATTGGAGTAGTTTAAAATTTGGTAATCGCGTAATCATAGTCGTCGTAATGCCCGATTTACCTTAGACTGTTTTTGTTCTTAACTTCAGGACCCGTTAACTCACTGTAAAATTCTGACCATTGCCATGTTTAGATAGTTCATGTTACGATCTTCATTTTGATATATGGTTCGCTTGAATCCGATGTACGGTTTAGGAGAAACGACCATTTTAAGTAACGGCGTTCGCAAACGAACCATTACCCTCGCCTTAATTTGAAACCTTGGTTAAAGACCTTAAATGACTAATTGGAGTATGAAATAATTATGTAAAGTGGATTAGGCAGTTGGTAGAGTACTCGTGAAAGAATCGCCTTAAAATTCTTAATGGTTAATTTATTAAAAATGGGGGAGCCGAGGGTACTCGAACGACTTATGTGACTCGTTAAGCGTAGGACTGACCATAAGCAAACGTTAGGGTTCAGTTGGTTAAAGTCTAGTTTCTTAAACGACCATGGTTTAATTCCGACTTAAGTTGTTGTTCATAGGTTATCGGACCCACTCTAAACTTAAGTCTATCCGGGAACACTAAGGCAAGTTTTCTACCCGTTATACTGTTGTTGTGATGTATATATGTATATGCATTGTCTTGTTATAGTGCATGACTGTTATTAGCAAATCTTGTGATATATTGGAGCATGCCGATATGGTATATATGCATGCCTGTTTTGTAATCTTGATATCTAATTGTTGATTCAAATGCTTATAAGTTGCATAATACCTATGCTAGAGATAAGCAGTTGTAATAACCCCAAAATTTTGAACTTTCTTGTAACCCTTATGAATAGTGTTTTGCTGATTATGCTGAATAAAGAAACTTTTCTTGCCACACTATGTAGGGGTTCTTTGATTGATATTCTGAGATTTTATTAGTACTTTATATGGTATATAAGTGTATGTAAAGATCGTCAGAATCCAATTCCGAACACTTTGATTTTTCCCGGAAATCCACTAGATATGGAAAAAATTGAGTATAAGGTAACAGGATAAAAAGGATTTAAATTAAAGGATTTTAAGAGAGGATCATAAAAGGATTATAATATATTGAGAAAGGTTAAGGAAACCCCAGTAATAAGATCCCGGGTATGATCCCTCAAACGATAAACGAAAACGAAAGTTAAGCGAACCGTATAACAGATCAGCGGTCATTAGGCAAACAATTAGGAAGTTAATCAAGGAGGTTAGGGATGATGAGGTCATCCAACCAATAAGAAGGGGGCAAGTAAGGGATGATGACATCACAAAGTGACATAAGCATGACATAGGAGGGAAAGAGGTGTGGATGAATGATAACCACACAAAGTTCAATGTTAGAAAGGTAATTAACCAAAAAAAAACAAAACAAAAACAACCAAGCTAGGCAAAACAAATCAAAAAACACAAAATCATTTCATTCTTCAACCTTGCTCTCGGCTTTTCTCCATTTCAAGAAGCAAAATTTTCAAAATTCAAGTTCCAAGCTTCCTAAATTGGTAAGTTAATTATCTAGTACTCCTTATGCATAGATATGGCTATCCTATGAGTTTAAGCCTCCAATTCATTCTCAATCTTCTCCAAGAAATCAATGAAGAAGACAATGAATAGTGATTTCAAGGTTTTTAACTTGATTTTTCTTGTTTTTCCTTTAAGATCCAAGCATCTCTAAGACATCTCAAGGCTTCTTAAGGCTTCCTAGCTACTCCAACCACTTCAAGGAAGGTATAACATCTCCAAACCCTAGCTTTATTTGTATATTAGGATGATTTTGATAGTTATGGTAAAGAGTAGCTTGATGCTTGTTGGTTTAGAGTTTGGGTTGGAATGGTAGTGAATTGAATGTTGGAATCTTATGGTTTGGTTAAAGGACTTAAGTATAGTTTAAATTCAAGTTTAAGAATAAGTATAATTGTTAATATTGAGTTGATTGGGGCTGTTATGATGTAGTGTGGATGGATGTTGGTTGTATGAATGAATTGGGATTGATTGGTGATTGAATTGGAATGGTATAAAATTGGGAAATCGCGTAAACATAGCCGTCGTAATGTCCGATTTAATTTAGACTGCTTTTGTTCATAACATTAGGACCCGAGAACTCCCTGATAGGTTTTGACCATTGCCATGTTTAGATAGTTCATGTTACGAGCTTCGTTTTGATATGTAGTTCATTTGATTCCGATGTACGGTTTAGGAGAAACGGCCGTTTTAAGTAACGACGTTTCGCGAACGAATCATTACCCCTCACCTTACTTTGAAACCTGGTTAAGGACCTTAAATGACTAATTGGGGTATGAAACATTTATGCAAAGTGTATTAGGCAGTTGGTAAGGTACTCACGAAAGAATCGCCTTAAAACCCTTAATGGTTAATTTATTAAAAATGGTTGAGACGAGGGTACTCGAGCGATTTAAGAGAATCAGTAAGCGCAAAGCGAGCGTTAGAGTCTAAATTGGTTAAAGTATAGATTTATAAGTGACTTTGGTTTAATTCCAACTTAAATGTTGTTTATAGGTTACCAGACTCGTCCCAAGCCATTTGTAACCCCCAGTCGCTCAGGCAAGTTTTCTACCCGTATAACTGTTGTTGTGATGTATATGTGTATATGCATGATCTTGTGATAAATGCATATTTGTTATTAGCAAATTCTTGTGATATATTGGAGCATGTGATATGGTATATATGCATGCCTGTTTCGTATTCTTGATGTATATATCTGTTGGTTCAAATGCTTATTAGTTGCATAATACCTATGCTAGAGATAAGCAGTAGTTGCGTATACCCTGAGTACAGGGGACCCAAAGGTGAACCCTTTTCTAAAACCGGGAGTAGATGTTCCCGAGAATATGATATATATATATATATATTTATATATATATTATGGTTTTTAAAAACTATTAATCGAATAAGGTTTATTCGATAACTTTATATTATTTAATGAATATTACTTGAATATTCATTCGAGGACTTATGACTCAGTTTATATTATTTAATGAATATTAATTGAATATTTATTTGAGGTCCTATGACTCCGATTATTTACTAAATAATATTCTTTATTTTATTAAAGAATAATGTTTCGATAATCAAACATATTTTCGATTATTCAAATAAAGATAGTACTTTCGTATAAGTATATCTTTGGTTATTTATTATTCATTTCAAGTATAAGTTTTAAAACTTTTACTTCAATTATTTTTATAAGGATTATCCTTATGGGAATATTATTAAATGATAATATTCATATATTTTTTTAATATATTGGGACTGATTTACTTCATTAAATCAGCATTACTCCAAACACTCTTTAAAGTGTTTTCGAGTCTTCAAAATAATTTTTAAAAGTTAGAGCGGATCCCAAAACTCATTTTTATATTTAAGATCTTCCTTTTAAAGGGGATTTAAATACTCGCTCAAAACCTGAGGGATCCGGCTCTGTGGTGTATTTTATATTCGCAACGAGGTTGCTGTTTTGGTAAATGAATTGATTACTTACCCAACGTTCGGGAAGTAAGTCCATCTATTGAGTCGGCATAAGCAACATGGGCTCAGTGGGTGTCCATGAAAGTGTAAGTGGCTCAGTGGGAGTCCATCAAATGCGTAAGTGGCTGAGTGGCAGTCCAGCATAAGGTCCTATTGCGGCCAGGGTGATGACCAGTGGGGAATTCGTCCATCTACTAGTAGAAAATGTTACTTATTGGTATCTTTGCCTGATCAGCAAGATATCAGGTTTATGCCAAGGTTTTCTCCTTTCCAAATTCATTGGATATTACAACTCTATTTATAATTTTCATAACAGAGGTTTTCAAGGAGTGTATGAAATATATATATATAGGTGTGTATATATATATATCAGGACTTAATGAAGTATCTCGTAACTTCATTATTTATAATGATATTTCAAAGATTGAATCTATTCAAGTCTTATCTTGTAGTCTCATCAGTGTGATGAACTTTTAAAAGTGATTATAACTTGAATGGTGGTAGTTCAAGTAGTATTTGGAAAAGATATAAGTATATTGGAGTATCTTGTAACTTCATCTTTTAAACTTATATCTAGTTAATGATTGTCTTATGCATGACAAAGGTTTCAGAAAAATGTTGAGACAAGGTTAGATATATGAGATCACCTTGCAACAATATTTTTATACAGTTATAAACTGGAACTCTGTGGATGTTATACATGTCAGAGGATTTCTAATATTGTGAAAAGTATATATATATGTATATATATATATATTGAATATTTTGCGACTTGGTCGCGTTAAGATATCAGCTTGGTTCATTTCTTTTGACCAAGACTTTCATGAGTACTATGAGAATGCTCATATATTGTTAATCATTATACATATTATTTTGGTGGGCTTGTTGCTCACCCTTGCTTTCTTCTTTCATCACACAACAACAGATAGAAAAGATGAACAAGACCAAGCTTCCAATTCGCAAGCGGTTAGAAAATGTTCCGCAGTTTTCTGGAAGCGTTGATGCCGCCGTAGCTGAGGTAGGAGCTACCAATAGGATAGGTTTTCAACTATTGATGAACCAGACTTATGTATAATATGAATTGCAATAATGGCAAGGAATATGTAAATTATTCAGAAACCCCTTTTGAGGTGAAATGGTTTATAATTGTGGAATAAAATGACTTGTGTTCTTTTTGGTTTTCATCTCTGAGACTATAACTTGTGGTGTGTGTATGTATATTGTGGGGTCACAGTACGCAACAATTGGTTGATTAATAAGGTTAAGTATTATTAAGGGAAATGGAACTCGTGACAACCCGAATTCTCGACCCCAGATTTCGGGGTGTTACAGTAGTAGTTGCGTATACCCTTAGTATAGGGGACCCAAAGATGAACATTTTTTAAACCGGGAGTCGATGTTCCCGAGTATAATATATATATATATATATATTTATATATATATATAGATATAATTTTCAAAACTATTAATCGAATAAGGTTTATTCGATAACTTTATTTTATTTAATGAATATTATTTTGAATATTCATTTGAGGACTTATGACTCCACTTATTTTATTTAATGAATATTATTTTTAATATTCATTCGAGGACTTATGACTCCGCTTATTTTATTAAATAATATTCTTTATTTGATTAAAGAATAATGTTTCGATAATCAAACTTATTTTCGATTATTCAAATAAAGATCGTACTTTCGTATAAGTATGTCTTTGGTTATTTATTATTCATTTCAAGTATGAGTTGTAAAACTTCTACTTCAATTATTTTTATAAAGATTATCCTTTATGGGAATATTATTTAAGTAATAATATTCAGATATTTTCTCCAACATATCGGGACTGATTTATTTTATTAAATCAGCGTTACTCTAAACATTCTTTAAAATGTTTTCGAGTCTTCAAAATGATTTTTAAAAGTTAGAGCGGATCCCAAAACTCATTTTTAGATTTAAGATCTTCCTTTCGAAGGGGATTTAAATACTCGCTCAAAACCTGAGGGATCCGGCTCTGTGGTGTATTTTATATTCACAACGAGCTTGCTGTTTTGAGAAAACATTTTGATTACTTGCCCAACGTTCGGGAAGTAAGTCCATCTATTTGAGTCGGCATAAGCAACATGGGCTCAGTGGGCGTCCATGAAAGTGTAAGTGGCTCAGTGGGAGTCCATAAATGCGTAAGTGGCTGAGTAGCAGTCCAACATAGTCCTAATGCGGCCAGGGTGATGACCAGTGGGGAATTCGTCCATCTACTAGTAGAAAATGTTACTTATTGGTATCTTTCCTGATCAGCAAGATATGAGGTTTATGCCAAGGTTTTCTTCTTTCCAAATTCATTGGATATTATAACTCTGTTTATACTTTTCATAACAGAGGTTTCCAAGAAAAGTATGAGATATATATATAGGTGTATATATATATATCGGGACTTAATGAAGTATCTCGTAACTTCATTTATTTTGAATGATATTTGAAAGATTGAATCTATTCAAATCTTATCTTTTAGTCTCATCTATGTGATGAACTTTTGAAACTGATTATACCTTGAACGGTGGTAGTTCAAGTAATATTCGGAAAAGATATAAGTATATTGGAGTATCTCGTAACTTCACCTTTTCAACTTATATCTGGTTAATGATTATCTTATGTATGACAAAGATTTTCAGAAAAACGTTGAGACAAGGTTAGATATATGAGATCACCTTGCAACGATATTTTTTATACAGTTATAAACTAGAACTCTGTGTATATTATACATGGCCGAGGATTTCAAGATTTTGAAAAGTATACATACATATATACTAAATATTTTGTGACTTGGTCGCATTAAGAGGTCAAACTTGGTTCATTTCTTCTTAACCAAGACTTTCATGAGTACTATGAGAATGCTCACATATTGTTAATTATTATACATATTATTTTGGTGGGCTTGTTGCTCACCCTTGCTTTCTTATTTCATCACACAACAACAGATAAAAAAGATGAACATGACCAAGCTTCCAATTCGCAAGTGGTTAGGAAACGTTCCGCAGTTTTCTGAAAGTGTTGATGCCGTGTAGCTGAGGTAGGATTACCAATAGGCTAGGCTTCCAACTTTTTGATGCGCCAGACTTATGTATCTATATGAATTGTAATAATGGCAAGGGATATGTAAATTATTTAGAAACCCTTTTAAGGTGTAATGGTTTATAATTGTGGAATAAAATGACTTGTGTTATTTTTGGATATTCATCTCTGAGACTATAACTTGTGGTGTGTGTGTATATTGTGGGGTCATAGTACGCAGTAGTTGGTTGATTATTAAGATTAAGTATTATTAAGGGAATTAAGGGAAATGGAACTCGTGACAACCCGGATCCCCGACCCCGAATTTGGGGGTGTTACAGAAATGGTATCAGAGCTAAGCGTTATAAACCTCAGAGATGATGCGACGTTAAGATAAAAAGTTCACTAAGATAATAAGATTTCTTGCCAAGTTCATAGTCACACTACCTAACGTAGTACTGACAGTTAAAACCCTTATGGGAACCCTTATAAATATCGTGACAGAAGCGTAGTTCATTATCGTATATGGTAGTGGGACTCCGAACCCTGAAGTTCAAAAGCAATAATATGATGATGTTTTTCTATATATTGGGGATCAGATTGTGGATCCAATAGAGCGTCCTAACGAGGGACTGGATGATGTTCATATTGAGGATGTAGCGGTTGAGGATGTTTTCCAAGAAGGGATTGTTGCTGAGGAGGATCCCGTGGAGGATCCTGACAAGAATGAATAAAGGACCACTGAGGAATTGATAACCATGGTTAGAGCGACTACCAGAGGTAGGATTGGACGGTCACTACCGGAGGTTCGTTCAAGTTTGTAAAGATAGTAGCCCCTTTAACGCGGCTTACTCGTAA
The DNA here is from genome assembly GCF_009905375.1 of Apium graveolens. Taxonomy (NCBI): domain Eukaryota; kingdom Viridiplantae; phylum Streptophyta; class Magnoliopsida; order Apiales; family Apiaceae; genus Apium; species Apium graveolens. Next base: position 90,138,336 of record NC_133648.1, read on the forward strand.
GACCGAGAAGTTCGAATGGACAGAGAAATGCGAGAACAGCTTTTAAGAACTGAAGCAGAGGTTTGTGACGGCTTCTATGTTGCCGTTGCCGGATGAAAAAGGAGATTTTGTGATTTGTAGTGACGTTTCGCATAAGGAATTAGGGTGCTTCTTATACAGCACAGCATGGTAATCGCGTACACGTCAAGACAATTAAGGGAATATAAAATTCGATATCCCCACCCATGAGCTTGGGCTCGTGGCAATAGTTTTGCCCTAAAGATTGGAGGCACTACTTGTATGGAGAGAAGTGCGAGATTTACACAAGCCATAAGTGCTCTAGTGCATTTTCACGCAGAAAGAGCTCAACATGCGCAAGAGGAGGTGGTTAGAGCTAATTAAGGATTATGATTATGAGATTCTTTATCATCCAGGGAAAGCCAATATGGTGTCTAATTCCTTAGTAGAAAGGAGAGACTCAAGATGGTAATGTCTTTGGGAGAGTTGATAAGAGATTTCGAGAAAATGGAAATAGAAGTGAAGGTAACCGGAGCCGGTACCGAAAAGCTATTTGAGATTGTAATGCAGCCTGAATTATTGGAAAAGAAAATCATATTGTGCCAAGAAAAAGTGATGAATGAAGGCAGAGAGCCAATGAATGGAGAAGAGATTAATACCGAGAAAGATGATAAGGCAATAATGAGGTAATCCTACAGAATTTTGGTTCCAAACGTTCAAGAGCTTAAGGACGAGATCTTAGATGAAAGCCATAGTTCGAGGAATAAGATTTTGGGCAAACCCTGAGTGTGATAGTCAGGGAGGTCTCCATCAAGAAAGAAAGAACCCATAACATAATGGAAAACAAGGATTTTAACGTATAAGATAACCCTGATTATGGGAGAAGGATGAAACATTTTATACTGAGAAAACAGAAGTCGAGCAAGATAGGAAGAACCAGGATGGTACTCCTATGGGACAATTCATGGACCTGCAAAAACAAAAATTATACTTTTATTCCCGAACACCACCCTGAGGAAACAATACGGTGGGAAATTCTTTCAGGACCTTTAAGTCACTAAGCTCTCAGAGTTCCAAGGAACAAGCTGACCTAGCCGAGGCAAGAGCCCGGCCAAAGGAAATAGAGGACTGATTTTATATTCTAAATGATTGATGAAGCGCAAAAGACTGTTTTTGTCACTTACCTTCCTAAGAGAGAGGCCACCCGCTGGTAAAAGGCGAAGAAAGACACGGGGCTAGAGGTTATAATAAACCGATTAAAGTTCAGTCAATTATTTTCGGGAAAGTACTTCCCAAGGTTATAGAGATAGTGTAAAAGCTTTAGAGCCTGAACAAAGGCGGACGAGTATGATGAGTTATGAATCTAAGTTGTAAAAGTTGGTAAGATTCGTCCTGAGGACACGAATCCCAGAATGACTTGATGTTTGAAGTAAATGATTAGTGGGTTCATGAAATGATTGTAAGAGAAAGGAAAATAAAAAGAAACTGAAGTGGAAAGGAATATAAAGGCAATAGAGTTTGAGGTATGATAAGGGAGTTGGGTATGAGGAAACCCTAAAGACTCGTAACAATAGAAATAGAAAAGTATGTAATCATCAGGATGAGGGTGATTCACCATGAGTTAAAGTTGATGGTTGAAGGAATAAGAGATATATATATATATTGTACCCCGTTTAAGTTGAGAGTATTCGATGAAACTTTGAGATAGATCGATGGATTAAGGAAACACAGATGGACTGGGGAGACATGAAAGCAAGAAATTAGGAAATTGGATGAAGGAAATGACCTTTAAGAAGGTGAAGTGTATGTAAGACATATGACTAGATACCTAGAAAAGGAGACGCCAGGTATAAAAGATATCCCAACATTGAGATGACTGTTGAGATAAATAAAGAGGTAAATGAGTAGTTAGAACTAAAAAGTTCACGTTGAACATGACCAATATCTTTTAGAACATCCCTGTTATCATTACTAAATCAGGTAATAAAAGCGGATAATCATTGTTATCTTTTGGAGGCCATATTGATTGACCTCATTTTGAATAAGGATACTATTGTGAAATTTGGTATAGACTATCGAGATGGGAATGATTAAATAAGATAATCTATCAAGGATATATGACTTGATTTATCCATGGAAGGATGCATGTACCTTTTTAAAGGTGGAATTAAGGATAGAACCTCGGTAAATTAAAATGAATCCAAGGGGAATGCATAAAGGTTGGCATTTCACCCTTAATAGGGATAGTATGAGTTTTGACAGTATGAATTGGAAAGGATTAAGGTAACAAATTTTCAGAAGTATATAGAAAATGATTCTGGTATTAGTAAATGGTATCTTGATATGCCCTGTGCCTAGGGTGTACCTGATAAAGGATTTAATGATAACCTTAGAGGTTTTACAAGGAGAAAGGTAATATTCAAAGTTCTCAAGAATAGAAATTTTTGATGAAGGAAATATGACATAATTATAATAATGCCAGGTGGGGCACGTGTTGAACCATAAGAAAGTATAGATCGACCCAATGAGGGTCGGGATTGGTGAAAACAAGAAGGACCCAAGATAAGAGACGTCCTAAGTATGATCGAGAGTCAGTCGTGACAATGTTCATATCTAAAGACTAAGGCAATGACTTACGGAAAAATGGTGAATTTTTTTTTCTTTCTCACCAGGACTTAAGAAAAGCATTTTCACATAAGCAGTGATTGAAATGAGGTAGAAAATTTAGTTGGAGGTGGTTAAAATGACATTGATTGTAAGGAAATTTTACTATCAGGAAAGGCCAAAGAGGTGGCCGACACTTTAAGTGTAAGAGGACAATTATAAGCGCTCGTGCTAGAGGAATACAGTAATGATGGTTAAAGCCGTGAAGGTGGTATTATGGTGTGAAAGATTGACATTCCTTATAATTATTGTGCGATACTCAACCATAATAGTAGTTTTGTAAAGATTTAATTCACGTTATCGCTGTGAGCGGGCTACAAATCTTAGAAGGTCCCATCTTGAGATAAACCAGGACCATGTTATGAAAGGACTAAATAAACCTTTGAGCTTCATATCTTCTAATAAAGAAATATGGTTAACAATGGTATTAGCCTGCTATCGTTGCTTTTATTGAAACTCTTCATATCCTACTATGTACGTCAGGATCAGGAGTGTTCTTCATGAATCATGAATGGTGATTATGTTACCTCCCTAGAAGGATTCGATACGAGATGTATGGACTCTGTATGGTTAGCTATTAAGACTTCATGGAAAACGAATGACTACAGTAGGTCAACGGTGGGCCATAGTAATGCAGGAATGATTCTGCGAGTAATGAGCCGATTACTTACAACCGTGAGAGTTGTATTGAAATGGATGTTGAGAGTGAGTACCACTAATCGGGTCGTGGTGGTGTATAAGTTATCATTGATAGGCTAATTAAGTCGATTATCTACCTATTGAATACTTATTCCTTCTTATTAATAGAGAGTCGTATTACTATACGAGGAAGGTTGCGGTGCAAGCATATAATTCTAGTAACAATGATGTCTAGAATGAGATCCCAGATTCAATTTTCGATGTCGAGGGAGTTTCAAAGGTGATTGTGTATAAGCTCGAGCAAGAGCATGAGTTCATAGAATGATGGACAGAATAGCAAAAATATTTAAGCAGGTGAAATGCGATGCTATAATACTTGATGTTGATATATATACGTATACGTTTTGTTCTCCTATGACAAACCTCTATAGTTCAGAGGTATATTCCAAGCCAGATATTTTATGGCAGTATTTTTTTCATATATACAATTCTCTTCAGTTCGTTCTTTTCTCTTCTTTTCATTTCATGTAAGCTGAGAAGAACAACCCTTCCAGAAGGGGAGGTATTGCCGAATGACTATCTATCTGTAAGATAGAAGCCTAGTAGGATACCACATTTTGTTTAATTTCTTGTCAAGTACTAAAGGCTGGCCACCTTTTGTACTAACTATGCAATAGAACATGTCACACCCCCAACTTAAACAGCAAAATAAATATAGCTATTACATCATTTTAATGAAGAATACACAACCAAAATCCAAGATCTTACAGTTTAGGGTTTGGAACAGCCCAACACTACCAACTATTACATCTGATTTAAAATACCGAGTCCTCACACAACTATTATTACTTATTCTACCTGAGCTCGAACATAAGCATCAACATCACAGGTCTTACGGGCAGTCTGCTTGAATCTAACCATAACTGCTAGCTGTAATATCAGGGTAAAGCAAGAAGTGAGCCAAATGCTCAACAATTGCTAACAGTACGACACAAAACATAAATTGAGATATACTTTTAAGAATGATAATGGAAAGACATAACCATAGGTAACGAGAGATAAAAACTATGTGAGATGGCATCATTTTGCTTGCATCAAAACACTTTAAAATCATGTCTTAATCAAAATCATTTTATGACGCTACGGATTACAGCCGATGATCAGCCGCGAAGTAATCCCGAACCTCGCTGGGTTCTAAAACATTATTGGGAATCCCTAGGCAACTTTTAAGCCTAATATAAGTGCGGAAAGGACTCGCGTCTCAGTCCAGATCCACCATTCAAAGAAAACATTTATCCCCCTTGGGACTGAAAAACCCTCATTTTATTTATTTCAAAAACTGATGCCGAATTATGACAAAATCTCTTTTTGCAGTAAACATTTTTTTTTATCAAAGGATTATAGATCAACTCGAACCGTGGGAAATATGGTACTAAATCTTAGGGCCATGATTCACAAAACTTTACTCTATTAGGGTAACCAAAAGGTTTTCATATGTCAGAACTTGGACAGGAAAATATGGTGAGTCTTATGGATAATATGAAGGGGTAATGCCAAACTGGGCTTAAAGCAATGGTTTCTCGTCAAGGTACAGGTGTTGAATCATTAAGAAGATAAGCTTCACGAATAATATGGGTGTTAAGGTAATGATCTCTAGCTCAGGATGTATATATATATATATCAGAATTGTCAAGCTTTAGGATAGGAAAGAGGGTATCAATCAATGAGGAATCATGTGGGTAAGTTTCTGATTATCAGAGTTCAAGGTAAGGTTCTATAGGGGTTCAAGTATCAGGATGAAATATAATTACTTAGGAATCATCAGCATGTTAATCAAGAGGATCAATCAAGTGATATAAGAACTCTTCATTTTATCATGGCATTTAACTATCATGAAAAGACTTTTGATCTACTTGCATTACATACTCAAGGGTTCATGGCATTTCTATATAATTCAAAGATAAACGAAAGATACGCTTGATTTAAACATATCAAAATGACTCAGGATAGTTGCATCAATATATAAGAACTATTTGTAGTAAATACGAAGGTCAAGTTGAATCACTTGCCTTGAGATAGGCTGGTCTGGTCTGACTGGTAGGAGCAACTGGAGCTTCACTCGACTTTTATGGCAAGTTTTCCCTCGTCTCGAGATCCTACATAAATAATAATAATCCTCATTATAATATATTCTCACCAACTTAACCTATTTACAACTCAAAATTAAACACGGATGGCACTTAGGCCTATATGCACTTAATTTATATTCACCTTTAAATTATAATTGCACACACATAGCCACATATTCACATATCATACATTAACACCAAATAACACCATATATACCATAATGCAACACTAGGCTTGGATGATCTCGACTCACAACTTAAGTCACTTGGTCGCTAAACTAGACAAGGTCTTCAAATTTCGGCTTCCTAACTCGATGTGCCTTTCCTAAATTATCCAAAACCTATTGACCCTCACTTGTGCCTTTTGCTCTAATGACCTTATACTATCTTACAAATATGGTGGTCGACCTAATACTCACTTCTAAGTGTTCTAAAACTATGTGATAAGTGATAGTGCTCACTGGTGCAAATTTCAGAATGACAACTATGGTTTCTTGAGTACATTAGACACTCTTAAACTACAAGTTTTCCTTCAAAACTTTTACACAAGACTCTCCTGACCTAAGGGAATCTCACAAACTTGATGTGGCTCAAGGGCCTGGCTTGGGCCTTCTTGGGCCTAAGTTAAAAGTCCAAGGTTCCCCTGTTTTTCTGGGCAGAAAATGCCCTGACTTGAATTAACTTGTGACACATGGTTCTAGCTCATATCCTATGAACTATTGTTGGAAAAACTTCTCTGACATACCCTCTAACTAAGGCCCAATTGGGCCTAATGAGGGCCTACCCATGACATGGTCAAATCTCCCTATTTCTAAGTTGCAACAAAACTGTCCCATGCTGGACAGATTTTGTGATTCAACTTGTGCACCTAATCATATGACATGCAAACCTCCAACCAACTCCTAAAACCTTTTATATACTCCCAATACTAACTTCTGGTAGCTTGGTCCTCAAAGTGCACACCAATGACATGGTCAAAACTTACTCTAAATCTCAGGGTGCTATACTGATTTTTCTGTAGAAACTATAACCCTCATTTTCCAAGGTTTTGACTTGACAAACTCAACTAACAACAACTCAATACTTAAACCATGTCTTATACATGGTGATCTACTGAAATAACTCCCTTATTCTCAAAATAAACTTGGGTGAGATCATCCATGCCCAAAAACAACAACATGCAACCAAAAATATAACATGCAACTCATGGAAAGCACATAACAAGATTTCGGCTAGGCATAAAGTTTTAAATGCTTGCAAAATCGACTTGCACCTAATACTCATCCGTAATAATCATGAAATATAACTTCTTTTAATTATTAACAAGAAATTTATCATGGAAACAATCTATTTTAAGCGCACATATTTCGAATTTATAGATTTTTAAACATAACTACATGATTTCAAAAAGAGTAGCATGCAAAACATAGTTGATCATCATTTTAATGTCTTAAAACTAACATGCATGGCAAAACATAAATATATAATGAAATTTCAGTAGCATGCAAAGGATTTTAAAGCATGATATCTCCATAAAACACTTAGTTAGCACATATACATAATATATCTCATAGAGAGCTCTTGAATTCACAAGAATCAAGAGTTTCTCTTTGGAGATCACATAAGAACTACACATGCATCCATGGAACTTCAACTTCCAAGTCACAAAACACTTGGAAAGTATATAAGATGAATGTAGGTAAAAGATTTACACTTGGGAAGATGAAGAATGAATTGAAAAATGGATGGGGGTGGGGGATTTTGGTCTTCGGCCGAGAGCAAGGTGGGAGGGGGGAAAAAGGAGAGAAATTTGTGGTGTGTTGGAGTGTGGAATGAGAATGACTTCTCCCACTTTGATTTCTTTGTTTTATGCTATTTGGTTTACAAATGATGAGTGGAAGTGAGAACTTACAAAAATGTCCCTTGGTTAAAGTTAGGCCATTTTGCATGCAAGGCTAAGGTAGTAATTTGGTAATAATCAAATGAGTTAGTGGGGTTGGAAAAGTCTTGTTTGCCCTTTGAGAGAATAGAAGGGTGATTTGCATGCATGGTCTCTTATGTAATTTGATAAATATGACAACTAAAATTTACAATGATTTATTTTTATAAAATAAAATACAAGTTCAAAAATTATAGAATTTATATCATAAAATAACTTCGATTTTTAGAGACTTTATAAAATCATTTTCAAAATTTGTGAACAAAATATCTTTTAAAAGAAAATTTTTCCAAAGCTTAGAATATTCCTTATAAATCAAAAATAAAGAAATTAAATAAACTCTTGCTTTGAAAAAACATATACTACACAAAGCAAATTTAAAATGCAGAAACTTTCACTCATACTAGCGTACAATCATTGAATATATTTTCATTTAACTTTAATATTATACCCAATCCACAAATAATATTACATAAAATGCCGGTCGTAACATCCTCTCCCCCTTAAGGGATTCTGTCCCCAGAATCTAAGAGAAAAGATGAGGATGCCGGGAACACATATCAGACTCTAACTCCCAAGTCGACTCTTCGACCTTAGGGTTCCTCCAAAGTACTTTTACTAACTGTACTGACTTATTTCTAAGACTCTTTACTTGTCAGTCGAGTATTTTAACAGGTTGCTCCACAAATGACAGGTCTGCTTGAATTTCTACAGGTTCATATTCTATCACATGGCTAGCGTCAGGATTGTACTTCTTAAGCAACGACACATGGAACACATTATGCACATGCCGATACTGAGGTGGTAAGGCCAATCGTAGGCCACCTTTTCCACTTGACTCAAAATCTCAAAAGGACCTATGTATCTAGGTGCTAACTTCCCTTTCTTGCCAAATCTTATCAACCCTTTTCTAGGTGACACCTTCAGCAACACAGCTTCGCCAATTTGGAATTGAACGTCCTTACGCGCTGGATCCACATACTTCCTCTGTCTATCTTGAGCAGCAAGCAAACTTTTCTGAATTAACTTGACCGAATCATGCAACTGTCGTACCAAATCTGGGCTGAGAATTCTTCCTTCTCCTACTTCATCCCAACTTGTTGGTGATCTACATTTTCGCCCGTACAAAGCTTCGTATGGTGGCATGCCGATACTGGAATGATAGCTGTTGTTGTAAGAGAATTCAATCAACGGCAAATGGTCGTCCCAACTTCCTGCAAAATCGATTGCACAACTGCGCAACATATCTTCAATTGTTTGAATTGTCCTTTCACTCTGGCCATCAGTCTGCGGGTGGTACGCCGTGCTCATATTCAACTTTGTGCCAAGACATTCCTGAAATTGCTTCCAGAATCTCGAGTTAAATCGGGGATCTCTGTCTAAAACTATTGATACGGGTACTCCATGCCTTAGTACGATTTCGCGCACATACAAATGAACCAACTTGTCCAATGACGACTTCTCGTTTATTGGAAGTAAATGCGTCGACTTCGTAAGACGATCAATTATAACCCATATTGCGTCATGTCCGGATTTCGTTCGCGGTAGTCCTACTATAAAGTCTATAACGATATTTTCCCATTTCCATTCTGGAATCTTCAGGGGCTGAATTAATCCGCTTGGTCGTTGATGTTCTGCCTTTACTTTCTGACAAATATAGCACTTCGCAACCCATTCTGCCACGTCTCGCTTCATATTTGGCCACCAAAAGTTCTTCTTTAAGTCTCGATACATCTTGGTGCTTCCCGGGTGGATTGAAAATTTCGAATTGTGGGCTTTATGGAGGATCTCATTCTTTAATTCAGGTACATGGGGAATCCATATTCTGGATGAAAACCTTAGTATCCCTTGCTTATCCCTTTGAGTATTAATCTCCTCTCTAGATAACTGATTCTTCTCTTTTTCCATTACTTCCTCTTGACACTTCTTTATCTTTTCCACTAGTGTTGGCTGAAAGGTCATTGCACGACAAACTTCCTCGACTTTTCCATAAGCACAAAGTTCCAATTCCAATTTTTCGATTTCTTCAGTTAACTCTTTTGATGTTATCATCATATTCAATCTCTCCTTCCTACTCAGAGCATCGGCCACTACGTTCATCTTTCCAGGATGGTAATTTATCGAACAGTCATAGTCCTTGATCAATTCCAGCCATCTCCTCTGCCTCATATTGAGCTCTTTCTGAGTAAAAATGTACTTTAAACTCTTGTGATCCGTGTAGATTTCACACTTCTCTCCATAGAGGTAATATCTCCAGATCTTGAGTGCGAACACTATGGCGGCTAGTTCCAAGTCATGCGTCGGGTACTTTAACTCATGCGGCTTCAACTGTCTTGACGCATATGCGATCACTTTACTGTGTTGCATCAACACACAACCCAAACCCTTATGTGAAGCGTCGCTGAATATTACAAAATTCCCTTGATCATCTGAAGTACCAACACCGGAGCTGTTACCAACTTCTGCTTTAACTCTTGAAAGCTATCTTCACATTCTGCACTCCATTCAAACTTTTGATTCTTTCTGGTTAACTTGGTCAATGGCGTGGCGATCTTCGAGAAATTCTTGACGAATCTTCTATAGTATCCGGCCAATCCTAGAAAACTTCGCACTTCCGTAGGAGTCTTTGGCCTCTCCCAACTCATAACTGCCTCAATTTTTGCCGGATCCACTTTAACTCCCTCATTTCCAATAACATGCCCCAAAAATTGAACTTCCTTTAACCAAAACTCACATTTGGTGAACTTGGCATACAACTTCTCTTGTCGGAGTATCTCCAAGGCTATCCAGAGGTGCTGCTTATGTTCTTCTTCCGACTTAGAATAAATAAGGATGTCATCAATGAATACCACGACAAATTTGTCCAAATACTTCTTAAATACCCGATTCATCAGATCCATAAATGCGGCCGGAGCATTGGTCAATCCAAACGGCATTACTAGGAATTCATAATGCCCATATCTGGTCCTGAATACGGTCTTAGGAATATCTTCTTCTTTGATCTTTAATTGATGGTATCCCGATCTCAAATCAATCTTTGAAAAGCATTTTGCTCCCTTCAACTGATCAAAAAGGTCATCTATCCTTGGTAGCGGGTAGCGGTTCTTGATCGTCACCTTATTCAACTCCCAGTAATCTATGCATAGACGCATACTCCCAACTTTCTTCTTTACAAACAGAACAGGTGCTCCCCATGGCGACGTACTTGGTCGTATCACTCCTTTATCCAATAATTCTTGTAGCTGGCTCACCAACTCTTTCATTTCTGCTGGTGCCATCCTATATGGGGCCTTTGAAACTGGTTCCGTGCCTGGAGCAAGGTTGATCTCAAACTCAATTTGTCGATCTGGTGGTAAGCCTGGTAGTTCGTCGAGAAACACATCGGGGAACTCACTAACTACAGGAATATCTTCCATGCTGAGGCTGCCTCTCTCTGAATCCACTACATATGCTAGGAACGACTCACAACCTTTTCTAAGCAACTTCTTAGCCTGAACGATTGTAAGAAATAGTTGCTCTTGCCTCTGCCCCTTAAATACTACCTTCTCTCCACTCTTCGTCTTTAAATACACTCTCTTGGTCTTACAATTTATCTGAGCGCTATTCTCTCCTAACCAATCCATTCCTAAAATTATATCAAACTCTCCCAACTTGAAGAGTATCAAGTCGGCTGAAAACTTATATCCCGAAATATCGATCTCACACTTTGGACAAAATTGATTTACAGGAATCTTCTCTTGGTTCGCAATTACCACATTTACTACCTCACTCATAACCATTTATCACATTGGAGCTTATCAACAAAAGATTCTGATATGAAAGATCTTGTTGCTCCCGAATCAATCAATACTTTAGCTTTGACATTATTGAGTAAAAGTGTACCTGCTATCACCTCAGAATTCTGAACAGCATCTTTCATCTTTAGATCAAATGTCCTTGCTGTTGCTTGCGGGGTTGGTGCGGGTGGTGGAGGTAATGCCAATACCTCAGCTGGCACGCTTGCACTGGTACTTGCCACGTTCATCAGAGCTTTGACTGGTCCTGTTTCCTTACACTCCCTAGCCATATATCCAGTCTTCCCACACTTGTAGCACGTAACTCCTGGCTTCAGCATCTTGCACTCATTTGCCAAATGTCCCTTCTGATTGCACCTATAACAGGTCATGCTCAGCTTATTGCATACTCCGGGGTGCCTTCTTCCACAGTGCTTGCATTCCGGTCTCTGGAACCTGTTTTCTCCAACTTGCCCTTGGCTTGCCTGGTTATTTCCTTTTGATTCTTGCCTTTTGCCCAAATTTCCCTTCTTTTGAAAATTTCCGCCCTTCTGAAAACCAATCCTCTTTACATTCCGATCTTGCGAACTTCCAGCTTCAGACTTTTCTCCATAAAATGGAACCTTCCTCTTCTTATTATCCCTCTCTTTCCTTGACTGCATCCCATTATTCTCAATCAGAGCAGCTTTCTGTACTACTCCCGCATAAGTTTCAAGCTCAAACATAGCCACCCTATCTCTGATCCAAGGCTCCAATCCTTGCTGAAATTTCTTTGCTTTTTCCTCCTCAGTGCTGGTATACTTTGTCACAAACCTTGACAATTCAGTGAACTTCTTCTCATACTTCAATACAGTCATCTTCCCTTGCTTCAACTCAAGAAATTTTAGCTCCATCTGATTCTGCATGTACTTAGGGTAATACTTGTCCAGAAATAACTTTTTAAATCTCTCCCAAAAAACCTGCTAAGTGACTTTCATAGCCTTTACTGATTCCCACCAATAGATGACTTCTCACTTCAAGAAGTAAGTAGCATACGGCGTCCTCTGATCATCTCCTAACTGTACCAACTCAAAAGCCCTTTCCATCTCCTTGATCCATGTGTTAGCTATCACTGGATCAGTGGTATCATGAAATACAGGTGGATTCACATTCTGAAAAGCTTTGAAAGTGACAATTTGTCTAGGTGGTACTGGTGGTTCAGGTGGTTGGTGTGGCTCACGGTTATCTTGGTTTTCAATTCGTTGTTGAAGAGTTAGTTGTTGTTGAGCTATAACATTGGTTTGTTGTTGCAAGGTTTCCAGTAGTCGAAGAATATTTGGGTCTGTGGTGAAGGTGGTTGTTGGGTTCTTCTTTTTGGGAGGCATGATCCTGAAATAAGAGTTGTGTCAAAACATATATGAATAATAAAATGATTCGAGGGTATCGCATGGCATTCTTATTTTCATATGGGGTCAAGTTTCCAAATTAAGCAGATATGATGATAAAAATATAAAATAGCAGTTGAGAGCAAATGGAACAATAGCACATAATTATTGAAATTTTAAAGGTCACAGTACATAGGATTGGGACATAGTCTGATTCTAGGAATAACAGGCTTATTTAAAGGAAAAACGGAAACAACTGGGGATTCCATAGAGTCTGATAGTACAACAACATGAAAGGTAAATGGAAAGAACTAAGGCTCCACTCCATCTGAACGGGGCTTGGTAGTCTTTTCCTCTCGAAGCGTCTTCACAATGCTCTGGAGCTCATCCGCCACCATCTGAATGACATACTGGCTGGTACGGTCCCGGTGCGCTGACATCTCATCAAGCTTAGTGTTGACGTACTGAACCAAGGTCTCAAGTCTCGCAGTCATCTGCTCCTTGGGCTTCCCTTCGTAGTTTCGGCTATCCGGATACACGTTCTTCAGTCGGTCTATCAGTCGGTCGTACTTGCCCTGAAGCATGTCGAACTCGCGCCTCAACTCAGCATACACGGAGAAAGCAATAGTGTCGTCCGACCCAGAGGATGACGAGGAATGCGCCCTTTGCTGACAACCAATAATAAGAGGAGTATTAATAATAATTTACTTAACCTACTCTCTCGCATATTATCTATAACCTACATACATATCCTATAACCTATTTGGGCTGTCCAGGGACTCTAAACCATAGCTCTGATACGAAAACCTGTCACACCCCCAACTTAAACAGCAAAATAAATATAGCTATTACATCATTTTAATGAAGAATACACAACCAAAATCCAAGATCTTACAGTTTAGGGTTTGGAACAGCCCAACACTACCAACTATTACATCTGATTTAAAATACCGAGTCCTCACACAACTATTATTACTTATTCTACCTGAGCTCGAACATAAGCATCGGCATCACAGGTCTTACGGACAGTCTGCTTGAATCTAACCATAGATGCTAGCTGTAATATCAGGGTAAAGCAAGAAGTGAGCCAAATGCTCAACAAGTGCTAACAGTACGACACAAAACATAAATTGAGATATACTTTTAAGAATGACAATGGAAAGACATAACCAAAGGTAACGAGAGATAAAAACTATGTGAGATGGCATCATTTTGCTTGCATCAAAACTATTTTAAAATCATGTCTTAATCAAAATCATTTTATGACGCTACGGATTACAGCCGGTGATCAGCCGCGAAGTAATCCCGAACCTCGCTGGGTTCTAAAACATTATTGGGAATCCCTAGGCAACTTTTAAGCCTAATATAAGTGCGGAAAGGACTCGCGTCTCAGTCCAGATCCACCATTCAAAGAAAACATTTATCCTCCTTTGGGACTGAAAAACCCTCATTTTATATATTTCAAAAACTGATGCCGAATTATGACAAAATCTCTTTTTGCAGTAAACATTTTTTTTTTCAAAGGATTATAGATCAACTCGAAACATGGGAAATATGGTACTAAATCTCAGGGCCATGATTCACAAAACTTTACTCTATTAGGGTAACCAAAAGGTTTTCATATGTCAGAACTTGGACAGGAAAATATGGTGAGTCTTATGGATAATATGAAGGGGTAATGCCAAACTGGGCTTAAAGCAATGGTTTCTCGTCAAGGTATAGGTGTTGGATCATTAAGAAGATAAGCTTCACGAATACTATGGGTGTTAAGGTAATGATCTCTAGCTCATGATGTATATATATATCAGAATTGTCAAGCTTTAGGATAGGAAAGAGGGTATCAATCAATGAGGAATCATGTGGGTAAGTTTCTGATTATCAGAGTTCAAGGTAAGGTTCTATAGGGGTTCAAGTATCAGGATGAAATATAATTACTTAGGAATCATCAGCATGTTAATCAAGAGGATCAATCAAGTGATATAATAACTCTTCATTTTATCATGGCATTTAACTATCATGAAAAGACTTTTGATCTACTTGCATTACATACTCAAGGGTTCATGGCATTTCTATATAATTCAAAGATAAACGAAAGATACGCTTGATTTAAACATATCAAAATGACTCAGGATAGTTGCATTAATATATAAGAACTATTTGTAGTAAATACGAAGGTCAAGTTAATCCACTTGCCTTGAGATAGGCTGGTCTGGTCTGACTGGTAGGAGCAACTGGAGCTTCACTCGACTTTTATGGCAAGTTTTCCCTCGTCTCGAGATCCTACATAAATAATAATAATCCTCATTATAATATATTCTCACCAACTTAACCTATTTACAACCCAAAATTAAACACGGATGGCACTTAGGCCTATATGCACTTAATTTATATTCACCTTTAAATTATAATTGCACACACATAGCCACATATTCACATATCATATATTAACACCAAATAACACCATATATACCATAATGCAACACTAGGCTTGGATGATCTCGACTCACAACTTAAGTCACTTGGTCGCTAAACTAGACAAGGTCTTCAAATTTCGGCTTCCTAAATCGATGTGCCTTTCCTAAATTATCCAAAACCTATTGACCCTCACTTGTGACTTTTGCTCTACTGACCTTATACTATCTTACAACTATGGTGGTCGACCTAATACTCACTTCTAAGTGTTCTAAAACTATGTGATAAGTGATAGTGCTCACTGGTGCAAATTTCAGAATGACAACTATGGTTTCTTGAGTACATTAGACACTCTTAAACTACAAGTTTTCCTTCAAAACTTTTACACAAGACTCTAATGACCTAAGGGCATCTCACAAACTTGATGTGGCTCAAGGGCCTGGCTTGGGCCTTCTTGGGCCTAAGCTAAAAGTCCAAGGTTCCCCTGTTTTTCTGGGCAGAAAATGCCCTGACTTGAATTAACTTGTGACACATGGTTCTAGCTCATATCCTATGAACTATGGTTGTAAACACTTCTCTGACATACCCTCTAACTAAGGCCCAATTGGGCCTAATGAGGGCCTACCCATGACATGGTCAAGTCTCCCTATTTCTAAGTTGCAACAAAACTGTCCCCTGCTGGACAGATTTTGTGATTCTACTTGTGCACCTAATCAAATGACATGCAAACCTCCAACCAACTCCTAAAACCTTTTATATACTCCCAATACCAACTTCTGGTAGCTTGGGTCTCAAAGTGCACACCAATGACATGGTCAAAACTTACTCTAAACCTCAGGGTGCTATACTGATTTTTCTGTAGAAACTATAACTCTCATTTTCCAAGGTTTTGACTTGACAAACTCAACTAACAACAACTCAATACTTAAACCATGTCTTATACATGGTGATCTACTGACATAACTCCCTTATTATCAAAATAAACTTGGGTGAGATCATCCATGCCCAAAAACAACAACATGCAACCAAAAATATAACATGCAACTCATGGAAAGCACATAACAAGATTTCGGCTAGGCATAAAGTTTTAAATGCTTGCAAAATCGACTTGCACCTAATACTCATCCTTAATAATCATGAAATATAACTTCTTTTAAGTATTAACAAGAAAGTTATCATGGAAACAATCTATTTTAAGCACACATATTTCGAATTTATAGATTTTTAAACATAACTACATGATTTCGAAAAGAGTAGCATGCAAAACATAGTTGATCATCATTTTAATGTCTTAAAACTAACATGCATGGCTAAACATAAATATATAATGAAATTTCAGTAGCATGCAAAGGATTTTAAAGCATGATATCTTCATAAAACACTTAGTTAGCACATATACATAATATATCTCATAGAGAGCTCTTGAATTCACAAGAATCAAGAGTTTCTCTTTGGAGATCACATAAGAACTACACATGCATCCATGGAACTTCAACTTCCAAGTCACAAAACACTTGGAAAGTATATAAGATGAATGTAGGTAAAAGATTTACACTTGGGAAGATGAAGAATGAATTGAAAAATGGAAGGGGGTGGGGGGTTTTGGCTTTCGGCCGAGAGCAAGGTGGGAGGGGGGAAAAAGGAGAGAAATTTGTGGTGTGTTGGAGTGTGGAATGAGAATGACTTCTCCCACTTTGATTTCTTTGTTTTATGCTATTTAGTTTACAAATGATGAGTGGAAGTGAGAACTTACAAAAATGTCCCTTGGTTAAAGTTAGGCCATTTTGCATGCAAGGCTAAGGTAGTAATTTGGTAATAATCAAATGAGTTAGTGGGGGTTGGAAAAGTCTTGTTTGCCCTTTGAGAGAATAGAACGGTGATTTGCATGCATGGTCTCTTATGTAATTTGATAAATATGACAACTAAAATTTACAATGATTTATTTTTATAAAATAAAATACAAGTTCAAAAATTATAGAATTTATATCATAAAATAACTTGGATTTTTAGAGACTTTATAAAATCATTTTCAAAATTTGTGAACAAAATATCTTTTAAAAGAAAATTTTTCCAAAGCTTAGAATATTCCTTATAAATCAAAAATAAAGAAATTAAATAAACTCTTGCTTTGAAAAATCATATACTACACAAAGCAAATTTATAATGCAGAAACTTTCACTCACACTAGCGTACAATCATTGAATATATTTTCATTTGAATTTAATATTATACCCAATCCACAAATAATATTACATAAAATGTCGGTCGTAACAGAACAAGTGTTCATGATCATAGTGATCTCTCAATAAATTCTTTTACTTCTATACGAAGGACCAAGCTTTCGAAGATGGAGGCAGCTAAAGATGAAGTGGTACCAAGTACGGTGGTATTCCGATTCTAACGCGTTCGTGATACTAAGGTTGACGCGATTATTAAATGGTTATAAAACTCTAGCGAGTAAAGGTATATCTAGAATAGTATCCTGTACGGAAGATAGTACCGATTACGAACTGGAAAAGAATGGGTATTGAGAAGCAAAAGCTATAAAGCTAGAAGCTATGATGAGAGTCTGTGCAATAGACTTGAAAGAATTTGGAATGATCACTTAACGCGGATTGAGTTTTCTTACGATAATAGATCATATGTCATTATCGAGATGTCGCCTTATGAGATCCTTGAGGGAACACAATGTCGATCTCCCTTATGTTAGGATGAAGTTGCAGAGCGCTAGATGCTCGGACCAGCTGTGGTCCAAAGGGCCAGGGATATAATAGATCTAATCAGAGGACAGCTGGTAGTAGCCCAAGATGGACATAAGAAGTATGTTGATTTGACACGAAAGGACAAAGAGTAGGAAGTAGGGGACCTAGTGCAATTATAGGTATTCCCTTGAAAAGGATGGATGAGGTTTGGAAAGAAAGGAAAGCTAAGCCCTCGAATTGTTGGACCCTTTGAGGTATTAAGACGTATTGGGAAGTTAGCATGTGAGATAGCCCTACCCCCGAACCTGTAGCAAGTTCATAACGTGTTCCATGTATCAATGTTAAGGAAGTGTAATTCGGATGCCCGACAAATAGGGGCGTATGAGCGCATAGACATGCAACCAGACATAACCTATATGGAGCAACCAGGAAGGGTTATAGATCAAAAAGGGACAAGTACTTAGGAGAAGGGTTATCAAACTAGTCAGAGTTGGTGGTAGAACTACAATATGGGAAAATTGACTTGAGAGTTAGAAAGTGCAATGCTAAGAAAGTATCCCTATTCATTTTTTATCTGATTCCGGGACATAATCCTTTTAAGGAGGGGAGACTGTAATAACTCCAATTTTTGGAATTTTTGAAACACGGATGAATAGTAACTTTTGTTGATGATGCTCATTAAGGAAAATTATCAGACCAAGCTATATAGGAGTGCATTTATGGAAATTCTAAGATCGTATTAGATTTCCATAAAGTAAATGAGTGTATGTAAAGATCGTCAGAATCCAAATTCGAACACTTTGATTTTTCCCGAAAACCCACCAGATACAGAAAGAATTGAGTATAAGGTAACATGATAAAAAAGGATTTAAATTCGAGGATTTTAAGAGAGGATCATAAAAAGGAATATAAATATTGAGAAAGGTTTAGGGGAAACCCAAGTAATAAGATCCCGGGTATGATCCCTCAAACGATAAACGAGAACGAAAGTTAAGCGAACCGTATAACAGATAAACGGTCATTAGCCAAGTAATTAGGAGTTAATCAAAGAGGTTAGTGGATGATGATGTCATCACACCATAAGGAGAAGACATGTGGCAAATGGATGACATAAGTAGGGTGATGTAAGCATGACAAAGTGGGAAGGATTGGTTGGTTGATTGTGAGCCACACATTTTTACCATGGTAACAATTAATTATCAAACAAAAGAAGCAACCAACCAACAAATATCATAACACAAAACAAATTGGAAGTTGACTTTCATTTCCAAGAAGAAAGCTCTCGGCCTTCCTTCCATTTCAAGGAGAAAAAATTTAAAAAACCGAGATCCAAGCTTTGATAATTTGCAAGGTAATTATCTAAGGTCCCTTATACTTAGATATAGCTATCCTAGGAATCTAAGCTTCCATTTCCTTCACAATCTCTTTCAATAAATCATTGAAGAAGAGAGTGAATAGTGTTTTCAAGAACTTGAAACTTTTGATCTTGTGTTTTTGTTTAGATATAACTTTTGTAAGGATTTTCAAAGGTTGTTTCAAGCTCCTTAGTTACTTCTACTCACCAAGGAAGGTATAATCACTTACCCTAGCCTTATTATTGAATATTTAGAGCTTGTTATGATTGGTATAGTTCATGTAAAGCATGATTCTTGTATATTTAGAGTTTGGTTGGATTTGTAATGAGTTTGAGTTGTAAATCTTGGATTATTGGTTAATGAACTTAAGTATAGCTTTTAGTTCATATTTGGGGGTAGTATAAATTATAAAATCTTGAGATGTTGGGACTGATGTAGTGAATTTTGGATGGATTTTAGTTGTAATGTTGATTGTGGGTTGATTTGTGGATTAATTGGAGTAGTTTAAAATTTGGTAATCACGTAAACATAGCCGTCGTAATGCCCGATTTACCTTAGACTGTTTTTGTTCTTAACTTCAAGACCTTTTAACTCACTGTAAGATTCTTACCATTGCCATGTTTAGATAGTTCATGTTACAAGCTTCGTTTTGATATGTGGTTCGCTTGAATCCGATGTACGGTTTAGGAGAAACAACCGTTTTAAGTAAAGGCATTTCGCAAACGAACCATTACCCCTCGCCTTACTTTGAAACCTTGGTTAAGGCCCTTAAATGACTAATTGGAGTATGAAACAATTATTTAAAGTGGATTAGGCAGTTGGTAGAGTACTCGCGAAAGAATCGCCTTAAAATTCTTAATGGTTAATTTATTAAAAATGGGGGAGCCAAGGATACTCGAACGACTTATGTGATTCGTTAAGCGTAAGAGTGACCATAAGCAAACATTAGGGTTCAGTTGGTTAAAGTCTAGTTTCTTAAGCGACCATGGTTTACTTCCGACTTATGTTGTTGTTCATAGGTTATCAGACCCACTCTAAGCTTAAGTATATCCGGGAACACTCAGGCAAGTTTTCTACCCGTTATACTGTTGTTGTGATGTATATATGTATATGCATTGTCTTGTGATAGTGCATGATTGTTATTAGCAAATCTTGCGATATATTGGAGCATGCCGATATGGTATATATGCATGCCTGTTTCATAATCTTGATATCTAATTGTTGATTCAAATGCTTATAAGTTGCATAATACCTATGCTAGAGATAAGCAGTAGTTACGTATACCCTTAGTATAGGGGACCCAAAGGTGAATATTTTCTAAACCGTGAGTCGATGTTCCCGAGTATAATATATATATATATATATATATTTATATTTTTATATATATATAGATATAGTTTTCAAAACTATTAATCGAATAAGGTTTATTCGATAACTTTATTTTAGTTAATGAATATTATTTTGAATATTCATTCGAGGACTTATGACTCCGCTTATTTTATTTAATGAATATTATTTTGAATATTCATTCGAGGACTTATGACTCCGCTTATTTTATTAAATAATATTTTTTATTTGATTAAAGAATAATGTTTCGATAATCAAACTTATTTTCGATTATTCAAATAAAGATCGTACTTTCGTATAAAGTATGTCTTTGGTTATTTATTATTCATTTCAATTATGAGTTGTAAAACTTCTACTTCAAATATTTTTATAAAGATTATCCTTTATGGGAATATTATTTAAGTAATAATATTCAGATATTTTCTCCAACATATCGGGACTGATTTATTTTATTAAATCAGCGTTACTCTAAACATTCTTTAAAATGTTTTCGAGTCTTCAAAATGATTTTTAAAAGTTAGAGCGGATCCCAAAACTCATTTTTAGATTTAAGATCTTCCTTTCGAAGGGGATTTAAATACTCACTCAAAACCTGAGGGATCCGGCTCTGTGGTGTATTTTATATTCGCAACGAGGTTGCTGTTTTGAGAAAACATTTTGATTACTTGCCCAACGTTCGGGAAGTAAGTCCATCTATTTGAGTCGACATAAGCAACATGGGCTCAGTGGGCGTCCATGAAAGTGTAAGTGGCTCAGTGGGAGTCGATCAATGCGTAAGTGGCTGAGTGGCAGTCCAGCATAGGTCCTATTGCGGCCAGGGTGATGACCAGTGGGGAATTCGTCCATCTACTAGTAGAAAAGGTTACTTATTGGTATATTTGACTGATCAGCAAGATATTAGGTTTGTGCCAAGGTTTTCTTCTTTCCAAATTCATTGGATATTATAACTCTATTTATACTTTTCATAACAGAGGTTTCCAAGGAAAGTATGAGATATATATATAGGTGTATATATATATCGGGACTTAATGAAGTATCTCGTAACTTCATTTCTTTTGAATGATATTTCAAAGATTGAATCTATTCAAATCTTATCTTGTAGTCTCATCTATGTGATGAACTTTTGAAACTGATTATACCTTGAACGGTGGTAGTTCAAGTAGTATTCGGAAAAGATATAAGTATATTGGAGTATCTCGTAACTTCACCTTTTCAACTTATATCTGGTTAATGATTATCTTATGCATGACAAAGATTTTCAGAAAAACGTTGAGACAAGGTTAGATATATGAGATCACATTGCAACGATATTTTTTATACAGTTATAAACTGGAACTCTGTGTATATTATACATGGTAGAGGATTTCAATATTTTGAAATGTATATATACATATATACTAAATATTTTGCGACTTGGTCGCATTAAGAGATCAAACTTGGTTCATTTCTTCTTGACCAAGACTTTCATGAGTACTATGAGAATGCTCATATATTGTTAATTATAATACATATTATTTTGGTGGGCTTGTTGCTCACCCTTGCTTTCTTCTTTCATCACACAACAACAGATAGAAAATATGAACAGGACCAAGCTTCCAATTTGCAAGCGGTTAGGAAACGTTCCGCAGTTTTCTGAAAGCGTTGATGCCGTGTAGCTGAGGTAGGATTACCAATAGGCTAGGCTTCCAACTTTTGATACACTAGACTTATGTATCTATATGAATTGTAATAATGGAAAGGAATATGTAAATTATTCAGAAACCCTTTTAAGGTGTAATGGTTTATAATTGTGGAATAAAATGACTTGTGTTATTTTCGGATATTCATCTCTGAGACTATAACTTGTGATGTGTGTGTATATTGTGGGGTCATAGTACGCAGTAGTTGGTTGATTATTAAGATTAAGTATTATTAAGGGAAATTGAACTCGTGACAACCCGAATCCCCGACCCCGGATTTGGGGGTGTTACAGTTCACCAGATACACATGGGTGTATTTCTTGCACACAAAAAGTTAAAGTGCATCTATCTTGATTGATCATGTCAAACAACTGGATAAATTGGTCAAAGACTCTGTGAAAATCATAAGAAGTGATAATGGCACTGAGTTCAAGAATTTGATTATGGAAGAGTTTTGCAAAGACCATGGAATCAAGTAGGAATTCTCTGCTCCTGGAACTCCACAACAAAATGGAGTTGTTGAAAGAAAGAATAGGACTCTTATTGAAGCTGGACGAACTATGCTTGATGAAGCAAAGTTACCAACCTATTTTTGGGCTGAAGCTGTGTAGACTGCTTGTTTTACTCAGAATGCAACACTTATCAACAAGCATGGAAAGACACCATATGAGATGGTGAAGAAAAAGAAGCCAAATCTGAAGTATTTTCATGTATTTGGATGCAAGTGTTTTGTTCTTAAGACTAATCCTGAATAGCTATCCAAATTTTATCTAAAAGATGATGAAGGAATTTTTGTTAGATATCCACTTTCCACAAAAGCCTTTAGAGTCTACAATTTAAGAACAAGGGTTGTCATGGAATCTATCAATGTCTCTTTTGATGATAAGAAGATTATTGGACTTGAAGATTTCAATGATCATGATCAGCTGAGATTTGAGAATGAGGTTTTAAATTCTGATTCTATAAATCCTGATAGTCTAAATCCTGACAGTCTAAATCCTGATACTACAAACTCTGATGGATTAAACTTTGATGTTATTGAAACTATGGTGACTATGCCAACGGAAAATGCACATGTGCAGGGGGAGCTTATAGAAGATCCAACCACATCTCAAGAAGCATCAGAATCTAGAATAGGCTCTTCAAGTTCTGATTCATCAAGTTCTGATAATTTTGGAAACTCAAGTTCTGATAATTCTGGAAACTCAAATACTGAAGGATCCAACTCAGAGAGCATAATTTCAGGGGGAGCATCAGAAAATATTCATGGAGACAGCATGGATCATGGAGGAGCATCCAGTTCTAGAGATAACCTTCCATCTACAAGGAAGTGGACTAAAGCACATACACCTGACTTGATTATTAGAGATCCTAAAGTAGGTATAAGAACTAGAACAACAACATCAAATGAATGTCTCCATCACTCTTTTCTTTCTCAGACTGAACCAAAGAAAGTGGTAGAAGCTCTTCAAGATGCTGATTGGGTGCAAACAATGTAGGAAGAGTTAAATGAATTTGAAAGAAATAAAGTCTGGACCCTAGTTCCAAGACCAAAGAACAGATCTGTTGTTGGTACAAAGTGGGTGTTCAGAAACAAAACTGATAGTGATGGCATAATTACAAGGAATAAAGCAAGGCTGGTTGCAAAAGGATATTCTCAACAGGAGGGAATTGATTATGATGAAATATTTGCACCAGTTGCTAGATTGGAAGCCATAAGGATATTTTTGGCTTATGCTGCTCATAAAAAGTTTACAGTCTTTCAAATGGATGTAAAAAGTGCTTTTCTTAATGGAGAATTAGAAGAAGAAGTATATGTTGAACAACCTCCAGGTTTTGTAGATTAAAAATTTCCTCATCATGTCTACAGATTTGATAAAGCACTTTATGGCCTTAAGTAAGCTCCAAGAGCATAGTATGAGACATTAACTCAGTTTCTTCTGGAAAGTAAATTTAACAGAGGGACTATTGACAAAACATTGTTCTATCTCAACCATGGAAAGGACTTACTTTTGGTGCAGATATATGTTGATGATATCATTTTTGGTTCTATAAATGACAGACTTTGTAAAAGGTTTGCCAAGCTAATGCAGTCAAGATATCAAATGAGTATGATGGGAGAACTTAGCTATTTTCCGAGCCTTCAAGTCAAGCAGAATAAAGAAGGAACTTTTATTTGTCAATCTAAGTACACCAGAAATTTGTTAAAGAAATTTGGAATGCAAGATTGTTCAATTGCATCCACTCCTATGGCCACTGCAACAAAATTGGATAAAGATACTGGTACATCAGTAGATATTACTGATTATAGAGGTATGATTGGCTCACTACTCTATCTAACTGCAAGTAGACCTGATATCATGTATGTTACCTGTCTTTGTGCAAGATTTCAAGAAAATCCAAGAGAACCTCACTTAACAGCTGTGAAAAGAATTTTCAAGTACCTTAAGGGTACAACTGATCTAGGATTGTGGTATCCTAGGGAATCAGACTTTAAGGCTAACAGGTTACTCAGATGCAGATTTTGCAGGATGCAAAATTGACAGGAAAAACACAAGTGGAAGTTGCCAATTTCTTGGAGGCAGATTGGTTTCTTGGTTTAGCAAGAAACATAAGTCAATTTCCATATCAACTGCAAAAGCAGAGTACATTGCTGCAGGAAGCTGTTGTGCACAGATTCTTTGGATGAAGAATCAGTTACTGGATTATGGGTTAAGATATTCTAAAATCCCTATTTACTGTGATAATCAAAGTGCTATTGCTATGATAGGTAATCCAGTTCAACATTCAATGACAAAGCACATCAGCATTAGGTACCACTTCGTAAGGGAACATGTGGATGAAGGTACAGTGGAATTGCATTTTGTTCTAACAGATCAACAACTAGAAGATATCTTCACAAAACCACTATGTGAAGCTACTTTTACAAGATTGGTAAATGAACTTGGAATGGTTTCAGGTTCTTTCTCTAAATCTGCTTAGTTTATGTTCTGATACATCAGACTTTATGATCAGTATTTACAGATATTACTATCTTTGTGTATTCTGTGCTTAATTGAAAATTTTCTAAGTGCTGATTGTTGTTTGATGTGAATTTCTAAACTCTGATAGTGATATGAATGTTTCAGTGACTATTCAAACCAATGAGGATAATTGTGCTAGATGCTGACCTAATAGTCTTTAATATACTAAAGATCCCATGTATGAAGTAATTGTTTATGTTAAAGTTTACTTTGTGTATCTTATTACTAAGTCAATAACTAGAATATTGCTTCTTATCTGTTAAGTTCTGATGTACTAAGTGCTGATAAGCCTCACTTATCAAAAGAAAAAGAAAAGAAAAGAAATAAATATTAGGTACTCCTTTGAGATCAAGAGTAAAAATATGGAAGGGAAGACCCAAGTGCATTGCTGGTATTAAGTAAAATGCATTAGAAAAGCAAAATAAAATTTTCTTGGTGACTTTCCACATTCTCTGATTACTGGAGAAATACTTTGTAATAGCATAATATTTGATAAGCAGTTGTGACTCACTTACACTGAGAAGCCACTGTAAAACGAATTTCAAAAGATGCATAAAATGAGCACAAAACAGTTGAGGTGGACTCATGCATAAACTCATTCTATAGTAGACTTCAGAGTAATGACATATTTTGAGCAAAGTTCTTAGTTATGCCTTACCTCGAAGATGTACTGAAGTGAATCAGACTTTACTATTTGTCTAATATTTAGCTTATTGCACACACATACACTCCATATGAATGATGAAAATTACTGTGGTGATAAATGTTGTTTTAGATGAACAGTATAAGTGTCAGTTGCATAAATTCTGAGGACAAGTTCTGATGGAAGTTCTGACGATTAAGTTCTGATGTACCCATATCAGTATTTGTGTGAAGAATTACAGGAATAAACATTCACTTTTCGAGTTAAGGAGCCATATTTTGATGACTTTTAAATCCTGATAATAATCAAGTTCTGATGCTGACGTATCAGTATTTATCTACTTGGTTTATTTTTCGTCATTACTTGAACGATCATATTTTTACAGAATATTGGTTTATATGAGATAAAGCAGTCATAATCATTTGTTTAGTGGGAACAGTTTTTTTAAACTGAACATGCAATGTAATTATTACTTATTTACTGTGCCCATTAACTTTTGCATTAACTGCTGCATGCCTGACAGGTGTAAAGGTCTGTTCCACTTCTTATTAACTGCTGTCACGTGGGGTGTCTAAGTACAAGAGATAAAAGATTTTCAAATCTTTTATTTTCATTTTTATTCTACTCTCTTTCTTTTCTTATTCTCTCTCACATTTTCTGACGGTTTTCTTTACAGACATTTTCTCAAACACCTTACAGGCACTCTAACTTCTCACTTATTTTTGATGGCACCCAAGGATTTAATTATTGATGGAGCCAAATTTGTACCAAATAACTATGCTGCAATCTTGAATAAGGCTGAAGCTCCATCAGATCTGCACTTTGTGCAAGATTTATTAGCTCATAGTGAGATTGGGTATGCCTTGACCCAACCTCAAACTATTTCAAGCCAACAAGTGCTGACATTTTGGAGAACTGGGCTTTTTGATGATGGTGGTGCTACTGGTACTCCATGCATTGTTTTCACATCAGGAGATGTTGAGCATGTGGTTACTCCTGGAGCAGTTCGTAAAGCTATTGTGTATATGTTGTGTACTTGATGATTTCATGAATAAAACACCTTGGTAGACTTTACATAGTGAAATTATGTAGCACTCGACGGACAAGATTTATATTCCCGACGGATGACTCATTATAGTACCGACGGATGATGACTTATTATCCATCGAGTGAGTAGCTTATATAACAATAAGTCTGTAGCACATTTCTGCATACAACATTGTATAGATTCTGTAAGTAGTATTCAAGTCATGTTGACTTTAACTAGATATGCAGAATAGGTTGATTAATTGTACATAGATGATGTCTTGTAATTCTGCATAAGTGAAATGAAGTCAAGTGCCTGATTGCTACCCGACGGATAAACTACAATGAAGTCGACGGATGATCAACTAGACAAACCGACGGATGATCAATGACTCAACGGATGATCATGAACCCGACGGATAAAGAATTCAAATATCTGTTGACAGTGACAACAGTCACATGCGTCGAGTGGATGCTAATGGAATGTGGTAGCCTATTCAACTGGGTTTTCGAGAACAAAAAAGCATTGCCATTTCAATGCTATTATGAAGATATTCAAAGATGCTGGAATAGAGTAATGAAGTAGCATTGTAATAGACTAGATATTTTTTGTTTTATTATCTTGTCTCATTACTTTGTTATCTTGGTGATTTATAAACTAAGAAGTAGCAACTATGAAAATATCGAACTAAGCAGAAAAGCAGAGAAACATTTGTAAGCAAAATTCTTAGCATTTATCTGTAGTCTTAGTTGTTCAATTGTTGTAAGTAGCTGTGAGCATTTTTGCACACAGGATTCTCTCGATATATAAAATATATCTCTGGTGGAAGCATTCAAATCCACCAGAAAGTTTTTAAAGACTTTTGTTTTTAATTACTTGTGATTTGATTCATCTAAGTTTTTATTCCGCATTATGCTAATCAATTCACTTATATATATATTTGAGTTAGAACATTTTTATTTCAAGAAAAAATTTCAAGAATTTCATTCAACCCCCCTTCTGTAATTCTTGTTATATTGTTAAGGGACTAACAATTGGTATCAGAGCAAGCTCTTAACTTACAAAGAGTTTTAAGATCAAAACAATACAGCAAGATGAACAAGAAGGATGTTGGAGTCAAGATCCCTTTCCTGGATAAAGATTATTACCATCATTGGAAGGTAAAGATGCATCTTCATTTGCTTTCTCAAGATGAGGCCTATGTTGACTGCATAGAAAGAGGCCCTCATGTTCCAATGAGAGCTGCAATAGGAAACGAGCCATCAGTCCCCAAGCCATGGCATGAATGGTCTGATCCTGACATTGAACAAGTCAGGAAGGACAAAAAGGCCATGAATATCCTATTTAATGGAGTTGATGCAGACATGTTTGACAACATTATCAATTGCAAAACTGCCAAAGATGTTTGGGATACAATACAGATCATATGTGATGGCACTGAGCAAGTTAGAGAAAACAAGATGTAGCTCTTAATTCAGCAATATGAGCATTTTCATAATGAAGAAAGTGAGTCTCTCACTGACATTTTTAGTAGGTTCCAAAAACTACTAAATGCTCTTAAGTTGCATGGAAGGGTCTATCAGACAAAAGACTCCAATCTGAAATTCCTTAGATCTCTTCCAAAGGAATGGAAACCAATGACAGTCTCATTAAGAAACTCACAAGATTATAAGGAGTTTACTTTGGAGAGACTGTATGGCATCCTGAAAACCTATGAGGTTGAAATAAAGCAGGATGAAAGGATGGAGAGAGGAAAGAAGAAAGGAGGATCCATTGCACTAGTTCTTGAGTTGGAAAAAAAGAAGGAAGTGAAGATGGACGCTGTTGAATCAACTTCAAGGGTCTGTGAGAACAAGGGCAAGGGGCTTGCAGTACAAAGTGAAGATTCTTTGAGCCAAGATGACATGGAGGACATTGATGAGCACCTAGAATTTCTTTCCAGGAGATTTTCCAAGCTCAAGTTCAAGAAGAACTTTGGAGCAGCCAAGCCAAATAGAAACATGGTGGATAAATCAAAATTCAAATATTTCAAATGTGGCTTGGCAGGGCATTTTGCCAGTGAGTGTAGAAAGTCAGATTCCAGCAAGAAAAAGTTTGAGCCTGTGGATTATAAGCAAAAATACTTTGAACTACTCAAACAAAAGGAAAGGGCTTTCATAACACAAGAAAATGACTGGGCAGCAGATGGTCTGGATGAAGATGAAGATGTCAGCTATGTTAATCTAGCCTTAATGGCCAAGTCTGATGAAACAGAGACAAGCTCTTCAAGTAATCAGGTAATTACTACAAACCTTGCACATTTATCTAAAGCTGAGTGTAATGATGCCATAAATGACATGTCTACAGAGTTATATCATTTGCGTGTTACACTTAAATCTCTTACTAAAGAAAATGCTAAAATCAAGGAAAACAATTTGTTTTTGAGTGAGAGAAATAATGTGCTTGAGTCTCAGTTCATTGATTTTGAAAAGCTAAGAATTGAGTGTAAGATTGCCAAAGAGGAATTAACTGAGTCCTTGAAGAAAGAAGAAATTTTAAAGAAGCAGCTCGAGCGTGAACAAGAGGTGATTAAGGTATGGAAAACATCCAGGGATGTCCATGCTAAAATCACCAAAGTTCAAGGAATTGAGTCTTTCTGTGATGCAGCCTGGAAAAAAACAAAGAGAAACTAGTATCAAATTTGGTAGATGGAGTGCTAACAGATGTAGACTCGACGGATGATGAGGATCATCCGTCGGATAACAAAAAGGGTTATCCGTCGAATGATGAAAATCCTCATCCGTCGGCTGTGAGCAAGCCTATCAGTAAAGCCAAACTTGTTAAGCTAAATGAGAAGTATGGGTCTGTTTCCAAGAACTTTGTTTCAGGAGAATCGAGTCAGGTTAAGAAAGGGAAAAAGGCTAATGTTGGTCACGTGATTGTCAAACAGTTAAGTGACAGACTTGAAAAGATTGAGGTAAAAAAAGAGACTAAAAAGAAAAACAATAGAAATGGTAAAGTAGGGATTAACAAACACAATAACTACACACCTGATAAATATGCTCCTAGAAAAATCTGTGTCAAGTGTGGTAGTGTAAATCATTTGTCTGTTAATTGCAAATCTGCCATGCCTACTTCCATGTCTGTGCCACCTCAATTTCCTAACATAAATGCCATGCTTCCCATGCCTATGAATGCTGTCTACATAGAATATGAATGCACAGTCTGCTAACATGCCATTTGCACCTAATCCTTATTATGCTGCATTTAGTATGCCACAAATGCCATTTAGCATGCCATACCAGAATAACATGTTTGCTAATAGCATGCCATTCCCTGTTAATAATAATATGCATGATAATTCTGTTGCAATGAATGGTTTCAAAGGCCAAACTCAAATGACCAAGGATGAATCTGATATCCCTAAGTCAAATGAGATAAATCCTAAGAAACAAAAAAAAAGCTAACAAGGCAGGACCCAAGGAAACTTGGGTACCAAAATCAACTTGATTTGATTTTGATGTGTGCAGGGAAACAGAAAGAATCTTTGGTACTTGGATATTGGTTGTTCAAGACACATGACTGGTGATTCTACCCTGCTCACAGAGTTTAAGGAGAGAGCTGGCCCAAGTATTACTTTTGGAGATGACAGCAAGGGTTATACTGTGGGATATGGCTTGATTTCAAAGGACAATGTCATCATTGAGGAGGTTGCCTTAGTGGATGGTCTCAAACACAATTTGTTGAGTATCAGCCAGCTTTGTGATAAAGGCAACTCAGTAACCTTCAATTCAGAAGCCTGTGTTGTGACTAATAAAAGAAGCAACAAAGTGGTTCTCACTGGTGTGAGAAAAGGAAATGTGTACTTAGCTGATTTCAACTCATCTAATGCAGAATCTGTTACTTGTCTTCTCAGTAAAGCAAGTTAGGATGAAAGTTGGCTATGGCACAAGAAGCTATCCCATTTAAACTTCAAGACAATGAATGAGCTAGTAAAGAAAGAACTGGTTAGAGGCATTCCTCTAGTGGAGTTTTCTAAGGATGGACTGTGTGATGCCTGCCAAAAAGGGAAGCAGATTAAAGCATCATTCAGGAAGAAACTTGATTCAACAATTGAAGAGCCATTGCAACTGCTTCACATGGATTTGTTTGGACCAGTCAATGTGTTGTCCATCTCAAGGAAAAGATTTTGCCTAGTAATTATAGATGATTTCTCAAAGTTCTCTTGGACATATTTCCTAAAGTCTAAAGATGAGGCTAGTGAAATCATCATCAATTACATAAGGCAAGTCAACAATCATCCTGATTTCAAGGTTAGAAGAATCAAGAGTGATAATGGAACTGAGTTCAAGAATTCTGTCATGAGAGCATTTTGTAAGGAAAATGGGATTCTGCATAAGTTTTCAGCAGCAAGGACTCCACAACAGAATGGAGTAGTGGAAAGGAAGAACATATCACTTATTGAAGCTGCAAGGACAATGCTTGAAGAATCTAAACTGCCAACCTATTTCTGGGCTGAAGCTGTAAATACTGCATGCTACACTCAGAATATTTCTCTGGTTAATCAAGCAAGATGCATGACTCCCTATCAATTGTTCAAGAACAAGAAGCCAACTCTAAATTTTCTTCATGTCTTTGGCTGCAAATGCTATATTCTGAGAAATCAAACTGATCAAATGGGAAGTTTGATGCTAAAGCAGATGAATGAATTTTTGTTGGATATGTTGTTGGTAAAGCATATAGAGTCTACAATCTAAGGACCAACATTGTTGTGGAATCAATACATGTTGTGTTTGATGATAAAAAGATTGAAGGACTGAAAGATGGAGATTACCATGAGAGCCTCAAATTCGACAATGTGGAGATGGTTAGTGATGACAGTGATGATGAAAGTGATCAAGAAA
Organism: Apium graveolens; assembly: GCF_009905375.1. Lineage (NCBI taxonomy): Eukaryota > Viridiplantae > Streptophyta > Magnoliopsida > Apiales > Apiaceae > Apium > Apium graveolens. The sequence continues at coordinate 90,169,912 of NC_133648.1, forward strand.
CAGTGTCTAATGATAATGCAGATAAATCTACAACCAATGAAGCACAAAACTCAACATCTGTCAAGTTGCATAATGCTTCATCCGTCGGGAGGCAATCAGCATTATCCGTCGGGAGACAACCAGCTTCATCCGTCAGCACTCAAAATTCACCATCCATCGGGTTATCAAAAGGAGCAGGAAGTCAAGATAGATCACCTATAGAAAGTTCCCCTTTCTCAAATCAAAGATCCACAAACTCAGGGGGAGTTTCTAACAATCAAAACTCAATCACACATCAAGACAACAATGAATTTCTTCATCTAGAGCTAATCTACCTCAACAAAGAAAATGGACAAAAGATCACCCCTTTGAGCTTATTATTGGTGATGTTTCTTCTAGAGTTCAAACAAGGAGAGCAACTCAAGAAGAATGTCTATACAATAGATTTCTTTCCAAGGAAGAGCCAAAGAAGGTAGAAGAAGCTTTGTTGGATCTTGATTGGATTTTAGCTATGCAGGATGAGCTAAACCAATTTGAAAGGAATAATGTATGGAAGCTGGTGCCCAAGCCTAAAGGAAAGAATTCAATAGACACCAAGTGGGTATTCAGAAACAAGATGGATGAAAATGGCATAGTTGTCAGGAACAAAGCTAGATTGGTTGCTAAAGGCTATTGTCAACATGAAGGAATAGATTTTGATGAAACATTTGCTCCTGTTGCAAGACTTGAAGCCATCAGAATCTTCTTAGCCTATGCAGCCCATGCCAATTTCAAGGTCTATCAAATGGATGTCAAAAGTGCCTTTCTGAATGGACATTTGGAGGAAGAAGTCTATGTCAGTCAATCTGTGACGGCCTCAACCCCGGATCAGGAGTTGACGTCACTAACACTATTAAACTACAATTATAATACAACCAACTTACTTTTATTTCAATATAAACAACTTTTCCACAAGATCTTTTCCAGGTCCAAGTATAATTTAGGTTACACACTGATTACAAACCAACTTAATTAAACAACCTGACATAACTAATATTCTACAACAACTCACAGACCACACTTCATCAGACACAACCTATTTAGAAGAGCTCGACACAGGAGGAATTGGAAACTGGCCCTTAGCAAGACAGCAACATCTCCTAGGCATCAGCAATGCGAAAATATATAAACCCATTTGCAAGAGTGAGCGATCAACCACTCAGCAGTACCACTATATGAATACTAACTAAAACAGTTTATAATGAACAATTATAGGATTAGAAATTACAACTTGTTCGTAGAAAACAAGTAAAACAAGTGTAAACAGATAAAAATTGATGAACTGTTGAAAACTAGATCTTAATAGCTAGCATGCTTTCTAAAACATTTTATTAATTGTGTTGTGTAAATACCAAGGTTAAATTTTAGCATGCTACTTTCAATTTCAAATCATTCGTCCCATCGCAGAACCTATAAAACTATTTGTTCCGTTACGGGAACCATAAAACTTGTCCCATCACAGGACCTATAAAACTTGTTCCTCTCTGGGAACCTCGAAATCACTTGCTCAGATATAAAAGTATTGGATGATCCCGGTGAGACAGCTGATCAGGCTATCTCCATACTTTTCCCCCAAAACCAAGTCAACAAAACAATTCAAAACCCAGGGGATACGTAACTTAAATCGTTCTGTTCCACTACGAGAATAAAATAACATTATATTCATATATACTGAACCATAAAGATATGGTCAGGGGTACTTGCCTTAATACGCTTTAACACTAATTTCTGACTGGCTTCGCACCGACCGGGATGCTAAGGATTTCGACTGGAACCTAGAGGAACCGAAATACACTAAATTAGACGTCCAAATATGCTTGACTATCCTCGCTAACAATTTACCCATACATTAACAAACCCGACTCGTAACATTCTCAATATAATAATACACGTATCAATTATGGTTCACGTCTTCAAAAGCAGGTTCAGTGTTTGTTTTTCAGAAAATAGGTATATTTATCCTTTTATGAAATTAGGGTTATCGATTTTCGTAAAGTATTTCATCTCAACATATAATCAGATTTCGTATAAGGTATGTACATATAACCGATCGACGTTCCGATAGTCATTGGGTATGGCCTCGTATTTCCGTAATTTAATTTTTCGGAAATCGGGCAACACCCCCTTTATTTATCGGACTACCCGTTGAACATCCCGACGTCCAAACAAATACAACTACAATCAATCGCAATCCAAAACCAACAACCGATTTCAGCCATCAATATCAGTCCCAAAATTCTCAATTATCAACTAAATACAATTATTAATTATTAGTCATATTTTTATGCTTTATATCATATTTTATATTTTTAAATCGTAGGGCTCAGAGTATATGATCATAGTCCACCGTTGGATGAGCCACGGCGATAAAATTTTTCGGGTACCCGATTAATTTCGGGTTTCCAACATAAATTCCATCGATTAAATAATTTTCCCGCACGCAATTATATTTATATCATGAATATTTCTTCAATAAATTTTCTGCAGAAAATATAAAAATATAAAAATTCCAAATCAGTATTCGCACAACAGCAACCGGAAAATACTACATACGGCCGGAATCAGGGACACAGAACACGCAACAATCTGGACAAAGAGTTCGGTCAACACGGAAAATACACACACATAGACGTTTATACATCACATATACACACAGGAAACACAAGCGCACAACCGCGCAGTAACAGGCGGCGGCGGCGAAAGTCGCCGGAAAATAAACATGCGGCAACTTACGACGAACAGGAGGGATGAGGGGTGGAGAAAGGAGAGGAGGAAGGGGAAGAAAAACGGAAGAGACAGGAGAATAAAGAGAGATAATCAAGAGGAGAGATTGTGAAAAAGAGAGAGAAGAGATCGATTGATAGAGAGAGAGATTGCTGTGAGATGAGAGAGAAACGAGAGATGAGGGTCAAGAAACAATCTGATAAGAATTGTAATATTTATCTACTTCTTCTCGATTATTATCTGTATCTGTCACTGCAAATTAATACCGTAACGAATAAATTACGGGGAAAAAAATAACCCGACAATTCACGAGAATAACCTTAAAATTCTCGAAATAATTTAAAACTAATAATATACAATTCTCGTAATTTTTAAATCATTTTTAGAACGCGCTTCAAACCCGCATTTTACAAATTAACGAACAGATGTGCGGTTAAATAAAGGCCGACAAATTTTTGAAACAATTTTAAAATTCTCAAAATATTCCTAACTTAATAAAATATAAATTTCGTAATTTTTGAAACATTCTGGAATTTAATAGTAAGTCTACAATAAAATACAATCAGAAAATCATTCAGGGCTAAATAATTAATGAAATATTGATTTCTAAATTTTATAAATAACTAAAAATAATAAATAGAATTGTAAAGCAATAAAAATTATTTTAGAGATAATCCAAGTATATATGAAAATAAATCTTAAATAAAATCACTTTTAAATATAAAAACAAAATAACACAGCTCAACAACTAATTACACAAATGATCCTTGAACACCAATGATCACACATAATTAATAAAATATTAACAAAAATAATATCCAACTGATAGAACCCATACACATAATTTATTTATTTAATTATTTAGTAATCACACCTTTAAATATTACAAAAATGTACGAGTCGTTATATCCTTCCCCCCTTAAAAAGATTATGTCCTCAGAATCTGACGTAATTAAACAAATGAGGATATTTATCAAGCATATCTGACTCCAACTCCCAAGTGGACTCTTCCACTTGAGGATTCCGCCACAGTACTTTAACTATGGGAATAGACTTATTTCTAAGAACTCGCTCTTTACGATCTAGGATCTGGATCGGCCGTTCCACATAGGACAAATCTAGCTGAAGCTCGATCGGTTCATATTCAATAACTTGGTTCGAATCGGGGATATAATGCTTCAGTATGGACACGTGGAATACATTGTGGATATGCTGTAATTGCGGTGGCAATGCAAATTCATAGGAAACTTTACCAACTTTCCTCAATATTTCAAAAGGTCCGATATATCTAGGACTTAACTTGCCTTTCTGTCCAAATCTAACCAATCCTTTCCAGGGCGACACTTTTAGCAACACCAACGATCCTATTTCCATCTCCACGTCTTTTCGATGAAGGTCCGCGTTCTTTTTCTGTCTACCTTGAGCTGCTTTTAATCTTTTTCGAATCAATATAATTGCGTCCTTAGTCTGTTGAACCAATTCAGGGCCTAATAATTTCTTTTCCCCTACTTCATCCCAATAGAGAGGGGACCTACACTTACGTCCATACAGGGCTTCGTAGGGCGGCATTCCTATATTGGCATGATAATTGTTATTATAAGAAAACTCAATCGGTGGCAAGTGCTCGTCCCAACTTCCTTTAAAATCCAAAGCACAAACCCTTAACATATCTTCTATCGTCTGAATGGTTCTTTCACTTTGGCCATCTGTCTGGGGATGGTAGGCGGTACTCATTTTCAATTTAGTCCCTAAACATTCCTGGAATTTTATCCAAAATCTGGAATTAAATCTTGGATCTCGATCAGATACGATTGAAACAGGGACTCCATGCTTGATCACAATTTCATCCAAATATAATTTAACTAGCCTGTCCAAAGAATACTTTTCATTGATCAGAAAGAAATGTGTAGACTTGGTCAATCTATCAATAATTACCCAAATCCCATCATGGTTCGATCTCGTCTTTGGTAGTCCTACTACAAAATCCATCACGATTTCTTCCCATTTCCAGTGTGGAATCTCCAAAGGTTGCAACAATCCACTTGGTCTTTGATGTTCCACCTTCATTGTCTGACACACATGACATTTGTTAACCCAATTTGCAATTTCCTTTTTCATTCCTGGCCACCAAAAGTGCGTCTTCAAATCTTGATACATCTTAGTGCTCCCCGGGTGGATGGAAAACTTGGAATTATGAGCTTCCCGCAATATCTCATTCCTTAGTTCAGTCACATTGGGAATCCATATCCTCGAGGAAAACCTATGCATACCCTTGTTATCCTTTTGAGTGCAAAGTTCTTCTCCAGTTAAACTATCTAACTCTTGATCCATCATTTCTTCCTGACACTTCTGAATCTTGTCCATCAATTCTGGCCGAAAAGTGATCTCATACAATTGTCCTTTATTTTCGTCTGTCACTCGAGCCTCTAACTGGTTTTGCAAACAGTCCGGAAAATATTTTTCCAAAAATAACTCTATAAACCTGGCCCAAGAGACAGGGCCTCCTCCTTCCACGGCATGGTTGGATTCCCACCAATAATTCGCTTCACCCTTGAGAAAATAGCTCACATAGTATGATCTAAGATTATCACTTACCTGCGTCAGGGTGAAGGCTTTCTCCATTTCCTTTAGCCAAATTCTGGCAGCAACTGGATCTACCTTGCATTAAACTCTGGGGGCTTTACCGACTGAAAAGATTTAAAACTCACAGTTTGGTTCACTTCTCTTTGATGAGGTTGCTGCTGAAGCTACAGCTGTTGCTGTTGAATTTTTTGCTACTGCTGCTGTATGAACTGCTGCTGTTGTTGTAGAAATTGCTGCTGCTGCTGCTGAAATTGTTCTTGCTGCTGAGCCATTCGATTAGACTGTTGGCGCAGCAAATTTAGCAACTCACCCATAACTGGGCCCCCTTCAGAAGCACTGCTAGAGGAATTGGATGGGATATTCTTCTTGGGCGGCATTCTCCTAAAACATAGCAAATGATTTTAGTTTAAAAGAATTGCCCCCGAGTAGCAACATTTTCATGTGCCAAGAGAATGTTGCCGCAATAAAATATTCCCACCCTCATTGAGTTGGGGTCCGACTATAATGAGTGGATAGATTTAACAAAATGAGCAACAATTGCAACAATAAAATAACAACAATAATAACAGCACGACACTAGCAGCATGCAACAATACCTATAACAGCCACCAACTAATATAGCAACCTACTAACTAAATTCACATGGTCGGACTCGTTCTCGCGAAAAGACTGTCTAGGAATCCGTATTGGCCATTACCAATGGTACATATACCAGGGAAAACACACTAAAGATCAGGGCAGTTCCAGAATCCTCAAGATATGCCAGGGTTACACCTTCAAACCCTCGACTAGACTCTTAAACTTGCTCCTCTAGATGTGAGTTTCTGATTCACACCCTATACACCAACTATACACCTTTCCGACTCTATTCCTAACCTAAATCAGGGACTTAAACCTGTAGCTCTGATACCAACCTGTGACGGCCTCAACCCCGGATCAGGAGTTGACGTCACTAACACTATTAAACTACAATTATAATAAAACCAACTTACTTTTATTTCAATATAAACAACTCTTCTACAAGATCTTTTCCAGGTCCAAGTATAATTTAGGTTACACACTGATTAAAAACCAACTTAATTAAACAACCTGACATAACTAATATTCTACAACAACTCACAGACCACACTTCGTCAGACACAACCTATTCAGAGGAGCTCGACACAGGAGGAATTGGAAACTGGCCCTTAGCAAGACAGCAACATCTCCTAGGCATCTGCAATACGAAAATATACAAACCCATTTGCAAGAGTGAGCGATCAACCACTCAGCAGTACCACTATATGAATACTAACTAAAACAGTTTATAATGAACAATTGTAGGAACAGAAATTACAACTTGTTAGTAGAAAACAAGTAAAACAAGTGTAAACAGATAAAAACTGATGAATTGTTGAAAAATGGATCTTAATAGCTAGCATGCTTTCTAAAACATTTTATTAATTGTGTTGTGTAAATACCAAGGTTAAATTTTAGCATGCTACTTTCATTTTCAAATCATTCATCCCATCGCAGGACCTATAAAACTATTTGTTCCGTTACGGGAACCATAAAACTTGTCCCATCACAGGACCTATAAAACTTGTTCCTCTCTGGGAACCTCAAAATCACTTGCTCAGATATAAAAGTATTGGATGATCCCTGGTTAGACAGCTGATGAGGCTACCTCCATAGGATAACTCTAGCCTGGTTATCCTATGAAAACTTGTTCCGGAACTCAGAGACTAGCTAGGTCCCTGTCACACCGGGCTGGTGGTTATAATAGGGTGCGCAACCACTTCGCCTCTTACGCTAACTTCCAGGCCGTTACGGGCCTCCTGCGCACACCCATCCAATTATCTGATCATTTTTATCCAGTTTTCCAAATCACTTACCTATCTCTTGTCAAAACAATTATAACACAACATATTTTCCAAAACATTTTTATTTGATTCTAAATTTTTGAGATGGGCATATTCAGAAGTTACTTTTCCCCCAAAACCAAGTCAACGAAACAATTTAAAATCCAGGGGATACGTAACTTAAATCGTTCTGTTCCACTACGAGAATAAAACAACATTATATTCATATATACTAAACCATAAAGATATGGTCAGGGGTACTTGCCTCAATACGCTTTAACGCTAATTTCTGACTGGCTTCGCACCGATCGGGATGCTAAGGATTTCGACTGGAACCTACAGGAACCGAAATACCCTAAATTAGACGTCTGAATATGCTTGACTATCCTCGCTAACAATTTACCCATACGTTAACAAACCCGACTCGTAACATTCTTGTAATAACCCCAAAATTTTGAACTTTGTGTAACCCTTATGAATAGTGTTTTAGCTGAATGAGAGAACTTTTCATGCCACACTATGTAGGGGTTCTGTTATGGATATTCTGAGATTTTATTAGTACTCTATATGGTATATAAGTGTATGTAAAGATCGTCAGAATCCAATTCCGAACACTTTGATTTTTCCCGGAAATCCACTAGACACGGAAAGAATTGAGTATAAGGTAACAGGATAAAAAGGATTTAAATTAAAGAATTTAAATTAAAGGATTATAATAGAGGATCATAAAAAGGAATATAATGTATTGAGAAAGGTTAAGGGAACCTAAGTAATAAGATCCCGGGTATGATCCCTCAAACGATAAACGAAAACGAAAGTTAAGCGAACCGTATAACAGATCAGCGGTCATTAGGCAAACAATTAGAAGCTAATCAAAGAGATTAGTGGGGATGATGTCATCCAACCAATAGAAAGAGGACAAAGGAGGGATGATGACATCACAAAGTGATGCAAGCATGACATAAGAAGGAAGGAAATGTGGTGGATTGTTAACCACACAAAACCAAGGTTAAATTGGTAATTAACCTAAAATAAAACAAATCTAATTCAATCAACCAAGCCAAACATTTCATTTCATCAAAACAAAAAACACAAAACCTCTTATTTCTTCATTGCTCTCGGCTTTTGCCATTTTCAAGAGAAAGAAATTTCAAAACTCAAGATCAAGGCTTCCTAAATTGGTAAGATAATTCCCTAGTCATCCTTATGCATAGTTATGGCTATCTTATGAGTTTAAGCCTTCAATTCTTTCTCAATCTTCTTCAAGAAATCAATGAAGAAGACAATGAATAGTGATTTCAAAGTTTTTAACTTGATTTTTTCTTGTTTTCCTTTAAGATCCAAGCATCCCTAAGACTTCTCAAGGCTTCTTAAGGCTTCCTAGCTACTCCCACCACTTCAAGGAAGGTATACCATCTCCAAACCCTAGATTCCTTTGTATAATAAGATGATTTTGATTGTTATGGTGATATAGTAGCTTAATGCTTGTGGTTTAGAGTTTGGGTTGGAGTGGTAGTGAAATGGAATGGGAATCTTGTTGTTTTGGTTAAAAGAACTTAAGTATAGTTAAATTCAAGCTTAAGCATAAGTATAAATGTTAATATTGAATTTATTGGGGATGTTATGATGTGATAAGGATGGACTTTGGTTGTATGAATGGATTGGGATTGTTTGGTGATGAATTGGAGTGATATAAAATTGGGTAATCACGTAAACATAACCGTCGTAATGTCCGATTTACTTTAGACTGCTTTTGTTCATAACATTAGGACCCGAGAACCCCCTGCTAGATTTTGACCATTGCCATGTTTAGATAGTTCATGTTACGAGCTTCGTTTTGATATGTAGTTCGTTTGATTCCGATGTACAGTTTAGGAGAAACGACCGTTTTAAGTAACGGCGTTTCGCGAACGAAACATTTTCCCTCGCCTTACTTTGAAACCTTGGTTAAAGACCATAAAAGACTAATTGGAGTATGAAACAATTGTGTTAAGTGGATTAGGCAGTTGGTAAGGTACTCGCGAAAGAATCGCCTTAAAACTCGTAATGGTTAATTTATTAAAAATGGTGGAGCCGAGGGTACTCGAGTGACTTAAGAGAATCAGTAAGCACAAAACGAGCGTTAGAGTCTAAGTTGGTTAAAGTATAGATTTACAAGTGAATTTAGTTTAATTCCAACTTACTTGTTGTTTATAGGTTACCAGACTCGTCCCGAGCCATTTGTAACCCCCAGTCGCTCAGGCAAGTTTTCTACCCGCTATACTGTTGTTGTGATGTACATATGTATATGCATTATCTTGTGATAAATGCATGATTATTATTAGCAAAGTCTTGCGATATATTGGAGCATGTGTTATGATATTTATATGCATGCCTGTTTTGTAATCTTGATATGTATCTGTTGATTCCATTGCTTATAGTTGCATATACCCTTAGTATAGGGACCAAAGGTGAAAACATTTTCTAAAACCGGGAGTCGAGGATCCCGAGTAGATTTGGTATATATATATATTTATATATATATGGTTATAGTTTTCAAAACTATTAATCGAATAAGATTTATTCGATAACTTTATTTTATTAATGAATATTATTTTGAATATTCATTCGAGGACTTATGACTCCCTTATATTATTTATTGAATATTACTTGGATATTCATTCGAGGATGTATGACTCCTTTATTTTATTTAATGAATATTATTTATAATATTCATTCGAGGTATTATGACTCCGCTTATTATTTATTAATATTCTTTATTTTATTAAAGAATAATGTTCGATAATCAAACTTACTTTTGATATTCAAATAAAGATATTACTTTCGTATAAGTATATCTTTGATTATTTACTATTCATTTCAAGTATAAGTTTTCCAACTTCTACCTCAATTATTCTTTATGGGAATATTATTTAAATAATAATATTCAGATATTTCTTTATATTGAGACTGATTTACTTTATTAAATCGGCATTATTCCAAACACTCTTTAAAGTGTTTTCAAGTCTTTAAAATGATTTTCAAAAGTTAGAGCGGATCCCAAAACTCATTTTTATATTTAAGATCTTCCTTTTAAAAAGGGGATTTAAATACTCGCTCAAAACCGGAGGGATCCGGCTCTGTGGTGTATTTTATATTCGCAACAAGGTTGTTGTCTTGATAAAAGAGTTTTTGATTACTTACCCAACACTCAGGAAGTAAAATTCTTGGAACAAGTTAATCCATTAACAGGCATCGCCTGGGAAATATGGGTGAGTTTTCCTTTCCAACTAGATACGACTTCTTGGTGGAGCCGTATCAACAAGTTTCTACTTGGGGAAAGTGGGGACAAGCTTTACGTTTCAGAGTCATGGATTTCATCTGAACTAGGAGTGGCATAAGTGGTCGAGTAGCGCCGGCCCAGCCTTATTATATTGGCCCAAATGGCCTGGAAGTTCCGCTAAGGCGGTCCATTCCTTAGGAGTTCAGTGTTCGGTTGACAAGTAAATCCGACAGGTTCTCCTCTACATGTAGAAAATGGTGGGGTTGCACTACTACGACTGATCATCGTAAGTGGTCTTCCTGGCGCGGTAAACTCCCGTAATGAGTTCATCATCCAATTGGATATTTCTGCAACACTACCCAGAGCACTTCGATAGAAAGGCTACGGTTGGGCGATTGTTGAGTGTTGGCAGGGTCAAGTTTTCAAATTGATGTTTGCATCAAATGAAGTATCTCGTAACTTCATTTTATTTTGATGATATTTTAAAGATTGATTCTATACAAGTTTTGTCTTGTAGCTTAATCTATGGGATGAACTATTTATACATTGAACGGTGGTAGTTCAAGTAGTATTCGGAAAAGATATAAGTATATGGGAGTATCTTGTAACTTCATCTTTTAAACTTATATCTAGTTAATGATTGTCTTATGAATGACAAAGATTTTCAGAAAAACGTTGGGACAAGGTTAGATATATGAGATCACCTTGCAACGATATTTTTTTACAGTTATAAACTGGAACTCTGTGTATATTATACATGTCAGAAGATTTCAAAGATTGTGAAAAGTATATATGTATATATATACTGAATATTTTGCGACTTGGTCACGTTAAGATATCAGTTTGGTTAATTTCTTCTTGACAAAGACTTTCATGAGCACTATGAGAATGCTCATATATTGTTAATTATTATACATATTATTTAGGTGGGCTTGTTGCTCACCCTTGCTTTCTTCCTTCATCACACAACATCAGATAGACAAGATGAACAGGACCAAGCTCCCGATTCGCAAGTGGTTAGAAAATGTTCTGCAGTCTTCTGCAAGCGTTGATGCCGCTGTAGCTGAGGTAGGAGCAACCAATAGGCTAGGCTTTCAACTTTTGATGTACCAGACTTATGTATAATATGAATTGTAATAATGGCAAATAAAATGTAAATTTATTCAGAAAACCTTTTAAGGTGTATTGGCATATAATTGTGGAATAAAATGACTTGTGTTATTTTTGAGTATTCATCTCTGAGACTATAACTCGTGGTGTGTGTGTGTATATTGTGGGGTCACAGTACAGAGTAGTTGATGGTTTAATGAGATTGGGTGTTGCTAAGGGAAATGGAACTCGTGACAACCCGGATCCCCGACCCCGGATCTGGGGGTGTTACAGAAATGGTATCAGAGCTAAGCGTTATAAACCTCAGAGATGATGTGACGTTAAGATAATAAGTTCACTAAGATAATAAGAACTCTTGCCAAGTTCATAGTCGGGCTACCTAACGTAGTACTGACAGTTAAAACCCTTACGGGAACCCTTATAAATATCGTGATAGTAACATAGTTCGTTCTCGTATAGGGCAGCGGGGCACCGAACCCTGAGGTTCAGGAGCATCAGCATGAGGATGTTTTATTACAAGTTGGAGATCAAATTGTGAATCCGATAGAGCACCCTAATGAGGGACCGGATGAGATTCATATTGAGAATGTTGCGGTTGAGGATGTTATTCCGGAAAGGATTGTTACTGAGGAGGATCTCATGGAGGATCCTGATGAGAATGAAGAGAGGATCGCTGAGGAATTGATGACCGTAGTCAGGGTGACTACCAGAGCAAGAATGGCCGCGAGGGTGGCACTAGAGGATGAAGAGTTACCAAGGGCACAAAGGTTAATGAGGGCAGAAGGAGTGGGGCCTTCCACGACACCAATTATACCAGTATCAGACCCTCTTCCAAAGGTTCCTGTAGACATCCATGAGATTCCACCAATTCCTGTTCCCTCCCCTGTACAGAGCCCAGCACCTACTGAGGAAATGCCACCTGTATCTCCTGCACCATTGTCACCTGATACCGTGCTTGGTTATCCATTTGGATCTCCTGGGTCTGCACCACCTGCACCCCATGGACTGCTAGATGTTACCACTCAGGCTTCTCTTATCGCCAATTATCATATGACTCTGGGTAGCCTGTCTGAGGCCCGTAATGTTAGGAGTGATCTGTTGGATCGACTTACTGCACCGAGGATTGAGGGTGGGGTACTTCCGGCAGGATTAGCTCATAGCATGGAAAGGATTGAGGCTACCACCCATGTCGTGCGTGCCCGCATTTCTTGATCCATAATAGTGTGCAGAGTCTGAGCAATCTGACAAGAATTTCATGTAGCACCGCTTTTGGAGGATTAGCCTAAGTTATGAATGTTTAGTTTTAATGACGAGATGATTATCTATGGTAGTACTTTTGGGATAGGAGCGATAAGATCAAATGATGTAATTCTCTTTAATGTGTTCAGTTGTTATACCCTCGAACAAATAGTTATGTATATATTCGTTAATTTCGGTTCAGATCAGTTTGTTTGTGATAAGATCACATTGTTAATTGCTCTATTAACACTTAAGAGAGTGTCATGAAGTTTATTGAACTTAAGAATTCATAATTTGCAATCGTGCAAGGACTGAACGAGGGAAAGACTTAAGCAAAGTAAGTAAGACAAATATCCAGAGATTCTCAAAATTTTCCAAGTAATATGCCCCCACAAGGAATAAGATTAGGGGAAAACCTTGAATGTGATAATCAGGGAGGTCGCAATTAAGATATAAGGAACCCAGAATATAATAAAGTGGAAAATGAGGATTTTAACTTAAAAGATGACCCCAATTATGGGGAGTAGGAAGAAATATTTAGACTAAGAAAACAAAAGTCGAGCGAGATAAGGAGACCCGAGACGGTACTCCTATACAGAAATTCATGGACCTGTCTAAACAGAACTTATACTTTATTCCCAACCACCACCTTGAGGGAAACAATGTAGTGGGAAATTCTTTCAGGACCTCTAAGTCGCTAAGCTCTCAGAGTTCCAAGGAACAAGCTGACCCAGTCGAGGCAAGAGCCTGACTAAAGGAAATATAGGAATCATTTGAAATTCTAAATGATTGACGAATCACAAAAGACTGTTTTTGTCACTTACTCTCCTAAGAGAGAGGCCACCCGCTGGTGAAAGGCCAAGGAAGGCACGGAGCAAGAGATTATAATAAACTGATTTAAGTTCAGTCAATTGTTCTCAGGAAAGTACTTCCCAAGGTTATGGAGATAGTGTAAAAGCTTTGGAGCCAGAACAAAGACAGGCGAGTATGATGAATTATGAATCTAAGTTGTAAAAGTTGTCAAGATTCGTTCTGAGGACACGAATCCAGAATGACGGGTTGTTTGAAATCAATGCTTATGTTGTGTTGGTTCATGAAATAATGATAAGAGTAAGGAAAATAGAAAGAAACTGAAGTGGAAAGGAATATAAAGGCAATAGAGTTTGAGGAATGATAAGGGAGTTGGGTATGAGGAAACCCTAAAGACTCGTAGCAAAAGAAATAAAAAAGTATGCATTCGTCGGGATGAGGGTGATTCGCCATGAGTTAAAATTGATGGTTGAAGGCATAAGAGATACATATATTTTATCCCCTGTAAGTTGGGAGGATTCGAGGAAACCTTGAGATAATTCGAAGGATAAATAATGAGACGCGGATAGACTGAGGAGACAAGGAAGTAAGAAATTAGGAAAATTGGATGAAGGAAGTGACCTTCAAGAATGTGAAGTGTAAGACCGGTGGCTTTATACCCAGAAAGGGAGACGCCATGTATGAAAGATATCCCAACATTGAGGTGACTGTTGAGATAAAACAACAAAAGTAAATAAGGAATTATTAAGAAGAAGTTCACGTTGAACACGACCAATATCTTCCAGAACATCCTTGTTATCGTTACCAAATTAGGCAAGAAAAGCGGATAACCGTTGTTATCTTATGAAGGCCATATGGGTTGACCTCAGTTTGAATACAGATGTTATTGTGAAATTAGACATGTACTATCGAGGTGGGAATGATTGAATAAGACACCCTTATCAGGGATATATAACTTGATCTATCCATGGAAGGCTGCATGTACCTTTTTAAAGGTAGGAATTAAGGATAGAACATCGGTAACTTAAAATGAATCCTAGGGGAATGCATAAAGGTTGGCATTTCACCCTTAATAGGGACAGTATGAGTTTTGACAGTATGATTTGGAAAGGGTTAAGGTAACAACAACCTTTAAGAATCAGTGGAGAAATTTTTTCAGAAGTATATAAAACAATGATTCTGGTATTAATAAATGGTATCTTGATATGCCCTATATCTAGGGAATACAGGAGGAACGATACAAGGATAACCTTAGAGGTTTTACAAGGAGAAAAGGTAATATTCAAAATTCTCAAAAATAGAAATGTTGATAAAGGAAATATGACGTAATTATAATGATGCCAAGTGGGGCACGTGTTAAACCATGAGAAGGTATGGATCGAACCAGTAATGGTCGAAGTTGTTCAGGGCAATTAGGACTTAAGATAAAAAGATGTTCTAATTATGATTGAGAGTCAGTCATGACAGTGATTAACCTCTAAAGACTGAGGCAATAACTTATGGAAAAATGGTAATATTTTTTTTTACTCATCAGATTTTAAGGAAAACATCTTCACATAAGCGGTAATTGAAATAAGGTAGAAAATTTATTTGGAGGTGGTTAAAATGACATTGACTGTAAGGAAATTTTACTATCAGGAAAGGTCAAAGAGGTGGTCGACACTTTAAAGGTAAGAGGATAATTATAGGTGCTTGTGCCAAAGGAATACAGTGATGATGGTTAAAGCTATGCAGGTTGTATTATGGTTTGGAAGATTGACATTCCTTCTGATGACTGTGCAATACCCAACCGTAATAGTAGTTGGTAAAGGTTTAATTCGTGTAATCGCCATGAGCGGGCTATCTATCTCAGAAGGTACTATCTTGAGAATAATCCAGGACAATATTTCAAAAAGGACTAAACGAACCTTGAGTTAAGTCTTCTATTTAAGGCATACGATTAAGAATGGTATTCACCTGCTATCGTTGCTTTGACTGAAACTCTTCTGCAATTTTATCTACTTCATGTCATGAAAGTATGTCAGAGTTTGGATTGTTCTTCATGAATTATGATTGGTGATTATGTTAACTCCTTAGAAGTATTCTATACGACATGTATGGACTCCGTATGGTTAGATATTAAGATTTCATGGAAAGTGAATGACGACAGTAGGTCAGTGGTGGACCATAGTAATGCAGCAATGATTCTGCAAGTAATGAGCTAATTACAACCGTGAGAGTTGTATTGGAGTGGATGTTGAGATTGAGTACCACTAATCGGGTCGTGGTAGAGTATAATTTATCATTGATAGACTAATTAAGTAAAGTATCTACCTATTGAATATTTATTCCCTCTTATGAAAAGAGAGTCGTATTACTATATGAGGAAGGTTGCGGTGCAAGCATAGAATTCTAGTAACGATGAAGTCTAGAATGAGATCCCAGATTCGATTTTCGATATCGAGAGAGTTTCAAAGGTGATTGTGTATAAGCTCGAGGAAGAGCATGGGTCCATAGAATGATGAACGGAATAGCAAAAATATTTAGGCATGTGAAATACAATGCTATAATACTTGATATTGATATAAATACATATATGTTTTGTTCTCCTATGACAAACCTCTATAGTTCAGAGGTAGATTCCAAGCCAGATATTGTATGGCAATAATTTTTTTTTTACGAATATACAATTCTCTTCAGTTCGTTCTTTTCTCTTCTTTTCATTTCATGTAAGCTGAGAAGAACAACCCTTCCAGAAAGGGAGGTATTGCCGAATGACTATCTATCTGTGTGATAGAAGCCTAGTAGGATACCATCTATTGTTTAATTGCTTGTCAAGTACTAAAGGCTGGCCACCTTCTGTACTAACTATGCGATATAACAAGTGTTCATGATCATAGTGATCTCTCAACAAATTCCTTTACTTCTATATGATTGATCAAACTTTGGGAAATAGAAACAGCTAAAAAAGGAGTAATAAAGTTGTGGTAGTATTCGGAATGGAAACACATTCGTGATACTAAGGTTGACGTGGTTATTAAAAGGTTATAGAACGCTAACGAGCAAAAGTATAACCAGTATAATATTAGGAACAGAAGGTAGTAGCGATTACGAACTGGAAAAGAATGGGTATTGAGAAGCAAAAGCTCTAATGCTAAACGCTATAATGAGAGTCTGTGCAATAGACTTGAAAGAAATTGGAATGATCACTTAACACGGATTGAGTTTTCTTACGACAATAGATCATATGTTAATATCGAGATGTCACCTTATGAGATCATTGAGGGAAGACAATATCGATCTCCCTTATGTTAGGATGAAGCTGTAGAGCGCAAGATGCTCGGACCCACAGTAGTCCAAAGGACCGAGGATATAATAGATCTAATCAGAGGACGGCTGGTAGTAGCCCAAGATGGACATAAGAAGTATGATGATTTGACACGAAAGGACAAAGAATAGGAATTAGGGGACCTAGTATTGTTATAGGTATTCCCTTGGAAGGGATTAGTGAGGTTCAGAAAGAAAGGAAAACTAAGCCCAAGGTACACTGGACCTTTTGAGATATTAAGACGGATTGGAAAGTTAGCTTATGAGCTAGCCTTACCCCCTAACTTGCAACAAGTTCATAATGTGTTCCATGTGTCAATGCTAAGGAAGTATCATCGGGATGCCAGACACATGGTGGAGTACGAGCAGGTGGATATGCAACCAGATCTGACTTACGTGGAGAAGCCAGTAAGGGTTATAGATAAGAAGGAGCAGGTGCTCCAGAACAAAGTGATCAAGTTAGTCAGAGTGCTATGGCAGAATCATAATGTGGAGGAATCAACTTGGGAACTAGAGAGCGCAATGCTAGAAAAGTACCTCCACTTGTTTTCTATCTGATTCCGGAACGGAATCCTTTTAAGGAGGGGAGACTGTAATAACCCCAAAATTTTGAACTTTTTGTAACCCTTATGAATAGTGTTTTAGCTGAATGAGAAAACTTTTCATGCCACACTATGTAGGGGTTCTGTTATGGATATTCTGAGATTTTATTAGTACTCTATATGGTATATAAGTGTATGTAAAGATCGTCAGAATCCAATTCCGAACACTTTGATTTTTCCCGGAAATCCACTAGATACGGAAAGAATTGAGTATAAGGTAACAGGATAAAAAGGATTTAAATTAAAGGATTATAATAGAGGATCATAAAAAGGAATATAATGTATTGAGAAAGGTTAAGGGAACCTAAGTAATAAGATCCCGGGTATGATCCCTCAAACGATAAACGAAAATGAAAGTTAAGCGAACCGTATAACAGATCAGCGGTCATTAGGCAAACAATTAGAAGCTAATCAAAGAGATTAGTGGGGATGATGTCATCCAACCAATAGAAAGAGGACAAAGGAGGGATGATGACATCACAAAGTGATACAAGCATGACATAAGAAGGAAGGAAATGTGGTGGATTGTTAACCACACAAAACCAAGGTTAAATTGGTAATTAACCTAAAATAAAACAAATCTAATTCAAGCAACTAAGCCAAACATTTCATTTCATCAAAACAAAAAACACAAAACCTCTTATTTCTTCATTGCTCTCGGCTTTTGCCATTTTCAAGAGAAAGAAATTTCAAAACTCAAGATCAAGGCTTCCTAAATTGGTAAGATAATTCCCTAGTCATCCTTATGCATAGTTATGGCTATCTTATGAGTTTAAGCCTTCAATTCTTTCTCAATCTTCTTCAAGAAATCAATGAAGAAGATAATGAATAGTGATTTCAAAGTTTTTAACTTGATTTTTTCTTGTTTTCCTTTAAGATCCAAGCATCCCTAAGACTTCTCAAGGCTTCTTAAGGCTTCCTAGCTACTCCCACCACTTCAAGGAAGGTATATCATCTCCAAACCCTAGATTCCTTTGTATAATAAGATGATTTTGATTGTTATGGTGATATAGTAGCTTAATGCTTGTGGTTTAGAGTTTGGGTTGGAGTGGTAGTGAAATGGAATGGTGAATCTTGTTGTTTTGGTTAAAAGAACTTAAGTATAGTTAAATTCAAGCTTAAGCATAAGTATAAATGTTAATATTGAATTTATTGGGGATGTTATGATGTGATAAGGATGGACTTTGGTTGTATGAATGGATTGGGGTTGTTTGGTGATGAATTGAAGTGATATAAAATTGGGTAATCACGTAAACATAGCCGTCGTAATGTCCGATTTACTTTAGACTGCTTTTGTTCATAACAATAGGACCTGAGAACCCCCTGCTAGATTTTGACCATTGCCATGTTTAGATAGTTCATGTTACGAGCTTCGTTTTGATATGTAGTTCGTTTGATTCCGATGTACGGTTTAGGAGAAACGACCATTTTAAGTAACGGCGTTTCGCGAACAAAACATTTCCCCTCGCCTTACTTTGAAACTTGGTTAAAGACCTTAAAGGACTAATTGGAGTATGAAACAATTGTGTTAAGTGTATTAGGCAGTTGGTAAGGTACTCGCGAAAGAATCGCCTTAAAACTCGTAATGGTTAATTTATTAAAAATGGTGGAGCCGAGGGTACTCGAGTGACTTAAGAGAATCAGTAAGCGCAAAACGAGCGTTAGAGTCTAAGTTGGTTAAAGTATAGATTTACAAGTGACTTTGGTTTAATTCCAACTTACTTGTTGTTTATAGGTTACCAGACTCGTCCCGAGCCATTTGTAACCCCCAGTCGCTCAGGCAAGTTTTCTACCCGCTATACTGTTGTTGTGATGTACATATGTATATGAATTATCTTGTGATAAATGCATGATAATTATTAGCAAAGTCTTGCGATATATTGGAGCATGTGTTATGATATTTATATGCATGCCTGTTTTGTAATCTTGATATGTATCTGTTGATTCCATTGCTTATAGTTGCATATACCCTTAGTATAGGGACCAAAGGTGAAAACATTTTCTAAAACCGGGAGTCGAGGATCCCGAGTAGATTTGGAATATATATATATATATATTTATATATATATGGTTATAGTTTTCAAAACTGTTAATCGAATAAGGTTTATTCGATAACTTTATTTTATTAATGAATATTATCTTGAATATTCATTCGAGGACTTATGACTCCCTTATATTATTTATTGAATATTACTTGAATATTCATTCGAGGATGTATGACTTATTTATTTTATTTAATGAATATTATTTATAATATTCATTCGAGGTATTATGACTCCGCTTATTATTTATTAATATTCTTTATTTTATTAAAGAATAATGTTCGATAATCAAACTTACTTTTGATATTCAAATAAAGATATTACTTTCGTATAAGTATATCTTTGATTATTTACTATTCATTTCAAGTATAAGTTTTCCAACTTCTACCTCAATTATTCTTTATGGGAATATTATTTAAATAATAATATTCAGATATTTCTTTATATTGAGACTGATTTACTTTATTAAATCGGCATTATTCCAAACACTCTTTAAAGTGTTTTCAAGTCTTTAAAATGATTTTCAAAAGTTAGAGCGGATCCCAAAACTCATTTTTATATTTAAGATCTTCCTTTTAAAAAGGGGATTTAAAAAATCGCTCAAAACCGGAGGGATCCGACTCTGTGGTGTATTTTATATTCGCAACAAGGTTGTTGTCTTGATAAAAGAGTTTTTGATTACTTACCCAACACTCGGGAAGTAAAATTCTTGGAACAAGTTAATCCATGAACAGGCATCGCCTGGGAAATATCGGTGAATTTTCCTTTCCAACTAGATACAACTTCTTGGTGGAGCCGTATCAACAAGTTTCTACTTGGGGAAAGTGGGGACGATCTTTACGTTTCAGAGTCATGGATTTCATCTGAACTAGGAGTGGCGTAAGTGGTCGAGTAGCGCCGGCCCAGCCTTATTATATTGGCCCAAATGGCCTGGAAGTTCCGCTAAGGCGGTCCATTCCTTAGGAGTTCAGTGTTCGGTTGACAATTAAATCCGACAGGTTCTCCTCTACATGTAGAAAATGGTGGGGTTGCACTACTACGACTGATCATCGTAAGTGGTCTTCCTGGCGCGGTAAACTCCCGTAATGAGTTCATCATCCAATTGGATATTTCTGCAACACTACCCAGAGCACTTCGATAGAAAGGCTACGGTTGGGCGATTGTTGAGTGTTGGCAGGGTCAAGTTTTCAAATTGATGTTTGCATCAAATAAAGTATCTCGTAACTTCATATTATTTTGATGATATTTTAAAGATTGATTCTATACAAGTTTTGTCTTGTAGCTTAATCTATGGGATGAACTATTTATACATTGAACGGTGGTAGTTCAAGTAGTATTCGGAAAAGATATAAGTATATGGGAGTATCTTGTAACTTCATCTTTTAAACTTATATCTAGTTAATGATTGTCTTATGAATGACAAAGATTTTCAGAAAAACGTTGAGACAAGGTTAGATATATGAGATCACCTTGCAACGATATTTTTATACAGTTATAAACTGGAACTCTGTGTATATTATACATGTCAGAAGATTTCAAAGATTGTGAAAAGTATATATGTATATATATACTGAATATTTTGCAACTTGGTCGCGTTAAGATATCAGCTTGGTTCATTTCTTCTTGACCAAGACTTTCATGAGCACTATGAGAATGCTCATATATTGTTAATTATTATACATATTATTTAGGTGGGCTTGTTGCTCACCCTTGCTTTCTTCCTTCATCACACAACATCAGATAGACAAGATGAACAGGACCAAGCTCCCGATTCGCAAGCGGTTAGAAAATGTTCTGCAGTCTTCTGGAAGCGTTGATGCCGCTGTAGCTGAGGTAGGAGCTACCAATAGGCTAGGCTTTCAACTTTTGATGTACCAGACTTATGTATAATATGAATTGTAATAATGGCAAAGAAAATGTAAATTTATTCAGAAAACCTTTTAAGGTGTATTGGCATATAATTGTGGAATAAAACGACTTGTGTTATTTTTGAGTATTCATCTCTGAGACTATAACTCGTGGTGTGTGTGTGTATATTGTGGGGTCACAGTACAGAGTAGTTGATGGTTTAATGAGATTGGGTGTTGCTAAGGGAAATGGAACTCGTGACAACCCGGATCCCCGACCCCGGATCTGGGGGTGTTACAATTCTCAATATAATAATACATGTATCAATTAGGGTTCACGGCTTCAAAAGCCGGTTCAGTGTTTGTTTTTCAGAAAATAGGTATATTTATCCTTTTATGTATTTAGGGTTATCGATTTTCGTAAAGTATTTCATCTCAACACATAATCAGATTTCGTATAAGGTACGTACATATAACCGATCGACGTTCCGATAGTCATTGGGTACGGCCTCGTATTTCCGTAATTTAATTTTTCAGAAATCAGGCAGCACCCCCTTTATTTATCGGACTACCCGTTGAACATCCCGATGTCCAAACAAACACAACTACAATCAATCGCAATCCAAAACCCAACCACCGATTTCAACCATCAATATCAGTCCCAAAATTCTCAATTATCAACTAAATACAATTATTAATTATTAGTCGTGTTTTTATGCTTTATATCATATTTTATATTTTTAAATCGTAGGGCTCAGAGTATATCATCATAGTACACCGTCGGCTCGCCGAGGCTCATCGCCGACGGCGATAAAATTTACGGGTACCTGATTAATTTCGGGTTTCCAACATAAATTCCATCGATTAAATAATTTTCCCGCACGCAATTATATTTATATCATGAATATTTCTTCAATAAATTTTCTGCAGAAAATATAAAAATATAAAAATTCTAAATCAGTATTCGCACAACAGCAACCGGAAAATACTACATACGGCCGGAATCAGGGACACAGAACACGCAACAATCAGGACAAAGAGTTCGGTCAACACGGAAAATACACACACACAGACGTTTATACATCACATATACACACAGGAAACACAAGCGCACAACCGCGCAGTAACAGGCGGCGGCGGCGGCGAAAGTCGCCGGAAAACAAACAGGCGGCAACTTACCATGAATAGGAGGGACCTGGGGGGAGAAAGGAGAGGAGGAAGGGGAAGAAAAACGGAAGAGACAGGAGAGTAAAGAAAGATAATCAAGAGGAGAGATTGTGAAAAAGAGATAGAAGAGATCGATTGATAGAGAGAGAGAGAGATTGTTGTGAGATGAGAGAGAAACGAGAGATGAGGGTCAAGAAACAATCTGATAAGAATTGTAATATTTATCTGCTTCTTCTCGATTATTATCTGTATCTGTCACCGCAAATTAATACCGTAACGAATAAATTACGGGAAAAAAATAACTCAACAATTCACGAGAATAACCTTAAAATTCTCGAAATAATTTAAAACTAATAATATATATTTCTCGTAATTTTTAAATCATTTTTAGATAGCGCTTCAACCCGCATTTTGCAAATTAACTAAAAGATGTGCGGGTAAATAAAGGCCGACAAATTTTCGAAACAATTTTAAAATTCTCAAAATATTCCTAACTTAATAAAATATGAATTTTGTAATTTTTGAAACATTCTGGAATTTAATACTGAATCTACAATAAAATACAATCAGAAAATCATTCAGGGCTAAATAATTAATGAAATATTGATTTCTAAATTTTATAAATTCCTAAAAATAATAAATAAAATTGTAAAGCAATAAAAATGATTTTAGAGATAATCCAAGTATTTATGAAAATAAATCTTAAATAAAATCACTTTTAAATACAAAAACAAAACAACACAGCTCAACAACTAATTACACAAATGATCCTTGAACACCAATGATCACACATAATTAATAAAATATTAACAAAAATAATATCCAACTGATAGAACCCATACACATAATTTATTTATTTAATTATTTAGTAATCACACCTTTAAATATTACAAAAATGTATGAGTCGTTATACAACCTCCTGGTTTTGAAGATCCAAATTTTTCAGTCTATTATCTTTTGAAAGCACTTTATGGACTGAAGCAAGCACCTAGAGCATGGTATGACACTTTATCAAAGTTCCTTTTGGAAAATCACTTCACAAGAGGTACTGTAGATAAAACTTTATTTTTCAGAAATGTTAATGGCTCTAGTATACTTGTTCAAATTTATGTAGATGATATTATTTTTGGCTCTACAGATGAGAAACTTTGCGAAAAGTTTGCCAAACTGATGCAAAGTAAGTATGAAATGAGTATGATGGGAGAACTTACTTTCTTGGTTTACAAGTTAAGCAAGTTAGTGATGGAATATTCATTAGTCAAACTAAATACATTTTTGATCTTTTAAGGAAGTTTGATCTAGTGGATTGCACATCTGCAAAAACTCTCATGACCACTGCAACTAAGCTTGAATTAAACACTACTGAAAAGTCTGTGGATATTTCAAGTTATAGAGGCATGGTTGGCTCACTTCTGTACTTAATAGCTAGTAGGCCAGATATAATGTTTGCTACATGTTTATGTGCTAGATTTCAGGCTGACCCTAGAGAATCTCACTTAATAGCTATTAAGAGAATTTTCAGATATCTCAAGGGAACACCAAAACTTGGCATTTGGTACCCTAGAGATTCTGGTTTTGATCTAACTGGTTATTCAGATGCAGATTATGCAGGTTGTAGAATTGATAGAAAGAGTACAACAGGAACCTGTCAATTTCTAGGAAACAAGCTTGTGTCCTGGTTCAGTAAAAAGCAAAATCCAGTTTCTACTTCTACAGCTGAAGCTGAATATATTGCTGCTGGTAGTTGCTGTGCACAGATATTATGGATGAAAAATCAATTGCTAGACTATGGTATGCAAGTTGAGCGGATTCCTATTTCCAGTGATAACACAAGTGCAATTGTCATCACATAAAATCCAATACAACATTCAAGGACAAAGCACATAGATATCAAGTACCACTTCATAAGGGAACATGTAATGAATGGTACTGTAGAATTACATTTTGTTCCAAGTGAGAAGTAGCTTGCAGATATCTTTACCAAGCCACTGGATGAATCCACCTTTTCAAGGTTGGTAAGTGAGTTAGGTATGCTTAATTACTCTTAAATCTATATGAGTTAATTTGCAAGTTGAAATGCAACCAGAAATTTAATTGATTTTTCAGTCTTAGATGAAATTTTGGCTAAGTCAAAATTTACATCTCGACGGATGATCTTTATTTATCGAGTTTGATCATCCGTCAATATATTATTTGTTAATAAAAATCAATTATTTTTCTGGAATATTTTATGTCTCGACGGATAACAGTTTATCCTCATCCGTCGAATTGTCTTAATCTCAGCCGTTAATTCCCTGTACATTATCCATCAAGTATACTTATAGTTTGTAAGCATAACAAGACGGATAATGGGTGGAATTTTTACAGTTTATTTTTAAACGGCTATTTTAGGTAATTTCTATTGGTTACTTTATTTTACTTTATTTTACTTTATTATTTTTATCAGTTATTTTGAGATAGTATAAAAGCTTATTTCATTTCAATCGCTTTTCTTTTATCATTCTCAATTCAACTGCTCTAATTTCATTCTCTCTCAAAGCACTTACTCTCTTTCTCTTCAAGATCTTATTCTCTAACAATGGCACCTGTTGTAAAGATTATGTCTCAAACTGGGTTTATTTATGAGAACAACAATTTCACTGCACTAGTGAACAAGGGTATTCAGCATTCTGGTGATTATCACAAGATGATGGACTTTGTGAAGAATTGCAAGCTCAATTATGCCATGCTGGAATCACCCACAATCTTTTGTGAAGTTGTTGAAGAAATGTGGACCACTGCTACATACAACTCTACAGATAAGACCATCATACTCACCATTAAAGGTAAAGAATTATGTATCAATAGTGATGTGATAAAAGCATGTTTCAAAATTCCTGATGATAATATGACCTCACCACACACTGACACTGATATACTCAATATGCTAAATTCCATGAACTATGCACTTCTTACTTCTAAACTGAGTGACATTAGGAGAATGGGTCATAGGAAAGAATGAAGTTTCATGTGTGATGTAGTTACAAAGATTTTCTCAGGAAAGATCAGTAATTTTGATTCAGTGAATATTTCCATGCTTAACATGCTCTAAATGCTAGTTACAGATAAGTATTTTAATTTTAGTGACCTTGTCTTGTTTAAGTTAGGTTTTAAACTTGGAGAGTTAAATAAAAGAGGTAAGAATGTGTATTATGCTAGATTTCTTATGATGTTAGCTAACCACCTTTGTGAAGAGATTGTGCTTGAGAACCTTAACAACAAATTAGATTGTTGGGTTCAAGAGAGAAGGCTCATTGCAGATTTGAACAGGGCCAATCATCACAAGGATGTGCCTATATTCTACTTTCCTGTAATGCAAGCACCTCAGGTAAGTGAGGTAAGTTCACATATCCCTACAACTATTCCAACCTCAACAATTTCTTTGAGTTCAAGTGTGGTTGTGGCAACTGTGTCAATGACCAAACAGTTGCCTACCCAAGCTACCAAATCTACAAATATTTCAAAATCCAAATCAAAGAAAGCCCTTTCTGGTATCTCCCAAAAGATGCCAGTTGAAAAATCCACTAAATCCAAAGAGGGGAGTGTGAAGGAGAGTAAGTTAGGTGAGGAAAGGGGTGAACATAAAAGAAACCCCAAGAATAAGGTTGGAGAGTTAAGTGAATCCCAGCCTAGACACACTGCAGTTTCCCAACAAACTGCAGTGCTTAAAAAGGACAAAAGCTCATTTCTAGCTGCATCCTCCCAAAAGGATGTAGCTATTGAACAAATCTCTCAACCAAGAGCACATGCCAAGAGGGTTAGGAACATAAGCTCACCCCAAACTTATGCCAGAAAGAAGAAATAAAAAACCATTGGGGATGCACAGGGTAGACACACTGTGCAAACTGGTGCTAAAGACACAGTCACTGCACCTTCACAAATTCAGTTTGATGTGGCTCCAATAAATGTGGAGTCACAGCCAAAATCTCTAGTCATAGAAGCACCTCAAACACCAAACTCACCAACAAATTCTCTGGATGGGGATATGATTAACACATCAATTCCTGATTCCCCTTCTTTAACTCTGTTGGGGAAGCCAAAATCTAATGCAAGTGAGCATCATCTTTTAGATGATTTGTTGGCTCATTTGCCAATTCTTTCAGGAACTGTTGTATCATCTGTGCCCCAAATATCCTCAATCAGCACAGAGTCAACAATAGTCTCTATTCCCAGTTCATTCATTTCTACTCTCTCGACGGATATTG
Organism: Apium graveolens; assembly: GCF_009905375.1. Taxonomy (NCBI): domain Eukaryota; kingdom Viridiplantae; phylum Streptophyta; class Magnoliopsida; order Apiales; family Apiaceae; genus Apium; species Apium graveolens. The sequence continues at coordinate 90,196,707 of NC_133648.1, forward strand.
CTCATCCGTCGAATAGTGATTGTATCCCGACGGATAAGCTTAACAGCAGTTATCCGTTGGATAGCAAAACCACTCACTCGATGGATATCACTCATCTGTCGAGTATCTCTGCACAGCTTCAAACTTCATTTATTTCAAGTGCATAAGATTTAGTGGTTGTACAGTCACTCTTAGGATTGAGAGAGAAGAGTGTTTTGAGTGAGAGTCTGGGTTGCTCCCAGGAAAAAGGAGAGGAAATGAGTGAAACTCTACAATCCATTTCTTCAGGATTGGAAAAAGAGAGTGAGAGGAGTCCCACCTTAGTAGGTGAAGGTGAGGGTGTGAGGGTGGGGAGCCAGGGTGAGACCCTGATGCAACAAAAGAGAGAAAACAAGAGAAATGCAGGTACTGGAGCAATAAGGATGAATGTCCAGGATGCAGACAGGGAAGGACTATCTCAGCATCCTAAAGCTATTATAGATTCCACTTCCCTTGATGTTGAGGCATTTACTCACCCTGTTCCAGCTTATCAACTTCTAGCTGAACAGGGCAATGACAATGCAGAAAGGATGTTGAATTTGGTGCATACCACACCGTCTATGATGAGAGCTAAGGATGTCATCACAGCTTTGCCTTTTACAGCTGGTGATGTGGACTATGAGACTGGTTGTTCAACTGATTTCTTTGGAGATGGGAGTGGGGGTAGTGAAGATGAAGCAATGGACATAGGGGAGAAGTAGGCTCAAGTTCAAGATCAGGTATGCCATCATGGGCCTTCTCAAAGCACTGTGATGAGCATTACTTCAAGAAAACCCTGATCCAGCTAATCAATCAGACAAATACTGCTCTTCAAACCACTACCAATACCAGCACCAAGAAGCTCCTTCAGGAACATCTAGCCTCCCTGCAACTTCAACAAATTCAGGGTTTCCAGCATGCTAGGGATGTAAACACCATGAAGGGTGATATTGAGGAGATGAAGAAGGCTCTTTCAGACATGATAGATTCTAAACTTCCAGAGGCTACAATGCTTGACATCAAGAGGAAATTAAGGAAAAATTCTGATCTGTCAACCAAGATAGATGCCTTGGATACAAGAATGTCAGCCATGGAAGCATCTTTAACTGCCATTCATCTTCATCAAACCCAACAGACAGATTTACTTCAAAAACTGGTGGCTGCTCAAACCCCCTCCTCTACTCAACTTGATGATAACAAAAAGGGGAAGAAAGGACCAAGTGAGGGGGAGAGGGGACCAAGTGAGGGGGAGAGGCTTCAAATTCAAATCAACAAAGTAATTGTGCCTTCAATTACTATCTCAAAGCCATCAGTTGCAGATAGTATAGATCTGATCAATGCAGCAGCAGCCAACTTAAGAGCAGCTGATAAGGAGAAGTTGAGTTTAGTCAACTGGGAGAAGATTGATGAGAAAATACAGAAAAAGTTTGAATTTGTCAAGGAGCCAGTTAAGTCAGCCATCCATCACTCTCAAGTCAAGCAAATTAGTGTGAATGAGATGAGCATGAATTATCTGGAAAGAGGACATCCTTCCTGCATCAAATCTCCAAAGGCTGAAACAATTCTGAAACGAAGGGTAAATTATTCAAAATTATCATTGAAGAACCCTTTGGATACTGTGTATGAGACACCTAAGCCTGATGAGAAGAAACTTCTGTCAAGATCAATTATTTTCTACAAAGATCCAGCTGATTCAGCTTCAAAAAGAAGAATTGCTAAGATTTTCAGAAATGGAAAGAAATTTGTGTGGTGGCTAGACATCCTCAATTTGCTCAAGCAAAGAGAGAAGAAAAGGCTAGATTGAAGCAGGAAAAGAAGCAAGCTGCTCTGGATGCTAAAAAGACTAAACAGAAGAAATAGCAAATTGCTATCTTAGCCAAGCTACATGCTATAAATTCATCACAACAAATTCCTGTTCAGCCATCTGAAATTACTGAATCAAAGAAGCAAGTTGAACAACTGAAGAAATCTCCAAGAATCAAGGAATTGGCTAAAAGAACTAAAAGGAAACTGGATATTGTTGACAAGGGATTGGAAGATCAATTTCCTAAGGAATCTACACCATCTACAACTCAAGCATCAAAGCCCTCTGTGGTATTTGAAGATATTAGGGTGGTGGATCCCTACAGGAATATTCATGGTGAACCTATTGTGCCCAAGGATGAGCCAATAGAATGTGAGAACATACCAATTCCTGACTTCAATCTACCAATCCTTAGCAAGCCAAGAAGAACAAAGTCAAGAGCAGTCAAGAAAGTGAAGTTGTCACCTCTCAAATCCAAATCTCTAGTCAAAGCTCAATCTAAAGTCAATAAGGGAGATTACATGTACTTGTGTGACATCAAAGAATTTTCTGATCTAAACCTCTATCTAGATGAACTAGATGAAGTAAGAGGAATTGATGCATACAGAAACCTACCTGAAAGGTTAGTGTTCAAGTATAAAGGAGGAAAAGAGATTCAGTGGCCACTTCACAGGATCCTTCAAGAAAGCCAAACTGTACTGATTAAAGTTTATTCATCCTTCAAGAAGAACTTTGGGTTCAATATTACTGCAAGAAGATTGGTATTGAAGAAGATTGAAGAGCTAAGGAGTGTTAGAGCTAAAGATGCACTTCCAAAGACTCTAATTATCCATTACACAGGGAGAAAAGTACATCTACGCCCTACTGGCTGATGGAGTTCATGGATGACAAAGGTGTGAGAAGATTCTTCAGATCAGAAGACCAATTGAGCATCTCCAGCAATGAGACTCTTTTGGAAATGCAAGGAAAGCTAAATCTCTCAGAATTTGATGAACTGGAATTCCACAAGCAGCTCCAAAATCAGATTGACGAAAACAACAGAAAGCTTGGAAAGAGATCCAGACCTTCAAGGAACTAGATAAATCTGCTCAGGCTAGAGGAGCATCTTGAAAATGACTGTGAGCAAAGCTTTGTACATTTTGTTAATTGAAGCACTTTTCAGTAATATCGGGCATGGCGATTACACGAGTTAAACCTTTACCAACTACTATTACGGTTGGGTATTGCACAGTCATCCGAAGGAATGTCAATCTTCTAAACCATAATATAACCTTCACAGCTTTAACCATCACCACTGTATTCCTTTCGCCCAAGCGCCTATAATTATCCTTTTACCTTTAAAGTGTCGGCCACCTCTTTGGCCTTTCCTGATAGTAAAATTTCCTTATAGTCAATGTCATTTTAGCCACCTCCGAATAAATTTTCTACCTCATTTCAATCACAGCTTATGCGAAGATGTTTTCCTTAAAATCTGATGAGTAAAAAAAAATATCACCATTTTTCCATAAGTTATTGCCTCAGTCTTTAGAGGTTAATCACTGTCACGACTGACTCTCAATCATAATTAGAACATCTTTTTTTTTGAATTTTACCTTTCTCCTTGTAAAACCTCTAAGGTTATCCTTGAATCGTTCCTCCTGTATTCCCTAGATTCAGGGTATATCAAAATACCATATACTAATACTAGAATCATTGTCTATATACTTTTGAAAAATTTCTCCACTGATTCTTTAAAGGTTGTTATTACCTTAATCCTTTCCAATTCATACTGTCAAACTCATACCATCCTTATTAAGGGTGAAATGCCAACCTTTATGCATTCCCCTAGCATTCATTTTAAGTTACCGATGTTCTATCTTTAATTCCATCTTTAAAAAGGTACATGCATCCTTCCATGGATAAATCAAGTCATATATCCCTGATAAGGGTGTCTTATTCAATCATTCCCACCTCGATGGTATATGCCGAATTTCACAATCACATCTGTATTCAAAATGAGGTCAATCAATATGGCCTCCAAAAGATAACAACGGTTATCCGCTTTTATTTCCTAAATTGGGTAACGATAACAAGGATGTTCTGGAAGATATTGGTCGTGTTCAACGCGAACTTCTTCTTAATAATTCCTTATTTACTTTTGTTGTTTATCTCAACAGTCATCTCAATGTTGGGATATCTTTCATACCTGGCGTCTCCCTTTCTGGGTATCATGCCACTGGTCTTACACTTCACCTTCTTGAAGGTCACTTCCTTCATCCAATTTTCTTAATTTCTTGTCTCCTCAGTCTATCCGCGTCTCATTATTTATCCTTCGAATTATCTCAAGGTTTCCTCGAATCCTCCCAACTTACAGGGGATAAAATATATGTATCTCTTATGCCCTCAACCATCAATTTTAACTCATGGTGAATCACCCTTATCCTGACGAATGCATACTTTTCTATTTCTATTGCTACGAGTCTTTAGGGTTTCCTCATACCCAACTCCCTTATCATACCTCAAACTATATTGCCTTCATATTCCTTTCCACTTCAGTTTCTTTTTATTTTCCTTTCTCTTATCCTTATTTCATGAACCAACACAACATAAGTATTGATTTCAAACATCCCGTCATTCTGGATTCGTGTCCTCAGAATGAATCTTGACAACTTTTACAACTTAGATTCATAATTCATCATACTCATCCGCTTTTATTCTAGCTCCAAAGCTTTTACACTATCTCCTTATCTTTGGGAATTACTTTCCCGAAAACAATTGACTGAACTTAAATCAGTTTATTATAATCTCTTGCTTCGTGCCTTCCTTGGCCTTTCACCAGCGGGTGGTCTCTCTCTTAGGAGGGTAAGTGACAAAAACAGTCTTTTGTGGTTCATAAATCATTTAGAATCTCAAATGATTCCTCTATTTCCTTTAGCCAGGCTCTTGCCTCGGCTGGGCCAGCTTGTTCCTTGGAACTCTGAGAGCTTAGCGACTTAGAGGTCCTGAAAGAATTTCCCACTACATTGTTTCCCTCAAGGTGGTGGTTGGGAATAAAGTATAAGTTCTGTTTAGACAGGTCCATGAATTTCCGTATAGGAGTACCGTCTCAGGTCTCCTTTCCTTACTCGACTTTCTGTTTCCTTAGTATGAAATGTTTCATCCTTCTCCCATACTTGGGGTTATCTTATACGTTGAAATCCTCATTTTCCACTTCATTATGTTATGGGTTCCTTCTATCTTGATGGCATCCTCCCTGACTATCACATTCAGGGTTTGCCCTAAATCTTATTCCTTGAACTATGACTTTCATCTAAGATCTCATCTTTAAGCTCTTGAACATTTGGAACCCAAATTCTATAGGAATACCTCATTATTCCCTTATCATCTTTCTCGGTATTAATCTCATATCTATTTGTTGGCTCTCTGCCTTCATTCATCACTTTTTCTGGTCACAATATGTTCTTTTCCAATAATTCGGTCTATATTGCAATCTCAAACAGCTTTTTGGTACCGGCTTCGGTTACCTTCACTTCTATTTCCATTTTCTCAAAATCTCTTATAAACTCTCCCAAAGACATTATTATCTTGAGTCTCTCCTTTTTTTTACTAAGGGCATCAGCCACTACATGGGCTTTCCCCGAATGATAAAGAATCTCCCAATCATAATTCTTGATTTAGCTCTAACCGCCTCCTCTGGCGTATGTTGAGCTCTTTCTGCGTGAAAATGCATTAGAGCACTTATGGCTTGTGTAAATCTCGCACTTCTCTCCATACAAGTAGTGCCTCCAATATTTAGGGCAAAACTATTGCCACGAGCCCAAGCTCATGGGTGGGGATATCGAATTTTATATTCCCTTAATTGTCTTGACGCGTACACGATTACATTGATGTGCTGTATAAGAAGCACCTTAATTCCTTATGCGAAGCGTCGCTACAGATCACAAAATCTTCTTTTCCATCCGGCAATGCCATCATAGGGGCCGTCACCAATCTTTGCTTCAGTTCTTAAAAGTTGTTCTCGCATTTCTCTATCCATTCAAACTTCTCAGTCTTACGAGTAAGTCGCGTTAAAGGGGGCTACTATCTTTACAAACTTGAACGAACCTCCGGTAGTGATCGACCAATCCTGCCTGTGGTAGTCGACCTAACCATGGTCATCAATTCATCAGTGGTCCTTTATTCATTCTTGTCAGGATCCTCCATGGGATCCTCCTCAGCAACTATCCCTTCTAGGACAACATCCTCAACCGCTACATCCTCAATATGAACATCATCCGATCCCGCGTTAGGACGCTCTATCGGATCCATAATCTGATCTCCAATAAGTAATAAAACATCATTGCGTTGTTTCTCCTCAACCTCAGGGTTCGGAGTCCCGCTATCATATACGATAACGAACTATGCTTCTATCGCGATATTTATAAGGGTTCCCATAAGGGTTTTAACTGTCAGTACTACATTAGGTAGTCTGACTATGAACTTGGCAAGAGTTCTTATTATCTTATTGAACTTATTATTTTAACGTCACATCATCTCTGAGGTTTATAACGCTTCGCTCTGATACCATTTCTGTAACACCCCCAAATCCGGGGTCGGGGATCCGGGTTGTCACGAGTTCCATTTCCCTTAATAACACCCAATCTTACTAAATAATCAACTACTCTGTACTGTGACCCCACAATAAACACACACACCACAAGTTATAGTCTCAGAGATGAATATCCAAAAATAATCACAAGTCGTTTTATTCCACAATTATTTGCCAATACACCTTAAAAGGGTTTCTGAATAAATTTACATTTCTTTGCCATTATTACAATTCATAGATATACATAAATCTGGTATATTAAAAGTTGAAAGCCTAGCCTATTGGTAGCTCCTACCTCAGCTACAGCGACATCAACGCCTATAAGAAACTGTGGAACGTTTCCTATCCGCTCACGAATTGGGAGCTTGGTCCTGTTCATCTTGTCTATCTGATGTTGTATGATGAAAGAAGAAAGCAAGGGTGAGCAACAAGCCCACCAAAATAATATGTATACTGATTAACAATATATGAGCATACTCATAGTACTCATGAATGTCTTGGTCAAAAGAAATGAACCAAGCTGATATCTTAACGCGACCAAGTCGCAAAATATACAGTATATACATATACATATATATACTTTTCAAAATAGTGGAAGTCCTCTTCCATGCATAATACACACAGAGTTCCAGTGTATAACTGTATAAAAAATATCGTTGCAAGGTGATCTCATATATATAACCTTGTCTCAACGTTTTTCTGAGAATCTTTGTCATGCATAAGATAATCATTTACTAGATATAAGTTTAAAAGATGAAGTTACAAGATACTCCAATATACTTATATATTTTCCAAATACTACTTGAACTACCACCGTTCAAGTTATAATTAGTTCAAAAGTTCGTCACATAGATGAGACTACAAGATAATACTTGAATAGATTCAATCTTTAAAATATCATCAAAATAAAATGAAGTTATGAGATACTTCATTTGATGCAAACATCATTTTGAAAACTTGACCCTGCCAACACTCAACAATCGCCCAACCGTAGCCTTTCTATCGAAGTGCTCTGGGTAGTGTTGCAGAAATATCCAATTGGATGATGAACTCATTACGGGAGTTTGCCGCGCCAGGAAGACCACTTACGATGATCAGTCGTAGTAGTGCAACCCCACCATTTTCTACATGTAGAGGAGAACCTGTCGGATTTACTTGTCAACCGAACACTGGACTCCTAAGGAATGGACCGTCTTAGCGGAACTTCCAGGCCATTTTGGGCCAATAATATAAGGCTGGGCCGGCGCCACTCGACCACTTACGCCACTCCTAGTTCAGATGAAATCCATGACTCTGAAATGTAAAGCTCGTCCCCCCTTTCCCCAAGTAGAAACTTGTTGATACGGCTCCACCAAGAAGTCGTATCTAGTTGGAAAGGAAAACTCACCGATATTTCCCAGGCGATGCCTGTTAATGGATTAACTTGTTCCAAGAATTTTACTTCCCGAGTGTTGGGTAAGTAATCAAAATTCTTTTATCAAGACAGCAACCTTGTTGCGAATATAAAACACACCACAGAGCCGGATCCCTCAGGTTTTGAGCGAGTATTTAAATCCCCTTCGAAAGGAGGATCTTAAATATAAAAATGAGTTTTGGGATCCGCTCTAACTTTTAAAATCATTTTGAAGACTCGCAAAACATTTTTAAGAATGTTCGGAGTGATGCTGATTTAACAAAATAAATCAGTCCCAATATATTAGAAAATATCTGAATATTATTATTTAAATAATATTCCCATAAAGAATAATCTTTATAAAAATAATTGAAGTAGATGTTGTAAAACTTATACTTGAAATGAGTATTAAATAACCAAAGATAAGTTTGATTATCAACACCTTATTCTTTAATAAAATAAAGAATATATCTCAGCAAATAATCGGAGTCATAGATCCTCAAATGAATATTCAAATAATATTCAATAAATAAAATAAGCTGAGTCATAAGCCCTCGAATGAATATTCGAAATAATACTCAATAAATAAATAAGCTGAGTCATAAGCCCTCGAATGAATATTCGAAATAATATTCATTAAATAATATAAAGTTATCGAATAAACCTTATTCGATTAATAGTTTTGAAAACTATAACCATATATATATAAATATATATATATATATATATATATATATATATATATATATAAATCTACTCGGGATCCTCGACTCCCGGTTTTAGAAAATGTTTTCACCTTTGGGTCCCTATACTAAGGGTATATGCAAATTACCGCTATTCTCTAGGATAGGTATTATCAACTGAACCAACAGATATATATGGCAAGAATACGAAACAGGCATGCATATGTACCATATCACATGCTACAATATATCGCAAGAATTTGCTAATTTAACCATCATGCATCTATCACAAGATAATGCATATACAAGTGTATACATCAAAATAACAGTATAACGGATAGAAAACTTGCCTGAGCGACTGGGGGTTACAATGGCTCGGGACGAGTCTGGTAACCTATAAACAACAAGCAAGTTGGAATTAAACCAAAGTCACTTGTAAATCTATACTTTAACCAACTTAGACTCTAACGCTCATTTTGCGCTTACTGATTCTCTTAAGTCACTCGAGTACCCTCGGCTCCACCATTTTTAATAAATTAACCATTACGAGTTTTAAGGCGATTCTTTCGCGAGTACCTTACCAACTGCCTAATCCACTTAACACAATTGTTTCATACTCCAATTAGTCCTTTAAGGTCTTTAACCAAGCTTTCAAAGTAAGGCGAGGGGAAATGTTTCGTTCGCGAAAAGTCATTACTTAAAACGGCCGTTTCTCCTAAACCGTACATCGGAATCAAACGAACCACGTATCAAAACGAAGCTCGTAACATGAACTATCTAAACATGGCAATGGTCAAAATCTAGCAGGGGGTTCTCGGGTCCTAATGTTATGAACAAAAGCAGTCTAAAGTAAATCGGACATTACGACGGCTATGTTTATGCGATTTCCCAAATTTATACCATTCCAAATCCACCACAATTCAATCCCAATTCACAACCCAATCAAAACTCCATCCATACCATACTACAACAGCCCCAACAAATCAATATTACCAATTCATACTTATTTCTCAATTATGAACTAAGAGTTTACTTAAGTTTATTGACTAATAACCAAGATTTCCAACTCCAAAAATATCACAAAATCAACCAATCTCTAAACACACAATAATCATGCCTCTCACCAACTAAACTACTCATAACAAGCTTTAAACATGATTACACACCCATTACACTAACCCATCATCTAAACATTAGGAAATCTAAACAACAAAACCTAAAACTAAGATCATGAAGAGTTATACCTTCCTTGAAGCTTTTAATCCATGAAAGATCCTTGGAATGCCCATGGAAGCCTTAATCTAACCTCGTACAAGCTTGATCTTTCAAAGAAATCAAGAACACAAAAATTAATTTCAAGAAGTACTATTCACCATCTTCTTCCTTGATTTATAAAAAAAGATTGGCTTGGAATTAGAAGCTTAAACTTATAGGAAGTATGTAACTATCCATGGGGAAGCTTAGATAAATACCTTGCCAAATAGTAAGTGGTGGAGCTTGGATCTTCATTTTTTAAGAAAAGGGCCGAGAGCTTCAAGAAGAAAAAGAAAGGAAATGAATTTTTTTGCTTGCTTGGTGTGTTTGTGATTTGTTTTGCTTGCCTTGGTTGCTTTTGATTTGTTTTTGGGTAATTACTTTTCTAACCTTGACTTTGTGTGGTTTTAAATCAATAACATCTCTTTCCCCTTATGTCATGCTTACATCATCAAGTGATGTCACCCTCCCTCCTTTGTCCTCTTCCTATTGGTTTGATGACATCATCCACACTAATCCCTTTGATTAGCTTCTAATTGTTTGCCTAATGACCGCTGATCTGTTATACGGTTCGCTTAACTTTCGTTCTCGTTTCTCGTTTGAGGGATCATACCCGGGATCTTATTACTTGGGTTTCCTTAACCTTTCTCAATACATTATATTCCTTTTATGATCCTCTCTTATAATCCTTTAATTTAAATCATTTTTATCCTGTTACCTTATACTCAATTCTTTCCGTATCTAGTTGATTTCCGGGAAAAATTCAAAGTGTTCGGAATTGGATTCTGACGATCTTTACATACACTTATATACCACATAGAGTACTAATAATATCCCAGAAGATCAATAACAGAACACCTACATAGTGTGGCATGAAAAGTTTTCTCATTCAGCATAATCTGCAAAATCACTATTCATAAGGGTTTCAAAAATTTCCAAAAATTGGGGTTATTACAAAACATATCTAGTCTAACTCCATGCTGCTTCACTACTCTATTCCAGCATCTTTGAATATCTTCACAATTGCATGGAAATGGTAATGCTTCTTTGTTCTCAAATTCCTGCTTAACAGGCTTCCACATTCCTTTTTCAAACACCCAACGCATGTGACTGTGTTGTCACTGTCAACAACTATTTGAATTTGACCATCCGTCGGGACTATGCTTGTCATCTGTCGGGAGCTTTGTTGATCATCCATCGGGAGCCTTTTATGTCACTTGACTCCATTTCATTTATACAGAATTACAAGACATCTTATATTTACAATTAGTCACCCTATTCTTTATATCCACTACTAGTCAACATGACTCATATACTCCTACAGAATCTACACAATGTTGCTTGCATAAATGTGCTACAAAACTTATTTGTTACATAAGCTACTCACTCGATGGATGTTAATCTGTCATCCGTCGGGACTAAAAAGTTCATCCGTCGGGACTATATTAGATCATCCGTCGAGTGCTACAAAATACACTAAGTTAAATCTACTAAGGTTTTTTGTTTAACTTATCCTCAAGTTCACAACATATTCCTAACATGAACTTCTTCCAGCTTAAGTACTTTCTTCTTCATATCTCTACATATGGTGGATCTACCTTATATCCTTGGCTTATTAACTCCTTTTCTCGCATGATTGAAAGAACTTCTTATCTTGCTCCTGCCCTTAGCAACTTACTTTACTATTGGCTTCCGTACACTTTGCAATTCGCTTCTTCTGAAAATTAATCTTTGCCTTATGACAGGACAACCAATTCGTTACTAAAATCACATCGAACTCTTCTAGCTCGAAGGGTGTCAGATCAGCTGAAAAGAATACTCGAGGATTCTAATTGACAGTTAAGACGAAGGCGACTCACTGAAAGTCCATCTTGATTGACCACTTTTATGGTTAAAGACTCGACTAAGTCTTCTAATATCAACTTCATTTTACTCACACATTTCTTTGGTATAAAAGGCTTAGACGCTTCTTAATCGAATAAAACTTTAACAAGTATGGAGTTGAGAGAAAATGCATCTGCAGCTACGTCCGCGTCCTAGGCATTCGATCTCTTGATCACTTTGAAGGTTCTGGCCCTGGCTGTGCTGGATGTTGGTTCTTGAGATACAGTCCCTTGACTAGCTATTCCGCAGCTCCTCACACTATGTCCAACCTTCCCACAGTGGTAACAAGTAACTCCTGGATTTTCTGGCTTGCATTCTGATGCATAATGACCCCTATGACCACACTTGAAACATTGAACATCCTTTTTACACGAACTATTCTGTTTCCTGCCACATGACTTGCACTCCACTGCCGACCTTACTGACTGGGCTGAAGTGGAAGCAATTGATGTAGCACTAGACCTAGCCTGGGAGAAATTCTGTTTCTTGAATCTTTTATTCTTGTTTCGGATAAATTGTTTCTGAAATTTTTGAATGGATTATGCTTGGTCCGCCTTGTCTATAACACCCTCAGACTTCCTTTTCTTATCGCCCTTTTCCTTGACGGCCAACTTCTGATCACTCTCAATTACTAGGGCGGCCTGAACTACGGAAGGATATGCCTTGAGTTGCAACGCCACAACTCCACCCTTGCCTTTTGGATTTCCGTACTTACATACTCAGGAACTAATCGAGCCAATTCTATAAATCTCGTCCAAGAAACAGGGCCTTCTCTTTCCAATCAACGAGTGGATTCCCACCAAATATTTGCTTCATTCTTAAGAAAATAGCTCGCATAATCTGTCTTAAGATCATCACTTACTTGAGTGAGGGTAAATTCATTTTCCATTTCCCTAAGCCAATTTCTGGAAACAACAGGGTCCACTTCTCCCTTAAACTTTGGGGGATTAATAGACTGAAATGATATAAAACTAATAGTTTGGTTTGGCTCTCTTTGCTGATATTGTTGCTGCTGAATCTGTTGGATTAACTGCAACTGTTGTTGCTGCTGCTGGCGCAGCAAGTCTAGAATTTCATTTATAGTTGGACCCTCCGCAAAACTACTACTATTTTCTTTAGACTGGGTAGCTTTCTTGGGTGGCATTTTCCTGAAATATAGCAGGGAATTTATTCAAAAACATAACGAGAACACATAATAGAAAATATCACCGTTCAAATGGTGCACCTGTGTCAAAAAAATGTGGCCCAATCAAAGTAACCATGTCTTTATTATCGGAATCCATTTATAAAAGATATCTAGATTAACAACACCAGCAACAATAGCAACAATGACAATAGCAGAATCAACAACAGTGCAGAAAACTAAAATATAAAGATACTAAAAATATAATATAACTTCTCCGTATAACAACAATTGATTAACGTCCCGCTACTACTTAAGTGAAACACTAACTAATCCGATATACCGCACAAATGGGTTGGCTATAACAACCACCAAATACAAAGAGCATTTAGTAAAACATGTATAAACTGGATATCAACAACTAGCATGCTCTGTAAAACAATAACATCAGTTGTATGCTGTGTATAAATACCAGAGTCCAATTTTAGCATGCTATTTTCATTTCCAAATCCACTGTATAAATCACCTATTCTGTTACGAGAACCACAAAACTAAATCAGATACGTAGTGGATATGTGAAGACAACTGATCAGGCTATCAACACCAGACTGCTTCATCTGCCATCCCATAAACTTGTTCTGGAACTCAGAGACTAGCTAGGTCTCTGACTTGCTGGACTAATCGGTTATGAATTGCGCGCAACCGAGTTAGCCTCTTACGCCACCTTAATAGGCCTACTCTGGCCCCTAGGTATCCCATATCTGATCATTTTATCCAGTTTTCAAAACACTTGTACCTATCTCATTTCAAAACCATTCATTTTAACAGCACGCGTAAAACTTGTTCATAAATCATTTTCATTCGAGATAGGTACCTTTCGAAGTTACTTTTCCCCCAAAAAATAGCTTTAAAACAGTGATTTATTACTACAGGGGATACGTTAACTTTAAACATTTATGTTCCTTTACAAGATTAAAACATTAGCTATTCACATATAATGAACCATAAAAGAATGGCCAGGGGTACATGCCTCGCAGAGCTTACAACTATCCCTGATTGACCTTGGACTGGCTTGGACACTCGGCTTTATCACCTTACTATCAGACTATCCTGGATCCGAATTCCACACTCAAGTCCTTTGCTTGGAACCTTGCTGAGCTTATCGACTGATCACTAGGTTATCTTTAGTTCGATGTCAATTCTCGAGTCCTTCGACTAGAACCTACAGAGTCTAACTACCCTATGTTAGACAACCAGTTATGCTTGACATATCCTTTCTATCAAATCTACCCGAACGATAATAGATCCTGACTCGTACTTATATGCATTACTGTAATACACGTAACAATCAGGATTCACGAATTCAAAACTCGGTTCGACAGTCACTTTGGTATATACATATACTCGTTGCTTCAGAAAAGAGGGTTGTCAGTTATTTTACAAGATATTTTATTACAACATGCAAGTAGGTTTATACAATATTTATTTATAATTATATGGCTATAAAAATTTGACCGGTAATCCTGATAATTACAGGATAGATACCCGTATTTTCGAATTTAATTTTCCAAAAATCGGGCGGCGTCTCTTTTGTTTATCGGACTACCCGTCGAAACATAATCGACGTCTCGACCAACAAACAACCCAACAATTAAACCAACAACCATAATTCACCATCCAAATTATGTGCTCGACTTCGATATAAAATAACTAATTTTCGTTCCAAAAATTAATTTTATGTACTAATTATTATTTATATCGATTTAGGACTCAGAATATTTCATCACGGTCCACCGTCAACTCATCGAAAATCATTATTGACGGCGGCAGAAATTTATCGGTACCCTATTATTTCGGGCGTCCAAGGTGAATTCTACCGATAATAATCTACGAATTTCTTAATAATCAAATAATCCACGATAACCGTAAGAAATTCATTCGAATTTTTCTTATATTAATCCAAATAATTCCAAAACAATTATCACAGATTTTCATCACAAACAATCCGCAGAAATTAACACTTGCAAATCAATAACACGCGCATATGCGCAATAGACCAGAGAGGGAGAAACAGCGGTGGTCGGAATAATTAACAAGCGGCAACAGGAAATCTGAGAAATACATAGCCATCAATACATACATACATACGTATGTATAATCAATACTACTCAATCGAAAGAGAACAAGACAGGGGGAGTTCGCCGGAAATAAGCCGGCGGCTTACCGGAAAACAGGGAGGCGGCGACTGAGAACCAGAAAAGAACAGCGACCGGAAGAAAGGAAGAAAAGAAGTGGGGGGAGTAGTACAGTGGAGGAGACGAGATAGAGAGAGATTTCGATCTAGAGATCGAGGGGAAAGGGGGTACAGGGGAGGGGTGTTGTTTTTATGTTTGTTTTATTATATATATACATATATATATAACAGTAGTACAAATAAGCAATAGTACTCTGCCACGCTTCTGTTAAATGGCTGAAATCCTGACACGTGTTCTTCCCCTTTCTGATAGCCTCAATTTATCCTGATTTTTGAAGTTCAACGAACAATCGCGCGAATAAAAATAACCCGTAAAACTACCAAATTAATTTTGGAATATCATAAATAATTCAAAGTTATTAAAAATAAATTTTTAATAATTTTCATCTCATTTTTGAATCGCACTTTATACCTGTAGTTTACGATTAAACGAATCATTGTGCAGGTAAATTTAATCTCAAAAATTTCTGAAATAATTTTAAAATTCTCGATATATTCCAAACTTAATAAAATATGAGTTTCATAATTTTTGAAATAATCTGGAATTAAATACAGATTTTACAGATAAATATAATCAGAAAATCATTTAAAGATAAATAATCAATAAAATATTGATTTCTAAATTTTATAAAATCACAAAAATAATTATTAAAATTATAAAATCATAAAAACAATTTTAGTGAAAATCCAAATATTTATGCAAATAAATTTGCAATAAATCCACTTTTAAAAGTGAAAACAAATCGGTATAACTCAATAAGTAAATACGCACATAACCCTGCACACCAATAAACCACACATAAATAATATTAAGCAATACACAGCTAACATAGTCGATACACATATTTTATTTATTTAATTATTCAACAATTACATCTTTAAAAAATAAAAATAATATACGAGTCGTTATATGTGTGTTTCGGGAAATAGCTGCTACCAAGTTATATGGAGCTACTAGTAAGTATGTCACCCATGATTATCTTGTGGAGTGAGCTAGATGGATTTTAAAGAAGTTTGAGAAGATTGGAGATCGAGAGTTTTCTTGGAATTAGATGATGATGTTATGACCAAACATAATGTGTATAGTAGTAATGTGATGTGATATTAGCCGATCTTGTTTTATAAAATAGATTTTATAGACCTTTTATACTTAGTAATCGTAAGAGATAATGATGGGAGTGTTACCAGTATGGAAGATTAAAAGTGAAGTTACGAATAAGATAGTATGCAATGGTAACTGGAATTTTTGTCGACCAATGAAGGGAAAATGGACTCAATAAAGGGTAGAAGATATATGAAAATAAATGAGCTCTGATCTGAGTGTTTCCCTAATTTGATACTTGGTAGTGGTTGAGAAGGACGACAACCAACTCATATAGTAATGACGACCAGGTGTATGATTTTTAAAATTTTAAACAGTTTTCAAAAAAAAAAGATTTTCTTAACAAAAATTTTGTAAAAGTCCTTTGAACAAAACAAGTTTTAAAAACTTGGTTATCAAACTACTACTTGAGTTTCTTGTTTGTTATAAGATTTAGATATCCAGAAGAATACTTGTTCTAGAAGTTAGTATGGTTCATTTAGAAAGCCAAGTGGACCCGCTATTATGGAAAAGATTGGATTGTTCCTAATAGAAGAGTGCAAATATTGTTTGATAAGTTTAACGACAGAAACAATGTACGGAGAAATTATTCATCCAATTTTTGAGACTATTAGAGTTCAAAGAATACGACGATTTACAAGAAGCTGAGTATGAGCAAAGAAGATTGAGAAAATTTCCAGACTTTTCTAAAGGAAGAATGTTATTAGCAAAGGAGTCGATATGTTGAATGATCAGTAGCGTAAACAAAATTTGAAGTTATGATTGTAAATCTCGTAAGAGTGCAAATAGGGTTGAATTATAAAAATATTAAAAATGGAAGCGCGATGTTAAAGATACAAGACCTAATAAATGGGAATTTATTCTAATGATCGGTTTAAGAAGGCATTTTGGAGAAATTTATAAAGTTAATATATGACTCGGAATGGAATATATTGATTGAATCAGCGTTGAAACTGTAAATAGATGACATGTGGATGGCGATCAAAGATATCATTCTTTTCTATAAAACTATATATATTCTTATGAATCTTATATAAAGTATGAATTTTTTTCATGATCAGCTCTATGAGGTGATAAGAAAATTGTTGTATTCCTTTCAAAAATCATTTTTTCCCTCAAGAATTATTTTCTGATTGAGACAAGCAGTGTTATGGTGTGACTCTTTGTCGGAATAACGAAGAGTCTGGTGGGAAGCCACCTAATCATGTGTTGTATGCCATATAGTAAGAAAGACTGGCCATCTTGAGTACAAATATGGTTGTCTCATTCATATCTAAATCATCATTCATTCTTTCCTCTTTAATTATGACTTATTGATTATAGATCCTTATGATTGTTTCCTTGTACTGTTATTCTTTACAAAAGGTTTCCAATCAGAATCATATACACAAATTCCCTTCTTGTGTAAGGTCTATTCTTGAATGTTTTAAAAGGAAGTAAAATGAACCTGTATAGCAGATGGAGTTACATGATAAGTATGGATAATTGCAAGCCAATAAATGGTGGACATATACGTGCAAAGAAGAATCATTATGCCAATAATGTGGTTGTCACGATGACCTCGAATCAGAAGCGAAAATCTGTATACATGCTACATTTCAAGTCTGAGATTTTGGCATGAATTGAAGTAGTTAGCGAACCGTATAAAGTAAATTAACTAGAGGAATAAGAAAGTAAAGCTGCGTATATTGGATAAGGTAAATAATTGATTGGACAGTAGAAGCAAATAAAGAAATTCTTAATAATAACCAGATAATCGATTTATACATTGTAAAGATGAAGCATACCTCAATCATGTGGGAGATACTTGTCATGAAGGTTCAAGATCGAAGAAATACTAGTTACGAATAAAATTTGAGTGTGTTCTTCAAGGAATGGTTGGGATTTCCCACTTAAGTAAGTGAGTTATGGTAAATTTGATGCTCATGACTGAGCCATCGAAGAAGGTTCAGTATGGAGAGACATAGGTGGAGATGAAAATATGGTGGTTTAACTGCAAGAATTTTTAAGAAGCGATGCTTTAAAACCAATTGAATTCTTCACAAGATTATGATAATATTGGTTGAGACCATGTGTTGGTTGTCCGAAGTTGTACAAGTTAACTAATAAGAACAAGTGTATGTTGTCAAGGATAGATAAATTGTTAATTAGAGAGCTTGAATTGAAACACGAAGTAGAAGAATTCTAGAATAATTTGTAATTATACTCAGTAGTAATATTCTGTTATAATCAGAATATATGAGAAAAGGTATGGTATAATAAGAATTGTTCGCTATAATCTTAAGTTGAACTAAAAATACGGGTTATACTGGATAGTATTATATGTGGTGGTGAAATGGTGAGTTTAGAAGGTGGCAGTTGGTTGGCATACTTGTGGGTTGATTGTTGATTGTGTGATTGATTATTGGTGTCGGCTTGAGTCCGACTGGTAGTCAATAATACAAAGGAGATGCTGCCCAAATTTTCGGAAAATATCCTACTCTTAAAGATAGAAAGTATACTTCCGGGTGTTATTGATATTCCTGTTGATACTCTAAATAATTGTGATATAGGTTCTTGAAAGAGGTTGTTACATCCAATTAGACTATATATAATTGGTCTTTGATTTCATTTAGCTAGGCATCACTTGGTGCAGTTGATCAATTAAGTGAGTTAATTGGTTAATTTTTTCAATTAATGGTCAGTTAGATGGAAATCGATTCCAATTAGATTAAGTCAAATTTTGATGTGACTTTCAAATCTGAAATCAATGCAATAAGGAATGTGGAGAAGGTAAGGACACCAGTAGAATTCAGAAATTGTTGCAAGTGTGTGAGGCTTTACTTGGATGAATATGCCCTTTATAATGGACAAGAGAAATAAAAAAAATTATTTGTATGGAAAAGTGAGAAGAATGTTTTCAAGAACTAAAGATTTAAGATAGAGCAAAGAGAAGGAAGGAAGGAAGGAAAGGAAGAAGGGAGGTGGAATAAAGAAGAGATTAATAACTACACCAATATGGATTTTATTGGAAAATCAAAGACATTTTATCATCTGCAATAAAGTTTTATTAAAGGATGTCTTGTTTCTAAATTGTTTTGATAATCATATAAGAAATGATTTATCAAGTATTTCTGTTTTGGATAAAATGTGAGATACAGTTTTAATTCAGTTTCTGTTTGATGTTGATACTTAGGTTGTTGTTAAATATCAAAAGTGGTATTAATATAGATGATTGATGTTTACTTCAGTATGGAATGTTATGAGCATCAAAGTTCGTATTAATATCTAATTTGATATAATATCAAAATGAGTATTAATATCAAGAGTTCGGTTTTGAATGAGCTATGAGAATGAAGAACAGAAATAGGAAAGAAAGTGGAATCAAAAGGATGATAAAGAAACTTTATAAAATGCCATGATATAGGTAAGAGATGGGTAATATGAGGGACAGAAGTAAAGTGAAAAATTTAAGAAACATATAAATTGAGATAGGAAATGCATCCCAGGAGTACGATTAAGTACTGAGGTCTAAAAGAAAATATCTAGTAACTAGAAATGAAGAGAAAATGGGGGTAAACATGTAAGTAAATGTTATACCTACCCAAGAATTAAGGCAGGACATCAAAGACTAGATGGATACATTTCGCCAAGAGACGTCGTAGTGACGTCACCTGAGAACCAAAGGTGAGGAAAACGTTAATTGCATCATTATTGATAGCTTATCCAAACCTAATCATTCTCTTTTATTAATAAACAGTTTTTCAAATAAGTGTGTTAGTTGCTGCTTGAAGAAATGGTGGTACACCATCAGATCCAGAAATTGATTATAAATGATCAAAATTATTTGATTTGAGATTTGACAGAAGTTTTCAGAATACGATGAATTATGTCGAACCAAAATAGTATATACCACTCCTAGATGAACGTGCATAAAGAAAGAATAAACATTATATGTGACTAGACGTCAAGGAAAGAATTGCAGTCGATTTTGTATAAGAACTTCTTCGAACCAAAATAAATGATAATATGGGTTAGAATATGCTAGGGATGCCTCCAGGTTAGTGCATTTTCTTCTAAGTAGTAAGAGATTTTTGCTTGGCAAATATACTCGACTGTGATTCAAGGAAATTAAGGTATGATGATATGTTTGTGCGTCAATCGTATCCAGTCGAGATTTTCTCGTTAATTCTTAATTCTGGAGTAACTTCAAGAATGTTAGAAATCGAATACGCCATGGTTTCATCATTCGCAGATGGATGAGAAGATTAAGAGAACGATTAAAGAGCCTCGAATGCGATTGGAAGCGATTACAAACTAGGTTAATTGAACAGAGAAACATGTGGGAATGGGGTTCAATAACCAGTAACTATTGAAAACATTCATGAGCACGAATTACTAGAATTAGAAAGAAAAGAGAATTAATAGGCATTATGTTGGTCCTTTTGAAACAGTAAAATAGGCAAGATAAGTGTAAGTGAGTTGGCTTCACCACCACACGTATAGCTGGTTCATAGGGCGTTTATGTGTGTATATGCAGGAAAAGTAATTAAGCTCCCTTATATATATAAAATGGGGACTTAAGTTGAGTTATATGAGCAACTAATAAAATATGATATCAGCAAGAGGCTGTTGAGTAATGAGTGATGTTGCGAGTAAAGTTTATGAAAAGTTGTAAGGTTGAGGGATCAACCTGAGAGAATGGACGTGAGATACTTGAATATATCATTATCTGATCCTTAGTGTGATTCTGAGGACAAAATACTTTTAAGGGGGGGAAGGATATAATATCCAAGACATAGCGTGTAATTATTTTTATCGATAAATGATTATTATGTAATTTTTGGTGAATTATCTGATGATTGATGTTTATATGTGGATATTTATATGTGGTAAAGTATAGGTATGTTAATTTTATTATGTCCAGAATAAAATACAGATAATTAAGGTATTTTTTGGTAATTTTTGGAGTGTTATATGATTTTATATTGATTTATTAAATTTATGAATTATTCTCTAAATAATTACAAAACTATTTTATAAAGTCGGGAATCGTCCAACTTCAACCGTTTTTGCATTTTTACAACCCAAAACTCTTCCGACTCCTTTCTAACCTAATGTGATAATTTCGGACATTTTCCGTGTTTTGACTTTTTCGATCCGAATTACGGTTTGACCCATGCACGGCCCGGCGCAAAATTTTCGATATGATAACCCTTTTTGATAACATTATCTTCGTACAGGTGTTTTATAAGAAGCCCGGTTTTGATGATTGTCCAATACTTCTGATAATTATCCAAAACTTTTGATGTTTATCCAAAACATGATGATGTTTATCCAAAATATTATCTGATCGGATCGTTTTTGCAGTTACTTAGGGGTAAGCAACGTATTTTTTGATCCAAAGCGATCTAACACGTACTAATATTCCATAAATATAAATAGCCCTTTTCTTGTTTCATTTTACACATATATTCATAATCAGACGGTAAAATCCAGTAAGATACAGAGAAAACCCTAATTAACCATCGCGTTCTTGGAAATCAAACGCACAAACGAAGGTGTTATCGAACTCCGATTCGGGCATGCCATATATCAAATCGAAGCTCTCGAAAAGTTCTTTCTGAATCAATCAACCATTTTAGTGCAGAAATCAAGGTGATTTTCTTATTTATTTATTTTAATTTGAATTATTCAATGATTAAAATATGAATTTTTGTTCTTGATGTTGTTTGTGTAATTTGATGCTTGAATCATGTAGATCTTTTCTTCCTGGTCATTTTGGTATTTTATATGACAAATTTGGAGTTCAATAACATGTTCAAATTGTTGTTTGATTCTCGAATTGAAAAATTAGGATTTATGTGTTTGAATGTTCTTTATTGAAAATTAGGCGTTTCTTTGTTATGGGTTATTAGATAAAATTGATTACATGGTTGTATAGATCGTGGAAAAACAATTCGATTGGTATATGTTAGGTCACACAACACTGTAGAAGGGGGTTGAATATAGTGTAGAATACAATCAAATCGATTTAGAACACAAGTAACAAAAAATAGATGTATTCGATATAATAAACTCTGTTACAATGGAACTATTCTCTCTCAGTGATGAATAAATATCACGAGAGCTGCTAGGTTACAATGTATGATCTTCTCGATGATCGTAACACATATAGTGTAAACCTATGTCTGTGTTTATATAGACACACAGTTACAAGATAACTTCTAATTAATATGGAATATGATTCTGTCTCCTAAAATATATCAATCAGA
Organism: Apium graveolens; assembly: GCF_009905375.1. NCBI lineage: Eukaryota > Viridiplantae > Streptophyta > Magnoliopsida > Apiales > Apiaceae > Apium > Apium graveolens. The sequence continues at coordinate 90,219,022 of NC_133648.1, forward strand.
TATCTTATATAATTATTCTAGTCCTCTAACTCTTTCCATGCATATCTTCTTCTGTATTAGTCTCGATCTTCTTTCCTGTAAATCAGCTTCCTTCCTTAACTATTAGTCCTCCAGTACTTAAGTTCTGATATCCATCTTCTGATATTATCTTCTGATAATCTAAGTCCTGATATCATTAAGTCCGGACTTCCAGTAAGTCCTGATTCCAGTAAGAACTGATATTTCCTGTTTGTTAAGATCTGAAAACTAAACATGAAACATATTAGACATGACATCTCAAATAGATCCAACAATCTCCCCCAACTTGTAAATTATGCAAGAATGTACAAGTTAATAGATTCGATGATATCAAAAACATTTAAGTTCAAATGCAATAAGAGTTTAATAAGACTATTAACTACAACTTACAAAACATCCAGCTTTACCAACATCACTAAATCAATCTGAATCCATAATGATTCTTAACAAAATTATTTATCAGATTATCTTCAGCTTTCCTTAGAAGTTCAGCTAACTGTGCTTTGACCTGTATCGGTTCTTCTTCTTTACTATCACCAATTTGATAAATGGCTGTTCTGAGAGCTTGAATGGATGTTCTTTCAAGTCCATCACCAAGTCTGATAACCTTAGGATGTGAAGAGTTTTTATTATAACATAAGCCTCTTCCTTTCAGAATAACTTCCACCTTAGCAGAATTCTTCAGCATAGGAATTTCTCTTCCATCACCTTCAGTAATCATTGGACTGTAATGAGAAGTCTTTGTACCAGAGATTCTGAATAGATCTCTTATAGCCTTCAAAATATATTTTGACCATCTTCTTGTAACATCAGATTTTACTTCCAGAAGATAGTGAATATGTTGAAGCTCTCTGACAGACTTCTTTAGTACATCAGTATCAGCTAGTCTATAAGTCCTTCCATTATTGAGAAATAAGATCAATTTCTCTTTTAGATTCTCTTCGTCATGAGCATCTATCATAATTTGAGCAGACAACACCTTATCAAGGTGCCTTTGTTTGATTTGTTCATATGGTTTGTCTGTCAACATGAAAGGAACTCTTAGAGTAACTTCTACTCATGTTCAAATCTTCTCTTCATCAGAACCTAATCCAGCTTTATCTCTAGGTTGCTTGGCTCTCAACCCAAATGTAGCGAGTTGATTAATCATGAGATTGGATTTTGGTTCAACTGGAGTAGCTTTCTTCCATAACAGCTTCTTCTTATTAGCAATTGTCATTTTATTCAAATCAACTTGAGCATTGTCAGTAGTTGATCTCTTGATAGCTTGATCAGAATTTGTTGTTTCTTATGTACCTTGTTGTCCTTTATTCTGAACAACAACTTGAGCAGTGTCAGAGGTTGTTTTAGATTCTTCAATTAACTTTCTTCTTTTCAGAATTTGAACAATTTCATCTTCAACAAGATTATAATCAATTACTTGAACCAATTTGCACACTGGTTTCATCAGATCTTGAGAAGTTTTCAAGTGTTAGGTCACACACACTGTAGAAGGGGGTTGAATACAGTGTATAATACAACCAAATCAAATTAAGAACACAAGTAACAGAACACAGATTTATTCAATATAATAAACTCTGTTACAATGAAATTGTTCTCTCTCAGTGATGAACAAATATCACGAGAGCTTCTAGGGTTACAAAGAATAATATTCTCGATAATGATAACACATATAGTGTAAACCCTATGTCTGTGTTTATATAGTACACAGTTACAAGATAATCTCTAATTGATATCGAATGCATATCTTTACTTGTTTTAGTCTTGATCTTCTTTCCTTTTAATTAGTCGCCTTCCTTATCTGAAAGTCTTCTTAAATCCTGATATTATCTCCTGATAACTTAAGTTCTGATATCTTAAGTACTGACTTCAGTATAAGTACTGATTTCCAGTCAAGTACTGATTTGTCATGTTTAATCAAGATCTGAAAATTAAACACAAATCACTATTAGACATGACATCACAAATATATCTAACAATCTCCCCCAACTTGTAAATTAGCATAATATACAAGTTCAACAGATATTTGATGATGTCAAAAACATTAAGTACAAATGCATGAGAATTTGACTAGATAACTATAACTTAGTCCTTACAGCTTTACCATCCTTAAAGTCTGATATCAGCTTCAGTCTGTATATCCTTCAGAATTTAAGAAGTTGTAGATCTTTGACTTGGCTTCAATTTCTGATCTCTTTGATGTCAGGAGTTGTTTTGAGATAATTCTTCAACAGACTTCTCTCAGCATATTCAAGTTCATTGACCATCCTCCTTTTAGCATTCTTCAGTTCAACTGTATCTTCACCAGTTTGAAAGATAGCATATCTGAGATCATTAATTTTGCATTTTCTTAACTCCTGATCCAGTTTGATGACATAGGCTTTATCAGACTCTAGATTGAATTCAAGTCCCTTAATACCAAGAAATGTAGTGATTTTTGCGGTATTAGGCTTCATATCAACTATTTCACCAATGTGAGATCTGTACTTAGGACAGTATGGGCTGTTAGATTTTCAGAGTAAAGCCTTTTCTGTCTTTGAATATTTAATTTTAAATAACCTGCAGCACCATCTGTTGATCTGTTTTTCACTTGAAGTAGAAATAGAACATGTTCCAGTTCTTCAAAATACTTCAATGGAATAGCATTCTTCCTGATCTGGAATACCCTCCCATCTGTCATAAAGTATAACACGATATCTTCTTTCAAAACAGAATGGTAAACCATTTGTACAGATTCAAGTTGATCCAATCTCTCAAGAGTTACACCTACTCCTGGTTCACTTAAGGAAGTTGGATCATTGATAGTGTTGTGTATTCTCTTCTCTTTAGAACTACCCAATCCTGATTTGTCTCTAGCTTCCTTTCCTTGAACAACTCTTGCTTCAAAACCACTTGATGTAGTCTTCAAAGGTTAAGTAGAATATTGAGCTCTTGTGAATCCAGATAGTAGAGTAGTAGAGGGTTTAACATGAGCACTGTCAGAGGTTAATGTACCCTTCATTCCATCTTCTGACATCAAGCCAACTTGAGCTATGTCAGAGGTTGCTTGCTTTATTTGAATATCAGAATTTACTAAGTCCTGATTTTGATCAACATGAGCTTTGTCAGAGGTTGTTTGAATGTTCCTTTTCTTCTTCAAAATCAAGCTTGTATCTTCATCATCCTTTGCTTCCAGATCCATAGTTGGTAGATATATCTTTACAGCTTCATCAACTTTTTCTTTTCCCTTGGATCTAGGATCAATTTCCACTTGTGATCTGGACTTGGCCATAGATGCCTCAGAATTTGTCCTTTCCCTGATCGCAATGCCCTTAGGCTGTGGTGGTTTCTTTGCTGTTACAGAAGCTTTAGTGTAATAACCCCAATTTTTGGAATTTTTGAAACCCTTATGAATAGTGTTTTGCTGATTATGCTGAATAAGAAAACTTTTCATGCCACACTATGTAGGGGTTCTTTTATTGATCTTCTGGGATATTATTAGTACTTTATGTGGTATATAAGTGTATGTAAAGATCATCAGAATCCAAATCCGAACACTTTGATTTTCCTGAAAATCCACTAGATACAGAAAGAATTGAGTATAAGGTAACTTGGTATAAAAAGGATTTAAATTCAAGGATTATAAGAGAGGATCATAAAAAGGAATTTAATGTATTGAGAAAGGTTAAGGGAACCCAAGTAATAAGATCCCGGGTATGATCCCTCGAACAATAAACGAGAACGAAAGTTAAGCGAACCGTATAACAGATCAGCGGTCATTAGACAAGTGATTAGGAGTTAATCAAAGACTTAGTGGAGGGTGATGTCATCTCACCAACAAGAAGAGGACAAGTGTGGGATGATGACATAAGGGGATGACTTAAGCATGACAAAAAAGGAGGGATTAGTTGGTTGATTGTGAACCATTCATTCTTTACCATGGTAAAAAGTTAATTAAACAAACAAAAGGATGTCAACCAAGCAAAGCAAATCAAAAACACAAAACACAAAGTTGACCTTCATTATCCAACAAGAAGCTCTCGGCCTTTTGTCCATTTCAAAGAAAGAAAAATTCAAATTCAAGTTCCAAGCTTTGTTAATTGGTGAGGTAATTATCCAAGGTTCCTTATGTATAGATATAGCTATTCTATGAATCTAAGCTTCCATTTCCTTCACAATCTCTTCCAATAATTCAAGGAAGAAGATGGTGAATAGTAACTTTCAAAAAATAACTTTAGTTTTCTTGAATTTTTATGAAAGTTTAAGGTTATACAAGCAAGGATCAAGGTTCTTTTAGGCATTCAAAGCTCTTGTGTTGTGTTAAGAAGCTTCAAGAAGGTATAAACTCCAAACCCTAGCTTTAGTTTTGAGTATTTAGGAATGGTTATGATTGATATAGTATATGTGAAGCATGATGCTTGTTTGTTTAAAGTTTGGTTGAGTTTGTAGAGATTTTGATGGTTGAATCTTGGTTATTAGTTAATGAACCTTAATATGGTTAGTAGCTTTTGTTATGATTGAATGAGTTGGTTAAAACATGAAGTAATGGACTGATGTGGTGAGGTTTGGAGGGATTTTGGGTTGTAATGTTGACTGTGGGTTGATTGTGGATTGATTTGGAGTTGTACAAATTTGGTAATCGCGTAAACATAGCCGTCGTAATGTCCGATTATCCTAGACTGTTTTTGTTCATAACATCAGGACCCGAGAACTCACTGTTAGCTTTTGACCATTGCAATGATTATATAGCTCATTTTACGAGCTTCGTTTTGATATGTGGTACGCTTAAATCCGATGTACGGTTTAGGAGAAACGACCGTTTTAAGTAACGGCATTTCGCGAACAAACCATTTCCCCTCGCCTTACTTTGAAACCTTGGTTAAGGACCTTAAATGACTAATTGGGATATGAAACAATTATGTTATGTGGATTAGGCAGTTGATAAGGTACTCGCAAAAGAATCGCCTTAAAACTCTTAATGGTTAATTTATTAAAAATGGTGGAGTCGAGGGTACTCGAGCGACTTAAGTGAATCGTTAAGCGCGAAAGCGAACGTTAGGGGTCTAATTGGTTAAAGTCTAGTTTCTTAAGCGAACGGGGTTTAATTTCGACTTATGTTGTTGTTCATAGGTTATCGGACCCACTCTAAGCTTAAGTCTATCCGGGAACACTCAGGCAAGTTTTCTACCCGTTATACTATTGTTGTGATGTATACATATGTATATGCATTATCTTGTGATAGATGCATGGTGCTTAATTAGCAAATCTTGCGATATATTGGAGCATGTGATATGGTATATATGCATGTCTGTTTCGTAATCTTGATATATATTGTTGATTCAAATGCTTATAAGTTGCATAATACCTATGCTAGAGATAAGCAGTAGTTGTGTATACCCTTAGTATAGGGGACCCAAAGGTGAACATTTTCAAAAACCGGGAGTCGATGTTCCCGAGTATATTATATATATTTATATATATATATATATATAGTTTTCAAACTATGAATCGAATAAGGTTTATTCGATAACTTTATTTTATTAATGAATATTATTTTGAATATTCATTCGAGGGCTTATGACTCCGTTTATTTTATTAATGAATATTATTTTGAATATTCATTCGAGGACATATGACTCCGTTTATTTTATTAATGAATATTATTTTGAATATTCATTCGAGGACATATGACTCCGTTTATTTTATTTAATGAATATTATTATTGAATATTCATTCGAGGACTTATGACTCCGATTATTTACTAATTATTATTCTTTATTTTATTAAAGAATAATGTGTCGATAATCAAACTCACTTTTGATTATTCAAATAAAGATAGTACTTTCGTATAAGTATATCTTTGGTTATTTAATATTCATTTCAAGTATAAGTGTTAAAACTTCTACTTCAATTATTTTTATAAAGATTATTCTTTATGGGAATATTATTTAAATAATAATATTCAGATATTTTCTAATATATTGGGACTGATTTATTTTATTAAATCAGCATCACTCCAAACATTCTTAAAAATGTTTTCAAGTCTTCAAAATGATTTTAAAGGTTAGGGCGGATCCCAAAACTCATTTTTATATTTAAGATCCTCCTTTCAAAGGGGATTTAAATACTCGCTCAAAACCTGAGGGATCCGGCTCAGTGGTGTATTTTACATTCGCAACAAGGTTGCTATTTTGAGAAAACATCTTGATTACTTGCCCATCGTTCGGGAAGTAAGTTCATCTATTTGAGTCGGAATAAGCAACATGGGCTCAGTGGGCGTCCATGAAAGTGTAAGTGGCTCAGTGGGAGTCCATCAAATGCGTAAGTGGCTGAGTGGCAGTCCGGCATAAGGTCCTATTGCGTCCAGGGTGATGACCAGTGGGGAATTCGTCCATCTACTAGTAGAAAAGGTTACTTATTGGTATCTTTGCCTGATCAGCAAGATATCAGGTTTATGCCAAGGTTTTCTTCTTTCTAAATTCATTGGATATTATAACTCTGTTTATATTTTTCATAACAGAGGTTTCCAAGGAAAGTATGAGATATATATAGGTGTATATATATATATATCGGGACTTAATGAAGTATCTCGTAACTTCATTTCTTTTGAATGATATTTCAAAGATTGAATCTATTCAAATCTTATCTTGTAGTCTCATCTATGTAATGAACTTTTGAAACTGATTATACCTTGAACGGTGGTAGTTCAAGTAGTATTCGGAAAAGATATAAGTATATTGGAGTATCTTGTAATTTCATCCTTTCAACGTATATCTGGTTAATGATTATTTTATGCATGACAAAGATTTTCAGAAAAACGTTGAGACAAGTTTAGATATATGAGATCACCTTGCAACGATATTTTTATACAGTTATAAACTGGAACTCTGTGTTTATTATGCATGGAAGAGGACTTCCAAGATTTTGAAAAGTATATGTATATATATACTGAATATTTTGCGACTTGGTCGCGTTAAGAGATCAAACTTGGTTCATTTCTTCTTGACCAAGACTTTCATGAGTATTATGAGAATGCTCATATATTATAAATTATTATACATATTATTTTGGTGGGCTTGTTGCTCACCCTTACTTTTTTCTTTCATCACACAACAACAGATAGACAAGATGAACATGATCAAGCTCCCAATTCGTGAGCGGTTAGGAAACGTTCCGCAGTTTCCTGTAGGCATTGATGCCGTTGTAGCTGAGGTAGGAACTACCAATAGGCTAGGCTTTCAACTTTTGATGTGCCAGACTTATGTACATTTATGAATTGTAATAATGGAAAAGAATATGTAAATTTATTCAGAAACCCTTTGAGGTGTAATGGCTTATAATTATGGAATAAAATGACTTGTGTTATTTTTGGATATTCATCTCTGAGACTATAACTTGTGGTGTGTGTGTGTATATTGTGGGGTCACAGTTCACAGTAGTTGGTTGATTATTAAGATTAAGTATTATTAAGGGAAATGAAACTCGTGACAACCCGGATCCTCGACCCCGGATTTGGGGGTGTTATATTTAGACTTTGACTTAGATTTATCATTTTGAGCCTTCAGTCTTGCTTCTTCTTCCTTCAGGATTTCAATATCCATGCCTGGATTTTCCTTTAGGAATAGCCTTTTAGATATTTCTTGATGACCTTGTATTAAAGCTTCAGATGTGGTCAGAACTTGTCTCTCAGAACTTGTTCTCTTTCCAGCATCAGAACTTAATCTTTGACTTGAAGTTCTAACATTCCTTGATAAAGAATTTATGCCTTGACCTTTACTCCTTTCAGAGTTTCCCTGGTCTTCATTTTCATCATCCTTTCCCTTCAGTGTTTGAATAGATTTGCATTTGGACTTAATCACTTTCTCCCTCTTTTTGGCATCAGCAGGTAGAAGAAGAGAGATAAGCAATTCCACTGAGGATTGGATCTCATTGAGTTGAGTTTGCTCAGCAGCTTGATTTTTCAAAATATCAAAAATTTGAGCCTGCTGCTTTTCTTGTGTCTTTTCAATATACACAATTCGGTAAAAGGCTGGCTTAAAAAATCTGTTCTTTTCCAATTTTACATTCATATCTTGCTGGATCAGTAATTCTTGAATTTTGTTCACCTTGTCATGAGTTATTGAGTGTTGACCCTGAAGGTGCCTTGTACTCAAAGCAGTAACTCTCAGTTGTGCCTTGAAATCATCATTTAACAGAATTTCATTAGCTTTTGCCAGGTGCTCAGCAAGAATATTGGTAGTAGGAACAAAAGTAACTTTGTTCCACTCCTTAGTCCACTCCTTTCCTCTAGGAGTGATCACTCCAAGGTACTGGTGCATCATTTCTAACAAACTTCTTGATTAGATCAGCTTTGCATGGAGCTTATTGATGTGCATGTCCAGATGGACCAGCTGCATCAGCATTTACATTTATAGCAGCTTCACCAGTAATTTCAGTATTATCAGCATCAGAACTTACAGAGCCTGCAATATCAGCATCCTCTGATAGAATAACAGTATGTGAGGCTATAGAGGTTTCAACATCATCCTCTAAATTCTGATTAGCAACTAAGTTCCGATCAACATCCAAATTATGATGTCCACCTTCAATCTGATCTTCATTATCTAGATTCAGAACTGGTGTTGTTGGAATATCTGCATTGAAATCAGCATCCAAAATTAGTGTTGTTGGTGGAGTGAATTGAGTTGGTGGAGCTTCCAAGTACAGAATCTCAGGCACAACTAAGTTATGAATATCTATTTCATCACTTGTACCTGGATCTTCAGCATGTACTGGATTATTAATAGGAGACATAGGAGGTGTAGGCACTTTCTCTGAAATATCCTCTTGTTCTTGAATAGGAGACTTGTGAGCTGACTCAGCAGTGGGAAGTAATTCAATTACTATAGGTTCTGTTGGGATCAGAGATTCCTGACCCCCTTCCTTAGCTGCTGCTTCCTGGATTTCCTCAGAGTGAGATGATTCACTTACAGCCCTCCTGGCTCTTTGCTTTTTAAGTCTCTTTGCTGAAGTAGAGATTTTGGGAGCTTCATCATCAGAATTTAGCTTTCTAAGCCTTTTGAGGGGCCTAGAACTCCCAGTTTCAGTATCTTTCTGAATAGATATCTTCTCAGCTTCTACGACAACAGGTTCTGATATAGGAACCTATTCCTCATTATCTGACTCATCTCTCAGAATAATTCTCCTTCTCTTCTGTTGAGACTGAGGTATTATCTTAGTCCTCTTGGGTTTTGAAGATGAAGGCTTCACTGGATGTGCTGAAGGTTGAGGTTGAGATGACTGTGTTGGTTTGTAATATGTCCTGGCGGAGGGTTGAGTTAGTTGAGGTTGAAAAGTTTGAGGTGATTGTGTAGTTGTGGTAGGTGCGGATGGAGATTGGGTTGGTTGTGATGAGTTGGTGGGTTGAACATCTGGATAGACAGATGTATATGCTTGTGGATCAGCATTTACCAAGATCTGTTTTACCGACTGAGGAATCCGTAAGGGTCTCAGCACTTGTTTCTTATTGTCAGCATTTAACAAATCATTAAAAGCCCTTTTTGCAAGCTTAAAGGGTGGAATTAAATCACTGGCTAGTAGGGGCTCATCAGCACAACAAAAAGTATATATAAGCTGACGGAATCTAGCAAAGTATACTACATTCCTATCCTCTGTCATCCTATCCCCTATGAAACCTAGCACAGCACTTGCAAAATCAAAATGAGTTTGATGGATAAGGGCATACCCGATTTGCTGACTCATTATGGGAATAGCATCAAATTTGGAGCATTTATTGGCGAATGCCTTGGTGATACAGTCAAAGAAATAACTCCATTCCTTTCTGATATGGGATCTTTTCAGTTGACCCAGCTTTCCCATGCTTTGCTCATAGCCCAAACTTGCCATAAGCTGTTGTAAAATCGGCTCCTCCACTGTAGAGAATGTACAATCTTCAGGTAAATGGAGAGCTTTGCGAACTGTCGACTTGGTAACCATGTACTCAACATCTTTTAATTTAAAAATGATGTTTGGTGAACCAGCAGCATTACCAATATCAAATAGCCCAGTTCTTCAAAATGTCAGCACTTGTTTGCTTGAAATAGATTGAGGTTGGGTCAAAGCGTACCCAATCTCACTATTGGCTAAGAAATCTTGCACAAAGTGCAGATCTGATGGAGCTTCAGCCGTATTTAAGATTGCAGCATAGTTATTTGGTACAAACTTGGCTCCATCAACAATTAAATCCTTGGGCGCCATCAGAAATAAGTGAGAAGTTAGATGCCTGAAAGGTGTTTGAGAAAATGTCTGTAAAGAAAACCATCAGAAAATGTGAGAGAATAAGAAAAAGAGAGAGAGTGAATAGAACAGAAATATGAATAAAAGATTTGAAAATCTTTTATCTCTTTTATTTAGACAACCCACGTGACAACAGTTATTGAGAAGTGGAACAGACCTTACACCTGTCAGCCATGCAGTAGTGAAGACAAAAGTTAATGGGCATGGTAAATAAGTAATGATTACATTGCACGTTCAGTTTTCAAAAAAACTGTTCCCACTAAACAAATGATTATTACTGCTTTATCTCACATAAACCGATATTCTGTAAAAATACGACCGTTCAAGAAATGACCAAAAATAAATCAAGTAAATAAACACTGCCACGTCAGCATCAGAACTTGATTATTATCAAAATTTAAAAGTCATCAGAATATGGATCCTTTACTCGAAAAGTGAATGTTTATTCCTATAATTCTTCACACAAATACTGATATGGTTTCATCAGAACTTAATCATCAGAACTTCCATCAAAACTTGTCCTCAGAATTTATGCAACTGACACTAAAACTGTTCATCTAAAACAACATTGATCACCAAAGTAATTTTCATCATTCATATGGAGTGTAAGTGTGTGCGTTAAGCTAAATATCAAACAAAGAGTAAAGTTTGATTCACTTTAGTACATCTTAGAAATAAGGCATAACTAAGAACTTTGCTTAAAATCTGCCATTATCCTGAAGTCTACTATTGAATGAGTTCATACATGAGTCCACCTCAACTGTTTTGTGCTCATTTTATGCATCTTTTGATATTCTTTTTCACAGGAGCTCCTCAGTGTAAGTGAGTCACAACTGCTTATCAGAATGTATGCTATTATCAGAGTATTTCTCCAGTAATCAGAGAATGTGAAAAGTCACCAAGAAAATTTTATTTGTTTTTCTAATGCATATTACTTAATACCAGCAATGAACTTGGGTCTTCCCTTCCAGATTTATTTTTCTCTAGATCTTAAAAGAGTACCTGATATTCATTTCTTTTCTTTTTCTTTTTCTTTTGATAAGTGAGGTTTATCAGCACTTAGTACATTCATAAGATTTACCAACATCAGAACTTAACAGATAAGAAGCATTATTCTAGTTTTTTTTTTGACTTACTAATAAGATATACAAAGTAAACCTATCCAAGCTCAATATCAGAATTTGCTTGTGTTCAAAGAGTTCCACATAAACAGTTACTTCAAACATGAGATCTTTAGTATATTAGAGATTACTAGGTCAGCATCTAGCACATTTATCCTCATTGGATTGAATAGTTACAGAAACATTCATATCGCTATCAGAGTTAAGAAATTCTCATCAGACAACAATCAGCACTTAGGAAAATTTCAATTTAAGCACAGATTACATAAAGATAGTAATATCTGTAAATACTGATCATAAAGTCTGATGTATCAGAATATAAACTAAACAGACTTAGAGAAAGAACCTGAAACCATCCCAAGTTCATTTACCAATCTTGTAAAAGTAGCTTTACACAGTGGTTTTGTGAAGATATCTGCTAGTTGTTGATCTGTTGAAACAAAGTGTAATTCCACTGTACCTTCCATCACATGTTCCCTTATGAAGTGGTACATAATGCTGATGTGCTTTGTCATTGAGTGCTGAACTGGATTACCTTTCATAGCAATAGCACTTTGATTATCACAGTAAATGGGTATTTTAGAATATGTTAACCCATAATCCAGTAACTGATTCCTCATCCAAAGAATTTGTGCACAACAGCTTCCTGCAATAATGTACTCTGCCTCTACAGTTGATGTGGAAATTGACTTTTGTTTCTTGTTAAACCAAGAAACTAATCTGCCTCCAAGAAATTGGCAGCTTCCACTTGTGCTTTTCCTGTCAATTTTGCACCCTGCAAAATCTGCATCTGAGTAACCTATTAGCTTAAAGTCTGATTCCCTAGGATACCACAATCCTAAATCAGCTGTACCCTAAAGGTACTTAAAAATCCTTTTCACAACTGTTAAGTGAGGTTCTCTTGGATCTGCTTGAAAAATTGCACAAAGACAGGTAGCATATATGATATCAGGTCTACTTACAGTTAAATAGAGTAATGAGCCAATCATACCTCTATAATCAGTAATATCTACTGATATACCAGTATTCTTATCCAATTTTGTTGCAGTGGCCATGGGAGTGGATGCACTTGAACAATCTTGCATTCCAAATTTCTTCAACAACTGGTGTACTTAGATTGACAAAAGAAAAGTTCCTTCTTCATTCTTCTTGACTTGAAGGCCCAGAAAATAGCTAAGTTCTCCCATCATACTCATTTGATATCTTGACTGCATTAGCTTGGCAAACCTTTACAAAGTCTGTCATTTGTAGAACCAAAAATGATATCATCAACATATATCTGTACCAAAAGTAGGTCCTTTCCATGGTTGAGATAGAATAAAGTTTTATCAATAGCTCTCTGTTAAATCCACTTTCCAGAAAAAACTGAGCTAATGTCTCATACCATGCTCTTGGAGCTTGATTAAGGCCATAAAGTGCTTTATCAAGTCTGTAAACATGATTAGGAAATTTTGAATCTACAAAACCTGGAGGTTGTTCAACATATACTTCTTCTTCCAATTCTCTATTAAGAAAAGCACTTTTTACATCGATTTGAAAGACTTTAAAGTTTTTGTGAGCAGCATAAGCCAAAAATATCCTTATGGCTTCCAATATAGCAACTGGTGCAAATGTTTCATCATAATCAATTCCCTCCTGTTGAGAATATTTTTTTGCAACCAGCCTTGCTTTATTTCTTGTAATTATGCCATCGCGGTCAGTTTTATTTATGAACACCCACTTTGTACCAAAAACAGATATATGCTTTGGTCTTGGCACTAGGGTCCAGACTTTATTTCTTTCAAATTCATTTAACTCTTCCTGTATTGCTTGCACCCAATCAGTATCTTGAAGAGCTTCTTCCACTTTCTTTGGTTCAGTCTGAGAAAGAAAAGAATGATAGAGACATTCATTTGATGTTTTTGTTTTTGTTCTGACACCTGCTTCAGGATCTCCAATAATCAATTCAGGTGTATGTGCTTTAGTCCACTTCCTTGCAGATGGAAGGTGATCTCTAGAACTGGATGCTCCCCTATGATCCATGCTGTCTCCATCAATATTTTCGGATGCTCCCCCTAAAATTATGCTTTCGGAGTTGGATTCTTCAGAATTTGAGTTTCCAGAATTATCAGAACTTAGCCCATCAGAACTTGATGAATCAGAACTTAAAGAGCATGTTCTAGGTTCTGATGCTTCTTGAGATGTGGTTGGATCTTCAATATGTTCCCCCTGCACAGGTGCATTTTCCTTAGGCGTAGTCACCACAGTTTCAATAACATCAGAGTTTAATCCATCAGAATTTGCAGTATCAGGATTTAGACTATCAGAATTTACAGAATCGGAATTTAAAACTTCATTCTCAAATCTCAGCTAATCATGATCATTGAAATCTTCAAGTCCAGTAATCTTCTTATCATCAAAAGAGACATTAATAGATTACATGACAACCCTTGTTCTTAAATTGTAGACTCTGAAGGCTTTTGTGGAAAGTGGATATCCAACAAAAATTCCTTCATCAGCTTTTAGATCAAATTTGGATAGCTGTTCAGGATGAGTCTTAAGAACAAAACACTTGCATCCAAATATATGAAAGTACTTCATATTTGGCTTCTTTTTCTTCACCATCTCATATGGTGTCTTTTCATGCTTGTTGATAAGTGTTGCATTCTGAGTAAAATAAGCAGTCTGCACAGCCTCACCCCAAAAGTAGGTTGGTAACTTTGCTTCATCAAGCATAGTTCGTGCAGCTTCAATAAGAGTTCTATTCTTTCTTTCAACAACTCCATTTTGTTGTGGAGTTCCAGGAGCAGAGAATTCCTGCTTTATTCCATGGTCTTTGCAGAACTCTTCCATGATCAAATTCTTGAACTCAGTGCCATTATCACTTCTTATGATTTTCACAGAGTCTTTGACCAATTTATCCAGTTGTTTGACATGATCAATCAAGATAGATGTAGTTTCACTTTTTGTGTGCAAGAAATACACCCATGTGTATCTGGTAAACTCATCTACTATGACCATAGCATATTTCTTCTTTGCAATAGACATGACATTCACTGGACCAAATAGATCAACATGTAGTAGGTGATAAGGCTCAAGAATTGAAGATTTAGTCTTGCTCTTGAATGAAGATTTTCTTTGTTTTGCCTTTTGATATGAATCACAAAGGCCATCAAGAGCAAATACTGATTTTGGCAGTCCTCTCACAAGATCTTTCTTGACAAGTTCATTTATATTTTTAAAATTTAAATGAGAGTTTCTTGTGCCAATCCCAGCTTTCTTCAATTGATGCTCTGCTTAACAGACAGATTGCAGAACCATCAGAACTTGTTGAAAGCTTGGCTTCATAAATGTTACCATGCATGTATCCTTTCAGAACAACTTTTCCTAGAGATGTGCTTACAACTTCACAGTGTTCTTCAAAGAAATCCACATGATAACCTCTGTCACAGATTTGACTAACACTCAGCAGATTGTGTTTTAGTCCTGAGACAAGAGCTACTTTTTCAATGATGACATTCCCGAGATTGATATTGCCATATCCCAGAGTTTTTCACATGTTGTCATCTCCATAAGAAACTCCTGGGCCAGCTTTCTCCACAAAGTCTGATAGTAGGGCTTTATTTCCAGTCATATGTCCTGAACATCCACTGTCCAGAACTAGGATGTTTTTCCTGTTGCCCTGCAATCACAAAGACCAATAATGGTTAATTTTAA
The DNA here is from genome assembly GCF_009905375.1 of Apium graveolens. Classification (NCBI taxonomy): domain Eukaryota; kingdom Viridiplantae; phylum Streptophyta; class Magnoliopsida; order Apiales; family Apiaceae; genus Apium; species Apium graveolens. The sequence goes on from NC_133648.1 coordinate 90,234,111, forward strand.
GGCCCTAGACTTGCTTGGATCCTTTGGCCTTATTCAGTTTGTTAGCATTTGCAGCGGATTTAATATCAGATTTATGCTAACATGCTGTTTATCAGAATTTACAATATCAGACTTTGCATCATAACTTACACTAGAAGGAATTAAATCAACTTTCTTTAAAGAAAGTTTTATTTCATAATAATCATAGTACAAACTATGATATTCCTTACAAGTATAAATGGAATGCCATAAACTACCACAATGAAAAAAAGGATTTTGTGGCCTATATTTAACAGACTGACTCTTAACTCCTGATTTTGAAGGTAAGGAGTTTATGTTCTTATTCTTCCAGCAAAAAGAAGCCAGATGGTTAGAATTTCCACAGTTATAACATTTCTTTTTAGGAGCATTAGGAACAGGCTTATAATCATTGCTTTAATTCACACCTTCCTTTCCATTCCTATTTTTCCTAGGTGACTTTATCTTGTTTACATTCTTAATCTCTTTCAGCTTATGTTTAAGCTGCTTCTTTGTCATTAAGCCTATGTTGACTTCAGTTGGCTTATCCTGTTTTGATTTGTCAGAAGTTGACTCTGCCTTAACTTCTGTCTCATTATCTTTCATCTGTTCAGAATCAGATTTTACAGTTTTAGATACAAACTTAACAGGATTTACTGTTTTTGTTTAACGGTTTGTTTAACAACAGTTGGCTCAATTTGTTCAGTTCCTTTTTTACTTTTATCATCTCCATAACCTAAGCCCTCTCTCCAGTTTCCACTACTTTGTCATGCCCCCAACTTAAACAGCAAATTAAATATAACTATTACAACATTTTAAAAGAAGAATACACAACCAACTCCAAGATCTAACAGTTTAGGGTTTGGAACAGCCCAACACTACCAACTATTACATCTGATTAAAAGTACCGAGTCCTCACACAAACTATTATTACTTATTCTACCTGAGCTCGAACATAAGCATCAGCATCACAGGTCTTACGGGCAGTCTGCTTGAATCTAACCATAGCTGCTAGCTGTAATATCAGGGTAAAGCAAGGAGTGAGCCAAATGCTCAACAAGTGCTAACAGTACGACACAAAACATAAATCGAGATATACATTAAAGAATGACAATGGAAAGACATAACCAAAGGTAACGAGAGATAAAACTATGTGAGATGGCATCATTTTGCTTGTATCAAAACAATTTAAAATCATGTCTTAATCAAAATCATTTTATGACGCTACGGATTACAGCCGGTGATCAGCCGCGAAGTAATCCTGAACCTCGCTGGGTTCTAAAATATTAACGGGAATCCCTAAGAAACTTTTAAGCCTAATATAAGTGTGGAAAGGACTCGTGTCTCAGTCCAGATCCACTATTCAAGGAAAATATTTATCCCCCTTTGGGACTGAAAACCCATATTTTATTTATTTCAAAAACTGATGCCGAATTATAACAAAATCTCTTTTAACAGTAAACATTTTTATTAAGGGATTATAGATCAACTCGAAACACGGGAAATATGGTACTAAATCTCAGGGCCATGATTTACAAAATTTTAATCTATTAGGGTAACCAAAAGGGTTTTCATATGTCAGAACTTGGACAGGAAAATTTAGTGAGACTAATGGATAATATAAAGGGGTAATGCCAAACTGGGCTTAAAGCAATGGTTTCTCGTCAAGGTACAGGTGTTGGATCATCAAGAAGATAAGCTTCATGAATACTATGGGTGTTAAGGTATGAAGAAATGATTCTTTAGCTCAGGATATATCAGTGTTGTCAAGCTTTAGGATAAGAAAGAGGGGTATCAATCAATGAGGGATCACTTTGATAAGTTTCTGACTTTCAGGGTTCAAGGTAAGGTTCTATAGGGATTCAAGTATCAGGATGAGATATCAATACTTAGGAATCATCAGCATGTTAATCAAGAGGATCAATCAAGTAATATATCAACTCTTCATTTTATCATGGCATTTAACTATCATGAAAAGGCTTTTGAACTACTTGCAATACATACTCGAGGGTTCATGGCATTTCTATATAATTCAAAGATAAACGAAAGATACGCTTGATTTAAAACATATCAAATGACTCAGGATAATTGCATCAATATATATATGAACTGTTTATAGTAAATACGAAGGTCAAGTTGAATCACTTCCCTTGAGAAAGGCTGGTCTGGTCTGACTGGTAGGAGCAACTGGAGCTTCACTCGACCTTTATGGCAAGTTTTCCCTCGTCTCGAGATCCTACATAATAATAATAATCCTCATTATAATATATTCTTACCATCTTAACCTATTTACAACTTGAAATTAAACACGGATGGCACTTAGTCCTATACGCACTTAATTTTATATTCACTTTTAAATTACAAAAGTACACACATAGCCACATATTCACATATCATCTATTAACACCAAATAACACCATATATACCATAATGCAACACTAGGCTTGGATGATCTCGACTCACCACTTAAGTCACTTGGTCGCTAAACTAGACAAGGTCTTCTAATTTTGGCTTCCTAACTCGATGTGCCTTTCCTAAATTATCCAAAACCTATTGACCCTCACTTATGCCTTTAGCTCTACTGACCTTATACCATCTTACAACTATGGTGGTCGACCTAATACTCACTTCTAAGTGTTCTAAAACTATGTGATAAGTGAAAGCGCTCACTGGTGCAAATTTCAGAATGACAACTATAGTTTCTTGAGTGCATTAGGCACTCTTAAACTATAAGTTTTCCTTCAAAACTTTTACACAAGACTCTCCTGACCTAAGGGCATCTCACAAACTTTATGTGGCTCAAGGGCCTGGCTTGGGCCTTCTTGGGCCTAAGCTAAAAGTCCAAGGTTCCCCTATTTTTCTGGGCAGAAAACGCCCTGACTTGAATTAACTTGTGACACATGGTTCTAACTCATATCCTATGAATTATGGTTGGAAAAACTTCTCTGACACTCCCTCTAACTAAGGCCCAATAGGGCCTAATGAGGGCCTACCCATGACATGGTCAAATCTTCCTATTTCTAAGTTGCAACAAAACTGTCCCCTGCTGGACAGATTTTGTTATTCTACTTGTGCACCTAACCAAAAGACATGCAAACCTCCAACCAACTCCTAAAACCTTTTATATACTCCCAATACTAACTTCTGGTAGCTTGGGCCTCAAAGTGCACATCAATGACATGGTCAAAACTTACTCTAAACCTCAGGGTGCTAAACTGATTTTTCTGCAGAAACTGTAACTCTCATTTTCCAAGGTTTTGACTTGACAAACTCAACTAACAACAACTCAATACTTAAACCAAGACTTATACATGGTAATATACTGAAATAACTCCCTTATTCTCAAAATAACCTTGGTGAGATCATCCTTACCTAAGGTACAATTATGGCAAAACAAAAGTGACTACACTTCACAAATCACAAATCTTCATGCTTTTGAAACAACAAGATATATATTTTTATAAAAGATAACCACGAATTATTACCATGCAACAAGAAGCATAAATCAATATTAACACATTATTCCTACTGAAATTAAGGCTCACTAACAAAATCTTTCCAAATGATCAAAATCTTACAACATTCTAAGAGAAATCCACATGCATGCATGCCTTCGGGTTTTTCAATCCAAAACAACACATTTTCTACATATGTTCTATCATAAAATTGACATGCAAGCCTAGCATAAGATATACCTAGATGATCACTTAGCATGCAAGGAGTTTTATCACACTTTCACCACAAAATTCAAGTCATTATCACATAAATATGCAAAAATTGAACAAAACAACAAGAATGATCTCAAGGACCATTCATTCGGCTCCCATATGGTCATGGCCGAATGAAATGGATGGGAATGGCCATTTAATCATCAAGAGTTTCCTTCTCAAGACTTGGCACTTATCCATTCCTTGTAGTCCTCTCAAAAACAACCCTAAACTCACAAGAATCAAGGTTGTATTTTGAGTTTCACTAAAACTTTTACATGCAACCTTTAAACTTAAACTTTCTACACAAAACTCTTTGAAATATGAGTGATCATGGTATGGGAAGTAACATTTACTTGTGTAAAGAGTGGAAGCTTGGTTGAGGATTGAAGAAAAAAAAATGGGGAGGGGGTTTCGGCTTTTAGCCGAGAGTGAGAGGGGAGAGCCGAGAGGAGGGAGAAGGGAGGGAGGAGAGAGTGAGTTGTGGGTGGAGTATGAGAATGATCATGACATTTGCTTATTTTTATGGTATTTGATTTGACAAAATTTGAGTGGAAAGGAGAATTGACAAGTCTATCCCTCCACTTATACTTGGTGCATTTTGCATGCAAGGGTAAAGAAGGAAATTGGATAGAGAAATAAGAGTTAGTGGGGTTGGAATTGTCCTCTTTGTCCTTGAAAAGAATGAGAGGGTGGTTTGCATGCAAGGGCTTTCTTGTAATTTGCTAAATATGACAACTAAAATTTTATAATGATTTATTTTTATAAAATAAAATACAAGTTCAAAAATTATAAAATTTATACGATAAAATAACTTGGATTTTTAGAGACTTTATAAAAATCATTTTCAAAATTTGTGAACAAAATACCTTTTAAAAGAAAAAATTTCCAAGGCTTAGAATATTCCTTATAAATCAAAAATAAAGAAATTAAATAAACTCTTACTTTGAAAAATCATATACTACATAAAGCAAATTTATAATGCAGAAATTTGCACTCACACAAACGTACAATCATTGAATATATTTTTATTCGGCTTTAATATTATACCAAATCCACAAATAATATTACACGAAGATACCGGTCGTAACATACTTAATAAATTGTGAGTTGTTCTGCCAGAGTTAGTCCAAGTCCTGATAATCTCTCTCTCCTTTTCTAACTCAGTTTTTAGAGATTTATTCAATTTTAACACTTCATCTCTAACATAGAAAGCCTCGTCTCTTTCTTTCTGAGTTAGATGAAACATGATTAACTCTTTTTCTAAAAAATCATTCCTTTTCTTAAGAACCGGATTTTCAGAAGTTAACCTATTACAAGTTAAAGTCTGATCTCTATAGCTAATAAACATGGTTTTAAGATAAGATCTCAACTCAGAAATATCATCAGTATGAAAAACATAAGTTGTTTGAGGTACCTTTAACTCAGCAGCATCAGAACTGCTATCAGCATTTGCCATCAAGGCATAATTTTCCTCATCTTCAAAATCTGAAGTGTATGTCCAGCTTTTCTTCTTTGTGATAAGAGCCTTGCCTTTATCACTCTTCCCTTTCTTGAAATCAGGATATATGTGGCCTTTCTCACCACAGTTGTAGCATTTGACATTCAGGTGATCTCCTCTGTCAGACTTTCCAGCTTTGCCTTCAGATTTTCTGAATCCCTTCTTATCAGAACTTCCACTTTTCTTGGAAAACTTCTTTCCCCTTCTGAATTTCCTGTAGGCTATCTTTGTGATACCCTCCACCATAAGAGCACACAATCTCATCATCTCTTCATCAGCATCCATCTCAGATAGACTTTCAGTTTCTGAATCCCCATCATTATCAGAACTTAATGACTCAATATCAGACTTTATGATGAGAGCCTTTCCTTTGCCTTTCTTTGAGACAGCTACTTTGGGGGATTCCTCCTCAGCCTTAAGAGCAATTTTTCTTGACTTTCTCTCATGTCTCTTGCTTCTTTGATCCATCTCAAGTTCATAAGTCTTGAGCATACCATAAATTTCATCAAGAGTGGTTTCATCAAGAGCATAGTTGTCTCTTATAGTAATTGCCTTCAAATCCTAAATTTCAGGAAGAGCTAAAAGGAATTTAAGATTTGAATCTTCAAGATCATATTCCTTATCCACCAGTGACAGATCATTTAAGAGTTTGACAAATCTGTCATATAAACCGGTTAATGACTCATCAGGTTTTGAGTCAAAGTGCTCATACTCTTGAGTGAGTACTGTCTTCCTATTCTTTTTAATTGCATCAGTTCCCTGGCATCTTGTCTCCAAGGCATCCCATATCTCATTTACAGTCTTGCAGTTTATTACCCTGTTTGACATGACATTATCAATGGCACTATGCAGCAAATGCCTTACCTTTGCATCCTTGGCAATAGATGAGATATCTTCAGCTGTATACTCACTTTTCTCCTTTGGTACGATCTTTGTTGGTTGATCTGCAACTACAACAGAGAGCTTGGTTGACTTATGTGGTCCTTCATAAATTATGTCAAGGTATTCTGGATCTGTAGCTTCCAGAAACATAGCCATCTTTACTTTCCATATGGGATACTCAGAAGGTCTCAACATGGGAACCCTTATAGTCTCATATCGACTATAGGTTATGGTTTTTGGAATTTCTTCAGTTTTGGTGGGCTTGGTTGGAGTTTCTTCTTCAGACATGATTTTTTTAGGATCTTTACTGTATGTGTGTTAACAGATAAGCTCTGATACCACTTGTTAGGTCACACACACTGTAGAAGGGGGTTGAATACAGTGTATAATACAATCAAATCGAATTAAGAACACACGTAACAGAACACAGATTTATTCAATATAATAAACTTTGTACTGTTCTCTCTCAGTGATGAGCAAATATCACAAGAGCTGTTAGGGTTACAAAGAATAATATTCTCGATAATGATATCACATATAGTGTAAACCCTATGTCTATGTTTATATAGTACACAGTTACAAGATAATCTCTAATTGATATCGAATATGATTCTGTATCCTAAAATATATCAATTAGTTATCTTTTCTTCCCAGTCTTCTATTCTTCATAGAATTCTTCTCCATGCATATCTTTACCTGTTTTAGTCTTGATCTTATTTCCTTTCAATCAGCCGCCTTCCTTATCTGAAAGTCTTCTTAAGTCCTGATATTGTCTCCTGATAAATATCTCCTAATAACTTAAGTTCTGATAACTTAAGTCCTGATATCTTAAGTGCTGACTTCAGTATAAGTACTGATTTCCAGTCAAGTACTGATTTGTCATGTTTAATCAAGATTTGAAAACTAAACACAAATCACTATTAGACATGACATCACAAATATATCTAACATCAAGTCCAGTGACTTGGTTGGTTCATCAACTTTTCCTTTCCCTTTGTCTTTGGGATCACTCTCAGTTTGTGATCTAGTCTTGAACTTTGAAGTTTCAGAATTTGACTTTTCCTTGATCACAATGTCTTTTTCCTTAGGCCTTGAAGGTTTCTTTGCATCAGAAGCTTTAGAATTAAGATTTGTCTTCTCAGCAGCAAATCTAACTTATTCTTCCTTGAGAGTTTCTAAATCCATTCCTGGATTGTGTTTCAGAAATAATCTTCTTGCTATCTCCTCATCAAGTGTCTGGATTTTAGGATCTTTGTAATAAACAGTAGTCTGCTTCCCCTTTAACTTCAGAGCTTGCAAAAACTTCTGAGAGTCTTCAGATTCTGACTGAATCGGAATATTAGAACTTGACATCAGACTTTGATTATCAGCTCTTGACTTTAGTCTTTGAGCATTCACAGCATCACAATTTGACTTGTTCTGAATAGAAGATTTTCCTTGAACTTTTCTTTGACCTCTGCTCTTTTCAGAGTTTCCCTGGTCATCACCTTTATCATCCTTTTTCTTCAGTTCATAAGTAGGTGAGCATTTGGACTTAACTACCTTCTCCCCCTTTTTGGCATCATCATGAAGTAAGAGAGAAAGAAGAAGTTCAACTGAAGATTGGATTTCATCCAATTAAGGTTTCTGAGAAGCTTGATTAGCCAGGACCTCAGCAATTTGGGCCTGTTGCTTCTCTTGAATCTTCTCAATGGCTTCAACTTTTTCAGAAATAGGTCTGATATACCTGTTCTTGTCAAGCTTGAGCTTTAGATCGAGTTTATCAGCTTGTTCTCTGAGTGTATCAACCTTTTCATGAGTAGAAGTATGTAGACCTTGAAGATGTTTTGTAGACAGAGCTGTGATCTTGAGTTGTGTCTTCAAATTAGCATATGTGAGCAACTCATCAGCTTTTGCAATATGCTCTGTCAGAACTTTAGAACATGCAATAAAATCTGATTCATTCCACTTCTTGGTCCACTCAACACCTCTGTGAGTATCCTCCCAAGGAATAGGTGCTTCCTTTTCAACAAATTTCTTCACCAATTCTTCCTTGCCCAGATTAGGAACTGGATGCTCAGCAGAAACACTGTCATCAGAACTTGAGGAAGACTCATGTTGTTCTGATAGTTCAACAGTGTGTGAAGCAACTAGAGATTCCAGAATATCATCATCTAAATTCTAAGGATCACAATTTATCTCCAGAGCTGGTGTCTTTGATGTAGATGGAGCTTCCAGATAAAGAACTTCAGGTATATTCAAATTATGAATATCTATTTCAGAATTGTCAGTTTGTTCTTTAGCATCATCTGTAGCTTTAATAGGAGAGACAGGAGGGGTAACAACTGTGTCATTAGCAGTGTCTTTGGCTTGAGCTGGAAGGGCTTCAATGATAATTGGTTCTTGTGAGATCATAGATTCCTGATCCCCTTCCTCAGCTTCTTCAGTATCTTCTGATTTAGCCTTAGCCAAATACCTCCTAGCCTTCATTTTCTTCAATCTCCTTGCCAATGAAGGAGTTGCTTCAGCAGCAACAGAACTTACAGATTTCTTTCTTTTCAAAGTATCAGAACTTTGAGTTGTTGTTTCTTTCTGAGAAGTAACATTCTCAGCTTCATTTATCACATGTTCAGATGCATAAACCCGTGCTTCAATTGTTTCCTCTTCACTCTCAGACTCATCTCTGAGAATCATCTTCCTTCTCTTCTGTGGAGGTTGAGGAACGGACTTTGTCCTCTTAGAAGGTTTGGAAGATGAAAGTCTGGTTGTTTGTGTTGATGGTTGAGAAGTTTGAGGTGTTTTTGTAGAGGTGGTAGGTGTTGACGGTTGAGATTCTGATGGTTGGACATCAGGATATAGTGCAGTGTATTTAACTGGATCATAAATTATTAAGGCCTGTTTGACAGATAAAGGAACTCGGAGGGGTCTTAACACAACCTTCTTATTATCAGTAGATAATAAGTCATTAAAAGCTCTTTTAGCTAGTCTGAATTATGGAATTAATTTACTAGCTGATTGGGGCTTATCATCACAACAAAAACTATAAATAAGCTGACAGAATCTAGCAAAATAGACAGTATTCCTATCTTCTGTCATCTTATCCCCAATGAAATTTAAAACAGCACTTGCATAATCAAAATCAGTTTGATTAATGAGAGCATACCCGATTTGTTGACTGAATATAGGGATTGCATCGAAGTTAGAACATTTGTTGGAAAAAGCCTTGGTGATGCAGTCAAAGAAGAAACTCCATTCCCTCCTTATGTGAGGTCTCTTCAATTGACCCAGCTTTGCCAATATCTTTTCATACCCCAAACTGGCCATCATATTTTGAAAAATGGGCTCCTCAACAGTTGTATAGGCTCTATTATCAGGAAACTGCAGTGCTTGGCGTACTGTAGCCAAGGTTACGACATGCTCTTCCTCCCCTGTTGTAAAGATTATACTTGAGGACCCTTGAGCACCACCATCATCATATACTCCACTTCTTCAGAACTCCAGCACTTGAGTTCCAGAGACTGCATCAGGTTGGGTCAGAGCGTACCTAATATCAGAATTAGCGAAAAAATCCTGAATGAAGTGAAGTTCCGATGGAGCTTCAGCCTTGCTAAGAATGGCGGAGTAGTTGTTAGGAACAAACTTAGCTCCATTGAAAATTACGTCTTTTGGTGCCATCTCTGTAAGAAATTAAGTGAGAAAGAGAGTGTTTACAAAATGTTTGTTAAAAGTCCTGAAAGAAAATGCTTCAGAGAATATTAGAAAGAGAGAGAATAAAAGAGATTAAGAATAGAAAAGTAAGTAAAAGATTAGAAAATCTTTTAACTCCCATATATATACTCTCTCCACTTAATAGTTATATTTTTGAAGCATGGGATACACTTTACACCTGGCAACGCGTGAACAGTCAATAAACGGTTAGAGCAGGAGTTAATGGGCATGTAAAATAGGCAATAATTACTGTGCACATACAGTTTTTCAAGACATACACGTTGACCACTAACCCAAAATGTTTATGACTATTTTTATCTTACCCAAATATATACTGATTTAAATATGATTGTTTCAGATTTTACCACAAATAAGTCAAGTAAAGAATAATGCCACATAAGCATCAAGGATTCCATCGGGATTTAATATCAGAACTTAACTTATATCAGATGTTAACAGTCATCACAACATGGCTTCTGTACTCAAAAAGTGAATATCTTTTTCTGTAATTCTTCATACACATACTGACTTGTTTTCTTCAGAGTTTAATCATCAGAACTTCCATTAGAACTTGTCCTCAGAATTCATGCAAATGACACTTAACTATTTGTCAACAACAACTTAATCACCACAGTAATTTTCATCATTCATATGGAGTGAAATTGTGTGCATTCAGCAAAATATCAGATAAAGATTAAAGTCTGATAAACTTTAGTACATATCAGAAATAAGGCATAACTAAGAAAAATGCTTAAAATTTGTCATCAGTCATGATGTTTACTATAGAACAAATTTATGCAAGAGTCCACCTCAACTATTTGTGCACATTTTATGCATCTTTTAAAATTCCTTTTTACATTGACTTCTCAGTGTAAGTGAGTCACGACTGCTTATCAGAATTTATGCTATTATCAGAGTATTTCTCCAGTAATCATAGAATGTGAAAAGTCACCAAGAAAATTTTTTGCTTTTCTAATCCATATTACTTAATACCAGCAATGCACTCGGGTCTTCCCTTCCACATATTTACTCTAGATCTCAAAGGAGTACCTGACTTTTATTCTTTTCTTTTCTTTTCTTTTCTTTTGATAAGTAAGGTTTATCAGCCCTTAGTTCATTCTTAAGATTTACTGACATCAGAATTTGACAAATAAGAAACAAGAATCTATTTTGTGACTTAGTAATAAGATACACAAAGTAAACTTGACTAAGCTCAATATCAGAATCTGCTTGTGTTAATGAGTTTCCACATAAACAATGAATTCAAACATGGGATTTCTAGTATGTTAAAAACTACTAGGTCAGAATCTAGCACAGTTATCCTCATTGGATTGAATAGTCACAGATCATTCAAAACACTTATCAGAGTATATAGATCCACATCAGATAACAATCAGCATTTAATGAATTTTCAAATTAAGCACAGATTACATATAGATAATATAATTTGTAAACACTGATCATAAAGTCTGATGCATGAGAACAAAAACTAAGCAGATTTAGAGAAAGAACCTGAAACCATTCCAAGTTCATTTACCAATCTTATAAAAGTAGCTTCACATAATGGTTTTGTGAAGATATCTGCTAGTTGTTGATCTGTTGGAACAAAATGCAATTCCACTGTACTTTCATCCACATGTTCCCTTATGAAATGGTACCTAATGCTGATGTGCTCTGTCATTGAGTATTGAACTGGATTAACTGTTATAGCAATTGCACTTTGATTATCACAGTAAATAGGGATTTTAGAAAATTCTAACCCATAATCCAGTAACTGATGCTTCATCCAAAGAATCTGTGCACAACAGCTTTCTACAGCAATATATTCTACTTCTGCAGTTGATGTGTAAATTGACTTCTATTTCTTCCTAAACCAAGAAACCAATCTGCCTCCAAGAAATTGACGGCTTCCACTAATGCTTTTCCTGTCTATTTTGTATCCTGCAAAATCTTCATCTGAGTAACCAATTAGCTTAAAATCTGAGTCCCTAGGATACCATAATCCTAGATCAGCTGTACCCTTAAGGTACTTGAAAATTCTTTTCACAGCTATTAAGTGAGGTTCTCTTGGATCAGCCTGAAATCTTGCACAAAGACAGGTAGCATACAATATATCAGGTCTATTTGCAGTTAGATAGAGTAAGGAGCCAATCATACCTCTGTAGTTAGTAATATCTAAGATTTACCAGTATCCTAATCTAACTTGGTTGCAGTGACCATGGGAGTGGATGCAGTTGAACAATCTTGCATTCCAAATTTCTTCAGTAACTTTCTGGTGTACTTGGATTGACAGATAAAAGTGCCTTCTTCATTTTGCTTGACTTGAAGGCCCAGAAAATAGCTGAGTTTTCCCATCATACTCATTTGATATCTTAACTGCATTAGCTTTGGAAACTTCTCACAAAGTTTGGAATTTGTAGAACCAAATATGATATCAACATATATCTGTACCAAAAGTAAGTCATTTCCATGGTTAAGGTAGAATAAAGTCTTGTCAATTGTGCCTCTGTGAAATCCACTTTCCAGAAGGAAATGAGCGAAAGTCTCATACCATGTTCTTGGAGCTTGCTTAAGGCCATAAAGTGCTTTGTCAAGCCTGTAGACATGATTGGGAAATTTGGGATCTACAAAGCCTGGAGGTTGTTCAACGTATACCTCTTCTTCCGATTCTCCATTGAGAAAAGCACTTTTCATATCCATTTGAAAGACTTTAAACTTCTTGTAGCAGCATAGACCAAAAAGATCCTTATGGCTTCTAATCTAGCAACTGGTGCAAATATTTCATCATAATCAATACCCTCTTGTTGAGAGTAGCCTTTAGCAACCATTCTTGCTTTATTCCTTGTAATTATGCCATCACTGTCAGTTTTATTTCTGAATAGCCATTTTGTGCCTACAACAGATCTGTTCTTTGGTCTTGGCACTAGGGTCCAGACTTTATTTCTTTCAAATTCATTTAACTCTTTCTACATTGCTTGCACCCAATCAGCATCTTCAAGAGCTTCTTCCACTTTCTTTGGTTTAGTCTGAGATAGAAAAGAATGATAGAGACATTTATTTGAAGTTGAAGTTCTAGTTCTGACACTTGCTTCAGGATCTCTAATGATTAAATCAGGTGTGTTTGCTTTAGTCCATTTCCTTGCAGATGGAAGTTGATCTCTAGAACTGGATCCTCCCCCATGATCCATGTTGTCTCCATCAGCATTTTTTGATGTCCCCCCCTGTAGTTATGCTCTCTGAGACTTCAGAATTTGAGTTTGATTTTTCAGGAGTTGAAGAATCAGAGCTTCCAGAATTATCAGTACTTGGCTCATCAGAACTAGATGAATCAGAACTTGAAGAGTCAGTGACAGGTTCTGATGCTTCTTGAGAGTCTTGAGATGTGGTAAGATCTTCAGCTTGCTCCCCCTAGACAGGTGCATTTTCCTTTGGAGTTATTACCACAGTTTCAATGACATCAGAACTTAATCCAGCAGATCTTACAGGATCAGGATTTAAGTCATCAGAATTTCCAGAATCAGAGTTTAAATCTGCATTGTCAAATCCCAGCTGATCATGATCATCGAAATCTTCAAGTCCAGTAATCTTCTTATCATCAAAAGAGACATTGATAGATTCCATGACAACCCTTGTTCTTAAATTGTAGACTCTGAAGGCTTTTCTAGAAAGTGGATATCCAACAAAGATTCCTTCATCAGCTTTTAGATCAAATTTTGACAGCTGTTCAGGATGAGTCTTAAGAACAAAACACTTGCAACCAAATACATAAAAGTATTTCAGATTTGGCTTCTTTTTCTTCACCATCTCATATGGTTTTTTTCCATGCTTGTTTATAAGTGTAGCATTTTGTGTAAAATAAGCAGTCTGGACAGCTTCAGCCCAAAAATAGGTTGGCAACTTTGCTTCATCAAGCATAGTTCGTGCAGCTTCAATCAGAATCCTGTTCTTTCTTTCTACAACTCCATTTTGTTGTGGAGTTCCAGGTGCAGAAAATTCCTGCTTGATTCCATGCTCTTTGCAGAACTCTTCTATAATCAAATTCTTCAACTCAGTGTCATTATCACTCATTATTATTTTAACAGAATCTTTGACCAACTTATCCAGCTGTCTAACATGATCAGTTAGAGTAAATGTAGTTTCATTCTTCTTGTGCAAGAAGTACACCCAAGTGTACCTTGTGAACTCATCCACTATAACCATAGCATATTTCTTCTTTGCAATAGACATGACATTGACTGGACCAAATAGATCAACATGCAGTAGGTGATAAGTCTCAAGAATTGATGACTCGGTTTTGCTCTTGAAAGAAGATTTTCTTTGTTTTGCCTTCTGACATGAATCACAATGGCCATCATGAGCAAATACTGTTTTTGGCAGTCCTCTCACAAGATCTTTATTTACAAGCTTATTTATATTGTTGAAATTTAAATGAGAGAGTTTCTTGTGCCAATTCCAGCTTTCTTCAATTGATGCTCTACTCAACAGATAGATAGCAGAACCATCAGTACTTGTTGAAAGTTTGGCTTCATAAATGTTACCATGCCTGTAACCTTTCAGAACCACTTTGCCTGTAGAATTACTTATAACTTCACAGTGTTCTTCAAAGAAATCCACATGATAACCTCTGTCACAGATTTGACTTATACTCAACATATTGTGTTTAAGTCCTGAGACTAGAGTTATTGATTCAATGATGACATTCCCAAGATTGATCTTGCCATATCCCAGAGTTTTTCCAATGTTTCCATCTCCATAAGAAACTCCTGGGCCAGCTTTCTCCACAAAATCTAATAGCAGGGCTTTATTTCCAGTTATATGTCCTGAACATCCACTGTCCAGAACTAGGATGTTCTTCCTGTTGCCCTGCAATCACAAAGACCACTAATGGTTAGTTTTAAGGACCCAGACTTGCTTGGATCCTTTGGCCTTTTTAAGTTTGTTAACATTTGCAGCGGATTTAACATTAGAGTTTATGCTAAAAAAATTCTTATCAGATTTAACAGTATCAGACTTTGCATCATACTTTACACTAGAAGGAATTAAAGCAACTTTCTTCAAAGAAGGTTTTATCTGATAATAATCATAGTACAAACTATGATATTCCTTATAAGTATAAATGGAATGTCATATACTACCACAATGAAAACTAGGATTTTGTGGCTTAAACCTAACACACTGACTCTTAACTCCTGACTTTGTAAAGAATTTATATTCTTATTTTTCCTGCAAAAAGAAGCAAGATGGTTAGAGTTTCCACAGTTATAGCATTTCTTTCTAGGAGCATTAGGAACAGAAATATAATTGTTGCTTTTATTCACACCTTCCTTTCCATTCCTATTTTTCCTAGCTTCCTTTACCTTGTTCACACTGGTAATTTCTTTCAGCTTATATTTAAGCTGCTTCTTTGTCATTAAGCCTATGTTAACTTCAGTTGGTTTATCATGTTCTAATTTGTCAAAAGTTGACTCTTCTATCACTTCTGTCTCAATATCTTTCATCTTTTCAGAATCAGACTTTACAGTTTTAGCTATAAATTTAACAGGATTTACCTTTGGCTTAGTAGTTTGTTTAACAATAATTGGCTTAACTTGTTCAGTTCCTTTTTCACTTTTCTCATCTCTATAACCTAAGCTCTCTTTCCAGTTTCCACTACTTAGTATATCCTGAGTTGCTCTACCAGAGTTAGTCCAAGTCCTGATAATCTCTCTCTCCTTTTCTAACTCGGTTTTTAGAGATTTATTCATTTTCAGCAATTCATCTCTAACATAAAAGGCATCATCTCTTTCTTTCTGAGTTTGATGGAACATGACTAACTCTTTTTCTAAATAATCATTCCTCTTTTTAAAAGCAAGATTTTTAGAAGTTGATCTTTCACATGTTAAAGTTTGATCTCTGTACCTAATAAACATGGTTTTAAGATATAATCTCAACTCAGTAATATCATCAGTATGGAAGGCATAAGTTGTTTGAGGTACCTTTAACTCAGCATCATCAGAACTGCTATCAGCATTTGCCATCAAGGCATAGTTCTCCTCATCTTCAGAATCTGAAGTGTCTATCCAGCTTTTCTACTTTGTGACAAGAGCCTTGCCTTTGGCACTCTTTCCTTTCTTCCAGTCAGGAGAAATGTGGCTTTTCTCACCACAGTTGTAGCATTTGACATTTGAGTAATCTCCTCTGTCAGACTTTCCTCCTTTTCCTTCAGATTTTCTAAAGCCCTTCTTATCAGAACTTCTACCTTTCCTGGAAAACTTCTTTCCCCTTCTGAATTTCCTGTAGGCTATCTTTGTGATACCCTTCACCATAAGAGCACACAATTTCATCATCTCTTCATCAGCATCTACTTCAGGTAGACTTTCAGTTTCTGAATCATCATCATCAGAACTGGATGATTCTGAATCAGATTTTATGATGAGAGCCTTTCCTTTGCCTTTCTTTGAGACAGCCACTTTGGGGGATTCCTCCTCAGCCTTAAGAGCAACTGTCCTTGACTTTCTCCCATGTCTCTTGCTTCTTTGATCCATCTCAGGTTCAGAAGTCTTGAGCATACCATAAATTTCATCAAGAGTAGTTTCATCAAGATCATAGTTGTCTCTTATAATAGTAGCTTTCAAATCCCAACTTTCAGGAAGAGCTAAAAGGAATTTTAGATATGAATCTTCAATATCATATTCCTTGTGCACCAGTGACAGATCATTCAAGATTTTGACAAACCTGTCATATAAGTCAGTTAATGACTCATCACTTTTTGAGTTAAAGTGCTCATACTCTTGAGTGAGTATAGTCCTCCTGTTTTTCTTGATTGCATAAGTTCCCTGACACCTTGTTTCCAAAGCATCCCATATCTCCTTTGCAGTCTTGCATTGAATTAACCTGTTTGACATGACATTATCAATGGCACTATGCAGAAAATGCCTTACCTTTGCATCCTTCGCAATAGATGAGATATCTTCAGCTGTGTATTCACTTTTCTCCTTTGGTATGGTATTTGCTGGCTGATCTGCAACTATAACAGAGAGCTTGGTTGGCTTATGCGGTCCTTCATAAATTCTGTCAAGGTATTCTGGATATGTATGTTAGATATATTTGATAATGTCATATCTAATATGACTTGTGTTTAGTTTTCAGATCTTACTTAAACAGGACAAATCAGTACTTAACTGGAAATCAGCACTTATACTGAAGTCAGAACTCAAGTTGTCAGAACTTAAGTTATCAGGAGATATTTATCAGGAGATAATATCAGGACTTAAGGAGACTTTCAGATAAGGAAGTCGGTTGTTTGAATGGAAAGAAGATCAAGACAAACGCAAGAAAATATATGCATGAAGAAGGAATTCTATGAAGAATAGAATACTTGGAAGAAAAGATAACTAGTTGATATATTTTAGGAAGCAAAATTATATTTCATATCAATTAGTGATTATCTTATAACTGTGTAGTATATAAACACAGACATAGGGTTTACATTATATATGTTATCATTATCGAGAATAATATTCATTATAACCCTAGAAGCTCTCGTGATAATTTGTTCATCACTGAGAGAGGAAAGTTCCTTATTGTAACAGAGTTTAATAAAGTTTGTTTTCTGTTACTTGTATTCTTTTAATTCGATTTTATTGTGATAAACACTGTATTCAACCCCCTTCTACAGTGTGTGTGACCTAACAAGTGGTATCAGAGCAGATCTGTTAACACACAAATAGTTTAAAATCCAAAAACAATCATGTCTGAAGCAGAAACTCCAACCAAGTCCACCAAAACTGAAGAACCTCCAAAGACTAGTCGATATGAGACTATTAGAGTTCCCATACAGAAACCATCTGAATATCCCATATGGAAGGTGAGGATGTCTATGTTTCTGGAAGCTACAGGTCCAGAATATCTTGATAGAATCAATGAAGGACCACACAAGCCAACCAAACTCGTTATTGCAGTTGCAGGTGAACCAGCAAAGTATGTACCAAAGGAGAAGAGTGATTACACTGCTGAAGATATCTCATCAATTGCTAAGGATACTAAGGTACGACACTTGCTGCATAGTGCCACTGATAATGTCATGTCAAACAGGTAATTAACTGCAAGACCTGAAAGGAGATATGGGAAGCCTTGGAGACAAGATGCCAGGGAACTGATTCAATTAAGAAGAACAGGAAGACTATACTCACTCAAGAGTATGAGCACTTTGACTCAAAGTCGGATGAGTCATTAACTGGTTTATATGACAGATTTGTCAAACTCTTGAATGATTTGTCACTAGTTGACAAGGAATATGATCTTGAAGATTCAAATCTTAAATTCCTGTTAGCTCATCCTAAAAGTTGGGATTTGAAGGCTACAACTATAAGAGACAACTATAATCTTGAAGAAACAACTCTTGATGAAATTTATGGGATGCTCAAGACTCATGAACTTGAGATGGAATAAAGAACCAAGAGGAAAGGAGGAAAGTCAAGGACAGTTGCTCTTAAGGCTGAGGAGGAATCTCCCAAAGTAGCTACCTCAAGGAAAGGTAAGGGAAAAGCTCTCATCACAAAGTCTGATACAGAGTCATCAAGTTCTGATAGTGATGATGACTCAGAAACTAAAATCTTACCTGAGATGGATGCTGATGAAGAGATGATGAAGCTGTGTGCTCTTATGGTGATAGGAATCACAAGGATTGCATACAGAAAATTCAAGAAGGGAAAGAAATTTTCCAGGAAAGGTGCAAGTTCTGATAAGAAGAGTTTCAGAAAATCAGAAGGCAAAGGAGGAAAGTCTGACAAAAGAGATTACTCAAATGTCAAATGCTACAACTGTGGTGAGAAAAGCCACATATCTCCTGATTGCAAGAAAGTGAAGAGTGATAAAGGCAAGGCTCTTGTCACAAAGAAGAAAAGCTGGACAGACACTTCAAATTCTGAAAGTGAGGAGAACTATGCCTTGATGGCAAATGCTGATAGCAGTTCTGATGCTGCTGAGTTAAAAGTACCTTAAACTACTTATGTCTTTCATACTGATGATATTAATGAGTTGAGAAGATATCTTAAAACCATGTTCATTAGTTATAGAGATCAAACTTTAACATGTAAAAGATTAACTTCTAAAAATCTTGCTTATATAAAGAGGAATGATTATTTAGAAAAAGAGTTAGTCATGTTCCATCAAACTCAGAAAGATAGAGATGATGCTTTCTATGTTAGGGATGAAGTACTTAAAATGAATGAATCTCTAAAAACTGAGTTAGAAAAGAAAAAAGAGATTATCAGGACTTGGACTAACTCTGGCAGAACAACACAGAATTTGTTAAGTAGTGGAAACTGGAAAGAAGGCTTAGGTTATGGAGATGATAAGAATGATAAGGGAACTGTAGAGATTGAGCCTATAGTTGTTAAACAAAAGCCAAAGGTAAAACCTGTCAAGTATGTAGCTATAAAGTCTGATACTGAGAAATCAGAAGTTAAAGAGAAATTAACTTCTGAAAAACTAAAACAAGAAAAGCCAATTGAAGTTAACATAGGTTTAATGACTAAGAAGCAGCTTAAGCATAAGCTGAAAAATGTTAAGAATGTAAACAGGGTAAAGCCACTTAGGAAAATTAGGAATGGAAAGGAAGGTGTGAATAAAAGCAATGATTATAAGCCTGTTCCTAATGCTCCTAGGAAAACATGTCATAACTGTGGAAATTCTAACCATATGGCTTCTTTTTACAGGAAGAATAAGAACATAAACTCCTTACCTTCAAAGTCAGGAGTTAAGAGTCAGTCTGTTAGATATAGGCCACAAAATCCTTGTTTTCAATATGGTAGTTTATGGCATTCCATTAATACTTGTAAGGAATATCATAGTTTGTACTATGATTATTATCAAATAAAACCTTCTTTAAAGAAAGTTAGCATTGTTCCTTCTAGTGTAAATTATGATGCAAAGTCTGATACTGTAAATGCTGATAAGAAAACTATTAACATAAATTCTGATGCTAAATCCGCTGTAAATGTTAACAAACTTAATAAGGCCAAAGGATCCAAGCAAGTCTGGGTCCTTAAAACTAATCATTAATGGTCTTTGTGATTGTAGGGCAATAGGAAAAACATCCTAGTTCTGGATAGTGGATGTTCAGGATATATGACTGGAAATAAAGCCCTGCTATCAGACTTTATAGAGAAAGCTGGCCCAAGTGTTTCTTATGGAGATGGAAATATTGGAAAAACACTGGGATATGGCAATATCATTCTTGGGAATGTCATCATTGAGAAAGTAGCTCTGGTCTCAGGACTTAAACACAATCTGCTCAGTGTTAGTCAAATCTGTGACAAAGGTTATCATGTGGATTTCTTTGAAGAACACTGTGAAGTTGTAAGCAAATCTACAGGCAAAGTTGTTAAAAAAGGATACAGGCATGGTAACATTTATGAAGCTAAGCTTTCAACAAGTACTGATGGTTCCGCAATCTGTTTGTTGAGTAGAGCATCAATTGAAGAAAGCTGGAATTGGCACAAAAAACTCTCTCATTTAAATTTCAATAATATAAATGAACTAGTCAAGATAGATCTTGTGAGAGGATTGCCAAAATCAATATTTGCTCCTGATGGCCTTTGTGATTCATGTCAGAAGGCAAAATAAAGAAAATCTTCATTCAAGAGCAAGACTAAATCATCAATTCTTGAGCCTTATCACCTACTACATATTGATCTATTTGGTCCAGTGAATGTCATGTCTATTGCAAAGAAGAAATATGATATGGTCATAGTGGATGAGTTCACCAGATACACATGGGTGTATTTCTTGCACACAAAAAGTAAAACTGCATCTATTTTGATTGATCATGTCAAGCAACTGGATAAATTGGTCAAAGATTCTATGAAGATCATAAGAAGTGATAATGGCACTGAATTCAAGAATTTGATCATGGAAGAGTTCAAAGACCATGGAATAAAGTAGGAATTTTCTGCTCCTGGAACTCCACAACAAAATGGAGTTGTTGAAAGAAAGAATAGAACTCTTATTGAAGCTGCATGAACTATGCTTGATGAAGCAAAGCTACCAACCTATTTTTGAGCTGAAGCTGTGCAGACTGCTTGTTTTACTCAGAATGCAACACTCATTAACAAGCATGAAAGACACCATATGAGATGGTGAAGAAAAAGAAGCCAAATCTGAAGTATTTTCATGTATTTGGATGCAAGTGTTTTGTTCTTAAGACTCATCCTGAATAGCTATCCAAATTTTATCTAAAAGCTGATGAAGGAATTTTTATTGGATATCCACTTTTCACAAAAGCCTTCAGAGTCTACAATTTAAGAACAAGGGTAGTCATGGAATCTATCAATGTCTCTTTTAATGATAAGAAGATTACTGGACTTGAAGATTTCAATGATCATGATCAGCTGAGATTTGAAAATGAAGTTTTAAATTATGATACTGTAAATCCTGACAGTCTAAATCCTGATACTGCAAACTCTAATGGATTAAACTCTGATGTTATTGAAACTGTGGTGATTACGCCAAAGGGAGATGCACCTGTGCAGGGGGAGCATACTGAAGATACAACCACATTTCAAGAAGCATCAGAACTTATAACAGGCTCTTCAAGTTCTGATTCATCAAGTTCTGATGGGCCAAGTTCTGATTATTCTGGAAACTCAAGTGCTGATATTTCTGGAAACTCAAATTCTGAAGGATCCAACTCAGAGAGCATAATTTCAGGGGGAGAATCAGAAAATGTTGATGAAGACAGCATGGATCATGGGGGAGCATCCAGTTCTAGAGAAAATCTTCCATCTACAAGGAAGTGGACTAAAGAACATACACCTGACTTAATTATTGGAAATCCTGATGCAGGTGTCAGAACTAGAACAGCTACATCAAATGAATGTCTTTATCACCCTTATCTCTCTCAAACTGAACCAAAGAAAATGGAAGAAGCTCTTCAAGATGTTGATTGGGTGCAAGCAATGCAGGAAGAGTTAAATGAATTTGAAAGAAACAAAGTCTGGACCCTAGTGCCAAGACCAAAGAACAGATCTGTTATTGGTACAAAGTGGGTGTTCAGAAGCAAAACTGATAGTGATGGCATAATTACAAGGAATAAAGCAATGCTGGTTGCAAAAGTATATTCTCAACATGAGGGAATTGATTATGATGAAACATTTGCACCAGTTTCTAGATTGGAAGCCATAAGGATATTTTTGGCTTATGTTGCTCACAAAAAGTTTACAGTCTTTCAAATGGATGTGAAAAGTGCTTTTCTCAATGGAGAATTGGAAGAGGAAGTATATGTTGAACAACCTCCAGGTTTTGTAGATTCAAAATTTCCTAATCATGTCTACAAACTAGACAAAACACTTTATGGCCTTAAGCAAGCTCCTAGAGCATGGTATGAGACACTAGCTCAGTTTCTTCTGGAAAGTGGATTTAATAGAGGGACTATTGACAAAACATTGTTTTATCTCAACCATGAAAAGTACTTACTTTTGGTGCAGATATATGTTAATGATGTCATTTTTGGTTCTACAAATGATAGACTTTGTAAAAAGTTTGCCAAGCTGATGCAGTCAAGATATCAAATGAGTATGATGGGGGGAACTTAGCTATTTTCTGGGCCTTCAAGTCAAGCAGAATGAAGAAGGCACTTTTATTTGTCAATCCAAATACACCAGAAATTTTCAATGCAAGATTGTTCAAGTGCATCCACTCCCATGGCCACTGCAACAAAATTGGATAAGGATACTGGTACATCAGTAGATTTTATTGATTACAGAGGTATGATTGGCTCACTACTCTATCTTACTACAAGTAGACCTGATATCATGTATGCTACCTGTCTATGTGCAAGATTTTAAGCAGATCCAAGAGAACCTCACTTAACAGCTGTGAAAAGAATTTTCAAGTACCTTAAGGGTACAGCTGATCTGGAATTGTGGTATCCTAGAGAATCAGACTTTAAGCTAATAGGTTACTCAGATGCAGATTTTGCAGGATGCAAAATTGACAGGAAAAGCACAAGTGGAAGCTGCCAATTTCTTGGAGGTAGATTAGTTTCTTGGTTTAGCAAGAAACAGAAGTCAATTTCCACATCAACTGCAGAAGCAGAATACATTGCTGCAGGAAGCTGTTGTGCACAGATTCTTTGGATAAAGAATCAGTTACTGGATTATAGGTTAGAATTTTCTAAAATTCTTATTTACTGTGATAATCAAAGTGTTATTGCTATGACAGGTAATCCAGTGCAACACTCAATGACAAAGCACATCAGCATTAGGTACCACTTTATAAGGGAACATGTGGATGAAGGTACAGTGGAATTGCATTTTGTTCCAACAGATCAAAAACTAGCTGATATCTTCACAAAACCACTGTGTGAAGCTACTTATACAAGATTGGTAAATGAACTTGGAATGGTTTCAGGTTCTTTCTCTAAATCTGCTTAGTTTATGTTCTGTTATATCAGACTCTATGATCAGTATTTACAGATATTACTATCTTTGTGTATTATGTACTTAATTTGAAATTTGCTTAAGTGTTGATTGTTGTCTGATGTGAATTTCTAAAATCTGATAGTGATATGCATGTTTCCGTGACTTTTCAATCCAATGAGGATAATTGTGCTAGATTCTGAACTAGTAGTCTTTAATATACTAAAGATCCCATGTTTGAAGTAATTATTTATGTGGAAATCTTTTAACACATGCAAATTCTGATATTGAGCTTAGTTAAAGTTTACTTTGTGTATCTTGTTACTAAGTCAAAAACTAGAATAGTGCTTCTTATCTGTTAAGTTCTGATGTTAGTAAATCTGGTGAATGTACTAAGTGTTGATAAACCTCACCTGGTTCTGTTCCAGGTGCTAAGTCGATCGCAAATTCAATTTCTCTATCTGGAGGAAGTCCTGGTAATTCGTCAAGAAATACGTTTGAAAATTCATTTACAACTGGAATATCTTCAAGTTTTGCTGGCTCCTGACTTCTGTCGATCACATATGCTACGAAATGCTCACATCCTTGTCGTAGTAACTTCTTGGTTTGAATCATCGTTAAGAACTTCTTTACTTGTTTCTGACCTTTGAACGTTACTATTCTTTCGTCTGGCGTTTTCACCATTACTTTCTTATTTCGACAATCTATCTGAGCATCATACTTAGATAACCAATCCATCCCTAATATAACATCAAATTCTCCTAATTTAAATGGTATCAAATCTACACAAAATTTACTACCAGAGGTCCCAATCTCACAATTCCCACAAACTTGGTTAACAGTTACACGTTCTTGATTTGCTAATTCCACAGTCATTATTTCATTTAAACATTCAACTCGATAATTTAACTTACTAACAAAATCTTGCGAAACATACGATCGAGTTGCTCCCGAATCTATTAACACTTTGGCATATAAAGAATTCACATTAAGCGTACCTGCCACGACATCCGTATCCTCAATAGCATCTTTCACAGACATATCAAAAACTCTAGCCCTTGGAGTCTCATTCATTGTTGGGGTAGATCCCATAATCCTCAATGCATTACTGACTGGGGTTGGTGTCTTACAATCCCTGGCCATATGTCCCGGCTTCCCACATTTAAAGCATGTAAATCCAATGGCTGGAACATTCACTGCTGGATTACCGATAGGCTGATCCTTATTTGCTGGCTCTCTTGCTGGCTGATTTCGGCACTCCCTCGAATAGTGCCCTTTCTGATTATATTTGAAACATGCCACGTTCAACTTGTTGCAAACTCCCCCATGCTTCTTTCCACAAACTTGACAATCTGGAAAAGTTAATCTCAACTGATTCGGCTGATTCACATTAGCTGGACGGTTGCCCTGGCCTCCGTATCCTGCATTTTGTCTCCTGAAATTAAAATTTCTCCCTGCTGAAACTTGCCCTTCTTAAAATTTGGAAACTTCCCTGGTTGTGACTGACCCTCACTTCCCTCAACTTTCCTTTTCTTGCTTTCCTTTTCCTTCTGGAACATCTCACTCTCTGTCTCTGCGATCATAGCCTTCTGTACTAATCCTGCATAGGTATCCAATTCAAAAATGGCTACCTTCCCTCTGATCCATGGTTTCAAACCTTGCTGAAATCTTTTAGCCTTCTTCTTGTCAGTATCCACATACGACGGTACGTACCTTGACAATTCCTCAAACTTACCCTCATAATATGTTACTGACATGTTCCCTTGCTTTAATTCTAAAAACTTCAGCTCCATTTGATCCTGAACAAACTGAGGAAAATACTTTTCTAAAAAAAATTCCTTAAACCTTTCCCAAGTAATAACATCTGTGCCTTCCAATGTCTTCACCATTTCCCACCAATAGGTGGCCTCATTCTTCAGATGGTAACTTGCAAACTCAACCTTCTGTTCTTCCTTTACTTTCACTAAGGCAAATGCCTTCTCTATTTCCTTTAACCAAACATTTGCTTCAAATGGCTCTAAGGAACCCTTGAATCCTGGTGGGTTTACTGCCTGAAAAGTTTTAAAAGTTACCTGGGGGTTGGTCTGTCTTTGTTGTTGTTGTGCCAGGTGAACTGTTTGTTGGGCCAAGATTTGAAGAATCTGGGCTATTGCTGGGTCCATGGGTCCTGGGTTCACATTTGGATTTGTATCATCTTGGTTGTTGTTGTTGTTGGTTTCTTCATTCTGGGTGTTGGTGCGGGTATTTCTTTTGGGAAGCATTTTCTGTAAAGAATCAAACAACTTATTCAGCTTTTGAATCAAATCTTTGTATAAAAGAAAAGTTTTGTAAAACAGAGGTATCTCTTTTTGAAAATAGTTGTAACTAAGTAAATTGCACGCTTCTTTACAGAATATAAACAGTTATGGAAAATAGGGTACATGGTATCACAGGGTATAACTGGTGCAATAGATAAGGTAAGGTAAAACAGGTGCAATAAAATAAATGACAATAATGGAAAGGAAAAAGGTGCTGATATATATGGATCAAAAGTTTTAGGTAGTACAAGCGTAAAGGTGCTTCGGAAGTGAAAGCAAAAAGGGGTACAACAACCTACTCACTAGTCAGCATAGCTAGTCTATAAATACAACTCAAAAGTCTACTAATACACACTACACACTATTGTACATACTACATAACCATAACAACACTGCTCAACATCTCCATCTCTAAATCTCTGGCTCAGGGCAAATCTGGACCTCCAATCTCCTCAAGCTCCTCTAGAACCCACTTAGCCCACTCCGCTAAGAAATCAGGAGTGATGTCCTCATGTGTAGCCTCAGCAATCCTCACAGCAGCTGCTCTATGAAACGCCTGGAGCCTCTCCCTAAGTCGCCTCTCACCACTCCCCATCTCTCTGGTACGTATGATATGCAATAACTCCTGGATCTGACCCTGTTGGAATCGCTGCTCCTTAAGGCAAGCCTCAAACTGATGATATGGGACAGGATAGGAAGAGAACTGGAAAGGTACTCCTGTGACTGAATGACTAGTAAAGCCTGATTCAGCAGGTGGGGGTCCTCTGACAGGTGGCCTCATGCCTGGAGGTGGAATAGCCTGCAATGGTACGAGCTGCAACACAGGTGGAGGTAGTATAGCCAGCACTGGTGGAACAACAGGACGTGGATCCGAAGATGGCGCTCCAACTGAAGGCTCTGAGTGATCAGCTGATACGGGGATAAAAGAGTCGGCCATCGCTGCTATCTGAAATCATATCGCAATATAAGAATCTCGAACCACGACGCGAATTACACTAACACCTGATATACCGAAGCACTCAACCTCTCAATATTCTATCTTTCTATTCCTTACTTCTAATCCTAACCCTCTACTCATTCCCGTCAACCTAGGCTTGTGTCAGTGACTTATAACCTGTAGCTCTGATACCAAACCTGTGGCGCCCTCCAAACCCGGGTCAGAAGTTTGGGGTCCACACACACACACCTTATTTAAAACCTGCTTATAACAATAATAAAGATAACAATAATATGCAGTGACCCTATTTACCAACTACCACGGATCGCAACAGGTTAAAGTATGCACACAAGCCACACATCTACTTATATTACATACCATTCAAATCCCAACTATTCCAAACTCATAACTGAGTATTAAACATTATTACAAACTTTTACAGACTTAAATTGTTCCAAAAGAAGCCTACAAGCTCAACTTAATCAACCTGAACCCCTAGCTCTCACGCTGGACTGGGGATCCTTAATACCAACCGGTTCCTTTTTAACTGGAAAAGAACGGAAACAATATCGCACAAATGAGCTAACTAGCTCAGCAAGTTAAATGACAAAACTGAGAATAATGATCATCAGGTGAACATGATTATGATATCAAGTGAACAATGGATTATGATTTAGAACTGGATATTATACTTTTAATTTAAAAACCAAGGTTAGGCTGCTGATCAGTCACGCACTAACCCCGAGCAAGGCACACAGCATTGCTCTAACTACTGGATCCAAGGCACACATTGGCCTAACTTGACCATTATATGGTCTGACCACGAATCTGGTCCACAATTTTATAAAAATAATCCAATTCTAACATAATAACAGAATGAGCAATAATAAACAATAATCAGAATCATTAACAACAATGAGTGTTTAACAATGAAAGGGTTTCAATCCTTGTAAGGATCAATAAGATAATTTAAAAGCTTGGATGCTGGTATTGAAAGAATTGGATAACAAAAGAATCAACATTTCAGGGTTTCAAGATTTGGGCTTTCAAAGCATAGGATACAATGTTTGAGAATATAATTAATTCAGTTTAGTGTTTGAAATTTTGTTTGCATGTATTTGTGGAGTAGTATCGTATACTTGAGGTTCGTGTTTGGGTATACAACAATCAATGGTCTAGAAAGAATAGGGTTCATGGCTCAAAATCAATAACTGGAATCAGGGTTTAGGTTTCTGTACTTCAAAGCACTTGCAATATCACAGGATTATCAAGTACTACAATATCTCGAGAAAGTTCAGAACACTTGCCTGGTACTAGCTTACTATTCCGCACTCGCTTCCAATCACAATCGTCTTACTCCTCAACTACCTGTTTCCCTTTCCTACGTCTGGCCTCTTCTGCTCACATACCATAAGCATCTATCAATCATCAACTCATAGGATTCTATTCAACACATAATTCTATCTACCCTTCATTTTACCCAAATCCGATTAACGGATTGAAGGTTACGCAATAAACAGTAAACATCGAATATATAGACTGATAGTCAATCAACAAGTCACATATAGCACATAATACATCATGTAATCAATGATATATTATTTATAAAGAAGTCTCGGGTCATAAATAGGCTTTCTGATATTTAAAATGATTTTTAAAACATTTTTCAGAATTAAAACGGGTCGTTGGATCAATTTCGGAATAATAAACAGGGTTTGGTTGGCCAATTCTGGCTCCAAAACAATTTTATACTAATTATCGAGCCTTGGAAATAATTTAGAATAATATTTTAAAGCTCGAAACTATTTTTCGGAATTTTTAAATCATTTTTAAGTAATTATATCTAATTAAATAATTAATTAAAATCAATTAATAATTAATTAAATCAATTAATCAATTAATTTCCAAATTAATTGACCAATTAATCGATTAAAAATTAACTGAAATTAATTAACTAATTAATTCAGATTTATTTTTGAATTAAAAATAATTTTCGGAATTAAAATAATAATTTTCAGAATTTTCAGAAATTAAAAAATGAATTTTTATAATAAAAATAAATAGGAAATATGATTTTTAAACATTTTATAAAAAGGAATCCTATTTTTGAAAACTTTGCAAACTACAGGGACTAAACTTCACCATCTTCAAAAATACAGGGACTAAACTGCAATTTTGCAGTTTCAGTCGCCGGAAAAATCGGGGGTGGCCGGAGAAGACGATCCCGGCGTCCTCACCCCACCAACACCTCCAGATCAACACTACACAACACCAGGAACTTGTTCATGCATTCAAAACATTCTAATCATTCCTGTTCTTGCCGGAAATTGGCCAAGAATATCGCCGGTTTCCGGCGAACATCGTAAATCTTTAAAACACAACTCCCTTCGATTCAAGCATCCTATGTTAACGAGCTATATATCAATCGATTGCAAATTTTATAAGGAACACAACCCACTATAAATCAACAGCTAATAACCCCTGAATCAAAAACCCCCAAATTTCAATTGAAAACATTCATACGGGTTATAAACCCTAATTTTGAAATTCGAAAATTAAACCCACTTTTGAGCATGTTATTGAACTCCAAATCAGACGTATGACATATGAAAATCATCAGGAAAACAAGCTCTACAACATGCAATCATCAAATCATACAAATAATCATCCGAACAAAAATTCATATTTTTAATAAAATAAATTCGAAAATAAATAAATTTTTGGAAAATAAACCTTTGATTCTACAGTGAAACAAAGCTCAGAATCTGATAGAACACTTCAAATCCTTCATTTTGGTTACTCAAGCTTTGAAAACAGAGATTGGTAACGCCTTCGTTTTGTTGTTTGATTCTTTGAACAGTTTATGTAATTAGGGTTTTTCTCTGAAAAGTATAAAATTAACTATCTGCAAATGATTTTGATACGAAATAAAATACGGTAAAAGGCTATTTATAATTACGGAAAATTAGTATCCCGTTGGATCATTCCGGATATAAAACGGTACGTTTATTTATAAAAACTGATCCAAACGGTATCGGTTTTCGGGATAATTATCCAAATCAGTAAAATTTGTACTGCGGTCTTGGTCTCAGCGCCTGGTTACACGTACTACGAAGTGATAATTGGGATAGTTTAATAAAAAGCTCCCGTTTATCGAAAATACGGGTTTTATTGATTTACCGAAACGAATATTGTATCGAAAATATTGCGCCGGGACCCGCGCAGAATAAACCGTACGCCGGATCGAAAAAGTCGAAACATGGAATATGCTTGGAATATTACAATTAGGTTAGGAAGGAGTTCTCGGAAAAGTTTCGGGTTCCAAAAACGTAACAACGGTTGACGTCAGTTGGTTCCCGTTTTTATAAAATAGATTTTAAATACTCGGAAAAAAGATTTTATAAATTTCATATGATCCTTATAAATCCATAAATCAACATAAAAATAATTAGGAAGATATGACAATTATCTATGTTTTATTTTGGACATATAAATATTAAAATACTCAATTAATATTATTTTTGAATATCCAAGTACAGATAACATTTAACAATTAACTCATAGAATAGATACTGAACACACATAATAATTATTTAATAGCAAAATAATTACACGATATATCCCGGATATTACATCCTTCCCCCCTTAAAAGGATTCTGTCCTCAGAATCTCCTAAGAAAACAAATGAGGGTACTTTTCTCTCATATCACTTTCTAACTCCTAGGTTGACTCTTCAAACTTTGGGTTTTTCCACAATACTCTTACTAACTTTACCACTTTATTTCTCAATACTTTCTCTCTCTCCTCCACAATCTCTATCGGACTCTCTACATATGACAAATCTGCCTGAAGCTCTATTGGCGCATATTCTATTACATGCCTGGAGTCTGGATTATATTTCTTGAGCATCGATACGTGAAAAATATTGTGAATATGCTCCATGTGCGGTGGTAATGCCAACTCGTAAGCTACTTTGCCAACACGCTTTAGGATCTCAAAAGGTCCGACATATCTTGGACTCAGCTTTCCTTTCTTTCCAAATCTCGTTAGTCCTTTCCACGGTGATACTTTCAGTAATACCAAGCTTCCTTCTTCAAATTCCATGTCTTTCCTTGACTGATCTGCATATTTCCTCTGACGATCTTGTGCGGCTATCAATCTCTTTTGGATAATTTCAACAATTTCCTTTATCTCCTGCACCAATTCAGGTCCGAGTATTTTGCGTTCTCCTACTTCGTCCCAATATACTGGAGATCTACATTTGCGTCCATAAAGGGCTTCATAGGGTGGCATCCCAATGCTAGCGTGATAGCTGTTGTTATAAGCAAACTCTACCAAGGGTAAATGCTCGTCCCAATTTCCTTTGAAATCAATAGCACAAACACGTAACATCTCCTCGATTGTCTGGATCGTTCTTTCACTTTGGCCGTCCGTCTGCGGGTGATAGGCCGTACTCATATTCAATTTTGTTCCTAAACATTCTTGAAAACTCTTTCAAAATCTTGAATTAAATCTTGGATCTCGATCAGATACAACAGACACTGGAACTCCATGATGAACTACAATTTCCTTTAGGTACATATGGACTAACTTATCGAGCGAATATCTTTCATTTATAGGCAGAAAATGAGCTGACTTGGTAAGTCTATCCACTATAACCCAAATGGCATCATGATTAGCCCTTGTCCTTGGTAATCCAACTATGAAATCCATAGCAATATGTTCCCACTTCCACTCCGGAATCTCCAATGGCTGTAACAATCCACTTGGTCTCTGATGCTCTGCTTTAACTCTCTGACAGGTATAACATTTACTAATCCATTCCGCAATTTCCCTCTTCATGTCGGGCCACCAATAATTCTTCTTTAAATCTCTGGACATTTTGGTACTCCTTGGATGGATGGAATATCTTGAACTATGTGCTTCTTGTAAAATTTCATTCTTTAACTCCGTCACCGGTGGAATCCAGATTCTAGATGAAAATCTCAAAATGCCTTGATCATCCTTCTGCGTGCATAATTCTTCACCTACCAAACGATTTATATCTTGATTCATTGCATCTTCCTGACATTTCTTTATTTTCTCTAACAACTCCGGCTGGAAAGTCATACTGTACACTTTTGCTTCCTCAGGTTTGCAAACTCTAATTTCCAATTCCAATTTCTGAAATTCCTTATATATATCTTCAGGTACTGATAACTCATTTAACCTTTCCTTCCGACTTAACGCGTCTGCTACCATGTTCGCCTTACTGGGATGATAATTAATCGAGCAATCATAGTCTTTGATCAACTCTAACCATCTCCTTTGCCTCATATTAAGTTCCTTCTGTGTGAATATGTACTTTAGGCTTTTGTGATCCATGAAAATCTCGCACTTTTCTCCATACAAATAATGTCTCCAAATCTTCAAAGCGAAAACTATGGCTGCTAGCTCCAAATCATGAGTATGATACTTCTGTTCGTGTGGTTTCAATTGCCTTGACGCATACGCAATCACCTTTTCGTGCTGCATTAAAACACATCCTAGTCCTTTGTGAGAAGCATCGCTATAAATTACGAAATTCCCTTGATCGTCTGGAAGTGACAAAACAGGTGCCGTGATTAATCTCCGCTTCAACTCCTAAAAACTTTCTTCGCACTTGTCGTTCCATATAAACTTTTCATTCTTTCGTGTAAGCTTTGTCAATGGTGTTGCAATCCTTGAGAAATTCTGAACGAATTGTCGATAATATCCCGCCAATCCCAAGAAACTTCTTACCTCGGTGGGTGTTCTCGGTCTCTCCCAATTCGTAATTGCCTCGATCTTTGCCGGGTCCACTTTGATCCCTTCGTTACTGACTATGTGTCCTAAGAATTGAACTTCATGTAGCCAAAACTCACACTTTGAGAACTTAGCATATAACTTCTTTTTCCTCAAAATCTCCAAAGCCGTTCTCACATGTTCCGCATGATTCTCTTCCGTCTTTGAATAGATTAAAATATCGTCTATAAACACAATAACAAACTTATTCAAATATTCCTTAAAAATTCTGTTCATCAGGTCCATAAACGCTGCCAGGGCATTGGTCAATCCAAAAGACATCACTAAAAACTCGTAATGTCCATACATTGTTCTGAAAGCTGTCTTTGGTATATCTTCTGGCTTGATCTTCAGTTGATGATATCCCGATCTTAAATCGATCTTGGAGAAATACTTGGCTCCCTTCAATTGGTCAAACAAATCATCAATTCTAGGTAACGGATACTTATTCTTGATTGTAAGCTTGTTGAGCTCCCTATAGTCGATACATAGTCTCATGCTTCCATCTTTCTTCTTGACAAATAATACCGGTGCACCCCACGGAGACACACTGGGTCTGATTACTCCTTTCTCTAACAGTTCTTGTAATTGCTTCGCTAGCTCTTTCATTTCAACAGGCGCCATTCTGTACGGGGCCTTGGATACTGGTTCTATTCCAGGTGCTAAGTCAATCGCAAATTCAATTTCTCTATTTGGAGGAAGTCCTGGTAATTCGTCGGGAAATACGTCTGAAAATTCATTTACAACTGGAATATCTTCAAGTTTTGCTGACTCCTGATTTCTGTCGATCACATATGCTACGAAATGCTCACATCCTTGTCGTAGTAACTTCTTGGCTTGAATCATCGTTAAGAACTTCTTTACTTGTTTCTGACCTTTGAACGTTACTATTCTTTCGTCTGGCGTTTTCACCATTACTTTCTTATTTCGACAATCTATCTGAGCATCATACTTAGATAACCAATCCATCCCTAATATAACATTAAATTCTCCTAATTTAAATGGTATCAAATCTACACAAAATTTACTACCAGAGATCTCAATCTCACAATTCCCACAAACTTGGTTAACAGTTACACGTTCTTGATTTGCTAATTCCACAGTCATTATTTCATTTAAACATTCAACTGGACAATTTAACTTACTAACAAAATCTTGTGAAACAAACGATCGAGTTGCTCCCGAATCTATTAACACTTTGGCATATAAAAAATTCACATTAAGCGTACCTGCCACGACATCCGTATCCTGAATAGCATCTTTCACAGACATATCAAAAACTCTAGCCCTTGGAGTCTCATTCATTATTGGGGTAGATCCCATAATCCTCAATGCATTACTGACTGGGGCTGGTGTCTTACAATCCCTGGCCATATGTCCTGGCTTCCCACATTTAAAGCATGTAAATCCAATGGCTGGAACCTTCACTGCTGGATTCCGGATAGGCTGATCCTTATTTGCTGGCTCTCTTGCTGGCTGATTTCGGCACTCCCTCGAATAGTGCCCTTTCTGATTACATTTGAAACATACCACGTTCAACTTGTTACAAACTCCCCCATGCTTCTTTCCACAAACTTGACAATCTGGAAAAGTTAATCTCAGCTGATTCGGCTGATTCACATTAGCTGGACGGTTGCCCTGGCCTCCGTCTCCTGTAATTTGTCTCCTGAAATTAAAATTTCTCCCTGGCTGAAACTTGCCCTTCTTAAAATTTGGAAACTTCCCTGGTTGTGACTGACCCTCACTTCCCTCAACTTTCCTTTTCTTGCTTTCCTTTTCCTTCTGGAACATCTCACTCTATGTCTCTGCGATCATAGCCTTCTGTACTAATCCTGCATAGGTATCCAATTCAAAAATGGCTACCTTCCCTCTGATCCATGGTTTCAAACCTTGCTGAAATCTTTTAGCCTTCTTCCTGTCAGTATCCATATACGACGGTACGTACCTTGACAATTCCTCAAACTTACCCTCATAATCTGTTACTGACATGTTCCCTTGCTTTAATTCTAAAAACTTCAGCTCCATTTGATCCTGAACAAACTGAGGAAAATACTTTTCTAAAAACAATTCCTTAAACCTTTCCCAACTAATAACATTTGTGCCTTCCAATGTCTTCACCATTTCCCACCAATAGGTGGCATCATTCTTCAGATAGTAACTTGCAAACACAACCTTCTGTTCTTCCTTTACTTTCACTAAGGAAAATGCCTTCTCTATTTCCTTTAACCAAACATTTGCTTCAATTGGCTCTAAGGAACCCTTGAATTCTGGTGGGTTTACTACCTGAAAAGTTTTAAAAGTTACCTGGGGGTTGGTCTGTCTTTGTTGTTGTTGTGCCAGGTGAACTATTTGTTGGGCCAAGATTTGAAGAATCTGGGCTATTGCTGGGTCCATGGGTCCTGGGTTCACATTTGGATTTGTATCATCTTGGTTGTTGTTGTTGTTGGTTTCTTCATTCTGGGTGTTGGTGCGGGTATTTCTTTTGGGAGGCATTTTTTGTAAAGAATCAAACAACTTATTCAGCTTTTGAATCAAATCTTTGTATAAAAGAAAAGTTTTGTAAAACAGAGGTATCTCTTTTTGAAAACAGTTGTAACTAAGTAAATTAAATGCTTCTTTACAGAATATAAACAGTTATGGAAAACAGGGTACATGGTATCACAGGGTATAACTGGTGCAATAGATAAGGTAAGGTAAAACAGGTGCAATAAAATAAATGACAATAATGGAAAGGAAAAAGGTGCTGATATATATGGATCAAAAGTTTTAGGTAGTACAAGCGTAAAGATGCTTCGGAAGTGAAAGCAAAAACGGGTACAACAACCTACTCACTAGTCAGCATAGCTAGTCTATAAATACAACTCAAAAGTCTACTAATACACACTACACACTATTGTACATACTACATAACCATAACAACACTGCTCAACTTCTCCATCTCTAAATCTCTGGCTCATGGCAAATCTGGACCTCCAATCTCCTCAAGCTCCTCTAGAACCCACTTAGCCCACTCCGCTAAGAAATCAGGAGTGATGTCCTCATGTGTAGCCTCAGCAATCCTCACAGCAGCTGCTCTATGAAATTCCTGGAGCCTCTCCCTAAGTCGCCTCTCACCACTCCACATCTCTCTGGTACGTATGATATGCAATAACTCCTGGATCTGACCCTGTAGGAATCGCTGCTCCATAAGGCAAGCCTTAAACTGATGATATGGGACAAGATAAGAAGAGAACTGGAAAGGTACTCCTGTGACTGAATGACTAGTAAAGCCTGAATCAGCAGGTGGGGGTCCTCTGACAGGTGGCCTCATGCCTGGAGGTGGAATAGCCTGCAATGGTACGGGCTGCAACACAGGTGGAGGTAGTATAGCCAGCACTGGTGGAACAACAGGACGTGGATCCGAAGACGGCGCTCCAACTGAAGGCTCTGAGTGATCAGCTGATACGGGGATAAAAGAGTCGGCCATCGCTGCTATCTGAAATCATATCGCAATATAAGAATCTCGAACCACGACGCGAATTACACTAACACCTGATATACCGAAGCACTCAACCTCTCAACGTTCTATCTTTCTATTCCTTACTTCTATTCCTAACCCTCCACTCATTCCCGTCAACCTAGGCTTGTGTCAGTGACTTATACCCTGTAGCTCTAATATCAAACCTGTGGCGCCCTCCAAACCCGGGTCAGAAGTTTGGGGTCCACACACACACCTTATTTAAAACCTGCTTATAACAATAATAAAGATAACAATAATATGCAGTGACCCTATTTACCAACTACCACGGATCGCAATAGGTTAAAGTATGCACACAAGCCACACATCTACTTATATTACATACCGTTCAAATCCCAACTATTCCAAACTCATAACTGAGTATTAAACATTATTACAAACTTTTACAGACTTAAATTGTTCCAAAAGAAGCCTACAAGCTCAGCTTAATCAACCTGAACCCCTAGCTCTCGCGCTGGACTGGGGATCCTTAATACCAACCGGTTCCTTTTTAACTGGAAAAGAACAGAAACAATATCGCACAAATGAGCTAACTAGCTCAACAAGTCAAATGACAAAACTGAGAATAATGATCGTCAGGTGAACATGATTATGTTATCAAGTGAACAATGGATTATGATTTAGAATTGGATATTATACTTTTAATTTAAAAACCAAGGTTAGGCTGCTGATCAGTCATGCACTAACCCCGAGCAAGGCATACAGCATTATTCTAACTACTGGATCCAAGGCACACATTGGCCTAACTTGACCATTATATGGTCTGACCACGAATCTGGTCCACAATTTTATAAAAATAATCCAATTCTAACATAATAACAGAATGAGCAATAATAAATAATAATCAGAATCATTAACAACAATGAGTGTTTAACAATGAAAGGGTTTCAATCCTTGTAAGGATCAATAAGATAATTTAAAAGCTTGGATGCTAGTATTGAAAGAATTGGATAACAAAGGAATCAACATTTCAGGGTTTCAAGATTTTGGCTTTCAAAGCATAGGATACAATGTTTGAGTATATAATTAATTCAGTTTAGTGTTTGGAATTTTGTTTGCATGTATTTGTGGAGTAGTATCGTATACTTGAGGTTCGTGTTTGGGTATATAACAATCAATGGTCTAGAAAGAATAGGGTTCATGGCTCAAGATCAATAACTGGAATCAGGGTTTAGGTTTCTGTGCTTCAAAGCACTTGCAATATCACAGGATTATCAAGTACTATAATATCTCGAGAAAGTTCAGAACACTTGCATGGTACTAGCTTACTATTCTGCACTCGCTTCCAATCACAATCGTCTTACTCCTCAACTACCTATTTCCCTTTCCTACGTCTGGCCTCTTCTGCTCACATACCATAAGCATCTATCAATCATCAACTCATAGGATTCTATTCAACACATACTTCTATCAACCCTTTGTTTTACCCAAATCCGATTAACGGATTGAAGGTTACGCAATAAACAGTAAACATCGAATATATAGACTGATAGTCAATCGACAAGTCACATATAGCACATAATACATCACGTAATCAATGATATATTATTTATAAAGAAGTCTCGGGTCATAAATAGGCTTTCTGATATTTAAAATGATTTTTAAAACATTTTTCAGAATTAAAACGGGTCGTTGGATCAATTTCGGAATAATAAACAGGGTTCGATTGGCCAATTCTGGCTCCGAAACAATTTTATACTAATTATCTAGCCTTGGAAATAATTTAGAATAATATTTTAAAGCTCGAAACTATTTTTCGGAATTTTTAAATCATTTTAAGTAATTATATCTAATTAAATAATTAATTAAAATCAATTAATAATTAATTAAATCAATTAATCAATTAATTTCCAAATTAATTGACCAATTAATCGATTAAAAATTAACTGAAATTAATTAACTAATTAATTCAGATTTATTTTTGAATTAAAAATAATTTTCGGAATTAAAATAATAATTTTCAGAATTTTCAGAAATTAAAAAATGAATTTTTATAATAAAATTAAATAGGAAATATGATTTTTAAACATTTTATAAAAAGGAATCCTATTTTTGAAAACTTTGCAAACTACAGGGACTAAACTTCACCATCTTCAAAAATACAGGGACTAAACTGCAATTTTGCAGTTTCAGTCGCCGGAAAAATCGGGGGTGGCCGGAGAAGACGATCCCTGCGTCCTCACCCCACCAACACCTCCAGATCAACACTACACAACACCAGGAACTTGTTCATGCATTCAAAACATTCTAATCATCCCTGTTCTGGCCGGAAATTGGCCAAGAACATCGCCGGTTTCCGGCGAACATCGTAAATCTTTAAAACACAACTCCCTTCGATTCAAGCATCCTCTGTTAACGAGCTATATATCAATCGATTGCAAATTTTATAAGGAATACAACCCACTATAAATCAATAGCTAATAACCCCTGAATCAAAAACCCCCAAATTTCAATTGAAAACATTCATAGGGGTATAAACCCTAATTTTGAAATTCGAAAATTAAACCCACTTTTGAGCATGTTATTGAACTCCAAATCAGACGTATGACATATGAAAATCATCAGGAAAACAAGCTCTACAACATGCAATCATCAAATCATACAAACAATCATCCGAACAAAAATTCATATTTTTAATAAAATAAATTCGAAAATAAATAAATTTTCAGAAAATAAACCTTTAATTCTGCAGTAAAACAAAGCTCAGAATCTGATAGAACACTTCAAATCCTTCATTTTGGTTACTCAAGCTTTGAAAACAGAGATTGGTAACGCCTTCGTTTTGTTGTTTGATTCTTAGAATAGTTTATGTAATTAGGGCTTTTCTCTGAAAATTATAAAATTAACTATCTGCAAATGATTTTGATACGAAATAAAATACGGTAAAAGGCTATTTATAATTACGGAAAATTAGTATCCCGTTGGATCATTCCGGATATAAAACGGTACGTTTATTTATAAAAACTGATCCAAACGATATCGGTTTTCGGGATAATTATCCAAATCAGTACAATTTGTACTGCGGTCTTGGTCTCAGCGCCTGGTTACACGTACTACGAAGTGATAATTGGGATAGTTTAATAAAAAGCTCCCGTTTATCGAAAATACGGGTTTTATTGATTTACCGAAACGAATATTGTATCAAAAATATTGCGTCGGGACCCGCGCAGAATAAACCGTACGCCGGATCGAAAAAGTCAAAACATGGAATATGCTTGGAATATTACAATTAGGTTCGGAAGGAGTTCTCGGAAAAGTTTCGGGTTCCAAAAACGTAACAACGGTTGACGTCAGTTGGTTCCCGTTTTTATAAAATAGATTTTAAATACTCGGAAAAAGATTTTATAAATTTCATATGATCCTTATAAATCCATAAATCAACATAAAAATAATTAGGAAGATATGACAATTATCTATGTTTTATTTTGGACATATAAATATTAAAATACTTAATTAATATTATTTTTGAATATCCAAGTACAGATAACATTTAACAATTAACTCACAGAATAGATACTGAACACACATAATAATTATTTAATAGCAAAATAATTACACGATATATCCCGGATATTATAGTCGTGACTCACTTACACTGAGAAGCCACTATAAAATAGAATTTCAAAAGATGCATAAAATGAGCAGAAAACAGTTGAGGTGGACTAATTCATGAACTCATTCTATAGTAGACTTCAGAATAATGACAGATTTTGAGCAAAGTTCTTAGTTATGCCTTATTTCTAATATGTATTGAAGTGAATCAGACTTTAATCTTTATCTGATATTTAGCTTACTGCACACACATACACTCCATATGAATAATGAAAATTACTGTGGTGATAAATGTTATTTTAGATGAACAGGTTAAGTGTCAGTTGCATAAATTTTGAGGACAAGTTATAATGGAAATTCTGATGATTAAGTTCTGAAGAAACGAAATTAGTATTTGTGTGAAGAATTACAGAAATAAACATTCACTTTTCGAGTTAAGGAGCCATGTTCTGATGACTGTTAAAATCTGATATTAAGTCTAAGTTCTGATATTAAATCCTGATTCTTTACTTGACTTATTTATGGTTAAATCTGAAACAGTCATATTTAAAATCAGAATATGTTTGGGTGAATTATAAACAGTGAACATAATTTGGGTTAGTGGTACTCGTATATGCACAGTAATTTTTTTACTTGTTTCGTGTGCTCATTAACTCCTGTTTTAAGCTTCCAATGGCTGTTATTTTTGCTCATCGGTCTAGGGAGACGAGGCTTTAATTCTTTTTTCGTTTCATATTCCATGCATCCATTAGACTTCCCTTGTCTATATAACTGACCAAACATCCTTCAGTAAAAATCAATTATTTCTTCTCTCAAACAATGGCTCAGTTTGGTTGGTTTTACAACTATGGCCCCGAAACTGTGCATATTTTTCAAA
The DNA here is from genome assembly GCF_009905375.1 of Apium graveolens. Classification (NCBI taxonomy): domain Eukaryota; kingdom Viridiplantae; phylum Streptophyta; class Magnoliopsida; order Apiales; family Apiaceae; genus Apium; species Apium graveolens. The sequence goes on from NC_133648.1 coordinate 90,274,267, forward strand.
ATAGAATCCCGACTGCATATCCCATCAACAACATTCCGTCTAATCTCTGGATTCAATTTCTAGAGATCATTAAAAATAACTTGACTGTCCAATGAAATCTTCATCTCCGTTCTCTCCGTCAGCAAGAACGGATCATCCATCTTGCAGTGCTCTTTGTCAGCAGCAGAAGGAGTTAGTCGTTAGTCTTCTTAGACTAGGACTAAAGTTGTTGATGTTAGGAATCGTAGATTAGGACTGTCTTACAACTTTTACATGTAATTGCTAAATTTCATCGAATGTATTTGTTTGATGTATTAATGAAATTTTACTTTATTGCAAGATTTTGTCTCTGAGTCATTTCTTATTCTGATGACCTTTTAAATTCTGATAATAATCAAGTTCTGATGGTGACATGGCAGTATTTATTTACTTGGTTTATTTTTGGTCATTACCTCACTGGTCATATTTTTTTTACAGAATATTGGTAAAGCAGTAATAATCACTTATTTAGTGGGAACAATTTTTTTTTTAAAATAACAAAAACTGAGCGTCCTTGATTAATGGGATTAATAGGTAAGTGGAACGGTTTTTCTCCTTGAAAACTGCATGTGATAAGTAATGATTACTGAATACCCGTGCCCATTAATTATCTTATACTGTTGCATGTCTGACAGGTGTCTCAACGGCTATTTTTTACCATGTATAAGTAAAAGAGAGAAAAGATTGTAAAATCTTTTATTCACTTTTATACTCTATCTCTCTCTTTTTACTCTTATACTCTCACTATTTTCTGACGCTTTATCATACAGACATTTTATCAAACACCTTACAGGAAACCTTATTTCTCACTTATTTCTCATTGCACCCAAGGATTTGATTGTAAATGGAGCCAAGTTCGTACCAAACAACTATGCTGCAATCTTGAACAAGGCTGAAGCTCCATCTGATTTGCACTTTATGCAAGATTTTTTAGCAAATAGTGAGATTGGGTATGCTTTGACCCAACCTCAAATTATCTCAAGCCAACAAGTTCTGCCGTTTTGGCGAACTGGGATTTTTGATGATGGTGATGCTACTGGTACTCCAAGCATCATATTTGAAGTCAATGATGTTGAGCATGTGGTTACTCCTGGAGTAGTTCATAAAGCTCTCCACTTACTAGAAGGTTATACTTTTTCAACAGTGGAGGACCCTGTTCTACAACAGCTCATAGCCATTTTGGGTTATGAGAAGAGTTTGGGAAAGCTTGGACAGTTGAAAAGGGCAAATATCAGGAAGGAATGGAGCTTTTTCTTCGATTGTATCACCAAGGCATTCGCCAATAAGTGCTCTAACTTTGATTCCATTCCAATCATGAGTCAGCAAATCGGGTATGCTCTTATTCATCAAACTCACTTTGATTTTGCAAGTGTTGTGCTAGGTTTCATAGGGGATAGGATGACAGAAGATAGAAATGTAGTGTACTTTGCTAGATTCTGTCAGCTTATATATAATTTCTGTTATGCTGATCAACCCCAACCTACCACTGATTTAATTCCACCTTTTAAGCTTGCAAAAAGGGCTTTTAATGATTTGTTAAATGCTGACATTAAGAAAACAGTGGTTAGACCCTTACAGATATCTCAGTCTATAAAAAAGATTCTTGTAAATGCTGATCCTCAAACCTACACATCTGTTTACCCTGATGTTCAACCCACCAGCACATCCCAGCCACCACAACAACCATCAGAACATACCACATCTACACCTCAAACTTCTCAACCTCAACCTACTTAACCCTCCATCAGGACATATTTCAAACCATCACAGACATCTCAACCTTCACCATCAGCACATCCTGTGAGGCCTTCATCTTCCAAACCTAAGAGGACAAAGACTGTACCTAAGACACAACAGAAGAGAAGGAGGATTGTTTTGAGGGATGAGTCAGACAGTGAGGATCGAGTTCCAGTATCAGAACCTGTTATTGTAGAAGCTGAGAAGGTCTCTTCTCAGAAGGATGTTGAAATTGGGAGTTCTAGGCCCCTAAAAAGGCTTAGAAAGCTAAATTCTGATGAAGCTCCCAAAGTCTCTCCATCTGCAAAGAGACATAAAAAGTAAAGAGCCAGGAGGGCTATCAGTGTATCATCACATTCTGAAGAAACTCTGGAAGAAGCAGCTAAGGAAGGGGGTCAGGAATCTCTGATCCCAACAGAACCAATTGTTGATTTACTTCCTTCAGCACAACCAGAAACTACTCAAGACAGACTGCCTACTCCTCCTGTGTCTCTTGTAAATGAACCAGTACATACTGAAGACCCAGGCACAAGTGCTGAGATTGATATTCACAACTTGATTGTGCCTGAGGTTCTGTACTTGGAAGCTCCACCGGCTCAAATCACTCCACCAACAACCCCAATTCTGGATGCTGATTTTAATGAAGATATTCCTAGTACACCTATTCTGAATCTGGATGATGAAAATCAAGTTTTAGGTGGGCATCAAGATTTGGCTGTTGATCATAACTTAGTTGGAGATCAGCACTTAGAGGATGATGTTGAAGCCTCAATAGCCTCAATTGCTCATGTTAAACTTTCAAAGTTATTCCTACCAGGATTCACCAAAGCCAAACAAACTCAACCTTTGAAGACTGCAGCAAGTGGTTTTGAAGCAAGAGTTGTTACAGGAAAGGAAGCAAGAGATAAATTTGGATTGGGTAGTGCTGATGAAAGAAGAGTATAGAACACAACCAATGATCCAACTTTCTTAAGTGAACCAGGTGTTGGAGCAACTCCTGAAAATTGAATCAGCTTGAATCTGTACAGATGGTTTACCATACATTCTTGAAAGAACACATCTTGTTATATTTTATGACAGATGGAAGGGTATACCATATTAGGTAGAATGCTATACCACTGAAATATTATGAGGAACTAGAACATGTTCTATTCCTACTTCAAGTGAAGAAAAAATTAACAAATAGTGCTGCAAATTATTTGAAGACTCAAATTCAGAGACAGAAGAAGCTTTATTCTGTAAAGTTTGACAGCATATACTGTCCCAAGTACAGAGATCACAAAGATGATATTATCGAGATGAAGCCTAACTCTGCTAAGATTATAACTACTTTTCTGGGTTATAAGGCTGTGGAATTCAATCTTGAGTCTGACAAGGCATATTTGATCAGACTAGATCAGGACATAAGAAAAGCTAGAATAAATGATCTCTGGGCTGCTATCTTTCAAATTGGTGAAGATACAGTTGAATTGAAGAATGCTAAAAGGAGGATGATTGATGAACTTAAATATGCTGAGAGATGTTTGTTAAAGAACTATCTCAGAACAACTTCTGATATCAAAGAGATCAGTAATTGAAGCCAAGTCAAAGATCTACAACTGCTTAAATTCTGACGTGTATACAAACTGAAGCTGTTATCAGAACTTAAAGATTGTAAAGCTTTAAGGACTGTAAGTTGTAGTTATCTAGTTAAATTCTCATGCATTTGTACTTAATGTTTTTGACATCATCAAATATCTGTTAAACTTGTATATTATGCTAATTTACAAGTTGGGGGAGATTGTTAGATATATTTGATAATGTCATGTCTAATATGATTTGTGTTTAGTTTTCAGATCTTACTTAAACAGGACAAATCAGTACTTAACTGGAAATCAGCACTTATACTGAAGTCAGAACTTAAGTTGTCAGAACTTAAGTTATCAGGAGATATTTATCAGGAGATAATATCAGGACTTAAGGAGACTTTCAGATAAGGAAGGCGGTTGTTTGAAAGGAAAGAAGATCAAGACAAACGCAAGAAAAGATATGCATGAAGAAGAAATTCTATGAAGAATAGAATACTTGGAAGAAAAGATAACTAGTTGATATATTTTAGGAAGCAGAATTATATTCCATATCAATTAGCGATTATCTTGTAACTGTGTAGTATATAAACACAGACATAGGGTTTACAATATATGTGTTATCATTATCGAGAATAATATTCATTGTAACCCTAGCAGCTCTCGTGATAATTTGTTCATCACTGAGAGAGGACAGTTCCATATTGTAAAAGAGTTTAATAAAGTTTGTTTTCTGTTACTTGTGTTCTTTTAATTCGATTTGATTGTGATAAACACTGTATTCAACCCCCTTCTACAGTGTGTGTGACCTAACATTGTAGCTTCCAGAAATATAGACATCTTCACTTTCCATATGGGAAACTCAGAAGGCCTCTGCATGAGAACCCTGATAGTCTCATATCGACTGTGGGTTTGAGTCCTTGGAGTTTCTTCAGTTTTGGCGGGCTTGGTTGGATTTTCTGCTTCTTCAGACATGATTATGTTGGATCTTTACTGTATGTGTGTTAACAGATAGGCTCTGATACCACTTGTTAGGTCACACAACACTGTATAAGGGGGTTGAATACAGTGTAGAATACAATTAAATCGATTTAGAACACAAGTAACAGAAAAAAGATGTATTCGATATAATAAACTCTGTTACAATGGAACTATTCTCTCTCAGTGATGAACAAATATCACGAAAGCTGCTAGATTACAATGTATGATCTTCTCGATGATCGTAACACATATAGTGTAAATCTATGTCTGTGTTTATATAGACACACAGTTACAAGATAAGTTCTAATTGATATAGTATCTAATTCTGTCTCCTAAAATATATCAATCAGATATCTTATATAATTCTTCTAGTCCTCTAACTCTTTCCATGCATATCTTCTTCTGTATTAGTCTCGATCTTCTTTCCTCTAAATCAGCTTCCTTCATTAACTATTAATTCTCCAGTACTTAAGTTCTGTTATGCATCTTCTGATATTATCTTCTGATAATCTGAGTCCTGATATCCTTAAGTCCTGACTTCCAATAAGTCCTGATTCCAGTAAGAACTGATATTTCCTGTTTGTTAAGATCTGAAAACTAAACATGAAACATATTAGACATGACATCTCAAATATATCCAACAGTATAATCGAGGTCGTCGGAAAATTCGAACCCAGTCGGCGGCCAATTTTCCAATCAATTTTCCGATCAAATAACTGATTGTTCAGTCATTTTGGATTCCTGGCAAGATACTCTGTAAATCTGCACCTTTTCGTGATGTTCTGGGCAAGTTTGAACGTCGCCGGAAAAGCTTGGACCGACGTCAATGGCGTTCGGCCGGTAACCGGCGACGGGGGTGGTTAATTACTGAAATACCCCTGCAGTTTTGTCAGATTTGCATTTCAGTTTATAAAATTTACCAAAATGATATTCTCTTATTATTTTATTTTTAGAAAATTGTTTTTAATTATTTTTAATTCTGAAAACTATTTTTAATTCAAAATTAAATCTAAATTATTTAATTAATTTATTTTAGTTAATAATTAATTATTTAATTAGCCAATTAATTTAAATATTAATTGATTAATTAATTTAATTAGTTATTATTTAATTTTAATTGATTATTTAATTAGATTTAATTATTTATTTTGATTTAAAAATTCCAAAAAATAGTTTCTAGCTTTAAAATATTATTTAAAATTATTTTCAAAGCTCGATAATTACTATAAAATTATTATAAAGTCTGATTCGGGTGTTCGAACCCTATTATATAATTATAAAATGATTCAAAGACCCGTTTTAATTCCGAAAAATGTTCAAAAAAAATTGGTATTAAATACCTGGAAAATCATTTTGACCTCGGATCTTCTTTAAAAAATTATTTTGATTGAATATCTTGCGTGCTATGTGCTACGTGCTATCTGAATGATGTGTTATATGCCTATGTCGTTATTGTTTGACTGTTTTGGTCATAATTTTCAATCCGTAAATCGGATTTGGGTAAAATGAAGGGTATATAGAAGCTTATGACATCTATGTGACGATTAAAATAATATGAGATTGAATATTGAAAGATATTTGTGATGCCTAGCAGAGTAAGCGAGGCATAGAAAAGGAAATCAGTGATCCATAAATAGAATTAAAGCGTAGAAAGAGAAGGCAAGTGATTGATTAATAAAAGCAAGGCATAGAAAAAGAAGGAATGTGATTGAAAAGTAAAACTGTTAGATGAGTAAAAGTAAAGTTGGAAATCATCTGTGATAAGGCAAGTACTTCTGAACCTTTCTTTGAGATATATTGCAAATATTTCTGAACTTTCTCATAACATGTTGCTATTATTCAAAATAAATCTTGTTTTATATTGCAAGCTCTTTAAACTATTCAACCTTGAACCCTGATCGTATCATTGAACTTGAGTCGTAAGCTTTATTTCTTATAAACCACCAACAGTTGATTTCCCAGATATTAAACCATACAAATACAATACTACTCCACAAATAAATAAACACCATAAACCATGTATTTCAACAGAATTTCTTGAGCATACATAAACTTATACACCCTGGAATACCCTATCACATCAAAGATCTATACCCTGTATTATCATTGAACCATTGTTCTTCAGATACTTGATACTTCATCAGGCTTGAAGTCGTTCTCCATATTTATACTTTGATATACCCTGGGGATACCTGTGAAATATTTTATGATCTGAGATAAATGCTTTATCAGTGTTAATCATGATTATGTTTTTATTGAATAGCAATGTTTATCTATTGAATTATTTTAGAATTGGATAGTTTTATAAATGTGGACCAGATTCGTGGTCGGACCAGATTCGTGGTCATGATAGGCCAATGTATGCCTTGGATCCAGTATATAGAGCAAAGCTGGGAACCTTGTCCGGGGTTAGTGTGTGACTAATCAGCAGCCTAACCATGGTTTTTAAAATGAAAAGTGAATATCCAATTCTAATCCTTGCATATTCAGAAACTTGATTCTTTTGAATCATTCCATCGATCATTGTTTAACCTCGGTTGTTGCTATTATGTCTTGATGATCTAGTTAGATCAATCTTGCAAATTTGTTTATGTTATTTTACAGTTAAATGGGAAATGGTTGGTAACGAGGATTCCTAGTCCAGTGTGCGAGCTAGGATTCCCAGTTAAGTTGGATCGAGATAGCAGGAGCTTTATATTGTAGATGAGTTATGTAAGATTGTGAGAATGATATCATTATCAGTTATAAGTTGAACTAGTTGGGATTGCTGGGCGGCCGCTAAGGGGCGAGAAATTTAATTCTGATTTTTATAAATCCTTATTTTGTTGGACTTCTAAGACGGCTAGTTCTTGTGGGCTTCTATATAAGTAGTTTTCAGAGACATTTCACAAGAGGGTGGTATCAAGCAAGAAGCAAGGAGAGAAGGAAGAAGACCGTTTTGGCACATAGCAACGAAGAAGAGGAAGCATGCATTTCTTGTGATTCTTTTATTCGTTGTAATATTGGATGCTAGTGTTCTTTACTTTGAACCTTATTACTCTTGTGGCGTACTCTGGTTTTAATAAGTATTTTTATTAGTTTATATTGTGTGTTATTATCATGTTTTCATATGAACCCATGGTGACGATGAGTTCTATCATGGGCTAATCATGATCATGGGGTCGTAACGGATTTATTATGGATTTCTTTAGTTAGTTGTTTAATACCTTAGTTTGTGATGATTGTATGATATCTAGCATAGGTTGTGCTTAATCGTCTTATTGCGTCGCGAATATATAAGATAGTCTGTTAATCTCTTGTGAAGCGATAGTGGATCTTGAGGTTTAGAACTTGCCATGTTAGCATAGGTTCATGTGTGTGTATGCATGATTAGTGGGTAACTCTAACCATTTTACTTGCCCTGTGTAATCATAAAGAATAACTTGTTCTTAAATCGTTATGTTTTCAAATTATGTAGACATGTAGGGTCTCAACATAATTGATGCCTATTCAACTTCTATCTTAATTATGGATATTTGGTAGAATGGTATTGGTACAATGAAAGTTGGCTTTTATCAGTTTCGTGTTGTGCGATTAATATCATCACCGTTACATGCTAAGCGTAATAACAATAGCTATTTAAGGAAGTAGTAATAAAGTTATGATCTCATGTGTGTTTAATATTGTTAATTCAAGTGTCAATTAAGTGTTTTAATTCTCGTAGTTAATTGTAGTTAATAATTAGTTAATCAAATTTAAGTGTTATTGTCTTGACATTGAGAAGTAATCATACATTGGTGAGTGAGTGTAATTGAACATAATTAGTCCGAGTCTTTATGGGAACGAACTAGAATTTATTCTATATTACTTGCGAACACGTATACTTGCAAGAATATTAGCGCGTGTTTTCGCCCTAACAAGTTTTTAGCGCCGCTGCCGAGGACTCGGCGTATTTGTTTAGTTTATGTACTTGCCATCAGTGGTCATTAGGACTCATTGATTAAGACGTGTTACTTATTGTTTCCGGTTGTGTTTCAGGTACCCTATTGAGCGTTTATGCAAACACGTTCTCGCACTCGCAAGAGGACTCTAGATACGGCTAAGGAGACAAATGTAGTTCTTGATATCCCGGAGAAGATAGATTTTGAAGATTCGGATAAAGAAAGTGTACAGAAAGAACCTATAACTATGGGTGATCGTATAGTTCCGGCAGATCCAGCTCTTATGGACTTTTCTCGGCCTAAAATTGATGACATTCAGTCAAGCATCCTTCATCCGGCTATTCAGGCTAATACTTTTGAAATCAAACCCGGAACTAATCAGATGGTGCAGAAATCTGTTTTTTTCGGAGGTGCTGCGACTGAAGATCCCAACATGCATATCAGGAATTTTGTCGAGATCCGTGGTACTTTCAAATACAATGATGTTACTGATGAGGCTATCAAGCTGAGGCTTTTCCCATTCTCTCTGAGGGATAAATATAAGGACTGGTTACATTCTGAACCAGCTGGTTCCATCACTACTTGGCAAGATCTTGCGCAAAATTTTCTGGTGAAGTTTTATCCAATGGCTAAAACTGCGGCTATGAGGAGTGCTCTTACTCAGTTTGCTCAGCAACCATCAGAATCTATGTGCGAAGCTTGGGAGCGCTATAAGGAGATGTTGAGAAAATGTCCACATCATGGTATGCCTGACTGGATGATGATCATTGGGTTCTACAATGGTTTGGGGGCCCAATCTCGGCCCATGCTCGATGCAGCAGCTGGAGGTGCATTGTGGGCCAAAAGCTATACTGAAGCCTATAATCTTATTGAAACTATGGCTGTAAACGAGCATCAAAACCCAACTCAAAGGATGATGCATGGGAAGGTAGCAGGTATTCTGGAAGTCGATGCAGCCACAGCTATTGCAGCGCAGCTCCAAGCGCTGTCTTTGAAGGTCGATTCTTTAGCCAACTACGGAGTCAATCAGATAGCTATGGTCTGTGAGCTTTGTGCAGGCTCTCCTGCCACGGATCAGTGTTCTCTTGTAAATGAATCTGTTCAGTATGTGAATAATTATCAGTGATTGCAGCAGCCTGTGCCAGCTACTTATCATCCTAACAACAGAAATCATCCTAATTTCAGCTGGAGCAATAATCAGAATGCTGTTCAGCAACCATATCAGCAATTGATAAGTGGATTTTATATCCACTTGGAATGCTTTATTACAAGCTTAAATTGGTGTTTTGGACTCAAGTTGTTGGTATTTTGATGTGTTTTTGTGTTATTGCATTTCAGGTATCAGTTAAATGAAGAAAAGAGCTTTTAAAGGAAATATGATGAAAATTGATCAGAATTGGAAGCCAAGGCCATTGTCCAGTTGTAGAGAATCTCAATAGCTTCGCGTGGGCAGTTGAATCGCCTAATTCTGACTAGTAGAACTCAAGTTATGGTCAAAACAAGATTCATCAGAATATTTTTCCAGTCAGTGGCTGAGCGCCCGCTCAGCAGAGCTGAGCGCCCGCTCAGAGAGCTGAGCGCCCGCTCAGGAGGCGGCTGGTCGCTGATTTCGCTGAAAAAGCCTTTTTTGAGTAGAATTTGACGATTTTAAGGGTCCAGGTCCACTAGGGGCGTATATATACTTAAAAAAAAGGGTTTTCATCATCCGGGAAGATTGGGATACCAAGGAGAAGACCTAGAAGCACAGAACAACTCCAAAAAAGAAGATCTTGTTTTCAACTTGTGATTCTTTGAATTAATTGTAACTTTGGATGCTCGTTTTCGTACTTGTTAAACCTAGATCTCGTTTATTCGTACTTTGATTATTATTTAGTTTATTAGACCTTGTTTATACCATGCTTTCATTGGAACCCATGGTGACGATGAGTTCGATTATGGGCTAATCGTTGTCATGGGATTCTAGCGGATTTACTTATGGATTTCAATAGTTAATTGTTTCGATATCTTGGTGTGTGGTGATTGATTGATATCCTAGTATTGGTTGTGCTTATTCGTCTTATGTGCGTAGCTAACATATAAGATAGCGTGTTAATCTCTATTGAAGCGACAGTGAATATAGAGGTTTAGAACTTGCCATGCTAGCATAGGTTCATGTATGTGTATGCATGATTCGTAGGTAACTCTAACCGTTTTACTTGCCCTATGTAATCAAGATAGATAACTTGTTCTTAAACCGTTATGTTGTCAAATTCTATAGACATATAGGGTCTCAATATAATTGGTGCCTATTCAGCTTCTATCTCTTTTGTGGATGTCTGGTAGAATGGTACTCGTGCAATGAAAGTTGGCGTTTATCAGTTTCGTGTTATCTGATTAGTGTCATCACCATCACATGCTAAGGTTAAGAACAATAAGGCTATTGAATGAAGTATTTAATGAAGTTAGGATCCCATGTTTATCATATATATTAATTTAACCTCAATTCTCTTAGTTAATGTTATTTAGTATAATCTCTTAGTTTAATAAAAACCCAATTTGTTATTTGTCTTAGCATTGAGCGATAACCATACATTGTTGCATAGGTGCATAAATTGAACTTAACCTAAACCAGTCTCTGTGGGAACGAATCTGATTTATATCTTATACTACTTGCGAACGCGTATACTTGCGTGAATATTAGCGCGTGTTTTCGCCCTAACAAGTTTTTGGCGCCGCTGCCGGGGACTCGGTGTTAATTTTTAGTTTATGTGCTTGTCATCAGTGGTCGTTAAAGTTCACTGACTCGGATTCTTTTACTTTCACGGTTTATTTGTTTGTGTTTCAGGTACTCATTACAATGGGAGATCCAGCAGCACGAACGAAAGCCTTGATGGATTTTTCTCAACCCAAGATCAATGACATTCAATCTAGAATTGTCCGGCCAGCTATCACAGCTAATACCTTTGAGATCAAGCCTGGCATAATTCAATGGGTACAGACTTCAGTCCAGTTTGGGGGTTCTCCAACGGAAGATCCCAATACACACATTAGGGATTTCATTGAAATATGCGACACCTTCAAGTTCAACGGTGTTTCTGAAGATGCTGTGAAGCTGAAACTGTTCCCATTCTCTCTGAAGGACAAGGCTAAGAGCTGGTTACACTCTCTACCAGCTGGTTCGATTACTACTTGGGAAGATCTTGCTCAGAAGTTTCTTACTAAATTCTTCCCTATGGCGAAGACAGCTGCACTCAGGAATGCTATTACTCAATTTGCACAGCAAATGGGAGAATCGCTAAGTGAAGCTTGGGAGCGCTACAAGGAGATGCTTAGGAAGTGTCCTCATCATGGAATTCCTGATTGGATGATCATCACTTGTTTTTACAATGGGTTGGGAGCACAGTCCAGACCCATGATCGATGCAACATCAGGCGGAGCATTATGGGCAAAGAGCTATAAGGAAGCTTATGATCTAATTGAACTGATGGCTGCTAATGAATATCAGTATCCAACCCAGAGATATCCACAGGGCAAGGTAGCAGGAGTTCTTGAAGTGGATACAGCTACAGCTATCACTGCTCAACTAAAGGCGTTGTTTATGAAGATCGATTCTCTGGCTAACTATGGTGTTAAGCAGATAATTACTGTTTGTGAGCTGTGTACAGGTCCGCATACGACAGAACAATGCGCTATATCTAGCGACTCAGCTCAGTTTGTGAGCAACTTTCAGAGATCGCAGCAACCAGTTCCAGACACTTATCATCCTGACAACTGGAATCATCCTAACTTCAGTTGGAGCAACAATCAGAATGTGATGCAACAGCCATTCCAGCAGTTTGGAAATAAGCTATTTAACCCTCCTGATTTTCAGCAACAATTTACACCAAGACAACAACTCCAACTTCAACAACAAACTCATGATGCAGGTCTATCTTCGAATGAAAAATCTGAATTGGAGGAGTTGAGACTTATGTGCAAAAACCAGGCTCTTATATGCCAAAGCCAGGCTGTTTCTATCCAGAATCTGGAGAACCAAATAGGGCAAATTGTTAATGCCTTATTGAATCGACCACCAGGAACGCTTTCTAGTGATATAGAAGCCAATCCAGGAAAGAAGAAAGTTGAAGAACATGTGAACGCCATCACCTTAAGGTCTGGAAAGGTCGCAAGCCCCCAAGTTCAGCAAGACGAAGAGCCTGAAATGTCTCAAGTTTCAGAAAATGCAGTTGTGGCTGAAGAAGATGTGCAGAAGGAAGTAGAGGTGGAACCAAGGAAGACTACTGTGGAACACAGTCCTCCTGAGGGTAATACAGGGGAGAAACAGATTTATCCTCCACCTCCTTTTCCTAAAAGGCTGCAGAAGAAAAAGTTGGATAAGCAGTTTGAGAAGTTTCTGGAGGTGTTCAAGAAACTTCATATCAACATACCTTTCGCTGAAGCTCTTGAATAGATGCCTAGCTATGCGAGGTTTATGAAAGGTATTCTCTCTCGGAAAGTGAAGCTCAATGACTTAGAGACTGTTGCTCTAACGGAGGAATGCAGTGCTGTGCTGCAACAGAAGTTGCCTCCGAAGCTTAAAGATCCAGGAAGCTTCACTATTCCTTGCACCATCGGAAACTTGTCATTCGACAAGTATTTATGTGATTTAGGAGCTAGCATCAATCTGATGCCCTTATCTATCTTCAAGAAGCTTGGTCTGCCTGAGCCAAAACCAACATACATGTCATTGCAACTAGCTGACCGTTCCATCGCTTATCCACGAGGTATAGTGGAGGATGTCTTGGTCAAGGTGGATAAACTCTTCTTCCCTGCTGACTTTGTAATTCTTGATTTCGAGGAAGATAAGAAGATTCCCATTATCTTGGGAAGACCATTCTTGGCTACAGGCCGAACTATGATCGATGTGCAAAAAGGAGAGCTTACGATGAAGGTTCATGATCAGAAGGTCACTTTCAATGTGTTCAAGGAAATAAAATTACCCACAGCTAAAGAGGAGTGCTTTAAAGTAGAGCAAATTCAGGTTTTGAATGCACCTCTGTGGAAGAAGAAGTTGGATATGCTATTTGATTCTCTTGGGTTAGCAGAGCTGAAAATTTCTCAGGAGCGTTTTGAACCATTTACTCAAGAAGCTCCCATACTTAAGCTCAACCGACAGCCAGATGACTTGAGTTATTCATTCTTAGGTGCACCCCCTGACAAGGGGTTGGGATATATCTTTGATTATGTAGAGGGTAGCCGAACGGATCCTCCAGTGCCTATAGAGGGTTCTTCTCATGTGCAGCAGGTAGTTGATAGGACTGGTGTTGGTGACGAGTAGTACAGGCGAGTAATTAGGCGTATGGAGGCCATGCACGACATTCACCATCATTTTGCTGAAGATTTGACACATGCTTTTGGTACTATTTTCCGAGACACTAGTGGCAAGGTTGATTGGCCACCTGATCCTCCACCCGACGAGGGTGAATCTCCCGCTAATTAGGTATGCCTGAAATCCTTATTATTGCCTTCAATGAGGACATTGAAAATTTTAAGTTTGGGGGTGATAATGTAAGGATTAGTAGTGTGTGTCCATATAGATTCATATAGATTTATGTTGCATGTTTAGTTGTAGTTCATTCATATTTTTCCATGATTGTTCATTTAGGACATATTTGTTTGTTTTTATGTAATTTCATATAGTTGCATTTGCATGCATATTTAGCATGATCCCTTAAGATGAACTATGATATTGGATAAGTTGATGTTGATTTGAGTGTGGTGATGAGGAATAGAGGGATGTTTAAGTCTTAATGAATTGATTTGCATGCCAGAAATAAATATTTTCACAAAGTCTTATAGGGTTGCTTTTGATCTAGATCATGATCATACTTGTTTGTTGTTGAGATTTAATCACTTGGTTATATTTAGAATTTGTTATATTCTCCTAATGACGTAAAAACACTGATTTTTTTTTATCTGGAGAAAAACTTGGATTTCATTGCTAGTTGTTGTAAGGCTAGGCGTCAAATGGCTAGTAGCCGGCTCATATTTTTATGAGTAGTCTAGGGTTGAATGAGATGGAGCGAAACACACTCATTCAGAAATTATTGAAAAAAAAGAAAAAAAAAGAAAAAAGAGGAAAAAAAAAGAAAGAAAAAAAGTATGTGTTTATGCATAATTGATCAAGAGTGAGCTCTTTAATACTCGAGTTATTAAGTTCTAGGGGATTTTGTGCCTAGTGACCTAAGGCTTTTATAGTCTGGGATCCGCTAACCTAACGCTCGCTACATGGGTATTATTGTATAAGTCTTTTGGGACCTCATTCATTGCACGATCAAATAAGCATCTTTGCTATGTGTTCAATAATAGTGTGAATCCTTGTATAACTCTAGTAGAAAGGAGGTGTTGTGAGTCATAATGCGTTTATTGTCTATTCTATTTATAAACTTTTGATTGTTTCAATGATAGATAAGTTAGGGTTATTGATCTAGTATCGAGAGTATATCTGTTAAGCATCCACACACGCACGTTTCTGGTTTGTGAGTTGGTTTGTGGGATTTATTCAAACTCTGTTTCAAGTTATTGCATTCTTAGAGGCATTGGTTTATTCATTTGGTTATGGTTATTCTGAGGGGATCGATTGCATTGTCATTTAGTTGCATTCACGTAGTTGCATTCATGCATTAGGTTTGTTTTGTAGTTTTGAGTCTGTTTATACTTGAGGACAAGCATCGATTCAAGTTAGGGGGTGTGATAAGTGGATTTTATATCCACTTGGAATGCTTTATTACAAGCTTAAATTGGTGTTTTGGACTCAAGTTGTTGGTATTTTGATGTGTTTTTGTGTTATTGCATTTCAGGTATCAGTTAAATGAAGAAAAGAGCTTTTAAAGGAAATATGATGAAAAGTGATCAGAATTGGAAGCCAAGGCCATTGTCAAGTTGTAGAGAATCTCAATAGCTTCGCGTGGGCAGTTGAATCGCCTAATTCTGACGAGTAGAACTCAAGTTATGGTCAAAACAAGATTCATCAGAATATTTTTCCAGTCAGTGGCTGAGCGCCCGCTCAGCAGAGCTGAGCGCCCGCTCAGAGAGCTGAGCGCCCGCTCAGGAGAGCTGAGCGGCCGCTCAGGAGGCGGCTGGTCACTGATTTCGCTGAAAAAGCCTTTTTTGAGTAGAATTTGACGATTTTAAGGGTCCAGGTCCACTAGGGGCGTATATATACTTAAAAAAAGGGTTTTCATCATCCGGGAAGATTGGGATATCAAGGAGAAGGCCTAGAAGCACGGAACAACTCCAAAAAAGAAGATCTTGTTTTCAACTTGTGATTCTTTGAATTAATTGTAACTTTGGATGCTCGTTTTCGTACTTGTTGAACCTAGATCTCGTTTATTTGTACTTTGATTATTATTTAGTTTATTAGACCTTGTTTATACCATGCTTTCATTGGAACCCATGGTGACGATGAGTTCGATTATGGGCTAATCGTTGTCATGGGATTCTAGTGGATTTACTTATGGATTTCAATAGTTAATTGTTTCGATATCTTGGTGTGTGGTGATTGATTGATATCCTAGTATTGGTTGTGCTTATTCGTCTTATGTGCGTAGCTAACATATAAGATAGCGTGTTAATCTCTATTGAAGCGACAGTGAATATAGAGGTTTAGAACTTGCCATGCTAGCATAGGTTCATGTATATGTATGCATGATTCGTAGGTAACTCTAACCATTTTACTTGCCCTATGTAATCAAGATAGATAACTTGTTCTTAAACCGTTATGTTGTCAAATTCTATAGACATATAGGGTCTCAATATAATTGGTGCCTATTCAGCTTCTATCTCTTTTGTGGATGTCTGGTAGAATGGTACTCGTGCAATGAAAGTTGGCGTTTATCAGTTTCGTGTTATCTGATTAGTGTCATCACCATCACATGCTAAGGTTAAGAACAATAAGGCTATTGAATGAAGTATTTAATGAAGTTAGGATCCCATGTTTATCATATATATTAATTTAACCTCAATTCTCTTAGTTAATGTTATTTAGTATAATCTCTTAGTTTAATAAAAACCCAATTTGTTATTTGTCTTAGCATTGAGCGATAACCATACATTGTTGCATAGGTGCATAAATTGAACTTAACCTAAACCAGTCTCTGTGGGAACGAATCTGATTTATATCTTATACTACTTGCGAACGCGTATACTTGCGTGAATATTAGCGCGTGTTTTCGCCCTAACAGCAACCTATTAGTAAACAGTTTAATCCACCTGGATTCCAGCAACCACATCATTATGCTCAAAGGCAATCATATCCTCAACAAGGAGGTGCTGCTCCACCTTTTGAGTGTTGATTTCGAGGAGCTCAAGCTGTTGTGTAAAAGTCAAGCAGTTTCTATCAAGACCTTGGAGAATCAAATTGTTCAAATAGTTAATGCCTTACTCAATCGCCAACCTGGCACGCTTCTCAGCGATACTGAAGTTCCAGGCAGGAATGAAGCTAAGGAACAAGTCAAGGCTGTCACCTTAAGGTCTGGAAAAGTTACTGATGCTGAAAAAGCAAAAGATGAAGGAACTGAAGTTGTAGATGACGAAGAGAAGCAAAGAGAGAAAGCGGCGGAACCAAGGAAGACTACTGTTGAACACACTCTGCCCGAGGGTAATACAGGAGAGAAACAGCTTTATCCTCCACCACCTTTTCTTAAGATATTACAAAAACAAAAGCTGGATAAGCAGTTCGGTAAGTTTCTGGAGGTGTTCAAGAAACTTCACATCAACATACCTTTCGCTGAGGCTCTGGAGTAAATGCCTAGTTATGCGAAATTCATGAAGAGTATTCTTTCAAGGAAGTTAAAACTGGATGATCTTGATATCGTTGCTGTAACGGAAGAGTGCAGTGTTGTGCTGCAGCAAAAATTACCTCCAAAGCTTAAAGATCCAGGTAGCTTCACCATTCCTTGCACCATAGGCAAGTTGTCTTTCGACAAGTGCATGTGCGATTTGGGAGCAAGCATCAATCTAATACCATTGTCTATCTTCAAAAAGTTGAACTTGCCTGATCCAAAGCCGACCTACATGTCTCTACAACTGGCTGATCGTTCTATTACTTACCCACGTGGCATCGTGGAGGACGTGTTAGTAAAGGTGGATAAGCTCATTTTTCCTGCAGACTTCGTCATTCTGGATTTCGAGGAAGACAAGAAGATTCCCATAATCTTGGGAAGACCTTTCTTGGCTACAGGGCGCATATTGATAGATGTGCAAAAAGGTGAACTTACTATGAGAGTGCAGGATCAGGATGTGACATTCAATGTATTCAATGCAATGAAATTCCCTACAGAAGATGAGGAGTGCTTAAAGGTGGATTTGATTGATTCTGCGATAATGTCGAAACTTGATCATGTGCTAAGATCTGATGTCTTAGAGAAAGCCTTAGTGGGGGAATTTGACATTGAAGATGAGGAAGGCAATGAGCAACTACAATATCTGAATGCTTCTCCTTGGAAGCGGAAGCTAGACATGCCATTTGAATCTCTAGGTAATACTGATCTCAAGAATGCTGAGGGAAAGCTCAAACCATCTATTGAGGAAGCACCTACTTTGGAGCTTAAACCATTGCCTAAACACTTGAGGTATGCTTTTTTAGGTGATGCATCTACTTTACCTGTTATTATTGCATCTGACCTTTCAAGTAATGAGGAGGACAAGCTTTTGAGGATTTTGAGAGAATTCAAATCGTCCATCGGATGGACTATAGCATATATCAAAGGGATCAGCCCTTCGTATTGCATGCATAAAATTCTGCTTGAGGAAGGTAGTAAGCCGACTGTTGAGCAATAGAGAAGACTTAATCCTATCATGAAAGAAGTGGTGAAGAAAGAAATTCTGAAGTGGTTAGATGCAGGAATCATATATCTTATTTCTGACAGTTCTTGGGTGAGCCCTGTGTAATGTGTACCTAAGAAAGGAGGTATAACTGTGGTAGCCAATGAGAAGAACGAGCTCATCCCCACTCGAACAGTCACATGATGGAGGGTATGCATGGATTATAGAAAGTTGAACAAAGCCACGAGGAAGGATCACTTCCCTCTTCCATTTATTGATCAGATGCTTGACAGGTTGGCTGGTCATGAATATTATTGTCTTCTGGATGGCTATTCGGGTTACAATCAGATTTGCATTTCACCAGAAGATCAAGAAAAAACTACTTTCACTTGTCCATTTGGCACATTTACTTTTCGCAGAGTTTCATTTGGCTTATGTGGTGCACCTGCCACTTTTCAGAGATGCATGATGGCTATATTCTCTGATATGATTGGAAACAATGTCGAAGTGTTCATGGACGACTTCTCCGTCTTTGGACATTCGTATAATGAATGTTTGAATAATCTTCGTTCGGTGCTCAAAAGGTGTGTGGAAACTAATTTGGTGCTCAATTGGGAAAAAGTCACTTTATGGTGCGTGAAGGCATTATTCTTGGGCATAAAGTCTCTAGCAAGGGTCTTGAGGTGGACAAAGCCAAGGTGGGAGTCATTGAAAATCTTCCATCACCTATTTCTGTGAAAGGAATCTGTAGTTTTCTTGGTCATGCGGGTTTCTATCGGTGTTTCATCAAGGACTTCTCGAAGATATCTAAGCCGTTGTGCAACTTGCTCGAGAAAGATGTGCCTTTCAAATTTGATGATGAATGCTTAGCGGCATTCGAGACTCTCAAGAAGAGTTTGATAACTGCACCAGTTATAACATCACCTGATTGGACAGAACCTTTTGAGATGATGCGTGATGCAAGTGATTATGCAGTGGGAGCAGTTCTTGGGCAGCGCAAGAATAATCTCTTTTATGTGGTATGCTATGCTAGTAAGACGCTTAATGGAGCTCAAATGAACTACACCACTACTGAAAAGGAGCTCTTATTTATAGTCTTTGGTTTCGAAAAATTTCGATCTTATCTGCTTGGGACAAAGGTGACAGTATTCACTGATCACGCTGCCATTCGCTATCTAGTCTCTAAGAAGGATTCGAAGACTAGACTTATTCGTTGGGTGCTCTTGCTACAGGAATTTGAGTTAGTTTCAAGGATCGAAAAGGTACTGAGAATCAAGTAGCTGACGATCTCTCTAGATTGGAGAATCCCGATTCGACTTCACATGATAAGACATTGATCAACGAATCTTTTCCGGATGAGCAGTTGTTCGCAGTTCAGGAGGAAGAACCATGGTTCGCAGATATTGTGAATTATCTTGTCAGCAATATAATGCCTTCTAATATGAATGCAGCTCAAAAGAAGAAGTTTCTGTATGAGGTGAAGTGGTACATGTGGGATGAACCATATTTGTTTAGACAGGGAGCTGACCAGATCATCAGGAGATGTATCCCATTCTGTGAGACGGGGGGGATATTACGAGACTGCAATTCCACAGTTTATGGTGGACATTACGGTAGTGAAAAGACAACAGCTCGTATTCTGCAAGCAGGTTTTTTCTGACCTACGTTGTTTAAGGATGCGCATCAGTTTGTTTTAAGGTGTGATCATTTCCAAAGAGTGGGGAATCTTACTAGAAAGGATGAGATGCCTTTAAATGTGATGCTTGAAGTCGAGGTCTTTGATGTTTGGGGAATCGATTTCATGGGACCATTTGTCTCATCATGTAATAATCAGTACATCTTGCTGGAAGTAGATTATGTCTCGAAATGGGTAGAAGTCAAGGCTCTACCGACGAATGATGCAAAGGTAGTGTTGAATTTTCTTCATAAGCAGATTTTCACAAGGTTTGGAACGCCACGAGTAATCATAAGTGATGAGGGGTCGCATTTCTGCAATCATAAGTTCACTTCTATGATGCAGCGCTACAATGTGAATCATCGTGTTGCTACTGCCTATCATCCGCAAACTAATGGTCAAGCTGAAGTGTCTAATAGAGAGATCAAGCGCATTCTAGAGAAAGTTGTTTGTCCATCAAGGAAGGATTGGTCTTTAAAGCTCGATGAAGCTGTTTGGGCTTATAGAACAACATATAAGACTCCACTTGGGATGTCCCCGTTTCAACTTGTCTATGGAAAGGGATGTCATTTACCTGCGGAGCTTGAGCATAAGGCTTATTGGGCGTTGAAGAAGTTAAACCTTGATCTAGATGCAGCTGGGAAGAAGCGAATGCTTCAGTTAAATGAACTTGATGAATTCAGGCTTCAAGCGTACGAGAACAACAAAATGTACAAGGAAAAAGTAAAAAGGTGGCACGACAGGAAGCTCTCTCCTAAGTCATTCATGTCGGGGCAACAAGTTCTTTTATTCAACTCTCGTCTCCGACTTTTTCCTGGAAAGTGAAATCAAGGTGGTCTGGACCTTTTACCGTCAAAACCGTGTTTCCACATGGAGCGGTGGAGATTTTTGAGAATGATCCGGACCAAGCATTCAAGGTTAATGGTCAGAGATGGAAGTATTACTATGGGGACGCGGAAAACCGGGAAGTAGTTAGTATCATTTTATTGTCAACTTGATTGGAGTACTCTACGTCAAGCTAATGACGTAAAAGAAGCGCTTCTTGGGAGGCAACCCAAGACTTTAACCTTTAGGAACCTTTAGAAGTTAGTACCATATCCAAAAAACCCAAAAAAATCAGAAAATTGGGCATGAAATTTTTTTTTCAGAAACCCTGTGGGCGCCCGCTCAGGAAAGCTGGGTGGCCGCTCGGAATATGGAGCGCCCGCTCAGGAATCCTGGGCGGCCGCTCAAGACCCTTCTGCCAGAATTTTTTTTGCCTTATAAAAAAATCCAAAAAAAAATCAGAAAACCCAAAAATAAAATACAAACCCACAACCCACGATTTCTTTTACACAACCCATATTTTATCTCCCACAAACCCCCCCCCCCTCCTACTTTAATTTTAACCCTAATTCCTACCCTATATATACACACAACTCCTCCATATACACTCCCATATACTTTCAACTTTAAAACTCTCTCCTACACTCAAAACATAACTTTTAAACACTTTTTCTCAGTTTCAATGGCATTAAAACTCTCTCCTACACTCAAAACATAACTTTTAAACACTTTTTCTCAGTTTCAATGGCAACTAAGAGATCCCGAACTATTGATAGCAGCAGCACCGTTCCTACTACTGATTATTCGAGGGGAACTACTGCGAGACCTCGTTTGGTGGATAGGGCTGCTGAGGAAGAGTATATTAGGCTTCTGTCTAAGCCAATTTTGAAGGAGAGGGGATTTTTACCATCGGGGAGGGATTGTGACTTGTTGTCGATGATTGCGGAGAAGGGGTGGATTTCTTTTTATGAGTCGCCGGAGGCGGTTCCAATGAGTGTGGTTCGCGAGTTTTATGCGAACGCCAAGGCTGAAAAGAATGGGTTTACTGTTGTTCGTGGGCTTACTGTGGATTATCATCCTGAGGCGATTCACCGTGTTATTGGGCAGCGACAACGGAAGCCCACGGAGGAGAATTGGAATGAGAAGACCCCTGAGGATTTTGATCCGGATTTGATTTGTGCTACTCTCTGTCAGTCGGGCATGGTGTGGAAGTTCAAGACGGGATCTAACGAGTATCGTTCTTTTCCGGCGGTTGCGATGAATATGTATGCCCGTGCATAGAATGCCTTTATTTGCGCTAATATTTTGCCTACTTCGCATGCACATGAGGTTACAGTCGAGAGAGCAAGGTTGTTATGGGGGATCTTGAATGAGGAGTATTATGTGGACCTTGGGGAGTTCATTTACCAAGGGATTTTGAAGTTTTTGAGGGGGCGAAACACAACAACATCCCTTATGCATCTACTATCACGAAGCTATGCAGGACAGTGGGAGTTCATTGGCCTTCTCACGAGCAGCTGCAGATGTCGGCCGCTCCTATTGACTCAGCAACTCTTAATGCAATGCAGGAGTGGACGGGTGGAGAGCCCGAAGAGCATGGTTTGGGTTATCGTCTTCGAGGAGGACGTCCAGCAGCTGGTGCTCCTATGGCGAGGCCTAGTCAGGTTTGTGATGAGTCAGGCTCTTCTAGAGCCCAGGAAGGTGTTGGGATGGTTGATGCCCAGTATAGGAGGCTGTCAAGGAGGATGGATGCGATGTATGAGTCGCAGAGTAGGTTCGCTCAGGAGCTCACCCTTGCACTTGGGACTGCTTTCAGAGGCCTTGGAGCTGACATCCAGTGGCCCGTTTTTGGTGAGGACTCTGCTTATCTGCCTCCTGACACTCCACCCTCTGAGGGTGATGATGATGATTTCCCCGAGTAGGTATACCCTGTGTTTCTTTCTACTACCTTCACTGGGGACAGTGAAGATTTTAAGTTTGGGGGTGGTAGTTAAGGAATTTTTTTTTTTGTGTGTGTCATGTAGTTGCATATTCATGATAGTTTAGTTCATATAATTGCATATTTTTGCCATATAATAGTTTTTCTATTTTATTTTATAGCTTTATTTATCATGTCATTTAGCTCATGCATATACCATGATCCCTTTTGCGTTGATTTACCGATTGATTTGTGATATTGATGCGAGTGCAGTGATAGCGTTAGAGTGATGATTGAGTCTTATAGGTTGACATGCATGCTAGAAACACTTGTAATTTCACTAAGTCTTAAAGTATGCTTAAGGACTAGATGGTTGTCATGGTTTGATGGTTTTTGAGATTAATCAATTGATTATGCTTAGAATTTATGTTAGGCTCTTAATGATAAAAGGCATTAAAAGAAAAAAAATTAGAGTAAAAATTGGAATTCATTGCTAATTGTGGCTAGGTGTCAAATGGCTAGTAGCCGGCTCGTATTTTATGCAAGTAGTCTAGGGTTGAGCAAGATGGAGCGAAACGCACTTGCTCAGAAATTTAAAAAAAATAGAAAGAAAAAAGGGAAAGAAAAAAATAAATAAAGAGTTAATGCATAACTGATCACGGGTGGGATCTTTGGTATTCGAGTTATTACGTTCTTAGGGGACTTTGTGCCTAGTGAACTAAGGCTTTTATAGTCTGGGATCCGCTAACCTAACGCTCGCTAAATGGATGTCATTACATAAGTCTTTTGTGGACCTCACTCATTGCACGGTCAAATAAGCATTTGTTGTTGTGTTGAATAAAAGCATGATTCCGTAATAAGCTCCAGTGATCTTAAAGTGTTATAAGTCATTTTGTGCCTAGAATTTATTCTTCGTATAATCATGTGAGTGCATTGAGGATAGTCGAGTTGTGATAATTGATCTAGTTTCGAAACATATCTGTTAAGCATCCGCACACACCACGTTTCTAGTTGTATGTTAGTTGGCATGATTTGGTTGATCTTTATTCGCCTAATTGTATTTGTTGAGATGTCATGAGTTGGTTGGTTTAGTAATTGTGAGGGGGATCGCTGCATTTCATGTAGTTTGCATTCATGCATATTTTTGTTTTATTTTTGAGTCTGTGACACTTGAGGACAAGCATCGATTTAAGTTTGGGGGTGTGATAAGTGGCATTTTAATTGATATCTTGAAATCAAGTATTTTGTGTATTTGATGCGTTTTTCTAGTGTGTGTGTATTTCAGGGTATAACTTGCGTACGTAGGAAGAATTCATCAGAAATAAGCCTAGGGGAGTGCTTGGCATTGGTTGTGGGAAGTTAGGAGCAGAACGTAGCAGAAATTGAGAGCAGAATGAGAAATTTTCCAGTAGCCTGCTGAGCGCCCGCTCAGGATTGCTGGGCGGCCGCTTGGGAGCTTGGGCGCCTGCTCAGGATTGCTGGGCGGCCGCTCAGGGGCGAGAAATTTAATTCTGATTTTTATAAATCTTTATTCTGTTGGACTTCTAAGACGGCTGGTTCTTGTGGGCTTCTATATAAGTAGTTTTCAGAGACGTTTCACAAGAGGGTGGTATCAAGCAAGAAGGAAGGAGAGAAGGAAGAAGACCGTTTTGGCACATAGCAACGAAGAAGAGGAAGCATGCGTTTCTTGTGATTCTTTTATTCATTGTAACATTGGATGCTAGTGTTCTTTACTTTGAACCTTATTACTCTTGTGACGTACTCTAGTTTTAATAAGTATTTTTATTAGTTTATATTGTGTGTTATTATCATGTTTTCATATGAACCCATGGTGATGATGAGTTCTATCATGGGCTAATCATGAGCATGGGGTCGTAACGGATTTATTATGGATTTCATTAGTTAGTTGTTTAATACCTTAGTTTGTGATGATTGTATGATATCTAGCATAGGTTGTGCTTAATCGTCTTATGTGCGTCGCGAACATATAAGATAGTCTGTTAATCTCTTGTGAAGTGACAGTGGATCTTGAGGTTTAGAACTTGCCATGTTAGCATAGGTTCATGTGTGTGTATGCATGATTAGTGGGTAACTCTAACCGTTTTACTTGCCCTGTGTAATCATAAAGAATAACTTGTGCTTAAATCGTTATGTTGTCAAATTCTGTAGACATATAGGGTCTCAATATAATTGATGCCTATTCAACTTCTATCTTAATTATGGATGTTTGGTAGAATGGTATTGGTACAACGAAAGTTGGCTTTTATCAGTTTCGTGTTGTTCGATTAATATCATCACCGTTATATGCTAAGGGTAATAACAATAGCTATTGAAGGAAGTAGTAATGAAGTTATGATCTCATGTGTGTTTAATATTGTTAATTCAAGTGTCAATTAAGTGTTTTAATTCTCGTAGTTAATTGTAGTTCATAATTAGTTAATCAAATTTAAGTGTTATTGTCTTGACATTGAGAAGTAATCATACATTGGTGAGTGAGTGTAATTGAACATAATTAGTCTGAGTCTCTGTGGGAACGAACTAGAATTTATTCTATATTACTTGCGAACGTGTATACTTGCGTGAATATTAGCGCGTGTTTTCACCCTAACAGCTTGTTTTCATACTTTAACCTATTGCGATCTGTGGTTATAGTAAGTAGGGTCATTGCATATATTACTTTCATAAACAGGTTTATATATTAGGTGTGTGTATGTTGTGAACCACAAACTTCTGACCCGGATTTGGAGGGCGTCACATAAATGGTGTCACAAGTTATTCTAACCAGCGACTGTCATTTTGAGGCTCCACTTTGGACTGTAAAATAAATAAAATAAAATAGAATCAATTTGGACTGTAAGCTGCGACTGCTCCACTTTGTTCTGTCAGGCGCGTGAACCGCCATTCAGTATGCGCTGTACTTCAACCTACGACCTCAGAAGATTTCTCTGGCTTGCCATGCGCGCGTGAATTTAGAAAGAGAAACTGATTTCCTCGCGAGTGCTTCACAAGTTCACTTTGTAAATTGAACTAACAATTCGAATCAACAGTGGCAGCAAATGGCAGCTAAAAACCAAGCGAATTAATCTGGCAGCCAAAAACAAAAACACTCCAATATAAATTAAATTAAAAAATTTTATTTACAATATATTAAATTATAAATTAATTTAAATCAAATTTATAGAATAAATTTATTTAAATTAAATTTATAAAATAAACTTATTCAAGTTTAAATAATAAACTAATTTATATTAAATTTATAGAATAAATTTCCTAAATCAAATTTATAAAATAAATTATGTAAATTCAAATTAATAAAATAAATTAATTTGAGGATCCTGATTTGTGTATCAATCAGTCGCCTCTGATACCAATTGTTAGGTCCCGAATTATCGTAGAAGGGGGGTTGAATACGATGATCACTAAATTAAAAAAAAATTCAAATCTTTTGCGGATATAAAATTTAGTGCTCGGTTAGTGGTTTCGTGTTCTTGAGGGGAATAGTGTTTGGAACAAACGAGGAACAGAAGATATTAGGAGAAATATATATTCGTATATAAATCCGCGAGGGGTGTTGCTACACTCTAGTAAATAAATTAATCGGTTACAATCTAAGAACAACAAAGTTCCTAGCTTCTACAAAGATCAACAAATTAAATCCTATACAATGATCTAGCTTTTGTTTGTACAAGGATTTAATTACCGGGTAACATTTATAATGCCCATATGGATATACAAGAGTTAAATCGGGCATTATAACGTTACTCTGGTGATAAGATTAACGGATATGGATCTGAGTGTGTATCTCCTCTGTTTTTTATTGCTTCAAATCACTAGCTCTTTTGGGAGAGAAGATGAACAGAACAACTCTTTTGTGTTGAATACTTCTACTCCCGTAGTCTAGACTTATATTAAATTAAAATGTGTGGCTGAAATTGAACCACACAAATTACTTGAACAAACCAATAAAGATGTGGTTGAGGAGAGAGTGCTGACCGGGAATATTTTTTGTAACCTGCGACCAGTAGTTTTGTAACAGCAACTGGCGACTAGGAAGGGGTGTATTATTAACATGTGACCTTCATATCAAAACAAGTACAAGTGCAGAATGTAACCTGCGACCAAACTTGTTTTGGTTTATTGAATGTTAACCTGCGACCATTTGGTTTCCAGGTTAATTCTTTTTATTTTTTTATTTTTTTGTTTTTGTTTTTGTTTTTTTCTTTTTCTTTTTTTTTTGTTTTTATTTTTCTATTTCTTTTCTTTTTGTTTTTTCTTT
Organism: Apium graveolens; assembly: GCF_009905375.1. Taxonomy (NCBI): domain Eukaryota; kingdom Viridiplantae; phylum Streptophyta; class Magnoliopsida; order Apiales; family Apiaceae; genus Apium; species Apium graveolens. The sequence continues at coordinate 90,300,965 of NC_133648.1, forward strand.
TTGTATTTTCTTCTTCTTTTTTTCTTCTTCTTTTCTTTAAGTTTAATTTGTAACTAAATTAATTTATAAAATAAACTTAAATATAACTTATATAAATAAACTAATTTAGATTGATAAAATAAAATTATTTAAAGTTTATAAAATAAATCATTTTAAGTTTATTAAATAAATTATATTAAAGTCCATTAAATAAATTTATTTAATTTAACAATTAAACTTTTGAGTTAGGCCAGTCCCTCGAGCAGTTTAGTTGTATACCCCGCGCACCTCTTCTCGTATTTTAACAGATAAACGTTCAATCCAAGTACGTTCCTTAACTTAACAATTCTTCTAAAAATAATACCCAGATTCCTTTCACAAGCTGTTGACGCCTAGTGCAACTGGTCTGGTTCAAAGACGACTAACCCCGATTCAGTTCTTCATATTATAGCTTTGATTAAATTGTTAAGCTTGCAACAACTTTATCGCTTCGGACACTGATTGTCAATAAACAAATGTAATTTCACTGGAATCCTTTCTGGTACTTTAGACAACGTCTTCATTGCTACTACAATCTGGAATACTTCATTCATTGTTCTTCACCTACGCTTGAATATATAAATAAACTCATGTCAGTGAGTATAACTTCAAGACTGTAGCTGTCTTTTTTAACCTCTATCTATACCCTGTCTTCAATTTTTCAGATTCCTATACTTCATAAATTATCTATCTTTAACCAATGACAATACACTGAAATCATATGGTAGCACTTATACACTGAATCTTTGTAATAACCCCAAAAATTTTGAACTTTTTGTAACCCTTATGAATAATGATTTTCCTGATTATGCTGAATAAGATAACTTTTCATGCCACACTATGTAGGGGTTCTTCTATTATTATTCTGAGATCTTATTAGTACTCTATATGGTATATAAGTGTATGTAAAGATCGTCAGAATCCAAATTGGAACACTTTGATTTTTCCCGAAAATCCACCAGATACCGAAAGAATTGAGTATAAGGTAACAGGATAAAAAGGATTTAAATTCAAGGATTATAAGAGAGGATCATAAAAGGAATATAATGTATTAAGAAAGGTTAAGGAAACCCAAGTAATAAGATCCCGGGTATGATCCCTCAAATGATAAACGAGAACGAAAGTTAAGCGAACCGTATAACAGATCAGCGATTATTAGCCAAGTGATTAGGAGTTAATCAAAGAGTTAGTGGAGGATGATGTCATCTCACCAACAAGAAGAGGACAAGTATGGGAGGATGACATAGGAGGATGACATAAGCATGACCAAAAGGGAAGGAATTGTTGGATGATTGTGAGCCACACAATTTTTACCATGGTAACAACCTAATTAACAAGAAAATCATCACACAAATACCTAGGCAACCAAACAAGAAGCATTTCTTCTCCCCCCTCATTCTTGCTTTCGGCTTTTCCATGAAAATCAAAGGAAAATTTTCAAAACTCAAGCTACACACCTTCAAAAATCAAGAGGTTTGTTTCTTTAGCTTCCATAATTCATAACTTAGATGAGCCATAAGTTTAAGCTCAAGATTCCATGTTTAACATAGCTAATCAATTCATCAAAGTTCTTGGTGAATAGTGTTTTCAAGAACTAACTTTGTGTTTTCTTATGTTTTCTTCAAGATCCAAGCTTAGTAGAGATAGTTAGTGGTTATTTAAGGCTTCCTAAGTGATTCTCCACTCTCCAAGGAAGGTATAACCCCTCCAAACCCTAACTTTACTTTGAGTATTAGGTTTGGTTTTGTTTGTTATAGTTCATAAGAGCATGATTCTTGTATGTTTAGAGTTTGGTTGGAATTATAATGATTTTGGGTAATAAATTTAGGTTGTTGGTTGATGAACCTTAAGTATAGTTAGTAGCTCTTGTTTGAGATTGAATAAGTTGGAAAAATCATGAGGTTATGGACTGAGTTAGTAAGGTTTGGATGAAGTTTGGTGGTATTGGTGGTTATGGGTTGATTTTGGATTGATTGTGGATTGATTTGGATTAGGATAAAATTTGGTAATTGCGTAAACATAGTCGTCGTAATGCCCGATTTACTTTAGACTGTTTTTGTTCTTAACATCAGGACCCGAGAACTCACTGTTAGGTTTTGACCATTGTCATGATTAGATAGTTCATGTTACGAGCTTTGTTTTGGTATGTGGTTCGCTTGAATCCAATGTACGGTTTAGGAGAAACGACCGTTTTAAGTAACGGTGTTTCGCGAACAAACTATTACCCCTCGCCTTACTTTGAAACCTTGGTTAAGGCCCTTAAATGACTAGTTGGAGTATGAAACAATTATGTAAAGTGGATTAGGAAGTTGGTAGAGTACTCGCGAAAGAATCGCCTTAAAATTCTTAATGGTTAATTTATTAAAAATGGTGGAGCTGGGGGTACTCGAACGACTTATGTGATTCGTTAAGCGTAGAAGTGACCATAAGCGAACATTAAGGTTCAATTGGTTAAAGTCTAGTTTCTTAAGCGACCGGGGTTTAATTCCGACTTATGTTGTTGTTCATAGGTTATCGGACCCACTCTAAGCTTAAGTCTATCCGGGAGCACTCAGGCAAGTTTTCTACCCGTTATACTGTTGTTGTGATGTAAATATATGTATATGCATTATCTTGTGATAAGTGCATGATTGTTGTTAGCAAATTTTGCGATATATTGGAGCATGCTGATATGGTATATATGCATGTATGTTTCGTAATCTTGATATCTAATTGTTGATTCAAATGCTTATAAGTTGCATAATACCTATGCTAGAGATAAGCAGTGGTTGTGTATACCCTTAGTATAGGGGACCCAAAGGTGAACATTTTCTAAACCGGGAGTCGATGTTCCCGAGTATAATATATATATATATATATATATATATATATATATATATATATTTATTTATATATATATATATAGATATAGTTTTCAAAACTATTAATCGGATAAGGTTTATTCGATAACTTTATTTTATTTAATGAATATTATTTTGAATATTCATTCGAGGACTTATGACTCCGATTATTTTATTAAATGAATATTATTTTGAATATTCATTCGAGGACTTATGACTCCGATTATTTTATTAAATGAATATTATTTTAAATATTCATTCGAGGACTTATGACTCCGCTTCTTTTATTAAATAATATTCTTTATTTTATTAAAGAATAATGTTTCAATAATCAAACTTATTTTTGATTATTCAAATAAAGATCGTACTTTCGTATAAGTATATCTTTGGTTATTTATTATTCATTTCAAGTATAAGTTTTAAAACTTCTACTTCAATTATTTTTATAAGGATTATCCTTGTGGGAATATTATTTAAATAATAATATTCAGATATTTTCTAATATATCGGGACTGATTTATTTCATTAAATCAGCATTACTCCAAACATTCTTAAAAATGTTTTCGAGTCTTCAAAATGATTTTAAAAGTTAGAGCGGATCCCAAAACTCGTTTTCAAATTTAAGATCTTCCTTTCGAAGGGGATTTAAATACTCGCTTTTAAATTAAGGGATCCGGCTCTGTGGTGTATTTATATTCGCAATGAGGTTGCTGTTTTGATAAATGAATTGATTACTTACCCAGCGTTCGGGAAGCAAGTCCATCTAATTGAGTCGGCATAAGCGACAGGCCGGGGTACGGTCTATCAAAGTGTAAGTGGCTGGGTGGCAGCCCATCAATGCGTAAGAGGCCGGGTGGCGGTCCAGCACAAGGTCCTAATGAGGCTAGGGTGATGACCGGTGGGGGATTTATCCATCTAATAGTAGAAAAGGTTACTTATTGGTATCTTTGCCTGATCAGCAAGATATCGGGTTTATGCCAAAATTCTTTTCATTCCAAATTTATTGGATATTGCAACTCTGTTCATACTTTACATGATAGAGGTTTTCAGGAAATGTATGAGAGATATATATATATATATATGGATATATATTGGGACTTAATGAAGTATCTCGTAACTTCATTTCATTCAATAATATTTCAAAGATTGAATCTATTCAAATCTTATCTTGTAGTCTCATCTATGTGATGAACTTTTGAAACTGATTATACCTTGAACGGTGGTAGTTCAAGTAGTATTCGGAAAAGATATAAGTATATTGGAGTATCTTGTAACTTCATCTTTTCAACTTATATCTAGTTAATAATTATCTTATACATGACAAAGATTTTCAGAAAAATGTTGAGACAAGGTTAGATATATGAGATCACCTTGCAACGATATTTTATACAGTTTTAAACTGGAACTCTGGGTTTATTATATATGGCAGAGGATTTCAAAGATTTTGAAAAGTATATATGTATATATATACTGAATATTTTGTGACTTCGTCGCATTAAGATATCAAACTTGGTTCATTTCTTCTTGACCAAGACTTTCATGAGTACTATGAGAATGCTCATATATTGTTAATTATTATACATATTATTTCGGTGGGCTTGTTTCTCACCCTTGCTTTCTTCTTTCATCACACAACAACAGATAGCAAAGATGAACAGGACCAAGCTTTCAATTCGCAAGCGGTTAGGAAACGTTCCGCAGTTTTCTAGAAGCGTTGATGCCGCCGTAGCTGAGGTAGGAACTACCAATAGGCTAGGCTTTCAACTATTGATGAACCAGACTTATGTATATTATGAATTTTAATAATGGCAAAGAATATGTAAATTATTCAAGAAACCCTTTTGAGGTGAAATGGTTTATAATTGTGGAATAAAAATGACTTGTGTTATTTTTGGTATTCATCTCTGAGACTATAACTTGTGGTGTGTGTGTATATATTGTGGGGTCACAGTACGCAGTAGTTGGTTGGCTATTAAGATTAAGTATTGATAAGGGAAATGGAACTCGTGACAACCCGAATCCCCGACCCCGGATTTGGGGGTGTTACAATCTTCATCATTTTTGAAACCCTGAAAGTCTTTAACCTTTATTCTTCGCTGAGGCATGATCATAATAAAGAACTTCTTTCAGTGACCTATAAACAGACTTCAAGCTTTCTTCTAATCTTCTGATTCTTTGTATTTGCCTTGTCTTCATTTCTTTAGATTTCTTGTGTAGTCGTAGTCTCACCAACACTTACGTCATGACGAGAATAGCAAAAATTCTAAATATAACCAAGTGATTAAATTCCAACAAACAAACAAGTATGATCATGATCTAGTTCAAAAGAAACCTATAAGACTTGTGAAAAAACTTTTTTTTTGGGAATGTAAATCAATTCATTAGGACTCAATCATCCCTCTATTCGACACAAAAACTTGTTCACACAAAACCACGCAAGCGTACGCGATTACAAGTAGTATAAGATTAAGTCAAGTTTGTTCCCTCAGAGACTGGTTTAAACAGAATATGCACTTATGCAACAATGTATGGTTATTATTCACTGCTAAGACAAGTATCAATTTTAAGTTGATTAACTAATTAAAGTGATTATACTAGCATGCATTAACTAAGAGAATAAAACTGATTTACTTATATGAGATAAAATAGGGGATTCTAACTTCATTAAATACTTCATTCAAAGTTTATGCCTTTAATACAACTAATCAGATAACACGAAATTAGAATACGCTATCTTTCGATATACGTATACCCTACTACTAAACATCAACAAATAAGATAGAAGTTGAGCAGACACCAATTATGCTTAGACCCTATATGTCTGTAAGATTTAAAAATATAACGGTTTAATGAGCAAGTTATTTATTGAGATTACATAGGGAAACGTAAGATGGTTAAAATTACACTAGGAATCATGCATGACAATATACATAAACCTATGCTAGCATGGCAAGTTCTAAACCTCTATATCCACTTTCGCTTCAATAAAGATTAACAAACGACTTAGATGTTAGCTACGCATCTAAGAAGAATAAGTACAACCATACTAGGAAATCATAAATCACCACACATTAAAGATTTAGAACAATCAACTATTGAAATCCATAAATAAATTCGCTAGAATCCCGTGATAACGATTAGTTCATGATCGAACACATCGTCACCATGGGTTCCAATGAAAACATGATAATAAATAAGTTCAGAATACTACGAGATAATATAAAAGTACTAGAGTTTAGAAAAAATAAAAAACGAGCATCCAAAAATATCGCCTAAATCGAAGAATATAAAAGTAAAAACTAAATCTTCTTCTCCTTATCCATATTTTGTGTTTTAGGTATTCTCTATGTTCTTCCTGGCTTCCTTGTTCTTAAAAATGTATTTTTTTCTTTATAAATATAGCCCTGGTTGTCCTGGACTCTCGCAATAACCAAATTATAATCACGTCGGGATTCTGTAGATATTGGCTGGCGCGGGCATGGTTGAACAGGCACGGGCGCGCTCAGTGTTTGACAAATGGGGCGCGGGTATGCTCCTTTGGGTGCGGGTGCGCCTGCTTTATGTAGAATTTTTGCATCTTTCTTCTTTTTGCGCTCCGTCCTTCGTACAAACTTCCATGACTCATTCCTTGATCTCTTATCAACATATAATCATTTAAAAGCTCATTTCCACCTCTAACTAGTGCCCTGCAATGACTTAACATAAAACACATCAAAAACACCAAATAATTGAGTCCAAAACACCAACTTAAGCCGATATGAAGTGTTCCAAGTAGATATAAAATCCACTTATCAAGTTCTCTATAAGTATTAACTTACAGAGTGCTCTTAAGTACAATTTTAGACTTATGAATAACTCAGAACTGAGATAATTTAATAAATTATCTTGGTAAAATACTTTTGACAAAATCATTCTAATTTTATTTTGATTAAGTCCATTTTGGACAAAAGATATTTATTTGACATCTCGGCAAGTCAATTTTAGTTCTCTAAAAGAGTAAATTAAAATGACTTCTCGATATGTAATTCACTTTTCAAAATGACTTCTCGATAAGCAAATTCCAATCATTTATTTTTGGTTCTCGATAAGTCATTTACATTTTACTATAAATACCCAGACATCTCGACATACACATCCTTACACCTTCGAGAACTCAAAGTAATTCTCAAATCCAAACCGATTTTCTCCCGTTTCAAGCTCTTTCTCTCTCATTTTTCTTATCCATTCTTTCCTACTCAACAACAATGGCACTCAACAATGTTAGAGCTGATATCCCCAAGAATGGAACTAACTACCTTGATTTTACTGATGCTAATCAGGCCCCTAATTCTTTCAAGGGGTTTGTCAAGTTTTTGTCTGAATCATATCTTACAGGTGCTTTAACTGCTAAATCAATCCTGTACTTGGATGTCCTGCATGAGTTCTAGACAACGGCTATAGTAAGGACAATTATGCATGACAACTCTGTATCTATGGTGGTGACTTTTTCAATTAGAGGCCAATAGATTGAGTTCAATGAGTTAGATGTGAATGCAATTTTGGGTCTTCCAACTGAAAATCTGGTGGAGGTGCCAACATAGGATGAGCTGGCTGAGTTCATGGATTTCATTAACTATGGTGGAAGAATCAACCTAGCAAGTCTGAACAGAAGAAACCTAAGGAAAGAATGGTCCTTCTTGTTTGATTCTATAGTGAGGCCCTTCACCTGCAGAAAGACAAGATATGACAACATATCAAATGTGGTGCAGAAGTTGGTGTTCTCCATAGCCCACAACAGACACTTGAATGTTGGTATAGTGATCCTGGAAGAACTTGCCACTAGGCTAACAATGCCCCTAACTGCAAGAGGTAAGGAAATTTTCTTTACTAGATTTATCATGTCTATTTTAAATCATAAAGTATTCATTTAGTTAATGGTATAGATAGTACAAAAATAGGCAATTATAAGCTAGTGTCCAAAATTATATTTGGTTCACTTACTACAAAGAACAAGGTAACTGTAAGTCTCAAAATCACTCCATTCATGATGGAGAGGTTTAAGACTTACCCTTACTCCATGCCTGGCATGAGGTCAAATGCATAATCTAGTACATCAATGGTCCCTGAACCTGAAGAAGTATAAGCACAGGCACACCAATAGGGACCTTTCCATGCTGAGACCACTTCTTCTGTACCACTAGAAGCTAGTAAACCAACAACTTCATCCTCTCAAAAGGGTGAAGTGAGTAAAAAGAAGAGAAAACAGGCAAACCTGACAATCATAAATGAGTATACGTGATCGCAAGTCATATAGAATTATTTCTAATTCATTCCCACAGGGACTGGTTTAGGTTAACTTATGATTTATGCACTTATGCAACAATGATATGGCTATTATTCAATGATAAGACGAATGACAAATTGGGTTTTGATTATACTACGATTAACTATTGAGAACTATACAAGAGAACATTAACTAAGAAATTAAAGAGAATTGAATAATATATGACAAAAACATAGGATTCTAACTTCATTAAGTACTTCATTCAATAGCCTTTTCGTTCTTAACCTTAGCATGTAATGGTGATGACACTAATCAGATAACACGAAACTGATAAACGCCAACTTTCATTTTATGCATACCATACTACCAGACATCCACAAAAGAGATAGAAGTTGAATAAACACCAATTATATTGAGACCCTATATATCTATAAAATTTGACAACATAACGGTTTAATGCACAAGTTATCTATCATGATTATATAGGGCAAGTAAGATGGTTAGAATTATCTACGAATCATGCATAATAATAACACATGAACCTATGCTAGCATGGCAAGTTCTAAATCCTTAAATTCACCGTCGCTTCAATAAGAATTAACACGCTATCTTATAAGTTCGCGACGCTCATAAGACGAATAAGCACAAACAATACTAGGTTATGATACAATCACCACACACTAAGGCATCGAAACAAATTAACTAAAAAAATCCATAAATAAATCCGTTAGAAACCCACGATAACGATTAGCCCATAATCGGACTCATCATCAACGTGGGTTCCGATGAAAGCATGGTATAATAAACGTAGTCTTTATAAACAAATAATAAACCAAGTACGTAATCCAGAGTATTAGGTTCAACAAAACAAGAAATGAGCATCCAAGATTATAACTTAGAACAAAGAATCACAAGAATAAAACTAGATCTTCTTCGCCTTCGTTGGATTGTGCTATAGGTCTTCTCATCGTCTTCTCCTTCAGCTCCGTTATAAAAAATGTCTTTTTATTGTCTTTAAATAGCACCCCAATTAATCCAAAAGCCCAGAAAACAGTCTTCTAATTGAAACAGAAAACTGGATCCCCGACCTGGTGCGGCCGCGCGCTTCACCAGTGCGGGCGCGCTGACATTCTGTTTCTCTGGCGCGGCCGCGCGCTAGCACAGCGCGGCCGCGCCGGTCTGGAATTGCCTTCTTTTCTTGCTGCAACGAGTTGGTATTTATGAGCTTTATTCCTTGGACACCATCCTAACACCATATTAGCATCAAATCAATGCTAATTCACCTAAATCCTAGATTAATGCCTGAAATATAAAAACACTAGAAAATACATTAAAATACCAACAACTTGAGTACAAATACACCAATTCAAAGCTTAATTGAGCGTTATAAAGTGTCATAAATGTCACTCAGCATACCCCCAAACTTGAATCGATGCTTGTCCTCAAGCATAAACAGACTCAAAGAACAAGAAATAAAAATGCATGAATGTAACTAAATGAATCCAACGATCCCCGTAGAATAACTAAACCAATCAATAAGCAACACCTCAACAAATGCAGTTATTCACATAAAGATCAATCAAACCCCACAAATCAACATATAAACCAGAGACGTGCGTGTGTGCAAATGCTTATAGATAGTAATACTATCGTAACTAGATCAATAATCATGACTCACTACTCATCAAAGCAATCGCAAGGTTATAAATAAAATAAAAGCTAGACTCAAAACAACTTATAACACTTCAATTCTTATATTGGACCATTCCGCCTCAACCCCGGGGTTAGGAGTTGACGTCACCGGCATTAATAATAATCAACAGAATATAATCCAAATCACTAATTATACATATTCACGACCCCTTTTACCAAGACCTTTTCCAGGTTTAAGTATGATTTAGGTTACACAACTAACAACCCAAAATACCTTACACAATCCTGACCACTAATTTAATGCAGCAACTCAACAGACCTCATCTGGTCTGAACACAACTACCTCAGAGGAGCCTGGAACGGAAGTAACTGGAACTCTTCCCTGACTATCACGGAAGAATCTCCTAGGCATCTACAATACATATATAAAATATTCTGCAAGGGTGAGCAATCAATTGCTCAGCAGTACCACAATATGAATAACAAGTAAAAATGATTTAAAGTAAAGCAGTTATAGGAACAGAATTCATAACTCGTTAGAAAATAAGTAAACATTCATAAACTGGATATTCAAAACTAGCATGCTCTGTAAAACAATAACGTCAATAGTGTGCTGTGTACAAATACCAGAGTTTAATTCTAGCATGCCATTTTCATTTCCAAATCCACTGTATAACTCACTTGTTCCGTTACGAGAATCACATATAAAAAGTATATTACGTGTACTATAGTAATGTGTATGAGTACGAGTCGGGATTATTATCGTTTGGGTAGGATTGGTATCGAGGATATGTCTAGCATACCTGGTCGTCTAACATAGGGTATCTCGACTCTGTAGGTTCTAGTTGAAGGACTCCAGAAGTGATATCGAACTAAAGATAACCTAGTGGACCGTCGACGAGCTCAGTAAGGTTTCAACCGAAGAACCTGAGTATTGAAGTCGAATCCAAGGTGATCTAGTGGTTCAACGATAAAGCCTGACTGTCCGAATCGGCTCAGAGTTAATCAGTGATAGTTGTAAAGCTCTACAAGGCAAGTACCCCTGACCATTCTTTTATGGTTCAGTACGTATGAATAGCTAAATGTTTTATTCTCGTAATGGAACAGAAACGTTTTAAGTTACGTATCCCCCGTAGTTATAAAACACTGTTTTCAAATTGTTTTGGGGAAAAGTAACTTCGAAAGGTACGTAACTCGAATGAAATGATTTACGAACTGGATTTTTATATGTGTGCTGGTAAAATGAATGGTTTTGAAATGAGATAGGTACAAGTGTTTTGAAAACTGGATAAAACGATCAGATATGGGATACATAGGGGCCAGAGTAGGCCTATTGAGGTGGCGTAAGAGGCTAATTCGGTTGCGCGCAATATATAACCGATTAGTCCAGCAGGTTAGAGACTTAGCTAGTTTTTTTACAGAGCACACTACTGATGTTATTTTTTTACAGAGTATGCTAGTTTTGAATATCCGGTTTATGAATGTTTACTTGTTTTCTAACGAGTTATGAATTCTATTCCTATAACTGTTTTACTTTAAATCATTTTTACTTGTTATTCATATTGTGGTACTGCTGAGCAATTGATTGCTCACCATTGCAGAATATTTTATATATGTATTGCAGATGCCTAGGAGATTCTTCCGTGATAGTCAGGGCAGAGTTCCAGTTCCTTCCGTGCCAGGCTCCTATGAGGTAGTTGTGTTCAGACCGGATGAGGTCTGTTGAGTTGCTGCATTAAATTAGTGGTCAGGATTGTGTAAGGTAATTTGAGTTGTGTTAGTTGTGTAACCTAAATCATACTTAAACCTGGAAAAGTTCTTGGTAAAAGGGGTCGTGGATATGTATAATTAGTGATTTGGATTATATTCTGTTGATTATTATTAATGTTGGTGACGTCAACTCCTGACCCCGGGGTTGAGGCCGTCACAAATTAAATAAGGAAAATACCTTGATTCTTGCATAAAAATAGATGATTGATTCAGAAAGAGTTTTTCGAGAGCTTCATTTTGATATATTGCACGCCCGAATCGGAGTTCAATAACGTCTCCTTTTGTGCGATTAATTTTCAAGAACGCGATATTTTATTACGGTTTTCTCTGGTTTTCACTGGTTTGTATTGTCTGAATATGATTTTACGAGTAAAATGAAATAAGAAAAGGGCTATTTATATTTACGAAATATTAGTACGTTCTGGATCATGTTGGATCGATAAATACGTTTTTTAGTCGCTAAGTAACTATAAATATGATCATTTTGGATAAACATTATCCTGTTTCGGATAAGCACTATCTTGTTTTGGATAAGCATTATCCTGTTTTGGATAAGCATTATCTTATTTTGGATAATTATCAAAACCGGACTTTTATAAAATGATTTGTACGAAGATAATGTTATCGAAAAGGGTTAGCGTATTGAAAATTTTGCGTCGGGCCGCACACGGGTCAAACCGTAATCCGGATCGAAAAAGTCAAAATACGAAAAATGTCCGGAATTACCATATTAGGTTAGGAAGGAGTTTTCGGAAGAGTTTCAGGTTGTAAAAACGTAAAAACGGTTGAGGTTGGACGATTCCCGACTTTAGAAAATGATTTTGTAATTATTCAGAAAATAATTAATAAATTCATAAATCAATATAAAATCATATAACACTCCAAAAATTACCAGAAAAATACCTTAATTATCCATATTTTATTCTGGACATAATAAAATTAACATACTTATATTTTACCATATATAAACATCCACATAACAACACCAATCATTAGATAATTCACCAAAAATCACAATATAATCGCATAATAATTATTTATCAATAAAAATAATTACACGCTATGTCCCGGATATTACAGTGACTGTTCGAGTAGGAATGAGCTTATTCTTCTCATTAGCAACGACTGTGATACCTCCTTTCTTTGGCACACACTGAACTGGGCTCACCTATGAACTTTCAGAAATAGGATAGATGATCCCTGCATCTAGCCACTTGAGGATTTCCTTCTTCATAACCTCTTTCATGATCTGATTTTGCCTTCTCTGTTGCTCAATAGTAGGCTTGCTTCCTGGCTCTAGCAGAATTTTGTGCATGCAATATGAAGGGTTGATTCCCTTGATATCTATTATAGTCCATCCAATTGCCGATTTGAATTCTCTAAGAATTCTCAAAAGCTTCTCCTCGTCGCTACCTGAAAGGTCAGATGTAATAATAAAAGGCAAAGTAGATGCATCACCTAAAAATGCATACCTCAAATGATCAGGTAAACGCTTAAGCTCAAGAGTAGGAGCTTCCTCAATAGATGGCTTGAGGCGCTTAGGAGCTTTGTTCAGCTCCTCCAATCCAAGAGATTCAAAGGGTTGATAAGTGGCATTTTATACCACTTAGAGCGTCTCATAATGTCTTGAATTGGTGTCTTGAACTCAAGTATTTTGTGTATTTGACGCGTTTTCTAGTGTTTTTACATTTCAGGGTATAACTTGCTTAGATAGGTGGTTTTCATCAAATAAAGCTTAAGGAAGTTCTTGGAATCAGTCAAGGGGTGATGAGCAAAGAAATCAGCAAAAACAGAAGCAAAATAAATTATTTTCCAGAAGGGTAGCAGGCGGCCGTGCGCCAGAAGCAGGCGACCGTGTGCTAGCAAACGGCCGCGTGGAGGCAGTAGGCGACCGCCTGTGTGCAGAAATTTAGAATCTGGATTTTATTAATTCTAGTACAATTCGGCTTCTGTTGGCGTTGGTTCTCTTGGGCTATTATATAAACCTTATGGGAAGACGTTTTCTCCATCAAGAGCAAGGGCAAGAAGATTGAGAAGACCGTTTTAGCACGCAACAACGAAGAAGAGGAAGCATACGTTTATCTTGTGATTCTTTTAATTCGTTATAACAGTGGATGCTAGTTTTCTTTATGCTTTGAACCTTAATACTCTTATGATGTACTTCATTATTTGTTAAGTATTTTTATTAGTTTTATATCGTTATGTTATTATCATGCTTTCATATGAACCCATGGTGAAGATGAGTTCTATTATGGGCTAATCGTGATCATGGGATCCTAGCGGATTTACTATGAAATTCTTTAGTTAATTGTTTAATACCTTGGTATGTGGTGATTGTATGATATCTAGTATAGGTTTTGCTTATTCGTCTTATATGCGTCGCGAACATGTAAGATAGCCTGTTAATCTCTTGTGAAGCGACAGTGAATCTTGAGATTTAGAACTTACCATGCTAGCATAGGTTCGTGTATTGTAGGCATGATTAGTGGGTAACTCTAACCGTTTTACTTGCCCTGTGTAATCATCATGAATAACTTGCACTTAAATCATTATGTTATCAAATTCTGTAGACATATAAGGTCTCAACATAATTGATGCCTATTCAACTTCTATCTTAATTATGGATGCTTGGTAGAATGGTATTCGTACATAGAAAGTTGGCGTTTATCAGTTTCGTGTTGTTCGATTAATATCATCACCATTACATGTTAAGGTTAATAACAATAACTATTGAATGAAGTAGTGACGAAGTTAGGATCTCATGTGTGTTTAATATTGTTAATTCAAGTGTTTAATTCTCGTAGTAATTATTAGTTTACCAACCTTAATTGTTATTGTCTTGACATTGAAGAATAATCATACATTGGTGAGTAAGTGTTAATTAAATATAATTAATCAGAGTCTCTGTGAGAATGAACTAGAAATCATTCTATATTACTTGCGAACGCGTATACTTGCGTGAATTATTTAGCGCATCCTTTGTGCCTAACAAGTTTTTGGCGCCGCTGCCGGGGACTTGGTGTTAATTTGTTTAGTTTATGTACTTGCCATCAGTGGTCATTAGGATTCATTGATTTAGACTTGTTACTTACAGCTTCCGGTTGTGTTTCAGGTACTCTAGCGAGCGTTTATGCAAACACGTTCTCGCACTCGCAAGAGAAATTTGGATAAAGCTGAGGAGACAGATAAAACTCTTGGCTTTCCGGAGAAGATAGTTTTTGAAGATTCGGATGAAGAGAGTGAAAAGAAAGAACCTGAAATAATGGGTGATCGTCTAGCTTAAGCTGATCCAGCTCTTATAGACTTTTCTCGGCCTAAAATTTATGACATTCAGTCCAGCATCATTCATCCGGCTATTCAGGCCAATACTTTTAAAATCAAGTTGGGCACTATTCAGATGGTGCAGAATTCTGTTTCTTTCGGAGGGGCTGCGACTGAAGATCCTAACATGCATATCAGGAATTTTGTCGAGATCTGTAATACTTTCAAATATAATGGTGTCACTGATGAGGCTATCAAGCTGAGGCTTTTCCCATTTTCTCTGAGGGACAAAGCTAAGGACTGGTTACATTCTTTACCAACTGGGTCAATCACTGCTTGGGAAGATCTTGCGCAAAAGTTTCTGGTGAAGTTCTATCCAATGACAAAAACTGCAACTATGAGGAATGCTCTTACTCAGTTTACGCAGCAACCAGGAGAATATATGTGTGAAGCTTGGGAGCGTTACAAGGAGATGTTGAGAAAGTGTCCACATCATGGGATGCCTGACTGGATGGTGATCACTGGTTTCTACAATAGTTTGGGGGTCCGATCTCGACCCATGCTCGGTGCAGCTTCTGGAGGCGCCTTGTGGGCTAAAAGCTATACAGAGGCCTATAATCTCATTGAAACTATGGCTGCAAATGAGTATCAAAACCCAACTCAAAGGATGATGCCTGGGAAAGTAGCAGGTATTCTGGAAGTTGATGCAGCTACAGCTATTACAGCACAACTCAAGGCACTGACTATGAAGGTCGATTCTTTAACCAACTATGGCGCAAATCAATTATCTAGTGTCTGTGAGCTTTGTGCAGGCTCTCATGCTACGGATCAGTGTTCTCTTGTTAATGAATCTGTTCAGTATGTGAACAATTTCCAGAAACCGCAGCAGCCTGTGCCCGCTACTTATCATCCTAATAACAGAAATCATCCCAATTTCAGCTGGAGCAACAATCAGAATGTTGTTCAACAGTCATATCAGCAAGCTGCAAATAAACAGTTTAATCCACCTGGATTCCAGCAACCTCAGCAATTTGCTCAAAGGTGACCATATCCTCAACGAGGAGGTGCTGCTCCACCTTCTAGTGCTGATTTCGAGGAGTTAAAGCTGTTGTGCAAAAGTCAGGTTGTTTCTATCAATACCTTGGAAAATTAACATCAACATACCTTTCGTTGAGGCTCTTAAGCAAATGCCTAAATATGCGAAATTTATGAAAGGTATTCTTTCCAGGAACGTGAAACTGGATGATCTTGATAAGATTGCCCTGACGGAAAAGTGCAGTGCCGTGCTATAACAAAAGTTACCTCCAAAGCTTAAGGATCCAAGTAGCTTCACCATTCCTTGCACCATTGGCAAGTTGTTCTTTGACAAGTGCCTTTATGATTTGGGAGCAAGCATCAATCTGATGCCGTTGTCTATCTTCAAAAAGCTGAATTTGCCTGATCCGAAGCCGACCTACATGTCTCTACGATTGGCTGATCATTCGATTACATACCCACGAGGCATCATGGAGGACGTGCTAGTAAAGGTGGACAAGCTCATCTTTCATGTAGATTTTGTCATTCTGGATTTCAAGGAAGATAAGAAGATTCCCATAATCTTGGGAAGACCTTTCTTGGCTACAGGTCGTACCTTGATAGATGTGCAAAAAGGTGAACTCACTATGAGGGTGCAAGATCAAGATGTGATATTCAATATGTTCAATATGATGAAATTCCCTACAAAATATGAGGAGTGCTTCAAGGTGGATTTGGTCGATTCTGCAGTTGCTTCAGAACTTGATCATGTGCTAAGGTCTGATGCCTTAGAAAAAGCCTTATTGGGGGATTTTGACAGTGAAGATGATGAAGGCAATGAGCAGTTACAATATCTGAATGCTTCTCCTTGGAAACGGAAGTTAGACATGCCATTTAAATCTCTTGGTAATACTGATCTCAAGAATGTTGAGGGAAAGCTCAAACCATCTATTGAGGAAGCACCTACTTTGGAGCTTAAACCACTGCCTGAATACTTGAGGTATGCTTTTTTAGGTGATGCATCTACTTTGCCTATTATTATTGCATCTAACCTTTCAGGTAGTGATGACGCCAAGCTCTTGAGGATTCTGAGAGAATTTAAATCGGCCATCGGATGGACTATAGCAGATATAAAAGGGATCAACCCTTCGTACTGTATGCATAAAATTCTGCTAAAGGAATGTAGCAAGCCGACTGTTGAGCAACATCGAAGTCTTAATCCTATCATGAAAGAAGTGGTGAAGAGAGAAATTCTAAAATGGCTGGATGCAGGAATCATATATCCTATTTCTGACAGTTCCCATGCAATGTGTACCTAAGAAATGAGGTATTACTGTGGTAGCAAATGAGAAGAATGAGCTCATCCCCACTCAAACAGTCACAGGATGGAGGGTATGCATGGACTACAGGAAGTTGAATAAAGCCACGAGGAAGGATCACTTCCCTCTTCCATTTATTGATCAGATGCTTGACAGGTTGGCTGGTCATGAGTATTATTGTCTTCTGGATGGCTATTCGGGCTACAATCAGATTTGCATTGCACTAGAAGATCAAGAGAAGACTACTTTCACTTGTCCATTTGGCTGCTTTTCGCAGAGTTTCTTTTGGCTTATGTGGTGCACCTGCCACTTTTCAGAGATGCATGATGGCCATATTCTCTGATATGATTGAAAATAATGTCGAAGTGTTCATAGACGACTTCTCCGTCTTTGGACATTCGTATGATTAATGCTTGAATAATCTCCGTTTGGTGCTCAAAAGGTGTGTTGAGACCAATCTGGTGCTCACTTGGGAAAAATGTCACTTCATGGTGCAACAAGGCATCATTCTTGGGCATAAGGTCTCTAGTAAAGGTCTTGAGGTGGATAAAGCCAAGGTGGGAGTCATTGAAAATCTTCCGCCACCTATTTCTGTGAAAAGAATCCGTAGCTTTCTTGGCCACGCGGGTTTTTATCGGCGTTTCATCAAGGACTTCTCTAAGATATCTAAGCCGTTGTGCAACTTGCTCGAGAAAGATGTGCTTTTCAAATTTAATGATGAATGTTTGGCAGCATTCGAGACTCTCAAGAAGAGTTTAATCACCGCACCAGTTATTACGGCACCTAATTGGAGAGAACCTTTTGAGATGATGTGTGATGCAAGTGATTGTACAGTGGGAGCAGTTCTTGGGCAGTGAAAGACTAATATCTTTCATGTGGTCTACTATGCTAGTAAGAAGCTAAATGGAGCCCAACTGAACTACACCACTACTGAGAAGGAGCTCTTGGCTATAGTTTTTGGTTTCGAAAAATTTCGATCTTATCTACTTGGGACAAAGGTGACAGTGTTCACTGATCATGCTGCCATCCGCTATCTGGTCTCAAAGAAGGATTCGAAGCCTAGACTTATTCGTTGGGTTCTCTTAGTATAGGAATTCGAGTTAGAGATCAAGGATCGAAAAGGTACTGAAAATCAAGTAGTTGACCATCTCTCTAGATTGGAGAATCCTGATTCTACTTCACATGATAAGACATTGATCAATGAATCTTTTCCGGATGAGCAGTTGTTCATAATTCAAGAGGAAGAGCCATGGTTCGCAGACATTGTGAACTATCTTGTTAGCAATATAATGCCTCATAATATGAATGCGGCTCAAAAGAAGAAGTTTCTGCATGAGGTGAAGTGGTACATATGGGATGAACCATATTTGTTTAGACAAGAAGCTGACTAGATCATCAGGAGATGTATCCCATTTTGTGAGATGGAGGGGATATTACGAGACTTTCATTCCACAGTTTATGGTGGACATTATGGTCGTGAAAAGACAGCATCTCGTATTCTTCAAGCAGGTTTTTTCTGGCCTACGTTGTTTAAGGATGCACATCAGTTCATTTTAAGGTGTGATCGTTGCCAAAGAGTTGGGAATCTTTCCAGAAAGGATGAGATGCCTTTAAATGTGCTACTTGAAGTTGAGGTCTTCGATGTTTGGGGAATTGATTTCATGGGACTATTTATCTCATCCTGCAATAATCAGTACATATTGCTGGCAATCGATTATGTCTCGAAATGGCTAGAAGTCAAAGCTCTACCGATGAATGATGCAAAGGTAGTGTTGAGTTTTCTTCATAAGCAGATATTCACAAGGTTTGGAACGCCACGAGTTATCATAAGTGACGAAGGGTCGCATTTCTGCAATCGTAAGTTCACTTCTATGATGCAACGCTACAATGTGAATCAGTGCATTGCTACTGCCTATCATCCGTAAACTAATGGTCAAGCTGAAGTGTCTAATAGAGAAATCAAGCGCATTCTAGAGAAATTCATTTGTCCGTCAAGGAAAGATTGGTCTTTAAAGCTCGATGAAGCTGTGTGGGCTTATAGAACTGCATACAAGACTCCACTTAGGATGTCCCCTTTTCAACTTGTATATGGTAAGGGATGTCATTTACCTGCAAAGCTTGAGCATAAGGCTTATTGGGCATTGAAGAAGTTAAACCTTGATCTAGATGCAGCTAGGAAGAAGAATGCTTTAGTTAAATGAACTTGATGAATTTCGACTTCAAGAGTACAAAAACAACAAAATGTACAAGGAAAAGGTAAAAAGGTGGCATGACAGGAAGCTATCGCCTAAGTCATTAGTGCCGGGGCAACAAGTTCTTCTATTCAACTCTCGTCTCCGACTTTTTCCTGGAAAGTTGAAATCAAGGTGGTCTGGACCATTTATCGTCAAAACTGTGTTTCCACATGGAGCGGTGGAGATTTTTTAGAATGATCCGGGCCAAGCATTCAAAGTAAATGGTCAGAGATTGAAGCACTATTATGGGGATATGGAAAACCGTGAAGTGGTTACTATCGTTTTATTGTCAACTTGATCGCATAACTCCACGTTAAGCTAATGACATAAAAGAAGCGCTTCTTGGGAGGCAACCCAAGATATGAGACCATAGGACACCTTAGAATATAGTACTTTATCCAAAAACACAAAAAAATTAGAAAAAAAGGTTGCAGAAAAAAAAAATCCAGAAGCCCAGCAGGCGCCCGCGTGCTAGGAGCAGGCAACCGCGTGCTGGTGCCAGGTGGCCGCGTGCGTCCCTGACTGTTGAAAAATCATTTTTCAGCCTAAAAAAAACAAAACAAAAAAACACAAAAAATATAACCCATTAACCCGCGATTTTACCCCCATACCTTGCCACAATCCCCACTCCTAATCAAATTCTAACCCTAATTTTGCCCTATAAATACATACAACCTCTCCATTCACATCCCACACACTTTCACTCTACAAAATCTCTCCTACACACCAAACACAAACTCTCCAACTCTTATTCTCAGTTCTCATGGCCCCAAAGAGATCACGAACTGTGGGTAGCAGCGGCACCAATCCGACTGCTACTGATTCTTCAAGGAATAATGTTGTGAGGCCCCAATTGTTGGATGGGGCTACTGAAGAAGAGTACACCAAGCTTCTGACTAAGCCTATTATGAGGGAGATGGGGTTTTTTCCATCAGGGAGGGATGGTGAGTTTCTACCGATGATTGCTGAGAAGGGATGGATTACATTCTGCGAGTCACCTGAGGCGGTTCCGATGAGTATCGTTCGCAAGTTCTATGCGAACGCCAAGGTAGACAAGAATGGGTTTTCTGTTGTTCGTGGACTTACTGTTGATTATCATCCCGCGGCGATTCGCCGGGTGATTGGACAGCGATAAAGGAAACCATAATAGGAACATTGGAATGTAAAGGCCCCTGAGGACTTTGATTTGGACTTGATTATTGCTACTCTCTGTCAGTCGGGCACAGTGTGTAAGTTCAAAAGGGGATCCAACAATTATCATAGTTTCCCTGCTGTCACGATGAACAGGTATGCTCGTGCTTGGAATGCGTTTATATGTGCTAATATTCTTCCTTCTTTGCACGCACATGAGGTTACAGTGGAGAGGGCGAGGTTATTATGGGGAATTCTGAATGATGAATATTATGTGGACCTTGGTGAGTACATCTACCAAGGTATTTTGAAGTTTTTTAGGGGAAAATCGCAATACTCTATCCCGTATGCCTCTATTGTCACGAAGCTTTGCAAGGTAGTTGGAGTCCAGTGGCCTTCTTATGAGCAGTTGCAGATGTCGGCCGCTCCTATTGATTCATCGACTTTGAATGTGATGCAGGAGTGGATGGGTGGAGAGACTGAGTCACATGGTTTGGGGTATCAGCTTCCAGGAGGAGTTTCAGCAGCTGGCGCTACCATGGCTAGGCCCAGTCAGGCTCAGGGAGAGGCAGGCTCTTCAAGAGCTCAGGGAGGAGATGGCTCGGGATTGGCTGATGTCCAGTACAGGAGGCTTTCAAGGAGGATGTATGAGTCGTAGAGTCGGTTTGCGGAGGAGCTCAGCCAGGCACTTGGGACTGCATTTAGAGGCCTTGGAGCTAACATCCAGTGGCCCATTTTTTGTGAGGATTCTGCTTATTCACCTCCTGACACTCCACCCTCTGAGGGTGATGATGATGATTTATCTGAGTAGGTATACCCTGTGTTCCTTTCTATTACCTTCACTGGGGACAGTGAAAATTTTAAATTTGGGGGTAGTAGTATAGGAACATATTTGTGTGTGTGTCATGTAGTTACATTTTCATGTTAGTTTAGTTCATATAGTTGCATATTTTTGCCATATAGTTTTTTTAAGGATTTACCGATTAATATATGATATTGATGTGAGTGTGGTGGTAGCGTTAAAGTGATGTTGAATCTTGTTAGGTTGGCATGCATGCTAGAAACACTTGTAATTTCACTAAGCCTTAGAGTATGCTTAAGGACTAGATTGTTGTCATGGTTTGATGGTTTTTGAGGTTAATCTATTGCTTATACTTAGAATGCATGCTAGGCTCTTAATGATAAAAGACATGAAAAGATAAAAATTGGAGAAAAAAATTGGAATTCATTGCTAGTTGTGGCTAGGCATCAAATGGCTAGTAGCCGGCTCGTATTGTATACGAGTAGTCTAGGGTTGAGCAAGATGGAGCGAAATGCACTTGCTCAGAAATTGAAAAAAAATATGGTTTCATGCATAATTGATCACGAGTGGGCTCTTTGGTATTCGAGTTATTAAGTTCTTAGGGGACTTTGGGCCTAGTGACCTAAGGCTTTTATAGTCTGGGATCCGCTAACCTAACGCTCGTTAAATGGGTACCATTGCATAAGTCTTTTGTGGACCTCACTCATTGCATGATCAAATAAGCATTTGTTTTATGTGTTGAATAAAAGCATGATTCCGTAATAAACTCTAATAATCTTGAAGTGTTATAAGTCAGTTTGTGTCTAGAATATATTCTTCATTTAAGCTTGTGATTGCCTTGAGGATAATTAAGTTATGATGATTGATCTAGTTTCGAAGCATATCTGTTAAGCATTCGTATACACCACGTTTCTAGTTGTATGTTACCTTGCGTGATTTGATTGATCTTTAGTCGCCTAATTGCATGTGTTGATATGTCATGTGTTGGTTGGTTTAGTCATCGCGAGGGGATTGTTGTATTCATATAAATTGCATTCATGCATGTTTTATTATAATTTTGAGTCTGTGATGCTTGAGGACAAGCATCGATTTAAGTTTGGGGGTGTGATAAGTGGCATTTTATACCACTTAGAGCGTCTCATAACGGCTTGAATTGGTGTCTTGAACTCAAGTATTTTGCGTATTTGACGTGTTTTCTAGTGTTTTTACATTTCAGGGTATAACTTGCTTAGATAGGTGGTTTTCATCAAATAAAGCTTAAGTAACTGCTTGGAATCAGTCTAGGGATGATGAGCGAAGAAATCAGCAAAAACAGAAGCAAAATAAATTATTTTCCATAAGGGTAGCAGGCGGTCGCGCGCCAGAAGCAGGGCAGGCGACCGCCTGTGTGCGGAAATTTAGAATCTGGATTTTATTAATTCTAGTACAATTGGGCTTCTGTTGGCGCCGGTTCTCTTGGGCTATTATATAAACCTTATGGGAAGACGTTTTTTCCATCAAGAGCAAGGGCAAGAAGATTGAGAGACCGTTTTAGCACGCAACAACGAAGAAGAGGAAGCATACGTTTATCTTGTGATTCTTTTAATTCATTGTAACAGTGGATGCTAGTTTTATTTATGCTTTGAACCTTAATACTCTTGTGATGTACTTCATTATTTATTAAGTATTTTTATTAGTTTTATATCGTTGTGTTATTATCATGGTTTCATATGAACCCATGGCGATGATGAGTTCTATTATGGGTTAATCGTGATCATGGGATCCTAGCGGATTTACTATGGAATTCTTTAGTTAATTGTTAATACCTTGGTATGTGGTGATTGTATGATATCTAGTATAGGTTGTGCTTATTCATCTTATATGTGTCGCGAACATGTAAGATAGCCTGTTAATCTCTTGTGAAGCGACAGTGAATCTTGAGATTTAGAACTTGCCATGCTAGCATAGGTTCGTGTATTGTAGGCATGATTAGTGGGTAACTCTAACCATTTTACTTGCCTTGTGTAATCATCATGAATAACTTGCGCTTAAATCGTTATGTTGTCAAATTCTGTAGACATATAGGGTCTCAACATAATTGATGCCTATTCAACTTCTATCTTAATTGTGGATGCTTGGTAGAATGGTATTCGTACATAGAAAGTTGGCGTTTATCAGTTTCATGTTGTTCAATTAATATCATCACCATTACATGTTAAGGTTAATAACAATAACTATTGAATAAAGTAGTGATGAAGTTATGATCTCATATGTGTTTAATATTGTTAATTCAAGTGTTTAATTCTCGTAGTAATTATTAGTTTACCAACCTTAATTATTATTATCTTGACATTGAAGAATAATCATACATTGGTGAGTAAGTGTTAATTAAATATAATTAATCAGAGTCTCTGTAGGAACGAACTAGAAATCATTCTATATTACTTGCGAACACGTATACTTGCGTGAATTATTTAACACATGCTTTGTGCCTAACAAGGGCATATCCATCTTTCTCTTTCAAGATGAATCATTCAAATATTGCAAGTGCTCTTCACCTTCATCATCTTCACTATCAAAATTCCCCAACAAAGCTTTTTTTAAGGCATCGGACCTTAGCAATCGATCGAGTTCAGAATTGATCGCAGAATCGACCATCTCTACCTTAAATCACTCCTCATTTTCTCTAGGGAATTTCATGACATTGAACACATTAAAAGTTACATCCTGATCCATCACTCGCATGGTGAGCTCACCCTTCTGCATATCTATCAAAGTTTGTCCAGTAGCCAAGAAAGGTCTTCCCAAGATTATGGGAATCTTCTTATCCTCCTCGAAATCAAGAATTACAAAATCAGCAGGGAAGATGAGTTTATCCACCTTGACCAAAACATCCTCAACAATGCCTCGTGGATAAGTAATAGAATGGTCGGCCAATTGCAAAGTCATATAAGTTGGCTTTGGATCAGGTAAGTCTAACTTCTTGAAGATTGACAAGGGCATCAGATTGATGCTAGCTCCCAAGTCACATAGACACTTGTCGAATGGCATCTTTCCAATTATGCAAGAAATAGTGAAGCTTCCAAGATCTTTAAGCTTTGGAGGTATTATGGATAAAAAACTAAGGTTATTACTTGCTGTATTTAATACTAAGATTCGGGAGCTCAAGGCCTTTAATGGCTGCTCTCGTGTTTCGTGACTCAATCTGCCTTTACGAGATGCCTACGTATCTCTGTGAATTAGAGAATCAAGCCAAAAAACGTAGTTCTGATTGGTGGGGGTGAGACCCCTTATATAGATGTTGGGAGTCCTTGAATTGGACTTGGTATAGGAGACTTGGTGGGCAAGTCTCATAATTAGAATGGACTTTGGAGTCCTAGATAGTAGGAAACTGATTCCTTATCCTTTTAGGTCCCCTTGAGGCTAATCTCCAAGGATTTATATCCTTATCGGGACTCTTTTCAACATCTGATTTGTCCCTTATTAATTAATTTTGAAATTAATTAATAATCAGGGCTTTTGGGCCTTTTTTATTCCATCAGGCCTGATCTGGTCCACCAGGCTTAACCTTTCTGGTCTGAGTATCATATATCTTTTTATTGGGCCTAGCAGCCCACAGCTTGTACAATTAATGCAGTATAAATTATACAAGCATAATTTATTTATCCCTATCATTTGCCCCCCAACTTTTGGGAAACATTGATTAGGTTTCGCAGAAGTTAAGTCTATTCGTTCCCTTACAGGGTTTCGTTTTTCCGTAAAGTGTGGAGCGACCTACACATTTACAATGAATTTTTCCTTTTATTCAGGAATTATCTTAATTTCCAGGAATTTTTCCCTTATTTCCGGGATTTTTTTCCTTATTTTCTGGATTTTTCCCTAATTTTCTGGGATTTTCCCTAATTTTCTGGAATTTTTCCCTAATTTTCTGGGATTTTTCCCTAATTTTCTGGGATTTTCCCTAATTTTCTGGGATTTTTCCCTAATTTTCTGGGATTTTCCCTAATTTTCTGGAATTTTTCCCTAATTTTCTGGGATTTTTCCCTAATTTTCTGGGATTTTCCCTAATTTTCTGGGATTTTTCCCTAATTTTCTGGGATTTTTCCCTAATTTTCTGGGATTTTCCCTAATTTTCAGATTTCCAGCCCTTTTTCGACCAGGATCCTAGTCGAATTTTCGACCTGGATCCTAGTCGAAAATAGGGGTCAGCCTTGCCATCCTGGTCGAAAGAATTCGACTAGGATCCACGACCTGGAACTCGACCAGGATCCTAGTCGAAATTTCGACCTGGATCTAGGACCTGGAATTCGACCAGGATCCTAGTCGAAAATTCGACCTGGATCTAGGTCGAAAATTCCACCTCTTTTTTTTTTTTTACTTCTTGCCATGAGCCTATTGACTAGGATTTCGACTAGGATTCTAGTCGATATTTCGACCTGAATCCTGTTCGAAAATTCTTTGATATTCTTGCTTCCTGGTCGAAGGATTTCGACTAGGATTCACGACCTGGAATTCGACCAGGATCCTAGTCGAACTTCGACCTGAGTTTTTAATCCCTTTTTTTTTTGAAAGATGCTTGGTTTATTCGACCTCATTCCTGGTCGAAGTTTCGACCTCAATTCAGTCCCGTTATTCCAGCTTCTTGCCATGAGCCTATCGACTAGGATTTCGACTAGGATTCTAGTCGATATTTCGACCTGAATCCTGTTCGAAAATTCTTTGATTTTCTTGCCTCCTGGTCGAAGGATTTCGACTAGGATTCACGACATGGAATTCGACCTGGATTCTGGTCTTTTTTACCCGTTATTTTCGGGTGTCTGCTCGAAAGATTTCGGGCAGGATTCACGACCTGGAATTCGACCTGGATTCTGGTCTTTTTTACCCGTTATTTTCGGGTGTCTGCTTGAAAGATTTCGGGCAGGATTCACGACCTGGATTTTGACCTGGTTCCTGGTCTTCCACTAGCCTTCTTTATTTAGCTTTAATTTAGGGTATTGTATTTTCCAAATCCTAATTGGATTTGGGCCTGGCCTTTTTTGTTGGGCCTTATTAAATTTTAATGAGCCTCTATTATTGGGCTTTTCCAAATCTTATTGGGCCTCTTTTATTGGGCCTTTTCAAAATCTTATTGGGCCTCTTTTATTGATCTGGGCTTAATACACCCTGTTTAGAATGCTCTAGAATTCCTAGGAATATTCTGGAATATTCTTTTTTCTGGGCTTTTTCCTATGGGCTTTTGTCCTCAATGGGCTTTTCGTCCCTTCAACTTCCTTTTCCTCTTATATAAAGGAATGAGGAAAGGCTATTACTCCTCACTTTCTCATTTCTTAGTTTTCTTCTTCATCTTCCTGCTAAGATTCTCAGAGGAATAACAGCAAGTCGGAGCTCAAAGCCTTTTTCAGGAGCGCTTCTTCAGGTAAGATTCCTCCCTTTGCTTTTCGTGTCTATTTTTCCATTGTGTGCCACTTTAAGATAGCCTATTTACGTGCCCCTTACTTTTTTCAGATGGCTGACAAAAGAATGACCCGTTTGGCCAAGATGAATGTGGCTAGAAAGTCCAACGATTTTCCTATTCGATCGAGGTATACTTCCTTAATCGACATGATCAACACTCGAGGGGACGAGTATCCGTCTGATGCGCATCTGGACGCGCACGATCATATCAGTGCTTTACGGGATCCCAAGGAGCTGGAAAAGTTGAGCAGCTGCTTCAAAATCAAGGAGCCTTTTAAGCTGGTTCTTGCGGGTCCGGCCGACAGGGCCTGTCAGTGGAAGAGGGACGCGCTATGCGTCTATAGGGATACTCTAAGGGCAGGTATTAGACTCCCTTTTCATCCATTCATTCCTTTGCTACTGGCTGATGTGGGCATCAGCCCTTGCCAACTTCCCCCTAATTCCTGGAGGTTGATTCTTTGCTATCTGTCGCAATGCGCCAAGCACAACGTCCCCACATCTGTTGCTGTCTTCAGGAAGATTTTTCAGTTCAAAAACAGCCCTGATAAAAGTCCGGGTTGGGTTTCTATCAACCAGCGCCCCACTATCCCCCATATCGTGAATGGGAAGTCCATCCCTGACAACAACTTGGGGTGGAAGAAAGATTTTTTGTTTGTTATTTGGGAAGGTGGAGATTGGGGCTCCCTGTTTCGATCATCCTTTGGGCTGGCCGTGGACGGGAGCCCAAATGACATAACTTTGTCTGAGGAGGAGGCTAGAGGTTTCAACCTCCTTACGCAAGACAACGGCACTTCCCATTGTTGGGACCTTATCCGGGAGACCGTCCTGGTAGAACGCGGCCTTTCGCCCGTTAATAAGAAAAGTAAGTTCCCTTTCTTATCTCCTTTATTTCCTGCACTTTTATTTCATTGATTTTCAACTGACTTTGTTTGTTGCAGTGGCTGAGAAGATTGAGGAGGCTACCAAGCCGAAGGACCTGGAGACAACCAGGATGAAGAGGGCTGGGAAGGTCTTTAAAGACCCTCGACTTGGTGATCGCTTCCCTGAGTTCCTCCTTCAGGCAATGGAGCCAAGCGAGGAAGGCCCCAGCCAAGTTTTGCGCACCAAGCAGAGGCCAGGGGCCTATTTTCAACCTGCCTGGGGGATCCGGGGCAAGGACTCTATCGTGGGCAGCACGGCGCTGTCCAAGGAATGGTCTAAGCATTCCATCTCCCCGGTGGACTATCAAGATTTTGTCCTTCAACAGGACTTAGAGGGGAATGAGCTATTTGGAGCCCAGGCTCTCGCGACGGTACGTCCTTTACTTATGCTCTTCTTACTTATTTTTCCACGTTTCTTTTCTGAACTTTCGCTGTTTCTTTTGCAGGCTAACGCCCATTTCCAGGGGGCAATCCACCAAGCTAAAGCTTGGAAGGTTGGCCTGGAAGATGCCAACAAGAAGTTGGAAGAGGCCAACCAAAAAATAGAGGCCCTTGAAGCTCAACTGGCCTCTTCCACTTCTGACCTAGAGACGGCCCGGGCCGAAAATGTCATTCTGAAGGCGCAGAAGGACAAAGCCTTTGATGGCTGGATGGACACCCAAGAATTCAAGGACTTGATGGTGGAGCATGATGCCCTTCTTCACCCAGTTAGCTATAAAGAGGGATGGGATGCTGCTGTGGAGGCCATCCAGGATGAGTTTCCCGAGGTCCTTGAGCAGTCTCCCTTTCCTTGCCCTGTGCGGTTCCAGAGCTTGGAGGGGTTACTGAGAAGCTTGCTGTTATGATCAAGGACGGAGAGGAGGAAGATTCTTCCGAAGAGGAGTTTGAGCCTGTCGCTAAGAAGGCCAGGGTGGAAGAGCCTCCAAAAGCAACGCCTCAACAGCCAGCATCTCCTGCAGAGGGAACTTCTACAGGGACTTCGGAGGGGACAACCGAGACGTCCGAAGGAACGACCGAGACTTCCGAGGAGACTTCAGATAGTGGTTCTGAGGAATCTCAGCCTTCCAAGACCTAACTTTTTGTATATCTTCTATTTGAACTTCATTCATATCTAAACTTGTCACCCTTCGGGGTTATATTTTATATGTTGTTTTTCTTCTTTCTGTTTTAACTTTACAATCTTAATACGCATTTGAACTTTAAACATCCTTAGATAGAAATAATTTCAAACTCTTTAATATGAAGTCTGGTTTTCCAAAACCTTACACAGCATGAGTTCGACCCTAATCAACAATAACTAGACAATGTAAATTCTACTGGAATATAAAATCCTACGCAAGCAAAACTTCATGGTGCTTTTAAACCTACTTGTCAATGACAAGTGAGAATCGTACTTCACCTATCTTACACGTAGTAAACCTTCAGGTTTTGTGCGTGCCAGGTTCTCGGGACTTCAAAACCTTCCATAGTTTCCAGCTTGTAGGTTCCTCTACCCTGAACGCTCTTGACTCTGTACGGCCCTTCCCAATTCGGGGCAAGCTTTCCTTTCTGTCCAACACCAGAAGCCTCTATTTTTCTCAAGACTAGATCTCCTTGTTTAAAAAATCTCTCTTTAACCCTTAGGTTATAATAGAATGAAGCCTTTTTCTGATATTCTACTATCTTTGCATGTGCCTCATCTCGCACTTCATCAATTAGATCCAGGGCTAACCTCTGCCCTTCCTCATTTTCTACAGCATTGAAAGTCTGAATCCTTGGAGAGGAATGCGATATCTCCACGGGAACTACTGCTTCTGCCCCATATGCCAACATGAAAGGAGTTGCTCCTGTCGTGACTCTACAGGTAGTCCTATAGGCCCATAATATTGGAAGTATCTCATCCACCCAATTATTTCTTGACTTCTCGATCCTCTTTTTTAGTCCATCCAGGATTATCCGATTTGCTACCTCTGCTTGCCCATTGGCTTGCGGGTGAGCCACAGAGGTGAATCGTAACTCAATTTCATTTTCTTCACAATACTTCTTGAATTCCTCATTGTTGACTTGTGTTCCATTGTCAGTGACGAGGATACGGGGAATTCCATATCGGCACATAATGTTTTCCCACAGGAATTGTGCAACCTGCTTAGTTGTGATTTTGGCCAAGGTTTGGCTTCGATCCACTTGGTGAAATAATCAATGGCTACAATCAGAAATTTCCTTTGTGTCGTGGCCATAGGAAAAGGCCCTAGAATATCCATCCCCCATATGGCAAAGGGAATAGGCGAGTTGATAGAGGTCAGCATCTCGGGGGGTTGTCTAACAACTGGTGCATGCTTCTGACAGCGATCACACTTTTTCACATATTCTTTGGCATCGGCCATCATTTCTGGCCAATAGAAGCCTAAACGAGTTATCTTATGAGCCAAGGCCCTGCCCCCCAAGTGTTGTCCACAAATACCTTCATGCACTTCTTCAAGAGCCAAGCGTGCCTCATCGGGCCTGAGACACCTCAAGTAGGGAACCACGAAAGATCTTTTGTAAAGAATCCCATCTATCAAAGAGTACCTTAGTGCCTGAACAATTAACTTCCGTGCTTCAGTTGCATCACTTGGCAGCCAACCGATCTGAATGTGAGCCTTGATGGGATCAATCCATGACGTCCCCAAGCCTATGGGAGCCAGCAGCTTAACATCTATGCTTCGTGTCTTCAAAACACGGAAGTACACACTTCCTGAACTTTCTTCAATCTCAGACGAAGCGAACTTTGATAGCGCATCTGCTTTAACATTTTCTTCCCTTGGAATGTGTTCAACATGGCACTCATTAAATTGGGTCATCACAGCCCTTACTAGGCGGACATACTTAGCCATCGTATCATCCCTTGCCTCAAATTCTCCCTTTACCTGGGATATGATCAGCTTCGAGTCTCCACGGACCTTTAAGTTTTTGACTCTAAGTGTCCCAGCTAGACCAAGGCCAGCTATCAGGGCTTCATACTCTGCCTCATTATTTGTGGTTGGAAAATCTAGCTTCATCGCATACTCAATTAAGAACCCATCAGGGCTTTGCAAAACCAACCCTTCTCCACTGGAATTTGTTTTTGATGCTCCATCAAAATAAAGAACCCAATATTCTTTCTCCTTGTCCCCATTGTCGACTCCCTTGTCTTGAGGTATGGTATCTTCCTGCCCCCTGACTTCTTGGTTGGGTATGGTACATTCCACCACGAAGTCAGCTAGTGCCTGGGCTTTTATAGCCATACGTGGCTTATACTTGAGATCAAACTCTCCCAACTCTATTACCCACTTAATCAGTCTCCCACTTGCCTTGGGACTGTGAATGATATTTCTCAGTGGCTGATTTGTTAGCACTTCAATCTGGTGAGCTTGAAAATAAGGACGCAGCTTTCTTGAAGCCATTACCAAGGCTAAAGCGAATTTCTCTATAGTTGAATAATTCAACTCAGCACCATGCAAAATTTTGCTGACATAGTATACGGGTTTCTGGACTTTCAGTTCTTCCTTAACCAAAACCGCGCTCAAGGCGCTCTCTGAAACAGCCAAGTACAAGAATAAAATTTCACTCAGAACTGGCTTGGCCAACAACGGGGCCTGGGCCATATACTTCTTTAACTCTTCAAATGCCTTCTGGTTTTCCTCATTCCATACAAAGTCTTTGATGCTCTTTAGCGATTTGAAGAATGACAAACATTTTTCCCCCGACTTGGAGATGAATCGTCCTAGCGCAGCAACCCTTCCTGTAAGCTTCTGAACATCCTTAACAGTTTTTGGTGGTTCCATGTCCAGGATCGCCTTTATCTTATCCGGGTTAGCCTCAATTCCCCTCTTTGAGACCATCAGTCCCAAGAATTTTCCAGATCCTACTCCGAAAGCACACTTCATCGGATTCAACATCATCTTGTGGTACCTCAGGACCTCAAAAGCTTCCCTTAAATGGGCTATATGATCAGTCTTTACTAGACTCTTGACTAACATGTCATCAACATAGACTTCCATAGTCTTACCAATAAGATCCTTAAAAATTCTATTCACCAACCTTTGATAGGTGGCTCCTGCATTCTTGAGACCAAACGCCATAACAAGATAACAATAAACACCAAAGTCAGTGATAAATGATACCTTTGGAATGTCATCCTTATGCATTTTGATCTGGTTGTATCCGCTAAACCCATCCATGAAACTCAGCATCTCATGTCCAGCGGTGGCATCAATCAAAGTATCAATTCTAGGCAGCGGAAAACAGTCTTTGGGGCATGCATCATTCAGATCGGTGAAGTCTATACACATCCTCCACTTTCCATTAGCCTTCTTCACCATTACAGGGTTTGCTAACCACTCCGGAAATTGAATCTCCTCAATGAAACCAGCCTCTAAGAGCTTTTCCACTTCCTGCTTTATAGCCTCTTGTCTTTCCGGGGCAAAATTTCTTTTCTTTTGTTTCACTGTCTTCCGGCTTGGATCTACGTTTAGCTTGTGAGTAATTAACTCCGGGTCTATGCCTGGCATATCAGCTGCTGACCATGCAAACACATCACTATTTTCTTGCAAAAATTTCACTAACTTCCCTCTAAGGGGCTCCTCTAATGTGGCTCCCATGAAAGTCGTCCTCTCAGGATTCTCGGGGTCTAAAGGAACCGAAACCAATTCTTCTGCTGGCCTTCCTCTATTCTCATCATTTTCTCGAACATCCATATCTTCAATAGGAAGAACCTGCCCCCCGACTCCATCTGCCCTCAAAGAGGCCACATAACAGCTTCTAGCCATTTTTTGATCTCCTCTCTCTTCTCCAATCCCGTTTCGGGTGGGAAACTTCATGACTGAATGGTAGGAAGAGGGGACTGCCTTGAAGGCATGTATCCCTGTTCTCCCCATGATAGCATTATAAGTTGAACTAGCCTTTACCACCACGAAATCCAGCATCTGCGTTGCTTGCCTTGGCTCCGTACCTATGGTGGTTGGCAATTTGATTATCCCTTCCACAGGACATTCTACTCCAGCAAATCCATATATCGGCATGTCGGTTGGTGTTAACTGGGAGTCGTTATACCCCATCCTTAGAAAGGTGTCGTGGAGCAAGATATCCACAAAAGCACCATTATCCACAAGGACCCTCTTAACCGGGCTATTTCCTATTATTGGTGTTATGACCAGCGGGTCGTCATGGGGAAACTTCACACCCTCTAGGTCAGAATCATCAAAAGCCAATGTTACTTCTGTCCTGGCCCTCTTCGGGGCTTCTCCAACAATATGCATAACCTCTCTAGTATATGCCTTTCTGGAATTTTTGGACAATCCAGCAGCAGTTGGACCTCCAAAGATCGTGTTTATCACAGGCCCTCGAGGTCTCGGCCCTCCATAAATGGTGTTTATAACTGGTCCTCTAGGCTGGGGGTTTCGCCCCTGATCATCTTGGTCCCTCCTACGATCCTCAAAGTTCTTCCTTCCATTATTATTCCTATCCCCTCCTTCTCCAGTGTATTTGTTCAATCTTCCTTTTCGAATGAGGAACTCAATTTCATCTTTCAATTGCCTACACTCATCGGTGTCATGGCCAACATATTTGTGAAACCTGCAATACTTGCTCTTATGTAGCTTGGCGGGATCGGCCTTCAAGGGCTTAGGCCAGCGAACATCTCTGTCTTTCTCAATCTCCATCAAAATCTGACTTCTAGGAGCATTAAGCTTAGCGTATTCAGTGAACTTTTGCCCAGGTCCTCCCTTCTTGGGGGTTGAATCAGGGTTTTGTTCGGTTCTAGGATATTTGTCCTTTGCAATATATTCTAAATCGGTTTTTCGCTTCTTGCCTCCTGTGGGCTCATTACTTACTACGGTCTTCCTCATGCTTTCTTCCACCTTGATATACTTCCCCGCCCTCTCTTGGAGTTGCAACATGTTTTCAGGGGGACGTTTGGCCAATGACATCTTGAAAAACTCATCCCTGGTTCCTTGTTGTAGTGCTATCATGGCTACCTTATCATCAAGGTCCGGGACTTTTAAAGCCTCCTTTGTAAAACGATTCAGGTAATCTCTCAAGGATTCCTTAGCTCCCTGCACAAGACTCATAAGGGATGTTGAACTTTTCTCATGGACTCTTCCACTGATGAATTGCTTAATAAAAGCCTGACTTAATTCTCTGAACGATCCAATAGAATTTGGGGGCAGGCGACTGTACCATCTTTGAGCCATACCCGACAGGGTTTGAGGGAAGGCCCGACACTTTATAGAATCATTCACGGGTTGCAGCAGCAGTGCATTAGAGAATGTCCTAACATGATTTGCGGGGTCTCCCGTGCCATCATAGGCTTTGATAGTGGGCATCTTGAATTTCCTTGAGATATGGGCATTCATTATCTCTTCTGTGAAGGGTGGAGTTGGATCATCAGGATCTCCAAGGGGAAGGAGATTGCTTGGATCAGTTCTTGGGACAGTAGCCCTTCTTCTTACCGGACCATCCAGGTCTATGACAGGAGGAGGATTTCTCCCCCTAGGAGGTATCTGGGGTCTGGTGGCCTGGTGAGCCTCCAAATCACGCCTCAGCCTTTGGATTTCAGCCTCATGAGCCCTGATCCTTTCCTGCACTTCTTGGGGATTCGCCCCTGGGGTGCTTTGGGGGCGTTGCCTTCCATCGGCCATTGGCTCTTTTCCAGGACGCCTCCTTCTCGGGGCCACTTCATCATCCGAAGATTCGGAGTCTCTCTCAGTATAAGGACCAGAAAATTCCCGATCCTCAGGAATAGGACCCAAACCTCGTATATAGGGGGGTGACTGCCCTCGTGCTTCGCCTCGCCCAGCATATCCGCTTCCTCCAACCTCAAGGCGAAGGGGCATCCCATAAGGGGGGTTAGTAGTAACAACAGTTGAATATTCATACCCGACGGGTCGAGAATTCACAGGTATATGTACTTGTTGAACTTGAGGATTCGTACCTTGAATAGTCGGGGGAGTTGTCCCTTGTGGCTGAGGTTGAGTTGCCCCTGTCTGGGCTTCCCCCTGAGTAGATGCATAAGTTGAATGGGGAGGAACCTCCACGGTTGATGAAATCACCTGGGTTGTCTCTGATGGTGTTCCTTCCTCTAGAGCTCCAATTGTTCTCCGTGTTCTCGCCATGGTTGTTGTTGCTTTTCCCACAGACGGCGCCAAATGTTATGGATAAAAAACTAAGGTTATTACTTGCTGTATTTAATACTAAGATTCGGGAGCTCAAGGCCTTTAATGGCTGCTCTCGTGTTTCGTGACTCAATCTGCCTTTACGAGATGCCTACGTATCTCTGTGAATTAGAGAATCAAGCCAAAAAACGTAGTTCTGATTGGTGGGGGTGAGACCCCTTATATAGATGTTGGGAGTCCTTGAATTGGACTTGGTATAGGAGACTTGGTGGGCAAGTCTCATAATTAGAATGGACTTTGGAGTCCTAGATAGTAGGAAACTGATTCCTTATCCTTTTAGGTCCCCTTGAGGCTAATCTCCAAGGATTTATATCCTTATCGGGACTCTTTTCAACATCTGATTTGTCCCTTATTAATTAATTACGAAATTAATTAATAATCAGGGCTTTTGGGCCTTTTTTATTCCATCAGGCCTGATCTGGTCCACCAGGCTTAACCTTTCTGGTCTGAGTATCATATATCTTTTTATTGGGCCTAGCAGCCCACAGCTTGTACAATTAATGCAGTATAAATTATACAAGCATAATTTATTTATCCCTATCAGGAGGCAACTTCTGTTACAACACTGCATTCCTCCGTGAGAGCAACGGTCTCTAAGTCATCAAGCTTCACCTTCCTAGAGAGAATACCTTTCATGAACTTCGCGTAACTAGGCATTTTTTCAAGAGCTTCCGCGAAAGGTATGTTGATGTGAAGTTTCTTGAACACCTCCAGAAACTTCGCAAACTACTTATCCAACTTTTTCTTCTGCAACCTCTTAGGAAAAGGAGGTGGAGGATAGATCTGTTTCTCCCCTATATTACCCTCAAGAGGATTGTACTCAACAGTAGTCTTCCTTGGTTCCACTTCTACTTCCTTCTGCACTTCTTCTTCTTCAGCCTCAACTTCAGATTCTGGAGTCTTAGCTTTTTCAGGATTTGTAACCTTACTAGACCTTAATATAATTGCCTTAACATGCTCCTTAGCTTCCTTCTTTCCTGGCACTTCAGTATCGCTCGGAAGTGTGCCAAGTTGACGATTCAGTAATGCATTAGCAATCTACCTAATTTGATTCTCCAAGGTCTTGATAGACACAGCTTGACTCTTGTACATGAGCTTCAACTCCTCCAATTCAGATTTTTCATTAGCTTGTGGTAACTGTTGAAGTTGAAGTTGTTGCCTAGGGGCATATTGCGGTTGCTAAAAACCAGGAGGGTTATACTGCTTTGTTGTGTATGGCTGATAAAATTGTTGCACCGTATTCTGATTTTTACTCCAGCTGAAGTTAGGATGATTGCGGTTATTTGGATAATAAGTGGCTGGAGCTTGTTGTTGTGATCTCTGAAAGTTGCTCACAAATTGAGCTGATTCGCTAGAAATAGCACACTGCTCAGTTTCATGTGCCCCCGCACAAAGCTCACAAATACTAATGATTTGATTAACTCCATAATCAGCCAAAGAGTCCACTTTCATCGTCAAAGCTTGAAGTTGAGCAGCTATAGCAGTAGTTGTATCCACTTCCAGAATTCATCCTACCTTGCCTTGCAACATTCTTTGTGTAGGATTTTGGTATTCATTAGATGACATTAGCTCAATCAACTCATAAGCTTCATTATAGCTTTTGGCCCATAAGGCTCCACCAGATGCTGTATCGAGCATAGGTCTAGACTGAGCATCCAAACTATTATAGAAACAGTTTATAATCATCCAATAAGGCATGCCATGGTATGGGCACTTCCTTAACATCTCCTTATATCGATCCTAAGCCTCATACAGAGATTCTCCAGTTTGTTGTGCAAATTGAGTAAGAGCATTCCTGATTGCAGCAGTCTTCTCCATAGGAAAGAATTTAGTGAAAATTTTTTTAGCAAGATCCTCCCATTTGGTGATAGACCCTGGTGGTAGAGAATGTAACCAGCACTTTGCTTTATCCCTCAGAGAAAATGGGAAGAGTCGCAGCTTGATAGCATCTTCAATCACTCCATTGAACTTGAAAGTGTCGCAGATCTCGATGAAATCCCTGATGTGCATGTTGGGGTCTTCTATAGGAGAACCCCCAAACTGAACTGAGTTCTGTATAATCTGAATCGTGCTCGACTTGATCTCAAAAGTGTTGGCTGAGATGGCTGGTCTGATGATGCTTGACTGAATATCATTGATCTTAGGCTTAGAATAGTCCATTAAAGCCTTAGGAATTTCTGCTTGATCTCCCATCACTACTAAAGCTGGTTCCTTGACTTTCTCTTCTTCTACTTTCTCTTCGTCCTCAAAAACTTCCCTTCGAATCACAGCAGCTTCTTCCTCGGTCTTGATCCAGAGTTCTCTTACAAGCCCGCGAATGCGTATGCATACACGCTCGTTAGGGTACCTGAAACACGACAAGGAAAAGAGTAGGTAAGTAACAATATCCGAGTCAATGAACTTTAAAGATCACTGATGACAAACAAATAAACTAAAAGTTAACAATGAGTCCCCGGCAGCGGCGCCAAAAACTTGTTAAGATGTTAACACGCACTAATATTTCACGCAAGTATACGTGATCGTAAGTAATATAGAATTATTTCTAGTTCGTTCCCATAGGGACTGGTTTAGGTTAACTTGTAATTTATACACTTATGCAACAATGATATGGCTATTATGCAATGCTAAGACGAATGACAAATTGGGTTTTGATTATACTACGATTAAAAATTGAGAATTATACTAGAGAATATTAACTAAGAGATTAAAGAGAATTGAATAATATATGACACAAACATGGGATTCTAACTTCATTAAGTACTTCATTCAATAGCCTTTCTGTTCTTAACCTTAGCATGTAATGGTGATGACACTAATCAGATAACACAAAACTGATAAACGCCAACTTTCATTGTACGCATACAATACTACCAGACATCCACAAAAGAGATAGAAGCTGAATAAACACCAATTATATTGAGACCCTATATGTCTATAGAATTTGACAACATAACGGTTTAATGCACAAGTTATCTATCATGATTACATAGGGCAAGTAAGATGATTAGAGTTACCTATGAATCATGCATAACAATAACACATGAACTTATGCTAGCATGGCAAGTTCTAAATCCTTAAATTCACTTTCATTCATTAAGAATTAACACGCTATCTTATAAGTCCGCGATGCTCATAAGATGAATAAGCACAACCAATACTAGGTTATCATACAATCACCACACACTAAGGCATCAAAACAAATTAACTAAAGAAATCCATAAATAAATTCGCTAGAACCCCGCGATAACGATTAGCCCATAATCGAACTCATCATCAATGTGGGTTCCGATGAAAGCATGGTATAATAAACGTAGTCTTTATAAACAAATAATAAACCAAGTACGTAAACCATAGTATTAGGTTCAACAAAACAAGAAACGAGCATCCAAGATTACAACTTAGAACAAAGAATTACAAGAATAAAACTAGATCTTTTTCGCCTTCGTTGAATTGTGTTATAGGTCTTCTTGTCATCTTCTCCTTCAGCTCCGTTATAAAAAACATCTTTTTATTGTCTTTAAATTGCACCCCAATTAATCCAAAAGCCCAGAAAACAGTCTTCTAATTGAAACAGTAACTGGATCCCCGACCTGGCACGGCCGCGTGCTTCACCAGCGCGGATATGCTGACATTTTATTTCTCTGGCGCGGTCACGCGCTAGCACAGCGTGGGCGCGCTGGTCTGGAATTGCCTTCTTTTCTTGCTGCAACGAGTTGGTCTTAGTGAGATTTATTCCTTGGACACCATCCTAACACCAAATTAGTATCAAATCAGTGCTAATTCACTTGGATCCCGAATTAATATTTGAAATGCAAAAACACTATGGTGTAAAAGACATGCCTGTGCTTTAACAAGACTAAGACATTTTGTCAACTCTAAGTAAGTTGCATTGTTATCTTAATTTGTATTTTGTACTTGTAACACTTAAAGTCTGTAAAAATGCAAAGGAGTAGACTGGAGTCTTTTTCCTGAAACAATATCAAGCCTAAGGATTCTATCTGGAAGAAGATCAGGAAGATCATGCCTCAGAAGAATTTTCAAGAAGCTTGGAGTTGAATAAATCTGTTTGGAGAAAAATACTCTAAGTCAAGATCTCTACAAGTCATAGATTTAATGTTATAGAGAAGTCATTCGAGAACTCCAGAATAGCTTATCGAGAAGTCAGGATAGCTACTAGAGAACTCAGAAAGATATCAACAAGGCAAATTGAAGAACTGAAGATTGGAGATATCGACAAGTCATTCCTTCACTAGAGAACTCAGAGTTTTCGACAAGTCTACATTCAGTAGAGAACTCTGAGTTATCGATAAGTCAAGTTCCACTAGAGAACTCAAAGATATCGATAAGTCAAAATTCACTAGAGAACTCTGAGATATCGACAAGGTGAATTTGACTAAAGAACTCTGAGATATCGACAAGTCAAGAAGCCACTAGAGAACTAAGAGTTATCGATAAGTCAAAGTGAAGATGTGAAGACTAGAGATCTCGACAAGCCAAAATTCTCTTATAGAGAACCGAAGACCTCTACAAGTCAAACTAAATATAAAGTACTGGAGATCTCGATAAGCCAATATACTTATCGAGATGTCAAGTGTTCTATATACCTAAACTGGAGATCTCGATGTACAATCTCAAAGTACAAGGTTGTAGATTAGTTCAATATCCAAGATAAACAATCAACAAACAATCCAACAGCTGGATTGACAAGTCTACAAAAAGCAGCTTGAAGAATGTGCAAGATCAATGGCAAAGATTAACTGACAGAGGAAGATTAAAGTAAACACGGGATGTTAAAGATATGCTAAGCCGGAAATGGAAGATCTACTTTTCTATAAATAGAAATGACAAGTGATAGTTTAGAAAAGCTAATAGCATGTCTTATTACTCACTGTGTAAACCAGCAGTTAACTGAGTTATAAAGTTAACACTGTTCCTTAGTCAGTTGTAACAATTTAGATCAGATTTCTTGTAACACTCTCAAGAAGAAGCTAAGATCTTTATTAACAAAGAGCCTAGAAATTTTGTAGCAAACAGTCTTAATTTTAATATAAAATTAAGTGAGTTTTGAAGATTTGTGTTCTTTATTTTTCTACAAGTTTAAATTCTACATGAACACATTTCACTACGAGAATCAATTTACTTTATTCAACCATAAACATTCAAGAAAAGCTCAAAAATAGTAAAACACATTCACCCCCTCCTCTGTGTGTTATTCATTTCCTAACAAGTGGTATCAGAGCCAAATCTAAAAGTAAACTGATTTAAGATCTTGGAAAATGAATACACAGAAAATCAGTAGTATCAAAATTCCTACCTTTGACAAAGCTAACTACACTCTTTGGAAAAAGAAAATGATGTTGTTCATCAGGATGGCCAATTCACTCTATATTTAGATCCTCAAGAATGGACCTTTCATTCCTATGGTTAGAGTTGAGGAATCTATAGATGGAGACATGGTTATCCCAGCTCATTTTGCTCCAGAAGATCCTTCTAAGTATTCTAACCCTGAAAAGGAGAAAGTCTCCCTGGATAGTAGCTTGCAATTAATATTGATTGAGTCACTTGACAATGTGATGTACAACAACATTGTTAACTGTGACACTGCCAAGAAAATATGGGAAAAGATTGAAATACTCTGTGAAGGAACTGAAGAAGTTAGGTCAAACCAAAGAAGAATACTGATTTCACAGTATGAGGGTTTTATGGCAAAGCCAAAGGAAAGTATTACTGATGTGTTTAAAAGGTTTAACAAGCTGATAAATGACTTGCAGCTTCATGACAAATATTATGAAGCTGAAGAAGTGAACTTGAAGTTCTTGCTTACTCTTCCTGATCATTTGGAACAGAAAATCTCAGCAATCAG
This sequence comes from Apium graveolens, assembly GCF_009905375.1. NCBI lineage: Eukaryota > Viridiplantae > Streptophyta > Magnoliopsida > Apiales > Apiaceae > Apium > Apium graveolens. Next base: position 90,341,655 of record NC_133648.1, read on the forward strand.
GGAAGGGAGAGATTTGAGCAAAATAACTCTGGAAATTCTATATTGAATTCTCAAAACATATGAACTAGAGATGATTCAAAGGCAATCATTAAGATCTGGTCAGGGACATGTTGTGGATGGTTCAAGTGCTTTAATTATAAATAAAAGTCAAACATCTAATGATGAACCAAGATCTCAAGCTTCAGTTGCCTCAACAACTGAGCAAAGAACAAATGATTCACAGGAGCAAGTCATTCTGGAATTGGAAAAGGATGAGTTCTATACTCTTGAAGAACTGGATGAGCTAGATCAGTCAATGGCCTATTTAGATAGGAAATTCTCTAATATTAGAGTAAAGAAGACAAGATACTTTAAGAATAAAGGACAGTCCTTCAACAAAAACAGCAGTTGGAAGGAAAAAGGGAAGTACAATTCTGACAGCAAGAATGGCTATAAAATTGGATCTGTTGATAGATCTAATATAAGATGCTTCAATTATGATGAACAAGGCCACTTTGCTACAGAATGCAGGAAACCCAAGAAAGCAAAGAAAGACAAGGCTTATCTTAAACTTGAAGCAAAGTATGAAGCTCTTCTAAGGAAACATCAAAGTAAAGCTTATATTACAGAGGGTAAAAGTTGGGATGACTCTGAAAATGATGAAGATGAAGAATTTGGTAATTATGCACTCATGGTCCTGGAGCAAGGAGAATCATTCTCATCTAAATCACAGACACCAACTCTTACCACTATTGATTTAAATATGAATCAATATAAGGAAACTGTTGAAAAGATGAGCACAGAAATGTTTCACATTCACACAAGCATGGTTGCTGCTAATGAAGAAGTTAGCAGATTAACAAAGATAAATGAGAAGCTTGAAAGTGAGAAGCAAGAAACTGAATTGTTGTTGGTGGAGCTTGAAGCTTTAAAATAAGAAGATGCTTATCTAAAGAACAAGCTCAAGTGTGCAAATGAAATTAAAGTAGTGCTCAGGGAAAAGCTGGAAAAGAATAAAGTGAAGATTTTATAAATACATCTGAACTGGTCGGACAGTGTCATGAGAAGAATAAGCCATGTGCAAACATTGCTATTGGGCTTGACTATGATGCCATGAATGACAAAAAGAAGACAGTAGGTGATAAAGGGAAAGCAAAGAAAACTGAGAATGCTTCAACCTTTTTGAAATAGGTTAATGCACCTATATTCAAAGCATGTGAAGTCAACTTCAGTGAAGAAGAATTGATTATCAAGCAAGAAATTGCTGATGAAGATAAAGAGAAGAAAACTGAAGAATCAGTTCAGTCTTCCAATACTGAAGAGAAGCTCATGAACAAACAAAGTCCCAAGACTCTTGTTAAAGAAACCAAAACTGAAAGTGCAAGAAAGAAAAAGAGAAATAGAAATGGGAAAATAGGGATAAACAAAAGCAATAATTTTGCTTATGTTGCAAATGCTCCTAGAAAGAAGTGTGAAAAATGTGGCTCTACAAATCATCTAACTCACCTGTGTAAAAAGGTTGTTAGCAAGCCAACTGAAGGAACTTGCAAATACAATGAAGCAAATTCAAATGATCCTTATTCATTCTGTGACAAGTTTGATTGCATTCCTTGCAACTTGAAAGTAATGAAGAGTTGCCACAAACTGAGAGTGGACCTTAAAGAAACAAGAAATGAGTCCACATCAGAAGGAAAACATGCACAACAGTCACTGAATTCTATTTCTTCTAAAATAACTCATTCTACTTCTGCTGAACAAGTTACTAAGAACAAACTACCCAACACTGCTTGGGTTTCCAAACACACTTAAAACTCATTGTGTGCAGGGCATAGTGTAGAGAGTCATCTGGATTATAGGCATTAGATGTTCCAAGCATATGACATATGATAAGGCCCTGCTATCACAGTTTGAGGAGAAAGCTGACCCTTTGGTGACCTTTGGACACAACAGCATAGGATCCACAATGGGATATGGCAAGATTGTTTCTAAACATGTTGTCCTTAATGATGCAGCACTGGTAGTTGGTCTTGAAGTAGATCTTCTTAGAGTTAGAAAATTTGCAGACAAAGGCTTTAAGTCTTACTCAACAAAGAAGAATGCACTGATTATCAGCAGGAAAACTGGTGAAGTTGCTCTGAAAGGAGCAAGGAAAGGAAGCTTGTTTGTTGAAGATTGTGACTCAATAAATAAAAATGGTGTTTGTTGCTTCTACGCCAAGGTGTCAGAAGAAATAAACAAGCTCTGGAATAAAAATATGTCTCACTTAATTTTCAAGGAAATTAACACCTTTCCAAAAAGGAGTTGGTAAGAGACATGCCTAAGATGGAGCTTGCTCAAGTTAAAGTTTATGAAGTCTGTCAGAATAAGAAAATGAAGAAACTACTCAACAAGAGAATCATGAAAATGGTAGTCATGTCATACACTTGAGTTTGATTGCACAACCTTAGGGGGAGAAAGAGAATCATCAGAGTACTAGTAAAAGCTGTAAATTTCTCTTATCTTGATATAACTAGAGCTTATTTTCGTACCAACAGAAAAACAATTAGCTGACATTTTTACTAAACCTTTGGATGAAGCAACCTTCACTAGACTTGTAGGTGAAATTGGAATGCTTAATTCTTCATCCTAAGGCAAGAACTTAGCTAATATTTTGCAGCAGATTAATCTCTAGTAAATAAATAGTAATTTGATTTTATTGGAAGTTAACTGAAATATGAATTATAAATATTTCAGAAATCTCTGCGTATTTGTATTTTAAATTCAAATTCAACTTGGAATTTTTCAAATTCTAAGTAAACTTCTTAGTTGTTAATTTACATTCTTAATATGTAAAATTAACACAAGGCAGAATTACATAAACTAAAAGTATATAGAGAACTGAGTTCTCGAAAAGTATAAATTGACTTCACGACAAGTCATTTTAGGACTTCTCGAAAAGTATAAATTGACTTCTTGACAAGTCATTTTAGGACTTCTCGAGTGAGTCCTCGATAAGTCAATTTAATGACTTCTCGAGTGACTTCTCGATAGGCTTAAAAATGACTTATCGATAAGTCCTTGTAGAGTTCTCTAGTAGTGTTTATTCACAAAGTCCTCTACAAGTACAATTTTTAACTTATCAATAACTCAGAACTGAGATAATTTAAATTAATAAATTATCTCGGTAAATACTTTTGAAAATTTATTCTAATTTTATTTTGAATTTATTAAAATAAAAGTTAGAATTATTTTAGTCCACCTTTTTGGACAAACTCGGTATTTATTTGACATCTCGATAAATCAATTTTGAGTTCTCTAACAGAGTAATTTAAAATGACTTCTCGATATGTACTTCTTTTTGTAAAATGACTTCTCGATAGACAAACTCCAAACGTCTATTTTGAGTTCTCGACAAGTCATTTACTTTTACTATAAATACCCAGACTTCTCGATACATACACATACTTACAACTTCGAGATCTATATTGAACTAGCCTTTCTAGCAAAAACCCATTTCTCTCTCATTTTTACTCCTTGCTCAAAAATTCTTCTTACCTATTCTCTCTTACTAAATTACAATGGCACAAAGCACTATTAGAGAAACTATCCCAGAGAAAGTAAAAAACTTCTTGGCTTTTACTGATGCTAACCAATCCCCTGACAGTTTCAAGGGGTTTTCAAAATTTCTGTCTGAATCGTACATTGCAGGAGTCTTGACTGTTAATCTAGTGATGTACCTAGATGTGTTACATGTCTTTTGGACTACAGCTGTGGTAAGAAATGTGATGCATGATGATGATGTATCCTTGGTAGTGACTTGCTCAGTTGGAGGTCAACAAATTGAGTTTAAGGAGCAGGATGTGAATCGAGCTTTGGGACTGCCTACTGCAAATCTGGTGGAAGTGCCAACTCTTAATGAGCTGATTGAGTTTCTGGACTTCATCAACTATGGTGGAAGAATCAGTTTATCAAGCCTAAACAAAACTAATCTAAGGAAGGAGTGGTCATTCATCTTTGACTCAGTAGTGAGAGCTTTTACATGCAGGAAGACCGTATATGACAACATTTCAAGTATGGTGCAAAAGCTGGTGTATTCAATTGCCCACAATAAACTCTTGAATGTTGGTCTGCTGATCCTGAAAGAACTTGCAACCAGGCTAACCATGCCCCTGTTAGCTAGAGGTAAGGAAATTTTCTTCCCTAGATTTATTATGTCCATTTTAAATAATAAAGTAGCAGACATACATCTACTGAATGATATAGATAGTACTAAATTAGGCAATTGTAAGCAAGTGTCCAAAATAATAGTTGGCTCAATTACTACAAAGAATAAGGTCAATGTAAATCTGAAAATCACTCTATTTATGTTGGACAGGTTTAGGACTTATCCGTATCCTATGCCTGACATGAGATCTAATGCATAATCTAGCACATCTATGATTCCTAAACCTGTGGAAGTACAAACACAGGATCACCAACAGGGATCTTCCCAAGCTGCAACCATTCTTTCACAACCTCTAGAAGCTAGGGAACCAACTACCTCATCTTCTCAAAAGGGTGAGGTCAGTAAAAAGAAGAGAAAGGGGATAAATCTAGTTGTGATAACTGAGAGTGGTAAGGAGAGAGCTGAAAGAGAAACACATCTGGTCAAAAGATCCAAAAGGAGTAAATAAACTAAACTGGCCACTCTACCCTCCTCTACATCCTCCCAACAGGATGCAATTGTAAAAACAACCACGAGTGAGTCTGCATAGCCCGCACAAGAAGCAATTCAAGTGTATGGTAGGAGAAATAAGGAAGGCACACACTGTGAGGACACATCACTTAAAGCTCCCTCATCTATTCAGGGGGAGCTGCCAACACTCACAGCTGAGCACCAAATTCTTATAACTAAAATTTCTTCTATTCCAACCCCACTTGAATCCACTTCTCAAGTGCAACAACAATCAAGTGACTTAGCTCAGGAAGCTTTGCTCACCACCCAGAAACTCCATTTAGATGGTGAGAGGCTACATGTTGGGGTAGACCTTGATGACACCATCACAAACATGGAGGATTCATCAGTTTTTACTAAAGGCCCCATGGATACCTCTAATGCACCTTCATGTGCAAAAAAGTCTTCACATATTGAAAGGTTTGAGGGTAGTACTCCTGAGGAGGAGCTATCTAAATCCTCTCCAGTTCAATTAGAGGTTCCTCATGTAGGAACAATTCCCCTCACAATCCTAGCAGATATTGTCTTGGCAGTTGAAGCTAGGAGTACAATTGCCCATGATCCTGCCATAGGAAAGGAAAGCAGAGCACATTCAAGTGCCAGTGTGTTACAAGACACACAAGGGTTTGAGACTGGTGTACATGACAGTAACCCAGTATAATCCCCTCCAATTCAATTGGAGGTTCCCACTACAAGTGGAGGAAAACACACTGTCAAAACCACAGAGCAATCTGTGAGTCAAACTGTGACCCCAGTCACAGGTGTTTCTGATGAACCATCCACCTCTCAACCTCAACAACCTCACATACTCTCACAGTGGTTACAAGAATCTGCTTCTCAATCGACCTCTGTAGATGATCTACTAGTAAAGCAGATATCTGGACTGGACAACATCTCACAGCATCTCTTGACTTCAAATATGAGCAACCAGGACTATCAAGCTATCATGCTTTCTTACAATGAAGAGGTTGAGGAGCAAAAGGAGAAAATTATCAATGATGTTGAGCAAGATGGAAATGTGGATGCATGGCTGTCTGATGATTTTGCCTTGGAGATGAATCAAGTCCTGGACAGATTCAGAGAAGAGTATGTTACTATTCTGGGAAGTTTAATGCAAAAGACTTGAGTCCAGAAGCTGTCTATGATGCCATTACAGATGTATACAAAGCTCAGCTCAAAGCATTTCATTTGTTTGGTAAAGCTCTTGAAATCAAGCTTACTGGTCATGAAGACAGAATCAGAAAATTGGTGAATGAGAAGATGGACAAGATCATACCATCTCAAGAGCAGATCTCTTCTAAATTCAAGAATTTTACTGAGTAAATGGCTAGGATGAATCTTTCCTCCATTGAGAAGGAAGTCAAAAACCTCAAACAATCTTTTTCCAATCTCCATGATGTGATCCAGAAATAAATTACTCACTCAAATGAGACCAAGGTCCAGCTGGATCAACTTCACCAAAGCAGATTTAAGCCTTCAGCCTTGCTAATGGAAGAGATCAAAGAGGTTGTAAAAGAACACTTTGGCACATCTAGCAGCTCTTATCATCCTGGATCCACTTCAATAAATTTGCAAATTCAGACTCTACAGGGTCAAGTCACAGCATTGCAAGACTCCAACTCTTCTCCCACTGCAAAAGTTCAGGCTTTGACATCTCTTGTTAAGAGTCAACAAACAGATATCCAAACTCTGGTGGACTCCCATAAGCATCTTCAAATGCAGAATTCTATAGCTTTAGGAGCCATCATGGGTTAACTCAACATACCACTACCCTCTCTGCCTAAACAAGTAAGGCCTGAAATTCTTACTCCTCTTCTAATGTCTGTTAACAAGACTAAGGGAGAGACAGAGGCTAGGTTGACATGATCTAGGTCATCTCAACAGCAAGTCTAGGGGGCTGAAATGAAATCTAAAGAAGTTGATCTTGACATGGAGAGACTTATTAGGTCTGCTGAAGGACCTAGTCTGAGCAGGGAGTTTGAAGAACTACTCAAAGACTTAAAAGCTTCTCTCAACAATAATCACTTCACATATAAAAAGGCCATGATCAAGGCAATCAATTTTATAAGAGTGATCAAGGTCAACAAGGACAACTTTCTGGAAGAGAATATAGTGGTTAATTCAAATGACTCAGGGACGGACAGATATGCAGGTGTCCCTCAACTGTCTTGTCTCAAGGAGGGCATCTAAGTTAGACATCTTTATCAGCAAAGTTAGAGCTATAACTTGTAAAGATACCATGCTATTAACTGCACTGAGAGATGCTCAAGTAGTTGCCTTCCCTAAAGCATATCTACAGCCAAGCAAGGGTATAGCATACATCTGTCCCACCACCAGACAACTCAGAAATTTTCAGATCCCCAAACATTGTGTCATGTGCAACAAGAAGCTTATCATGATCCTAGGAACTAGCTTAAAAGCTAAGAAAAACAAGAACAATGATGATATGGAAATGATAAAGCTACTGAGGAGATATCTGGAAAATACAGAAGCCAACTTGCCCAAAACACAGTTCAACAAGGATGACTTGGATGATGATGAGCAGAAGAAGAATGATCAAAATCCTTCTAGCTCAAATCCTAGTCAGTCCATTAAGCCATCTGGGAGCAAGGGTGGAGAGAAGAAGAAGGAGGATGACAAGAAAGATGAAGAAAAGAAGAGAAGAGGTGAGAGGAAGAGTAGAAAGCCTCATGATGATTCAGAAACTCAAACAACCCTAAAAATCCAAACACAATTAACTCAAACCTCAGCTCAACATACAACATCAACTATCTCGAACATAAAACCTTCCTAAACATCTAAGCCAAAATTTCTATACAAATAAATAGCAAATTCCTTCCTAAAAATTCCAATCACCTCAAGCCAAACTAATCTCAAGAAAATGACAACCCTACCTTTAGCCAAACCTTCACTAAAATTCAAGTGCAAATCTGTTAAAAGGCAAGGATACTGTTACAAGGGCATGGAGATCATCTCTAGCTGAATGGTTGATTGAAAGGGAGGAAACAATGAAAAGAGATAAAGCTGAAGAAAGAAGAAGGATGTATGATGAAGAGATAGACATGTACATAAAAAGATCAGAAGAGCTCAAAGTAAAAGGAATGAGCATAATTTCTAAAGATAGGAGATTTCTAAACATCAGAGCTGGTGGATTCTCAAGATCCTGCATAGAGGTTCTGGACCAAGGTTATTCTAAGGCAGCAAGACAAAAACTTGTAAAAGCTCTAAGTGGAATACCTATCATAGAAGAACTTGAAATTCTTGATAAATTAAAGGATCAACTTAGAAAAGAAGCAAATGTGAAAACTGTCTTTACCCGAGTCTTGTAATCATTGAACCTTGTAAATTTTGTGTTATACAAGTTATAATTCTACCTATCTCTATGTATTAATCTTACTCTCTATCATTCCAAACTTGGGGTTAGTCTTGTTAACAGGCATGAATTTGTGCTAAGCAATCTTCTCACAAATTGGGGGAGATTGTTGTAAAAGACATGCCTGTGCTTTAACAAGACTAAGACATTTTGTCAACTCTAAGTAACTTGCATTGTTATCTTAATTTGTATTTTGTACTTGTAACACATAAAGTCTGTAACAATGCAAAGGAGCGGACTGAAGTCTTTTTCCTGAAACAATATAAGGCCTAAGGATTCTATCTGGAAGAAGATCAAGAAGATCATGCCTCAGAAGAATTTTGAAGAAGCTTGGAGTTGAATAAATCTGTTTGGAGAAAAATACTCTAAGTCAAGATCTCTACAATTCACAGATTTAATGTTATAGAGAAGTCATTCGAGAACTCTATAATGGCTTATCGAGAAGTCAGGATAGCTACTAGAGAACTCAGAAAGATATTAACAAGCCAAATTGAAGAACTGGAGATTGAAGATATCGACAAGTCATTCCTTCACTAGAGAACTCAGAGTTTTCGACAAGTCTACATTCAGTAGAGAACTCTGAGTTATCGATAAGTCAAGTTCCACTAGAGAACTCAGAGATATCGATACGTCAAAATTCACTAGAGAAATCTGAGATATCGACAAGGTGAATTTGACTAAAGAACTCTGAGATATCAACAAGTCAAGAAGCCACTAGAGAACTAAGAGTTACAGATAAGTCAAAGTGAAGATGTGAAGACTAGAGATCTCGATAAGCCAAAGTTCTCTTATAGAGAACCGAAGACCTCTACAAGCCAAACTAAAGATAGAGTACTGGAGATCTCGATAAGCCAATATACTTATCGAGATGTCACGTGTTCTATATACCTAAACTGGAGATCTCGATGTACAATCTCAAAGTACAAGGTTGCAGATCAGTTCAATATCTAAGATAAACAATCAACAAATAATCCAACAGCTGGATTGAAGAGTCTACAAAAAGCAGCTTGAAGAATGTGCAAGATCAATGGCAAAGATTAACTGACAGAGGAAGAATAAAGTAAACACGGGATGTTAAAGATATGCTAAGCCAGAAAATGGAAGATCTGCTTTTCTATAAATAGAAATGACAAGTGATAGTTTAGAAAAGCTAATAGCATGTCTTATTACACACTGTGTAAACCAGCAGTTAACTTAGTTATAAAGTTAACACTGGTTCTTAGTCAGTTGTAACAATTTAGATCAGATTTCTTGTAACACTCTCAAGAAAAAGCTAAGCTCTTTATTAACAAAGAGCCTAGAAATTTTATAGCAAAACAGTCTTAATTTTAATATAAAATTAAATGAGTTTTAAAAATTTGTGTTCTTTATTTTTCTGCAAGTTTAAATTCTACAAGAACACATTTCACTACAAGAATCAATTTACTTTGTTCAACCATAAACATTCAAGAAAAGCTCAAAAACAGTAAAACACATTTACCCCCCCCTGTGTGTTATTCATTTCCTAACACACTAGAAAATATATTAAAATACCAACAACTTGAGTACAAATACACCAATTCAAAGCTTAATGAAGCGTTATAAAGTGACATAAATGCCACTCAACAACCACCCAGACACCACATCTAGATGGGGAAAGGCTACTAGCTGGGGTAGACCTTGATGACACCATCACAAACATGAGGGATCAATTAGTTCATATTGAAGACCCCATGGTAGTTACAGATGCGCCTTTTGTGCAAATCAGCCTTCACATACTGTAAGGTTTGAGAGTAGTACTCCTAAGGGGGAGCTATCTAAATCCTCTCCAATTCAATTGGAGGTTCCTGCTACTGGAACAACTCCCCTCACAACCCCAGCTGAAATTGCACTCACAATTGAAGCTAGGAGTAAAAATATCAATGATCCTGTTATGGGGGAGGCAAGTACATCACATTCATGTGACAGTACTTTGAAAGAAGTACAAGGGTTTGAGGCTAGAGTACATGACAGTAACCTAGCTAACTCCCCTTCAATTCAAATGGAAGTTCCCACCATAAGTGAGGAATAACAAATTGTCAAAACCATAGAGTAATCTGTGAGTCAAACTATGACCTTAGTCACAAGTGGTTCCATTTCTTCAGATCAACCTTCTACCTCTCAACCTCAATAACCATAGACAGCTGAAACTCAACCTGCAACGGTCGATGATATCCTTATTGAACAGATTTCTGGTCTAGCCAACATCTCATAGCACCTTCTCACTTCAGACATGAGCAATCAAGATTATCAAGCTATTCTGCTCATCTACAATGAAGAAGTGGAAAATCAAAAGCATAAAATTTTCAATGAAGCTGAGTAATATGGAAATGTAAATGCTTGGCTGTCTAAGGACTTCTCAATAGAAATGGATCAGGTCTTGGCTAGATTTAGAGATGAATACGTAACCATACTGGGAAGCAATGCCAAGGTCCTGACTCCACAAGATGTCTATGATGCAATTAATGAAGTATACAAAGCTCAACTTAAAGCCTTTCACCTATTTAGTAAAACTCTAGAACTAAAGTTGATTGGTCATGAAGACAAGATCAGGAAGCTGGTGAGAGAGAAGATGGATGAGATTATACCTTCTTAAGTTAAGATCACTTCCAAATTTAAACATTTTGCTGAAAAATGGCAAGATTTGATCTGACTTCTGTGGAAAAAGATGTCAAAAAATCTCAGACAGTCTTTCATAGCTTTGCATGAGGTGGTTCAACAAAAAAATTGCAAGTTCAATTGATACAAAGCTCAAATTAAACCAGCTTCATCAAAGTAGGTATGAGCCTTCTGCTTTACTTATGGAAGGAATCAAGCAAGATGTTCAAGATACCTTTGATACCTCTCTTCCCCCAAGCTTTCAACAACCTGCCTCAACCTCAATAAATTTACAAATTCAAGCTCTTCAGAATCAAGTTTCAACTTTGCAGTCCTCCAATGACTCACTCACAGCTCAAGTTTAAGCTCTCACTACTCTAGTGAAGAGTCAATAGGTAGATATACAGACCTTGGTGGACTCCCACAAGCATTTACAAATGCAAAATTTTGTGGCTTTGGGAGCTATCATGGGCAAGCTTAACATTCCATTGCCTGCACTTCCTGAGACTGTGAGGCCAGAAATACAAACTCCCCTCCTCATGCTTGTTCCCAAGACTAAGGAGAGATAGAAGCTAAGATTCAACAATCCAGGGATGCTGGTAAATCAAAGAAGCCTAGCAAATTGACATCAACTGCTCAGACTGGTCAAAGCTGTGGCGCCCTCCAAACCCGGGTCAGAAGTTTGGGGTCCACACACACCTTATTTAAAACCTGCTTATAACAATATTAAAGTTAATAATAATATGCAATGACCCTATTTACTAACTACCACGGATCGTAACAGGTTAAAGTATGCACACAACCCAAGCACACTAATATATTACAAACCGTTCAAATCCCAACTATTCCAAACTCAAACTGAGTATTAAACATTATTACAACCTTTTACAGACTTAAATTATTCCAAAAGAAGCCTACTAGCTCAGCTTCCTTAACCTGAACCCCTAGCTCTCGTGTTGGATTGGGGATCCTCTTTACCAACTGGTTCCTTTTTAACTGGAAAGAATATAAACAACATTGCACAAATGAGCTAACTAGCTCAACAAGTCACAATGACAAAACTGAGAATAATGATCATCAAGTGAACATGATTATGATATCAAGTGAACAATGGATTATGATTTAGAATTGGATATTATACTTTTAATTTAAAAACCAAGGTTAGGCTGCTGATCAGTCACGCACTAACCCCGAGCAAGGCACACAGCATTGCTCTAACTACTGGATCCAAGGCACACATTGGCCTAACTTGACCATTATATGGTCTGACCACGAATCTGGTCCACAATTTTATAAAACAGTCCAATTCTAACATAATAACAGAATATACAATAATAAACAATAACCAGAATCAATAACAACAATAAGTGTTTAACAATGAAAGGGTTTCAATCCTTATAAGGATCAATAAGTCAATTTAAAAGCTTGGATGCTGGGAAATGAAAGAATTGGATAACAAAGGAATCAACATTTCAGGGTTTCAAAGATTTGGGCTTTCAAAGCATAGGATGCAATGATTGAGTATACAAGTAATTCAGTTCAGTGTTTGGGATTTTGTTTGCATGTATTTGTAGAGTAGTATTGTATGCTTGAGATTCGTGTTTGGGTACAGAACAATCAATGGTCTAGAAAGAATAAGGTTCATGGCTCAAGAACAATAACTGGAATCAGGGTTTGGGTTTCAGTGCTTCAAAGCACTTGCATTATCAATAAGACTATCAAGTACTACAATATCTCGAGAAAGTTCAGAACACTTGCCTGGTATTAGCTTACTACACTTCACTCGCTTCCAATTACAACCGTCTTACTCCTCAACTATCTGTTTCCCTTTTCTACGCCTTGCCTCTTCTGCTCACATATCATAAGCATCTATCAATAATCGACTCATAGAATTATATTCAACACATACTTCTATCTACCCTTCGCTTTACCCAAATCCGATTAACGGATTGAAAGTTACGCAATAATCAGTAAACATCGAATATATAAACCGACAGTCAACCAACATATCACATATAACACATAATACGTCACATAATCAATGACATATCATTTATAAAGATATTTCGGGTCATAAATAGGCTTTCTGGTATTTAAAATGATTTTTAAAACATTTTTCGGAATTAAAACGGGTCGTTGGATCAATTTCGGGTTAATAAACAGGGTTCGGTTGGCCAATTCTGGCTCTGAAATAATTTTAGAATAACTATCGAGCCTTTGAAATAATTTAAAATAATATTTTAAAGCTCGAAACTATTTTTCGGAATTTTTAAATCATTTTTAAATAATTAAATCTAATTAAATAATTAATTAAAATAAATTAATAATTAATTAAATCAATTAATCAATTAATTTTGAATTAATTGACCAATCAATCAATTAAAAATTAACTAAAATTAATTAACTAATTAATTCAGATTTATTTGTGAATTAAAAATAATTTTCGAAATTAAAATAATAATTTTTAGAATTTTCAGAAATTAAAAATGAATTTTTATAATAAAAATAAATAGGAAATATGATTTTTAAACATTTTATAAACAGGAATCCTAAATTTACAAAGTCTGGAAACTTCAGGGACCTAACTGTATCGTCCCCAACTCCCTTCTCTACAGACCTCGGTGATTCATGAAACTTATACGACTAGATTGCAAATTTCACAGAGAATACAATCCACTATATCACAACATCAATCTATTCCAGGATAAGAAACCCCCAAATTTCAATTAAGAACATTTATACGGGTTGTAAACCCTAATTTTGAAATTCGAAAATCAAACTCAAATTTGAACATGTTATTGAACTCCAAATCAGACGTATAATATACCAAAATCATCAGGAAAACAAGCTCTATAACATGCAATCATCAAATCATACAAACAATCATCCGAACAAAAATTCATATTTTTCATAAAAATAATTCGAAAATAAATAAATTTTTAGAAATTAAACCTTTGATTCTACAGGTGTATGGATTACAGATTCTGATAGAGCTTCTCAAGACCTTCAAATCCAGTACTCGAGCTTTTCAAACAAAGATCAATAACACCTTCAAAAGTTGGTTTGATTCTTGAAACAGGCTATGAATATAGGATTTTTCTCTGTAAAATTATATATTTATCTGTCTGCAAATGATTTTGATACGAAATAAAATACGGAAAAAGGCTATTTATATTTACCGAAAATTAGTATCCCGTTGGATCATTCCGGATATAAAACGGTACGTTTATTTGTAAAAACTGATCCAAACAGTATCGGTTTTCGGGATAATTATCCAAATCAGTACAATTTGTACTGCGGTCTTGGTCTCAGCGCCTAGTTACACGTACTACGAAGTAATAATTGGGATAGTTTAATAAAAAGCTCCCGTTTATCGGAAATACGGGTTTTATTCATTTACCGAAATGAATATTGTATCGAAAATGTTGCGCCGAGACCCGCGCAGGATAAACCGTACACCGGATCGAAAAAGTCGAAACATGGAATATGCTCGGAATATTACAATTAGGTTAGGAAGGAGTTCTCGGAAGAGTTTCGGGTTCCAAAAACGTAACAACGGGTGACGTCAATAGATTTTAAATACTCGAAAAAAGATTTTATAAATTTCATATGATCCTTATAAATCCATAAATCAACATAAAAATAATTAGGAAGATATGACAATCATCTATATTTTATTTTGGACTTATAAAAATTAAAATACTCAATTAATATTACTTTTAAATATCCAAGTACAGATAACGCGTAACAATTAACTCACAGAATAGATACTGAACACACATAATAATTATTTAATAGCAAATATAATTACACGATATATCCCGGATATTACGTCCTCCCCCACTTAAAAGGATTCTGTCCTCAGAATCTCCTAAGAAAATAAATGAGGGTACTTTTCTCTCATATCACTTTCTAACTCCCAGGTTGACTCTTCAACCTTTGGGTTTCTCCACAATACTCTTACTAACTTTACCACTTTATTTCTCAATACTTTCTCTCTTTCCTCTAGAATCTCTATCGGACTCTCTACATATGATAAATCTGCCTGAAGCTCTATTGGCTCATATTCTATTACATGCCTGGAGTCTGGATTATATTTCTTGAGCATAGATACGTGAAAAACATTGTGAATGTGCTCCATGAGCGGAGGTAACGCCAATTCGTAAGCTACTTTGCCAACGCGCTTTAGGATCTCAAAAGGTCCGACATATCTTGGGCTTAGCTTCCCTTTCTTCCCAAACCTCGTTAGTCCTTTCCATGGTGATACTTTCAGTAATATCAAGCTTCCTTCTTCAAATTCCATGTCTTTCCCTGACTGGTCTGCATATTTCCTCTGACGATCTTGTGTGGCTATCAATCTCTTCTGAATAATTTCAACAATTTCCTTTGTCTGCTGTACCAGTTCAGGTCCAAGTATCTTGCGTTCTCCTACTTCGTCCCAATATACTGGAGATCTACATTTACGTCCATAAAGGGCTTCATAGGGTGGCATCCAATACTGGCATGATAACTGTTGTTGTAAGCAAACTCTACCAGAGGTAAATGTTCGTCCCAACTTCCTTTGAAATCAATAGCACAAACACGTAACATGTCCTCGATTGTCTGGATCGTTCTTTCACTTTGGCCATCCGTCTGGGGGTGATAGGCCGTACTCATATTTAGTCTTGTTCCCAAACATTCTTGAAAACTCTTCCAAAATCTTGAATTAAACCTTGGATCTCGATCAGATATGATAGACACTGGAACTCCATGACGAACTACAATTTTCTTTAGGTACATATGGACCAACTTGTCGAGCGAAAATCTTTCATTTATAGGCTGAAAATGAGCTGACTTGGTAAGTCTATCCACTATAACTCAAATGGCATCATGATTAACCCTTGTCCTTGGTAATCCAACTATAAAATCCATGGCAATATGTTCCCACTTCCATTCTGGAATCTCCAATGGCTGTAGCAATCCGCTTGGCCTCTGATGTTTTGCTTTAACCCTCTGACAGGTATAACATTTGCTAACCCATTCCGCAATTTCCCTCTTCATGTCTGGCCACCAATAATTCTTCTTTAAATCTCTATACATCTTGGTACTCCCTGGATGGATGGAATATCTTGAACTATGTGCTTCTTGTAAAATTTCATTCTTTAACTCCATCACCGGTGGAATCCAAATTCTAGATGAAAACCTCAGAATGCCTTGATCATCCTTCTGCGTGCATAATTCTTCACCTACGAAACGATTTATATCTTGATCCATTACATCTTCCTGACATTTCTTTATTTTCTCCAACAACTCCGGCTGGAAAGTCATACTGTACACTTTCGCTTCCTCAGGTTTGCAAACTCTAATTTCCAATTCCAATTTCTGAAATTTCTTATATATATCTTCAGGTACTGATAACACATTCAACCTTTCCTTCCGACTCAATGCGTCTGCCACAACATTCGCTTTACCGGGATGATAATTAATCGAGTAATCATAGTCTTTGATCAACTCTAACCATCTCCTTTGCCTCATATTAAGTTCCTTTTGTGTGAATATGTACTTTAAGCTTTTGTGATCCGTGAAAATCTCGCACTTTTCTCCATACAAATAATGTCTCCAAATCTTCAAAGCGAAAACTATAGCTGCTAGCTCCAAGTCATGAGTAGGATACTTTTGTTCGTGTGGTTTCAATTGCCTTGACGCATACGCAATCACCTTGTCGTGCTGTATAAGAACACATCCTAATCCTTTGTAAGAAGCATCGCTATAAATTACGAAAAACCCTTGATTATCTGGAAGTGACAAAACAGGTGCCGTGATTAATCTCCGCTTCAACTCCTGAAAACTTTCTTCGCACTTGTCGTTCCATATAAACTTTTCATTCTTTCGTGTAAGCTTTGTCAATGGTGTTGCAATCCTTGAGAAATTCAGCATGAATCGTCGATAATATCCTGCCAATACCAAGAAACTTCTTACCTCAGTGGGTGTTCTCGGTCTCTCCCAATTCGTAATTGCCTCGATCTTTGCCGGGTCCACTTTGATCCCTTCGTTACTGACTATGTGTCCTAAGAATTGAACTTCCAGTAGCCAAAACTCACACTTCGAGAATTTAGCATATAACTTCTTTTTCCTTAAAATCTCCAAAGCCGTTCTCACATGTTCCGCATGATCCTCTTCTGTCTTTGAATAGATTAAAATATCGTCTATAAACACAATAACAAACTTATCCAAATACTCCTTGAAAATTCTATTCATTAGGTCCATAAACGCTGCCGGGGCATTGGTCAATCCAAAAGACATCACTAAAAACTCGTAATGTCCATACCTTGTTCTGAAAGCTGTCTTTGGTATATCTTCTGGCTTGATCTTCAGTTGATGATATCCTGATCTTAAATCAATTTTGGAGAAGTACTTGGCTCCCTTCAACTGGTCAAACAGCTCATCGATTCTGGGTAACGGATACTTGTTCTTGATTGTCAGCTTGTTGAGCTCCCTATAGTCGATGCACAGTCTCATGCTTCCATCTTTCTTCTTGACAAAGAACACCGGGGCTCCCCATAGGGATACACTGGGTCTGATTACTCATTTCTCTAACAAATCCTGTAACTGCTTCGCTAGCTCTTTCATCTCAACAGGCGCCATTCTGTACGGGGCCTTAGATACTGGTTCTGTTCCAGGTGTTAAGTCGATCGCAAATTCAATTTCTCTATCTGGAGGAAGTCCTGGTAACTCGTCGGGAAATACGTCTGGAAATTTATTTACAACTGGAATATCTTCAAGTTTTGCTGGCTCCTGACTTCTGTCGATCACATATGCTACGAAATGCTCACATCCTTGTCGTAATAACTTCTTAGCTTGAATTATTGTTAAGAACTTCTTTACTTGCTTCTGTCCCTTGAACGTTACTATCTTTTCGTCAGGCGTCTTCAATATTACCTTCTTATTTCGACAATCTATCTGGGCATCATTCTTAGATAACCAATCCATCCCTAATATAACGTCAAATTCTCCTAACTTAAATGGTATCAAATCTACACAAAACTTACTACCAGAAATCTCAACCTCACAATTTCCACAAACTTGATTCACAGTTACACGTTCTTGATTTGCTAACTCCACAGTCATTATTTCATTTAAATACCCAACTGGACAATTTAACTTACTAACAAAATCTTGTGAAACAAACGATCGAGTTGCTCCCGAATCTATTAAC
The DNA here is from genome assembly GCF_009905375.1 of Apium graveolens. Classification (NCBI taxonomy): domain Eukaryota; kingdom Viridiplantae; phylum Streptophyta; class Magnoliopsida; order Apiales; family Apiaceae; genus Apium; species Apium graveolens. The sequence continues at coordinate 90,359,511 of NC_133648.1, forward strand.
ACTTTGGCACATAAAGAATTAACATTAAGCGTACCTGCCACAACATCCGTATCCTGGATCGCATCCTTCACCGACATGTCGAAAACTCTAGCCCTTGGAGTCTCATTTACTGTTGGGGTAGATCCCATGATCCTCAAGGCATTACTGACTGGGGCTGATGTCTTGCAATCCCTGGCCATATATCCTGGCTTTCCACATTTGAAGCATGTAAATCCAATGGCTGGAACCTTCACTGCTGGATTCCGGATAGGCTGATCCTTATTTGCTGGCTCTCTAGCTGGCTGATTTCGGCACTCCCTCGAATAGTGCCCTTTCTGGTTGTATCTAAAACATACCACATTCAACTTGTTACAAACTCCTCCATGCTTCTTTCCACAAACTTGACAATCTGGAAAAGTTAATCTCAAATGATTCGGCTGATTCACATTAGCTGGACGGTTGCCCTGGCCTCCGTCTCCTGCATTTTGTCTCCTAAAATTAAAATTTCTCCCTGGCTGGAACTTGCCCTTCTTAAAGTTTGGAAACTTCCCTGGTTGTGACTGACCCTCACTTCCCTCAACTTTCCTTTTCTTGCTTTCCTTTTCCTTCTGGAACATCTCACTCTCTGTCTCTGCGATCATAGCCTTCTGTACTACTCCTGCATAGGTATCCAATTCAAAAATGGCTACCTTCCCTCTGATCCATGGTTTCAAACCTTGCTGGAATCTTTTAGCTTTCTTTCTATCAGTATCCACATACGACGGTACATACCTTGATAATTCCTCAAACTTACCCTCATAATCTGTTACCGACATGCTCCCTTGCTTTAATTCTAAAAACTTCAGCTCCATTTGATCCTGAACAAACTGAGGAAAATACTTTTCTAAAAACAACTCCTTAAACCTTTCCCAAGTAATAACATCTGTGCCTTCCAATGTCTTCACCATTTCCCACCAATAGGTGGCCTCATTCTTCAGATAGTAACTTGCAAACTCAACCTTCTGTTCTTCCTTTACTTTCACTAAGACAAATGCCTTCTCTATTTCCTTTAACCAAACATTTGCTTCAATTGGTTCTAAGGAACCCTTGAATTCTGGTGGGTTTACTGCCTGAAAAGTTTTAAAAGTTACCTGGGGTTTGGTCTGTCTTTGTTGTTGTTGTGCCATGTGAACTGTTTATTGGGCCAAAATTTGAAGAATCTGGGCTATTGCTGGGTCCATGGGTCCTGGGTTCACATTCGGGTTTGTATCATCTTGGTTGTTATTGTTGGTTTCTTCATTTTGGGTGTTGGTGCGGGTATTTCTTCTGGGAGGCATTTTCTGTAAAGAATCAATCAATTTATTTAGCTTTTGAATCAAATCTTTGCATAAAGGAAAAGTTTTGTAAAACAGGAATATCTCTTTTTTGAAAACAGTTGTAACTAATTAAATTGCATGCTTCTTTACAGAATATAAATAGTTATGGAAAACAGGGTACATGGTATCACAGGGTATAACTGGTGCAGTAAATAAGGTAAGGTAAAACAAGTGCAATAAAGTAAATAACAGTGCTGGGAAGGAAAAAGGTACTCATATATATAGATCAAAAGTTTTAGGTAGTACAAGCGTAAAGACGTTTCGGAAGTAAAAGCAAAAAGGGTACAACAACCTACTCACTAGTCAGCATAGCTAGTCTATAAATACAACTCAAAAATCTACTAATACACACTACACACTACTGTACATACTATACAATCACAACAACACTGCTCAGAATCTCCATCTCTGAATCTCTGGCTTATGGCAAATCTGGACCTCCTATCTCCTCAAGCTCCTCTAGAACCCACTTAGCCCACTCTACTAGGAAATCAGGGGTGATGTCCTCATATGTAGCCTCAGCAATCCTCACAGCAGCTGCTCTACGAAACGCCTGGAGCCTCTCCCTAAGTCGCCTCTCACCACTCCCCATCTCTCTGGTACGCATGATATGCAATAACTCCTGGATCTGACCCTGTAGGAATCGCTGCTCCATAAGGCAAGCCTCAAACTAATGATATGGGACAGGATAGGAAGAGAACTGGAAAGGTACTCCTGTGACTGAATGACTAGTAAAGCCTGAATCAGCAGGTGGGGGTTTTCTAACCGGTGGCCTCATGCCTGGAGGTGGAATAACCTGCAATGGTACGGGCTGCAACACATGTGGAGATAGTATAGCCAACACGGGTGGAATAACAGGACGTGGATCCGAAGACGGCACTCCAACTGAAGGCTCTGAGTGATCAGCTGATACGGGAATAAAAGAGTCGGCCATCTCTGCTATCTGAAATCATACCGCAATATAAGAATCTCGTACCATAACGCAAACTATACTAATACCGGTTATACCAAAGCACTCAACCTCTCGACGTTCTATCTTTCTATTCCTTACTTCTAATCCTAATCCTCTACCCATTCCCGTCAACCTAGGCTTGTGTCAGTGACTTATAACCTGTAGCTCTGATACCAAACCTGTGGCGCCCTCCAAACCCGGGTCAGAAGTTTGGGGTCCACACACACCTTATTTAAAACCTGCTTATAACAATATTAAAGATAATAATAATATGCAATGACCCTATTTACTAACTACCACGGATCGCAACAGGTTAAAGTATGCACACAAGCCAAGCACACTAATATATTACAAACCGTTCAAATCCCAACTATTCCAAACTCAAACCGAGTATTAAACATTATTACAACCTTTTACAGACTTAAATTATTCCAAAAGAAGCCTACTAGCTCAGCTTCCTCAACCTGAACCCCTAGCTCTCGCGCTGGACTGGGGATCCTCTTTACCAACTGGTTCCTTTTTAATTGGAAAGAATATCAACAACATTGCACAAATGAGCTAACTAGCTCAGCAAGTCACAATGACAAAACTGAGAATAATGATCATCAAGTGAACATGATTATGATATCAAGTGAACAATGGATTATGATTTAGAATTGGATATTATACTTTTAATTTAAAAACCAAGGTTAGGCTGCTGATCAGTCACGCACTAACCCCGAGCAAGGCACACAGCATTGCTCTAACTACTGGATCCAAGGCACACATTGGCCTAACTTGACCATTATATGGTCTGACCACGAATCTGGTCCATAATTTTATAAAAACAGTCCAATTCTAACATAATAACAGAATATGTAACAATAAACAATAAACAGAATCAATAACAACAATAAGTGTTTAACAATGAAAGGGTTTCAATCCTTGTTAGGATCAATAAGTCAATTTAAAAGCTTGGATGCTGGGATATGAAAGAATTGGATAACAAAGGAATCAACATTTCAGGGTTTCAAAGATTTGGGCTTTCAAAGCATAGGATGCAATGATTGAGTATACAAGTAATTCAGTTCAGTGTTTGGGATTTTGTTTGCATGTATTTGTAGAGTAGTATTGTATGCTTGAGATTCGTGTTTGGGTACAGAACAATCAATGGTCTAGAAAGAATAAGGTTCATGGCTCAAGAACAATAACTGGAATCAGGGTTTGGGTTTCAGTGCTTCAAAGCACTTGCAATATCAACAAGACTATCAAGTACTACAATATCTCGAGAAAGTTCAGAACACTTGCCTGGTATTAGCTTACTACACTGCACTCGCTTCCAATTACAACCGTCTTACTCCTCAACTATCTGTTTCCCTTTTCTACGCCTTGCCTCTTCTGCTCACATATCATAAGCATCTATCAATAATCGACTCATAAAATTCTATTCAACACATACTTCTATCTACCCTTCGATTTACCCAAATCCGATTAACGGATTGAAAGTTACACAATAATCAGTAAACATCGAATATATAAACCGACAATCAACCAACATATCACATATAACACATAATACGTCACATAATCAATGACATATCATTTATAAAGACATTTCGGGTCATAAATAGGCTTTCTGGTATTTAAAATGATTTTTAAAACATTTTTCAGAATTAAAACGGCTCGTTGGATCAATTTCGGGTTAATAAACAGGGTTCGGTTGGCCAATTCTGGCTCCGAAATAATTTTAGAATAATTATCGAGCCTTGGAAATAATTTAAAATAATAATTTAAAGCTCCAAACTATTTTTCGGAATTTTTAAATCATTTTTAAATAATTAAATAATTAATTAAAATCAATTAATAATTAATTAAATCAATTAATAAATTAATTTTGAATTAATTGACCAAATAATCAATTAAAAATTAACTAAAACTAATTAACTAATTAATTCAGATTTATTTGTGAATTAAAAATAATTTTCGGAATTAAAATAATAATTTTTAGAATTTTCAGAAATTAAAAATGAATTTTTATAATAAAAATAAATAGGAAATATGATTTTTAAACATTTTATAAACAGGAATCCTAAATTTGCAAAGTCTGGAAACTTCAGGGACCTAACTTTATCGTCCCCAAAAGTTCAGGGACCAGACTGCAAATATTACAGTCCAGTCGCCGGAAAACGTCGGGGGTGGCCGGAGAACTCGACTCCGGCATCCTCCCACCACCACAAGCTCCAGATCAATACTACACAACACCAGGAATCTATATCTGCAATCAAAATTCATCAATAACCCCAGACTTGGCCGGAAATTGGCCAAGAACATCGGCGGTTTCCGGCGAACATCGTAAATCTTTAAAACACAACTCCCTTCTCTACAGACCTCGGTGATTCATGAAACTTATACGACTAGATTGCAAATTTCACAGAGAATACAATCCACTATATCACAACATCAATCTATTCCAGAATAAGAAACCCCCAAATTTCAATTAAGAACATTCATACGGGTTATAAACCCTAATTTTGAAATTCGAAAATCAAACTCAAATTTGAACATGTTATTGAACTCCAAATCAGACGTATAATATACCAAAATCATCAGGAAAACAAGCTCTATAACATGCAATCATCAAATCATACAAACAATCATCTGAACAAAAATTCATATTTTTCATAAAAATAATTCGAAAATAAATAAATTTTTAGAAATTAAACCTTTGATTCTGCAGGTGTATGGATTACAGATTCTGATAGAGCTTCTCAAGACCTTCAAATCCAGTACTCGAGCTTTTCAAATAAAGATCAATAACACCTTCAAAAGTTGGTTTGATTCTTGAAACAGGCTATGAATATAGGATTTTTTTCTGTAAAATTATATATTTATCTGTCTGCAAATGATTTTGATACGAAATAAAATACGGAAAAAGGCTATTTATATTTACGGAAAATTAGTATCCCGTTGGATCATTCCGGATATAAAACGGTACGTTTATTTGTAAAAACTGATCCAAACGGTATCGGTTTTCGGGATAATAATCCAAATCAGTACAATTTGTACTGCGGTCTTGGTCTCAGCGCCTAGTTACACGTACTACGAAGTGATAATTGGGATAGTTTAATAAAAAGCTCCCGTTTATCGGAAATACGGGTTTTATAGATTTACCGAAACGAATATTGTATCGAAAATGTTGCGCCGGGACCCGCGCAGGACAAATCGTACACCGGATCGAAAAAGTCGAAACATGGAATATGCTCGTAATATTACAATTAGGTTAGGAAGGAGTTCTCGGAAGAGTTTCGGGTTCCAAAAACGTAACAACGGGTGACATCGGTTGGTTCTCATTTTTATAAAAATAGATTTTAAATACTCGGAAAAAGATTTTATAAATTTCATATGATCCTTATAAATCCATAAATCAACATAAAAATAATTAGGAAGATATAACAGTCATCTATATTTTATTTTGGACATATAAAAATTAAAATACTCAATTAATATTACTTTTAAATATCCAAGTACAGATAATGCATAACAATTAACTCACAGAATAGATACTGAACACACATAATAATTATTTAATAGCAAAAATAATTACACGATATATCCCGGATATTATAAAAGCTCTTCAAAAGGTTAAATCTCTAAAGATGTTGGGAATGAAAGACTTCTGTTGAGTGGCATTTATGACACTTTATAATGCTCTAATAAGCTTTGAATTGATGCATTTGTACTCAAGTTGTTCAGTGTTTTAACGTGTTTTCTAGTGTTTTTGCATTTCAAGCATTAATCTGTGGATCAGGTGAATTAGCATTATTTTGGTGCTAATTTGGTGTCAAGGTAGTGTTGGAATAAAACCTCGTGGAAAGCCGGCTCGAAGCAGCAAGGAAAAAGATGAAATCTGAGTTTTTCCCAGTAGGACGGCGCGCCCGCGTTGTGGTAGCACGCGGCCACGCCAGGATTCCAGAAAGGCAGCGCGCCCGCGCTGTGATAGTGCGCGGCCGCGCCGGTGCGAAAAATATGAATCTTGATTCTATTTCGATTCTGAGTGGGGAGACTTCCATATTGCAAAGGGCTGCTATATATATTCAAATAAGAACTTTTTTATGAGATAGATGTACCAGAGCGCAAGGAAAGCCATAAGAAGACCGTTTTTAGCACGATTCTATGAAGACGAAGAAGATCTTGTTTTACTTGTGAATCTTTATTTTAAGTTGTATTTTGGATGCTAGTTTTCTTACTTGTGAACCTTACTCTTGTTTTGTACTTGGTTTTATTTATTCGTTATAAAGACTACGTTTGTTATACCATGCTTTCATCGGAACCCACATTGATGATGAGTCCAGTTATGGGCTAATCATTATCCTGGGGTTCAAGAGAATTTATTTATGGATTTCTTTAGTTAAATTGTTTCGATGCCTTAGTATGTGGTGATTGATTGATAGCCTAGTATTGGTTGTGTGTATTCGTCTTATGAGTGTCGCGAACTTATAAGATAGCGTGTTAATTCTTAATGAAGCGATAGTGAATTTAAGGATTTAGAACTTGCCATGCTAGCATAGGTTCATGTATTATTATGCATGATTCGTAGGTAATTTTAACCATCTTACTTGCCTTGTGTAATCAAGATAGATAACTTGTGCTTAAACCATTATGTTGTCAAATTCCATAGACATATAGGGTCTCAATATAATTGGTGTCTATTCAGCTTCTATCTCTTTTGTGGATGCCTGGTAGTATGGTACTCGTGCTACGAAAGTTGGCGTTTATTAGTTTCGTGTTGTCCGATTAGTGTCATCACCATTGCATGCTAAGGTTGAGAACAATAAGGCTATTGAATGAAGTATTTAATGAAGTTAGAATCCCATGTTTGTCATATATATTAATTTAATCAATCTTATTCTCTTAGTTATAATTGTTAGTTTAATTCTTAGTTATAAACAACCTCAATTTGTTATCGTCTTAGCATTGAATAATAACCATGCATTGTTGCTTAAGTGTGTGCATTAAATAGTTAACCAATACAATCTTTGTGGAAACGAACTAGAAAAAATTCTATACTACTTGCGAACACGTATACTTGCGTGTATTATTAACGCGTGTTTAGTGACTAACAAGTTTTTGGCGCCGCTGCCGGGGATTACAGTGTTAAATATTTATTTATGTATTTTCCATCAGTGGTCGTTAAAGTTCATTGACTCGGACATTGTTACTTAGTTGTTTCCTTATTTTATTTCAGGTACGCTAGCGGGGGTGTATGCATACGCGTTCGCGTACTCGTAAGAGAAATCTGGATCAAGCCGAAAAGGAAGCGATAGTGGTTCGTAAGGAAGTTTTTGAGGAATAAAAGAAGGTAGAAGAAGAGAAAGTCGAGGAACCAGCTTTGGTAGAGATGGGTGATCAAGCGGAAAATCCGAAGGCTTTGATGGACTATTCTCAGCCTAAGATTAATGACATTCAGTCAAGCATCATCAGACCAGCCATCAGGGCTAACACTTTTGAGATCAAGTCAAGCACGATTCAGATGATACATAACTCAGTTCAGTTTGGGGGTTCTCCTACTAAGGACCCCAACATGCACATCAGGGATTTCATCGAGATCTGCGACACTTTCAAGTTCAATGATGTGACTAAAGATGCTATCAAGCTGTGACTCTTCCCATTCTCTCTAAGGGACAAGGCTAAGTGTTGGTTACATTCTCTACCAGCAGGGTCTATCACCACTTGGAAAGATCTTGCTCAAAAGTTTCTTACTAAATTCTTCCCTATGGCGAAGACTGCTGCAATCAGGAATGCTCTTACTCAGTTTGCTCAGCAAACAGGAAAATCTATGTTTGAGGCTTGGGATCAATATAAGGAGATACTAAGGAAGTGCCCACACCATGGCATGCCTGATTGGATGATTATCAACTGTTTCTACAATGGATTGGGTGCTACTTCTAGACCTATGCTTGATGCAGCATCAGGAGGAGCCTTGTGGGCTAAGAGCTACGATGAAGTTTAAGAACTTATTGAACTGATGGCTGCTAATGAGTACTAGAATCCTTCCCAGAGGCTGACTCAAGGAAAAGTCACAGGAATTCTGGAGTTGGACGCAGTAACTACTATCGCTGCCCAACTTAAGGCTTTGACGATGAAGGTGGAGACTTTGGCTAATTATGGAGTTAATCAAATCACTAGTGTCTGTGAGCTTTGTGCTGGTGCCCATGAGACTGATCAGTGTGCAATTTCTAGTGAATCAGCTCAGTTTGTGAGCAACTTCCAGCGATCATAGCAACTAGTGCCAGCCACCTATCATCCCAACAATTGTAATCATCCTAATTTCAATTGGAGCAACACCCAGAATGCGGTTCAACAGCCTTATCAGCAGTATCCAGCTAAGAAGTACAACCCCCTGGTTTTCAGCAACCGTAGTATGCACCAAGACAACAATTCCAGCTGTAACAAGCTAATGAAAAATCTGAATTATAAGGGTTAAAGCTTATGTGCAAAAGTCAAGTTGTTTCTATCAAGACCTTGAAAAATCAAATTAGGCAAATTGTCAATGCCTTGCTAAATCATCAGCCTGGTACACTACCCAGTGACACTGAAGTTTCAGGCAAGAGGGAAGCTAAGGAGCAGGTAAAGGCAATCACTTTGAGGTCTGAAAAGGTTGCGAATCTCGAACAAACTCAAGAGTTGACTGAAGAAGCTGGGGCTGAGAAAGAAGTATAGCAGCATGATGAAGAAGTGGAACCAAGGAAGACCACTGTTGAGCACACTCCTCTTGAGGGTAATACAGGGAAAAAATAGATCTATCCTCCACCGCCTTTTCCTAAGCGGTTGCAGAAGAAGAAGCTGGACAAGCAATTTGAGAAGTTTCTGGAGGTGTTCAAGAAACTTCATATCAACATAGCTTTTGCTGAGGCTCTTGAGCATATGCCTAGTTATGCAAAGCTTATGAAATGTATTCTTTCTCGAAAAGTGAAGCTAGATGATTTAGAGATTGTCGCTCTCACGGAGGAATGTAGTGTTGTGCTGCAACAGAAGTTGCCTCTGAAGCTTAAAGACCCAGGAAGTTTCACTATTCCATGTACTATTGGAAAAGTGTCTTTTGACAGATGCTTATGTGACTTGGGAGCTAGCATCAATCTGGTGCCTTTGTCAATTTTCAAGCAGTTTGACTTACCTGATCCCAAACCGACTTATATGACCTTGCAGTTAGCTGACCGTTCTATTACATATCCGTGAGGTATTGTGGAGGATGTCTTGGTCAAGGTTGATAAACTCATCTTCCCTGCCGATTTCGTAATTATTGATTTCGAGGAGGATAAGAAGATTCCCATAATATTGGGAAGACCTTTCTTGGCAACTGGCCGAACCTTGATAGATGTGCAGAAGGGTGAGCTCACAATGCGAGTTCTGGATCAGGATGTTACTTTTAATGTGTTCAATGCTATGAAATTTCCTACAGATAATAAGGAGTGCTTAAAAGTGGAGTTGGTCAATTCGGTGGTTACATCGGAACTTGATCAATTGCTAAGGTCCGGTGCCTTAGAAAAAGCCTTGTTGAGAAATTCAGATAGTGAAGATGACGAAGGTGAAGAATAATTACAATATTTGAATGCTTTTCCTTGGAAGAGGAAGATTGATATGCCTTTTGAATCTCTGTGAATGAAGGAATTGAACAAAGCTCCTAAACGCATCAAGCCATCTATTGAGGAAGCTCTCACTCTTGAGCTTAAGCCTTTACCTGAGCATTTGAGGTATGCATTTTTAGGTGATGCATCTACTCTGCCTGTTATTATTACATCTGACCTTTCAGGTAGTGATGAGGAAAAGCTTTTGAGAATTTTGAGAGAGTTCAAATCGGCAATTGGATGGACTATAGCAGATATCAAGGGAATCAGCCCTTCGTACTGCATGCATAAAATTCTACTAGAGAAAGGTAGCAAGCCTACGGTCGAGAAGCAAAGAAGACTTAATCCAATCATGAAGGAGGTAGTGAAATTCTTAAGTGGCTAGATGCAGGGATCATCTACCCTATTTCTAACAGTTCATGGGTAAGCCCGATTCAATATATGCCAAAGAAAGGTGGAATTACCGTGGTAGCAAATGAGAAGAATGAGCTTATTCCTACTAGAACAGTCACGGGGTGGAGATTTTGCATGGACTACAGGAAGCTGAATAAAGCCACTAGGAAGGATCACTTCCATTTACCATTCATTGATCAGATGCTCAATAGGTTGGCTGGTCATGACTACTATTATCTTCTGGATGGTTATTCGGGTTATAATTAAATTTGTATCGCTCCAGAAGATCAGGAGAAAACTACCTTCACTTGTCCATTTAGTACTTTCACCTTCAGATGAGTTTCTTTTGGTCTGTGTGGTGTGCCAGCCACATTTCAGAGATGTATGATGGCCATCTTTTCTAACATGATTGGCCAGAATGTGGAAGTGTTCATGGACGACTTCTCAGTCTTTGGTGATTCATTTGATAAGTGCTTGCAAAATCTTGGACACGTTCTTAAGAGGTGTGTTGCGACCAGTCTGGTTCTTAATTGGGAGAAATGTCACTTTATGGTACGATAGGGCATTATTCTTGGGCATATGGTTTCTAGTAAGGGTCTTGAGGTAGATAAGGCCAAGGTGGGGGTCATTAAGAATCTTCCTCCACCTATTTCTGTTAAGGGAATTCGCAGTTTTCTTGGTCATGCGGGTTTCTACAGGCATTTCATCAAAGACTTATCTGAGATTTCAAAGCCATTGTGCAGTTTGCTAGAGAAAGATGTTCCTTTCAAGTTTGATGATGAGTGCCTTGTAGCTTTTGAGACATTAAATAAGAGTTTAATCACGGCACCAGTCATAACTGCGCCTGATTGGCATGAACCTTTTGAGATGATGTGCGATGCAAACGACTATGCAGTTGGAGCAGTTCTTGGGCAGAGGAAGAACAATATATTTCATGTGGTCTACTACGCTAATAAAACCCTAAATGGTGCTCAAGTGAATTATACTACTATGGAGAAAGAGCTTTTGGCTATTGTCTATATTTTTGAGAAATTTCGATCTTATCTACTCGGGACTAAGGTGACAGTTTTCACTGATCACGCTGCAATTCGATATCTTGTCTCAAAGAAGGACTCAAAGTTTAGATTGATTAGATGGGTTCTTTTGCTTCAAGAATTTGAACTAGAGATCAAGGATAAAAAAAGAACTGAAAATCAAGTCGATGATCATCTCTCGCGTTTAGAAAATCCTAATGCTACTTTATTGGATAAGACATTGATAAATGAGTCTTTTCCTGACGAGCAGCTGTTTGGAGTGTAAGAAGAAGAACCGTGGTTTGCAGACATTGTGAACTACCTTATGAGTAATATCATGCCTCCCGACTTATCTTATGCTCAAAGGAAGAAGTTTCTATATGAAGTGAAGTGGTATATGTGGGATGAGCCATTTCTTTTTTGACAAGGGGCTGACCAAATCATCAGGAGATGTATTCCTTACAGCGAAACGGGGGGATCTTGCGAGATTGCCACTCAACGGCTTATGGAGGACATTATGGTGGAGAAAAGACAACAGCACGCGTTCTTCAAGTAGGTTCCTTTTGGCCGACATTATTTAAAGATACTCACCAGTTCATTTTGAAATTTGATCAATGTCAACATGTGGGTAATATGTCTAAGAGGGATGAGATGCCTCTTAATATGCTTCTCGAGGTTGAGGTTTTCGATGTTTGGGGAATTGACTTTATGGGTCCATTTGTCTCATCTTGTAACAATCAGTATATCTTGTTGGCGGTTGATTACGTGTCGAAATGGGTTGAAGTTAAGGCGTTGCCAATGAACGAGGCAAAAGTGGTGCTTAATTTTCTTCACAAGCAGATATTCACAAGGTTTGGAACTCCAAGAGTCATAATCAGTGATGAGGGGTCGCATTTTTGCAATTGCAAGTTCACTGTTATGATGAAAAGGTATAATGTGAATCATCGCATTGCTACGGCTTATCATCCTCAGATGAATGGTTAAGCTGAGGTATCTAACAGAGAGATCAAGCGCATTTTAGAGAAAGTCGTATGTCCATCAATGAAAGATTGGTCTTTGAAGCTTGATGAAGCTGTTTGGGCTTATATAATAACATATAAGACTCCATTGGGAATGTCGCCGTTTCAGTTGGTTTATGGTAAGGGGTGTCATTTGCCTGTGGAGCTCGAGCATAAAGTATGCTGGGCTTTGAAGAACTTGAATATGGATTTGGATGCGGCTGGAAAGAAGAGGATGCTTCAATTAAATGAACTCGATGAGTTTCGACTTCAAGCTTATGAGAACAATAAAATGTATAAGGAGAAGGTCAAGAGATGGCATGATCGGGGTCTAGTGCTCAAATCATTTGTGTCGGGGCAACAAGTTCTATTGTTCAACTCTCGTCTCCGTCTTTTTCCTGGAAAGTTGAAGTCAAGATGGTCAAGGCCGTTTATTGTCAAAACTGTGTTTCCACATGGAGCGGTGGAAATTTTTGAGAATGATCCGGGCCAGGCATTGAAGGTAAATGGTCAGAGGTTGAAGCATCACTATGGTGACACGGCAAACCGCGAGGTGGTTATTGCCATTCTATTATCCGTTTAAGCTCAAGGTTCTACGTCGAGCTAGCGACGTAAAAGAAGCGCTTCTTGGAAGGTAACCCAAGTTTGTTGTATATTAGTAAGTAGAAGAATCAAGAAGAAAAGAGAAAATCACAAAAAAATCAGATCAAGAAAAAAAATTCAGGGCTCACTTCAGAAGCTTGGCGCGCCCCCGCTGTCCTAGCGCACGACCGTGCTGATTTAACAGAAACATGGTGCGCCCGTGCTGTTACAGCGCGTGGCCACGCCAATTTGGCAGAAGTAGCGCGTGCCCGCGCCGTGTCCTGACTCAAGAAAAAAAACAAAACATCTGTTTCAGGAGAAAATCGGGATTTTTAGTTAGTCAAAAATCAATTCCAAACCGATTTTTACTCTCCCACATCCCATAATTCCCTCTCCAAATCAAACCCATTACTCCCATTATTCCCATAATCAAATCCCACTTATATTCCATATATAATTCTCTTTTCACCACCTATATATACATACACCTTATACACAAACTTCTCCACCAATTCACAAATTCTCTCTTAAACACTACTTTTATTCTCTCTACTCGCTTCCAATGGCACCCAAGAGACAAAGAACACAAATCGACAGCAACACCATTGATTCATCAAGTGTGGGTGGTGTAAGGCCAAGGTTCTCTCCTCCCGAGGCTGAAGCGGAGTATACTAGGCTTCTTTCGAAACCAATAATCAAGGTTCGAGGTTTTCTGCCATCAGGGAAGGATGGTCAGCTGTTGGAGATGATTCTTGAGATGGGCTGGATTTCTATTTGCGAGGCACCCACTGCTGTGCCCATGAGTGTTGTTCGTGATTCTATGTGAACGCCAAGGCCGAGAAGAATGGCTTCACAGTGGTTCAAGGGAGGACGGTGGAGTATAGTGCAGAGGCTATCAGAATTGTGATTGAACAGCGCGCGAGGAAACCCGGTCAGGACACCTGGAATGATAAGACTCTAGAGGACTTTGATCTGGATCTTATTATTTCTACTCTGTGCCAGCCCGATACTCACTGAAAGATCAAGAGGGGCACAACCGAGTATTCTACGTTCCCGGCTTCCAGAATGAATAGGTTTGCCCGTGCATGGAACGCTTTTATATGCGCTAACATCATGCCATCTTCGCATGTGCATGAGATTATTGTGGAGCGTGCATGGTTGTTATGGGGCATTCTTCAGGGCGATTATATAGATTTGGGGATGGTGATTTATCAAGGGATTCTGAAGTTCTTGAGGGGGAGTACTACTGGGTCTATTCCATATGCGTCCGTGGTGACGAAGTTGTGCGTGGCAGTTGGTGTTCATTGACCCTCACACGAGCAGTTGCAGATTCTGAGTGCTCCTATTGACATCACTACTTTGGCTACGATACAAGAATGGGATGGAAGCAAGCCCGATCTGAAGGGGCTTGGTTATACTTTTGACCACCTACCCGTGGGAGGCCAGCAGCTGGGGCCACTCAGGCGAGCAGGACTGCATGGAGATCTCAGCTAGGAGATGAGGCAGGGCCATCGCAGCAGGAGCATGAGGAGGAAGAAGGAGCTGGCATGAGCATGACGTAGTACAGGCATCTGGCATGGAGGATGGATGCGATGCATGACATCCATAGAAGGTTCACACGTGATCCCACCTAGGCACTTGGGACAGCTTTCAGAGCCACCGGTGTTGATATCCAGTGACCAGTTTTTGGTGAGGATTCCGTGTATCCGCCTCCAGACACACCCGACACTCCACCCGTTGAGGGTGAGGAGCCTGATTCTGATTATGTATGCCTGAATTCCTTACTATTACCTTCACTGAGGATAGTGAATATTTTAAGTTTGGGGGTAGTAGATGAAGGAATATGTTTTTGTGAGAGTCTCATATAGTTTGCATATTCATGATAGTTTAGTTCATATAGTTTGCATATTTTGCCATATAGTTTTTGTTTTTATTTTTATAGTTTTATGTTATTTTGTTCATATAGTTTTCATGCATTTGCATTATAACATGATCCCTTTGATGATTTTCCGATTGACTTGTGATATTGATGCTAGTGTAGTGATGTCGTACTTGCATGCTAGAGACACTTGTATTTCACTAAGTCTTATAGGTTACTAGAGTGCTAGATCTTAGTCATGGTTTGTTGGTTTGTCGAGGTTTAATCGCTTGTTTATATTTAGAATTTAGGATATTCTCTTAATAATAAAAGACATGGATATTTAAAAAATTGGAGGAAAATTGGATTTCATTGCTAGTGTGGTTAGGTGTCAAATGGCTAGTAGCCGGCTCATATTTATATGAGTAGTCTAGGGTTGAATGAGATGGAGCGAAACACACTCATTCAGAAATTCGTTAACAAAAAAAAGAAAAACAAGAAAAAAAATAAGTGTTATGTATAATTGATCACGAGTGGGCTCTTTAGTAATCGAGTTATTGAGTTCTTAGGGGACTTTGTGCCTAGTGACCTAAGGCTTTTATAGTCTGGGATCAGTTAACCTAATGCTCGCTACATTGGTACTATTGTATAAGTCTTTTGTGGACCTCACTCATTGCACGATCAAATAAGCATATGTGTTTGTTTTGTTTTGAATAAAAGCATGAATCCATATAAATCTCTGATATAAAAATGGAAGTGTTTTGAATTATTTTGAGTCTAGCTTTTATTTTGTTTATAAACTTGCGATTGTCTTGATAAGTAGTGAGTCATGATTGTTGATCTAGTTGCGATAGTATATCTGTAAGCATTTGCACACATGTACGTCTCTAGTTTGTAAGTTGATTTGTAAGATTTAATTGGTCTTTATGTGAGTAGCTGCATTTGTTGATGTGTTGCTCGTTGATTGGTTTAGTTATTCTATTGGGATCGTTGCATTCCTATTAGTTGTATTCATGCATTTTTATTTTCTTGTTCTTTGAGTCTGTTTATGCTTGAGGACAAGCATCAATTCAAGTTTGAGGGTATGTTGAGTGACATTTATGACACTTTATAATACTCTAATAAGCTTTGAATTGATGCATTTGTACTCAAGTTGTTAAGTGTTTTAACGTGTTTTCTAGTATTTTTGCATTTCAGGTATTAATCTGTGGATCAGGTGAATTAGCATTGTTTTGGTGCTAATTTGGTGTCAAGATAGTGTTGGAATAAAAGCTCGTGGAAAGTCGGTTCGAAGCATCAAGGAAAAAGATGAAATTTAAGTTTTTCCCAGAAGGATGGCGCGCCCGCGCCAGGATTCCAGAAAGGCAGCGCGCCCGCGCTGTGATAGCGCGCGGCCGCGCCGGTGCGAAAAATATGAATCTTGATTCTATTTTGATTCTAAGTGGGGAGACTTCCATATTGCAAAGGGCTGCTATATATATTCAAATAAGAACGTTTTCATGAGAGAGACGTACCACAGCGCAATGAGAGCCGTAAGAAGACCGTTTTTAGCACAATTCAACGAAGACGAAGAAGATCTTGTTTTACTTGTGAATCTTTGTTTTAAGTTGTATTTGGATGCTAGTTTTCTTACTTGTGAACCTTACTCTTGTTTTGTACTTGGTTTTATTTATTCGTTATAAACACTACGTTTGTTATACCATACTTTCATCGGAACCCACGTTGATGATGAGTCTGATTATGGGCTAATCGTTATCATGGGGTTATAGCGGATTTATTTATGGATTTCTTTAGTTAAATTGTTTCGATGCCTTAGTATGTGTTGATTGACTGATAGCCTAGTATTGGTTTTGCGTATTCGTCTTATGAGCGTCGCGAACTTATAAGATAGCGTGTTAATTCTTAATGAAGTGACAGTGAATTTAGGGATTTAGAACTTGCCATGCTAGCATAGGTTCATGTATTGTTATGCATGATTCGTAGGTAATTTTAACCATCTTACTTGCCCTGTGTAATCAAGATAAATAACTTGTGCTTAAACCATTATGTTGTCAAATTCTTTAGACATATAGGGTCTCAATATAATTGGTGTCTATTCAGCTTCTATCTCTTTTGTGGATGTATGGTAGTATGGTACTCGTGCAACGGAAGTTTGCGTGTATCAGTTTCGTGTTGTCTGATTAGTGTCATCACCATTGCATGCTAAGGTTGAGAAAAATAAGGCTATTGAATGAAGTATTTAATGAAGTTAGAATCCCATGTTTGTCATATATATTAATTTAATCAATCTTATTCTCTTAGTTATAATTGTTAGTTTAATTCTTAGTTATAAACAACCTCAATTTATTATCGTCTTAGCATTGAATAATAACCATACATTGTTGCTTAAGTGCGTGAATTAATTAGTTAACCAATACAGTCTTTGTGGGAATGAACTAGAAAAGATTCTATACTACTTGTGAACGCGTATACTTGCGTGTATTATTAGCGCATGTTTAGCGACTAACAACTTCTAAAAGCTACAGAAGGACCCTGTCAAGATCAAGAATTCAATGAACTTCTAGCAGGCTTGAGGGTGTCTCTCTAGAACAACTACTTCACTTACAAAAGAGCATTGGCCAACAACATCAACTTTGTTAGATTGGTGATTGTCAAAGTTGACAACTTTCTGGAGAAGAGGATTGTAGCTAATGTGAATGATTGTGGATTGGATAGGTGTCTACAGGTGTCTCTCTCCAACATTCAAAAGTTGAGAGCATCTGAGCTAGATGTGGTGATTGAAAAAGTACATACAGTTATTCCAGAGGACACACAATTGTTGCATGAGCTCAAGAAGGCTCAGATAGATGCTTTTCCTGAAGCCTATCTCTATCCAAGCAAGGGTGTGGCCTACATTTGTCCTCAGTCAAAGAAATGCAAACTCTTCCCAATTCCTAAAAATTGTGTTAGAGGAAATATGAGGTTAATAATGACTCTTCAATCTGATCCGAAATGCAAGAAGCTCAAGAAAACTGACGATGAAGAGATGATCAGAATCCTTGAAAGGTACCTTGTGAATGCTGACACCGTGTTACCAAACTCACAATACAACATGAAGGATGACAAGGATGATGATGAGCAGAAGCAAGACAATCAACCTCCTTCTGGCTCAAATCCAAGTCAATCCTCTAGAGCAACTGGTAGCAAAGACAAGAAGCAGGATGATAAGAAGAGAAGATAGAAGAAGGGAGAAGAAGGAAGAAAACTCAGAACCACAACAACAACAACAAACCCTAAAAATCCAAATCAATCAAGCTCAACCTTCTAAGCCAACAAACTCAAATACCAAACCACCTAAAACCTCAAAGCCCAAATTTTTGTACAAACAAACTGCTAACACCCTTCTAAAAATACCAAATATTTCTAAAGAAAATCTCTAACCTACCTTCTGTTAAGCCACCAACCAAACATCGGTACAAATCTGTTGGGAGAAAACCAAAGAAAATGCAAGTTACTGAGAGGGCCATCTAAATTTGTTATAAACAAAGTGATTTTCTACCTCTAAATTGGTGCATCTCAGATTAAGACTACTTTTAACAATTAGCTGAAGAAATGGTCAGAGTTTGGATTGTATCATTAAAGGAAGTAAGAATCTACTATCAGGAAGGAACCTTCACATTTCTTGGCAAACATTTAATGGACATATTTTCACCCACATAAATCAAAAGAGTGATAAGCTTATTGAAGGATAAGGATTCTACAACTAAGGCATGGAGATCTGTTTTTGGCTGAAAGGTTGGTAGAAAGGGAAGAAAGAAGAGCAAGATACAAGACTGAAAGTGAGGAGAGGAAAAGAAAGTATGTTGAGGAGATAGACATCTATATTCAAAAATCTGAAGATCTTAAGGCAAAGGGGATGAGCAGAGTGACCAAGGATAGACAATTCCTAAACATCAAAGCTGGCAGATTCTCAGAAATAAGGGTTGGTTTCTTGGATAGTTATCCATTAGCTGATAAACTCAAACTTTTAGAAGCTCTAAGAGGGAAACCTATCATATAGGAACTGGAAATTCTTGTAAAGTTAAATGACCTCATTAGAAAAGAAACAGGAGATGAGAAATTTGACTAATGAATGTATCTGTCAAACTCAAGAAGTTCTTTATGTATAAATGTTGTACTTTTGTCAATTTGTATATAAAGTTTAATTGTTCATTTTATCTTGGGGTTAGTCTTGTTACCAGGCATGAATTTGCGATAAAAAATCTTCTCACAAATTGGGGGAGATTGTTGTATAAGACATGTCTGTGCTATACCAAGACTAAGTCAAATTGACAGTCCTAAGTAAGTTGTATGATAATCTAAGTTTGTATTTTGTATTGTATTACTTGAGTCTGTAAAAGTGTAAATAGATTATACTGAGGTATTTTTCTGTAAACAGTCTCAAGCCTAATAATAAACTCTGGAAGAAGATCATGAAGATCATGCCTTAGAGAAAGTGTGAAGAAGCTTGGAGTTGAATAAATCTATTTTAAGAAAAATATTATAAGTCAAGAAATCTACAAGTCACGGATCAAGTCATATAGAGAAGTCATTTGAGAACTCTAGAATGACTTATCGAGAAGTCAAGAAAAGTTTATAGAGAAGTCTCAGAGATATTGACAAGCCAAATGAAGATATGAAGATTGGAGATATCGATAAGTCAAATTATCATTAAAGATCTCAGAGATATTGACAAGTCAAAATGTATATAAAGATCTCTGAGATATCGACAAGTCATTTCTGCATTAGAGAACTCAGAGATATCGACAAGCCAAAATGAAGATGTGAAGATTGGAGATATTGACAAGTCAAACTCTCATTAGAGATCTCAGAGATATCGATAAGTAAATTTGCCTATGGAGATTTCGGAGATATTGACAAGTCTTTTCTACATGCATAAATTCAGAGATCTCGAAAAGACAAACTATCTTATAGAGAACTCAGAGACTTCGATAAGTCAAAATAACTATAGACTACTAATAGATCTCGATAAGCCATTATCCTTATCAAGATGTCGAGTTCTCTATATAACAAACTGGAGATCTTGAGGTAAAACTCAAAGTACAAAGTGCAGACCAATTAGATATTCAAGATTATCAATCAACAAACATATCAATCACTGATTTGAAAAGTCTACAAAAGCAGCTTGAAGAGTACAAGATCAAAGGTCAAGATTAACTGACAAAGTAAATTCACAGACATGCACGATTTGCAAAGATACACTAAGCTAGAAATAGAAAGTTTTAGTTAACTTAAAGTAGGGTTTAGTACATGTTATTGCATATTGTGTAAAACCTATGTTTACTATTCTATAAAGTAAACACTGGATGCTTTGTTTTCAGTTATAACAAATAGATCTAAAAATCTTGTAACTCTCTCAAGAAAGAAGCTGAGTTCTTTATCAACAAAGAACCCATAAATTTTGTAGCAAGACATACTTGATTTTAATATAAAATTAAGCGAGTTTTGAAGATTGTGTGTTCATGTGCATGTTTTATTATTTATGTAAAAAACATATTATCTCTACAAGTTAGATTACTTTGTTCACCACATCCATAACAGTTCAAAAAGCTTAAAATTATCCAAAACACATTCACCCCCTGTGTTGTATTCATTACCCAACAATTATCTTTGATAAGTCTTCACAAACTTTAGAAGAAATCTTTGATCCCCAATGGCATATTATTGATCACTAATTATCTTCCCAGAATTCAACTATGGAAATGATTTTTACTTTAGTCAAAATTGCAACTTATAAATGAGGACTCAGATATTATCTAACGAGTTTATGAGGTATACTTCTTCATGAAAGTTGAAGGATATTAGGAATTATGCCACTTACAAGAATCCTAATTTTCCCTCTCAAAAGGAATATTTTTGAATCTCTTGACTGAGAGTTTCCATCCTTGAAGGTGGAAGGTAACTTTTCTAGTGAAAAGGATTTTCATGCAGGTACACTTGGATGTTTGGAGCTTTGAGTGAGTGACACACTGTGAGACTGAGTGACAAACACTTGAGTGTAGGAGTAGAGTGAAGCACATTATGAGATCGCTAAACAGAAATCACACACTTGCACTGTGAGGAAATGGTTATCACCTATAATCTCATCACTTATTTGTGTGGTCCTACCCCCTGCTCTGATAATTTATGAAGGATTACTCGACTAAGGGGGAGAAATTATACAGGAAATAGTCTTTCTTATTATAAGGAAGAGAGTTTCTACCGTTATTGTACTAATGAGGATGTTCTTCATCTTAGGGGGAGAGGTTATTGGTTCTAAGCTCCAAAATGTTTTTATGTGCTCTTTGAGAAGATCTAAAGATTGAAGACATGATTTGGAAGACGTATCTATCTGTAACTTTATATAAGGGAAAGAAGAATCAGTTCTCTGTTGAAGTTGAAGGTGTATAGAAGATGTAGAAGGTATAAGATAGTATTATTTACCAGTACAGAACTGAATTTTGAAAGCTGATTAGAGATCTATTTTTGGAGTTAGTTCAGTTATCTTCCAAATTGTTGCTTCTCTATTATTATTTGGTTGCTAGGCGTAATAGGGGGAGATTGTTGAGCAAGATTGAAGTTGTATGTATAACTCAACAATGCTAGTTTGGATAACTCAACATAGAACAAAGGACTTAGAAATAATCTATGTTTCACTGAAATCGGTACATATTGATTATTGGGTATGTACATGATAATCTTGGTAGCTGCAGTGAAGAAGACGTTAATAGAAATCCGTATGAAGTTCATTAATATGTTTAAACAGTGGATGAATAAGGTTGAAGTCATTTGAAGTGGTTATTAGGATTAGTGTGAAGACATAAAGGAATCTATGTGAAGTGATTGTATCTGGTAGAAGACTTGACAATGTTATGGAAAGAATATAGTATGAAGGTTGAGAGCGGAACTAGTCGCTTGTGAACTAGACCATTGCACTAGACGTTAGTGATTCGTGAAAGGAAACTAAGTACTATCATTCAAAGGATCGTTAAGTGAGGATTTGTATCTGAATATGAAGGTTATATAGTTTATACGAAGACTCGGATTGAAGACACGAAGACGGGACATTATAAGGGTTAAAGCGTTCTACAGAAACTAAGTCAAAGTGATCACTACCTTGTAGTTAGAGTCACCATAACCACTCTATTGCCTAGTAGGAGCAAGTACCTTAAATTATAGCTCAAAAATGAAGTATCAGAGTTGGTTTTGATCTAGTAGAAGTAATAGTGAAGAAATGGGAAATAAACTATCTCAGAAGTGGGGCTTTATCACTCTAGGCGCAACTAAGCCTTCCTTGAAGCCCCTCTAGGCGCAACTAGCCTTCAATTTCTAAGTTAAAACCATTCATAGATGCTAGTAGGCGCAACTAGAGTATTGTAGAGCCTTGTTGGTTCAAGTTGATTAAAAAAATTAAGGAAAACTACTTGCTTGGATGCTTGTAAGCGCAAGTGCATTACTCTGGTATCTAGGAGGCACAAGTGAGGTTTTTTCTAAGGTAAATGCCTTTCTAGAAGCTAGTTGGCGCAAGTAAGAGTGTCCTTGCATGCTAGTAGGCGCAAGTGACCTCTATACCACTCCTTGGAGGCGCAACAAGCTCCAAAAGACAAGTGAAAGGCTTTATAGGCGCAAGTGCTCTTGGTTCCCTTCCTTGATGGCGCAAGTGACATGGAAAACTAAGTATAGATCATTTTTCTAGGCGCAAGTCATTAAAAATATAGGTATATAGGCGCAAGTTGCACAAACATATGCAAGCTGTAACTTAATTTACTTGGCTATTAGCTTGGCACGTATCCACTTTCTCTCTCCCCATCTACCAACCTATATAATCAAAAAGAAGTAGATCAGAAATTAGATCTCTCCAATATTGAAAAGTGCGAAGCTATTGTAAATTATTCTCAGCACCCAAAAAGCTTGATTTGACAATGCGAGATCATGCCCACCTGTTTACTCACCATTAAATACTTACACATCTAGATACACTCATCATTTATAGCTTCTTTGATTGTATTGTTAATTATTTGATAAGAGTTATAGATTTTAGAGTGATAGATAGAAGCCATTTTTTTGATAACTTATAATTGTATTGGCTCTATCTTTTTGTAACTTTGAATATTTGTTCAATGGTATAAGCCGCCCTTTGCGGTTTAATTTCTTAATATAAGAATTACTCCGTGAAATCTCGTGTGTTTATTTATTTCATTTTAAAGTTTCAATTTACCCTACATTAATAGTCTTAAAATGATGAACATACATTCACCCCACCCTTTGTATTTACCTTTTGGACCTAGCAAGATGTAATTCTTGAATCAACTTCAGCCACTCAAGGTAGAATTCCCTCAGAATCTACTCCAATGGATCATTCCAAAATTATTGATGGTGACAAGAAATTAATGCGTTTAGATACAAGCTTTCAACTAATTATAGTGGAATCGATCGACAATGATATGAGTCACCAAATCATGAGTAATAAAATGGCAAAGGAAATGTGGGAAATAATTGAGCTGTTAATGAAAGGTACTGCACATATGAAGAAAAATCGGGTGGATATCCTAACGTCTTGATACGAAGCCTTTAACTTTTTAACTGAGAGAAATGATGTCCTCGGTTTTTTAGAGATATACAAAACATTTAAGCGAGTTGAAATTAAAGGGAAAGATTTATCCTCTTCATTAGACAGGAAGTTTATGTTGACTTTACTTTTCTACCTCGACCAAAAGAATACATCTAACAGGGAAAGAATTGACTTTGTGACTTTGCCCTTGATGTCATTTATGGCAAATTGAAAACGTATGAGCTTGAACATGAACAAAAGGCTATTATCTATGGATATGGTTCCGTAGACAACAAAAGTTTGGCACTTGCAAAGACCACTGCACTTGTGATCGATCTATGAACCTGAAACTTCCGAAGTTAAAGTTTCACCCTCTACAGCTGGAAAGGAGATTGTGATAGTAGAAATTTCAGTTGATTACCCTGAAGAAGATATGAGTGAGTTCTACACTTTGAAGGAACTTGAATAGTTGAAAGATAATTTTATATCATACATGGCATCTATATTTGATCACGTGAAATTCTAAAAAAAAGGCTAACTACAAGTCCAATAGTTCAACATGCAGATTTCAGAAAGGAAGCTATTTTTTAGGATCTAGCTCAAGAGAAGAATTCAAGTCAAGCTGGGCTGAGAGAAATAAAACAAGATGTTACAACTGCAATGAATTAGGGCATTTTGCCTTTAACTGCAGGAAGCATAAACAAGAAAAAGGAAAGGACTCCTATGAAAGGAAAAAGACTTACGAATATTTGAAGAGACAGAACGAGAAGCTGAAATAGAAATTGAATGCATTAGTGGTTTAGCAGACTAGGAAAGCATACAAAGATGAAGATAAAAGTTAGGATGATACTAATTCAAATGAAGATGACGAGTATGGAAATCTTGCGCTTATAGTAGGCTCTTTAGAGGAATCACCGCAATTATTCCAGATTCTCACTCTTACCAATATTTACATGTCTGAATCTGAGTACAAATATAATGTGCATGAAATTTCTATAGAACTGTTTAATGTACAAACAAACATGTTAGCATATAAAACTAAGAATGCTAATTTAATTCTAAAAATTAAAAATCTTAAATTAAAAAATGAAGAACTAGAATTAGTTGTAGTGTCATTAGCCAATTTTAAATAAAAGAATGAGTACTTAGAGAATAAGGTTAAATGCAGTGCTGAAATTGAAGCCATTGTTAGGAATTAAATAGTTGATCTAGATCTTAATTTAATGGCCTTACAAAATTCTGCTAAAGTGAATAGATGGATAATAGATAATCAACAACTAGGCAAAAAGTTTGCTATATGGCTTGATTATTTTAGGAAAGATGGTAAGAAACATTTTGGTATTTCAGAGACAACAACTTTTGCAACAAAAAGGTACCATATGTTGTCAAATATGTAGAATTTCCATTGTTCATTTTACCTATTTCATAACCATTGGATGAATTTAGCCTGTTGATCCATGAGAGGATGCTTGTTGAGGAGAAAGAAAGAAAAAAGATAGAGGAATTACCTAAGACCCCTAAAAATTCAGTTAACAAAGAAAAATCTGAAATTGAACAAGATACTAAAGTGTAAAAACAAGAACTTGAACCACTTAAGAAGTCAGACAAAATAAAATGATTAAGGAAAAATTATCCCTTAATTCACAAGGGGAAAAGAACATCTCTCAAATATGGAAATTATGGGGAGTAAGCACATAATAAAAGGACCTGCAAAAAATATGTGCAATTTTTATTCACACCTTACTTGTGTATTATGTTATAAAGACTTATAATATTTTTGTTATTGTAGAAAGATTAGGTGGGAAAAGAATCTGTTGAAGTATAACAATATAACATACCTAGAACTCTTATTGCAATGAACATGGACATAATTTAAGAAAAAAATAACACTATGTTTAATATGTTAAAATCTTGTATTTATATCTTTATCCTATTTTTAGTGCATTAATCAATGTTTATGCCATTTTCATATGGTTGATTTGGAGACTAAAAAAAATTAAAGTATGTGCTAAAAAAGAGCAAGAACTAAGTAACAAAACCAATGCCACTACAATATATACTACTACATCATATTTAAATTTTTCACATGAAGGGATCATAAGACATTTTAAGCCCCCTTAAAGGTAAGACCTCTTAGTGTTCATGCTGAATCATTTAAAGGTCTATTAGGACAAGATATTACATCAGTGAAAAATTTGAAGGCTGCAAGGTTAAAAAGATAAAAGGAAAAAAAGCATTATAGACCATGTGAAGGCCTTTAATGCTATTGCGGTTGCAACAACCATCGATAAATGTCATTTACTGTGTACTATTAGTATTTTAATTATATTTTGTGGTCGAACAAGTTGTAACTTTATGGCGGTTGCTCTTTTGAATAATTTAAACATGGTTTGGTAGTTGTTCTTTTGGATAATTTGATATGATTATGAAAACTGTAATGTATGATGCTCTTAATGTCTACTTGTCATTACTTCTACTTACAGTTTCTTTATCTATTTGATTACAAAATATGTTGCAACATCATTAAATAAGATCATATAATCACAATATATTATATATATAATAGTGCAAGTGAGGGTTTCAATGAGACAATTTAATCAAGTAAAATGACTGTTATACCCCTTAAGGTGTAAAAAGACATTTTAACCCCATCTTATTTATTTTGTATTAATACCTCCATTATTATAAGATATTTAATTCTCTACGCATTAATAACTAAATTTTATTAAAATATACTTAATAGCTAATTAATTTATACAGGCCCAATCAGTATAATACAACAATAAGCGAGTTTGTTGAGTAAATTAATTTATATGACTATTATGCTCCTACTTAATATCTATATAATATTTATTTTACATTTATTCTCGCAATTAATATTTATTAGTTAACTATTAATACTTATATAATATTTGTTACTTATAATTAATATATATTAATTGACGCATCATTAATATGCTTCATCATTGTGTACTTTATATATACATTAACGTAAATGTAAAATTTATTTAACTAAATAATCATTTGTTAAAATTTATTAATTTTATATGATTAGTATTCATATATATATATATATATATACATAGATATATACATACATACACACACACACACATGTATATGTACTTATTCGAACCAGACTAGCATTTTAAAAGCGAATACTCGAATTGAATACTTGATCGGGCTACTAATTTTTACTCATCAATCACATTTTTGACACAAAAAATAATCTAACTGCAATTAAAATATAAACACATAAAAAAATCTAAAAAAATCAACAAAGTATACATATTTTCATGTCCGTTCATAATTTAATGATATTTATTTCAAATTTATTTTTTCAATTAATGCACCATTAATATTTATATTTTTAAATATCACTGAAATATATATCAAAAACTACTTATTTTGATTTAGATTTATGTTTGAGTAATAAGTCCAAATATACATATATTTTGTCAATAATATTATTCATAATAATATATCATCCAATACTTATACGTGAGAAACATATCAAGCATAAACCTAATTCAAATTAAGTACTTTTTGATATTTCAGTGAAATTTAAAATTCTAAATATTAACATTTATAATTCATGTATTCATATTATAAATTTGATAATTAATAACATATGAGTTAGATGTCAACTGAAAAAACTATGTATCGAACATACATATGTGCATTGAACTATTTATGCATCTAATTGGATAAATTATGTATATTATTGTCACTTTAACTATTATATTTTTATGATACAAATAAATTCGAATTTAAACAAAGATTAAGGAACTTTCATATATATATATATATGTATATATATGTAAGTACAATTCAAACTTGTATTGACACTAAGTGTTGTATCATTAATCAATCACATTTTTAACATATCAAATACATAAAATATTCTTAATCACATTTTTAACATACAAACAAATTGAATAATTATAAACAAATCAATATTTTATACATATTTAGAGAATGCCCGTGCATCATACTGGCTAAAGATTGTGTTATGTATAAGTAATCGACCTCCAAGATATCTTGTTATTATTTTCTTTAATCGTCCAAAGTGAGTTATATACCATTCTATTTCTCATGTGTTGTTTTCTTTTAAATGTATGGTAGAAAATGAATACAGACACACATATAAGTTTTAGCTTATAGCCTTCATTAAACATATGATCGTGTTAGTTTATATTGATGTTTAGTTGCGACCTTACACGTCACAACTTGAAAGAATGACATCGACTGAAACAGATAATCTTAGTAATGTTTTTTGTATCAAATGAAACCAGAAGAAGCCTAACATGTTCAGAACTATGTATTTGTTAATATTGAATGAGAGATGTGAAAAGTTATTGAAGTCAAAAATACATATTCAAACAACAATCAAAAATAAAATTATAAATGTACAAACTACTATTTTTTGCAGTATTCTCAAATAAGCACAAACACTTTTACAACAACCCCTATGGATCACCTTTAGCAGTGGATAACAAGAAATACCACAAATATTTTTAAAACAACCCACATGGATCGCCATTAGCAGTGGACAATAGGAAATATCACTTCTTACCTATATTGTTTCAGTCAAATTTTCAAGAATACGTTCAATCCAAATATCACCATATCCAAAAAATAACTCATATATATTCAAACAAATACGTACTCAATCCACCGGGCAACGACATGCATATACTGTCAATAATTATAATTAAAACAAATAATCGCAACAACATTGTAATCATACCACAAATACTCATGCTCACATACACAAATAAATATATCATTTATCCATCAAAAAATAACATAAATATACTGTTAGCAATTACCATTATAAAATAAAATTGAATTAACGCAATATAGAGCATGCCCGTGTATTGCACGGGCTATAGAGCTAGTTATAATAAATGGCACGATATAACCTTAATTTCAACAATAAAATTACATAGAAAATAAATATAGACTCCATTCAACAACAACAACACGCACACACACAAACACTAACAATTATATCATCTTCATAGACATATTTTCAAGACCTTATTTTTGTTCGAAAAAAGTAAATTGAAGAACACACTCCAGGTTAAAACTAGCATAACCATCGTGTAAGAACACTCAAAATACCCAAGATACAACTATTTTTTGTTTCAAGTTAAAACTCCGGAATCTTGCGTTCCATTCTACATTTCTCTGCTTCAAGTCGATGAATCATTCTAATCAAATTTGGGATTATGGCTTGATCTCGAGCATAAATAGAAACATCTATCCACAAAAAAATGACACCTACGTGTGATATAAGCCGCAAAACATCTACCAACATTTGCTAATGTCCAAGCAATTTGTTCGACAACCCATTTTTGACAAAAACACTACTCAGTCATGTAGAATGGACTGAATTTAACGTAAAACTTGAAACAAAGTCGAGATATTCAATTTACATTCGCCAATGTAATATATACACACATATGAATAAAATATTATGGTTCAAATATGTCATACCGATTTTATCCTAAAAATTGAAGTTAATAGTTTATTTTAAGAAATGAGCATCAGTGTGTAAAAGGTTGCAGACCTCAACTATGGAGAAATGATCACAAAATAATTGAATCATGAATGTAAAAACATAAAATAAGAGAGATACAAAAGGTAAATTACTCAATAATTTTAGAGTTGGAGTTGCACAATCTTATTTATTGCTCGAAAACATATTTTTTCAATTCATTACGTTAATGGCGTTGGTGAGTTATCATCAATATACTTATATAAAGGAGAAGACGCGGACGTTTAATTGGCGCATCTGAGATCGTCTCATTCAATTTTTTTAATTTTCTCAAATTATAAAGTTAATAAATATCAAAAATTATAATTAACTTATATTCTCATAAATATACTATCACTGTTTGTAATATTTTCCTAAAATTAATGAAACTTATTAATTTATTGTATTTATTTATTATTCATAATTTTCAAATGATCAAGATTAGATAAGAAAACAAAAAGTTGGCGAAAAATTATTTTACAAGGCCGCTGCAAAGCGCGGCTCATTAAACTAGTTATTTTTATAATTTATTTTCACTAAATAGCTTTTTAATTTTTATATTTATAGTAAACAAAACTATAAGTTTTTACAAACTTAATTTTAATTTTTCACAAAAGAGTAGTATCATTTTATTATTAATAATAATTTGATTTGAATAGTCAGACTTAGAAAGTCGGACAAATCATAATTTAGGGTATGTTTGGTATTGCTGTTGCAGACAGCAACAACAGTTTTTTGCTGAAAAACAGTTAAAAAAATGTTTGGTAAAATTTAAAAGCTGCTTTTCGGAAAAGTGCTTTTGGCCTAAAAGATGCTGTTAGAGAAAGTAAGTCCCCCTGCTTTTAGAAAAAGCTGCTTTTCAGCTGTTGCGGGAAGCAGATGCTGATTTTACCGTCAAACCTTACCAAAAGCATCATTATTTTTAATTTTTTGCATCAACACATATACGTATCAAAAAAATTACCAAACAGTCATCTGATTTTTACAACAACACTTTTTTTAGCAGCACTTTTTTCTAACAGGAGAGCAATTCCAAACAGATCCTTATGTAAATGTATTATTCTCTTGCTTATAAAATGAAGAAAGAAATTGAATGATACATATAGGATCTGTACCTATTATATATTCGCAGATCGTCGTCTAGGGTTTTCAATTCATTCGTTTCGCATCGCACTAACACTTAAACACACGATGGTGCGAGGATTACTCAACAAGCTCGCCTCGAAATCTCTCTCCGTCGCCGGAAGATGGCAGCAACAGCAGCTCCGCCGTCTCAATATTCACGAATATCAGGTATCTCCCATCGCCCTCCCTCTCCCTCTCTCTCTCTATACATATCACTGATGTCCATTTTCATATTGTTTGAATAGATCTATTCAGCGTATATACGCATATTGATTCATGTATGCAGTAAAAACACATCGAATTTATAACATTTGGACCGAAATTTTTATTTTATTTTCTAATAAAAAATACATTGTATCTGTTAAATTGTGACACAGGAGAAAAGTAGTAATTAATGGAGATTTTATTGTATGGATTAACAGGGTGCTGAATTAATGGGGAAACATGGAGTGAATGTTCCCAGAGGTGCTGCTGCTTCCTCGATCGAGGAAGTTAAAAAGGTTGTCAAGGATATGTTCCCCAACAAAAGCGAGGTATCATCAAACTCCTTACTTCAAATTTAGAATTGTGTACACTCATATTTAGTAATTCACTTATTTGTGTAGGAAAAATTGGGATGTAAAAGGTGTGTATTGTGTGGGTCTTAATTTGCAATCTTTAATGTTTATGTTGAATTGGAAACTACGAAGTCGGAATGTTTAAGCTGTGGGAATAGCTAGACATGTTTTGACTGATTAAAATAGCTGAGAAGCCAATATGAAGCTGAAGTTCTTGAATTGTTCGTCTTTTTTTATTTTTTATTTTTCTGTTTTTATTGGTCTCAGGTTGTTACTTTGTATTCCTACTAAAGTTTATTGTCATTTTACATGAGTTTTTTTTCTGAATTATGTAAATCTGAGATCTAATATTAACTTTGTCGATGATGCAGTTGGTTGTTAAAAGTCAAATCCTTGCTGGTGGAAGGGGCCTTGGAACTTTTAAAAATGGCTTTCAGGGCGGAGTTCACATCGTAAAGGCCGACAAGGTTGAAGAAACAGCTGGTATTGACTATTATCCCCTTTAAACAAGAAATCCTTATGAAGAATGCTGTTTCATAATATAATTAGGTTATCTAGGCACAAGGAAAATCATAATTACAGCTTTTTGTGCAATTCAGGACGCATTTGCAATTTTGTTCTTGTACACATTTTTGTTGGGTGAATGGATTTCCTAACATGCATAACCCTCTATAAAATTATTGAGAATTAGAGGCCTATTTTGATATATATCTGGAGTCATTGACAATGCATGGGATTCTTTAGTATATTGATAGATTAGTGTGTGTGACTTGGTTAATTTTTGTTCTTTATAGGGAAGATGC
The DNA here is from genome assembly GCF_009905375.1 of Apium graveolens. Lineage (NCBI taxonomy): Eukaryota > Viridiplantae > Streptophyta > Magnoliopsida > Apiales > Apiaceae > Apium > Apium graveolens. Next base: position 90,390,841 of record NC_133648.1, read on the forward strand.
TTGGCCAAACACTCGTTACTAAACAAACTGGCCCACAAGGCAAAGTTGTCAACCAGGTAATTCTTACTCTTTAGCTGTACTTTAACTTTTTGCGTTGCAAATGCTATGCTTGCATTTTTATCATTCGTATAGAGATCCATGATTTACTTTTTTGTGCTCATGAATTTGAATCTAATCATTATATTTAAGCACGCTTGTGATTGAAATTCACGGAGACTTTGGATTCTTAAAATTAGGTCAATCCAAATTTTCTTATATCTTTATATATATTTTTTAATTAATGTGCTGGAGTAATTTCAGTTCACTATAATTTTGGATTATGATTGTATTAAGTTCACTAAGCAAAATGGAAACTGACCTTTCATTGAAATCCAACATCCAAGTATCTAGTTATTGGTGAGTTGTACAATAGTATGCTTCTGACAATTTGATGCAAGCATAAAGTTCTGATGCAATGGATCAATACAATTCTATGGCATCATGCACTCTATATGATTTCAGTCCCAAGGCAGCTTAAGTCTTGCAGTGATTCTGTAAAAAGAAGTTTCTGTCCTTTTTAATTTCTATATTCAAATGTCCTGAAAGGAGATACTAGAACTCAATGGTATAATTAATAACCTATATATATGATTATTACTGCTTTCTTGTGCAGATCTACTTGTGTGAAAAGGTGTCCCTTGTGAATGAGATGTACTTTGCTATCATGCTTGACCGCACTACTGCCGGTCCTGTAAGCTTCCTTATCACATAATTCGATTATAAAGAAGCTTTTTAGTGCATATAAGTTTTAAGGGTTTATATATCTATACTTTATCTTAGCATTGTTTATGCCTTTCTTCACTCCATGAAGAGTCCATACTTGTTATGTATTATACGGAGTTGGTTACCCTTGAATCCTGATGATGGAGAATGTGCATTTATACGTCTTTGATGTCTTTGTTATGGTGGTTTTCAAAGATGTACTTTGCACTAGCATATATCAGGTTCCAGGAATGTGGAAAATTTAAATTTCTGTATAGGCTTGTGAGAAATAGCTGCGGAATCAGTAATGCACTATAGTCTGTAGCATAGTCAAGGTTTGCTAGGAAGTTGCTTTTGGCATACCATATGATTAAGATAATACCCTATATTCGTTAAATACAAATTACTATAAACTGTAGGTTTTAGGTGGGCAATTTTTTGAACGACATCATTCATCTATTACCTTGTTGCATTTTTTCCTATATAAAAAATTAGGCTGCTATGCGTTGTTGTAATTGTAAAGTGACGAACTGTTGAATGTAAATTTCGGCCTGTCATGTAGAATTAATGCAATGTTTCACTTGGTTTAGCAGAGTCTTTGTGGTTGAAGTGGTTCATGAACATAGTTTTACTCCATCTGAGGTTTCTCTATTCACATGAATTAGTTTTTCAAGACTCTCATAACATATTTTGTAGTGTATTTTTTCGTAGTAAAAAAATGTCTTTGTATACAGTTCCTGCCTTGAAGTATCCATTACTGCTCTCGTACTTATTAGTGACATTAAATTTTCTCTTCTTTCTGGGTTAGATTTGTATCCTTGGGTTAGATTATGTATCATTGAATCATTTAGTATATTCATTATGTGTACTCACTCTTTGCTTGTTGCTTATTTAAAAGTTCAACATGTGTGGCTCAATTTGCTAACAAAGGTCAATCATGGGAATTTTTTCTTCAGCTTATAATTGCATGTCAAAAAGGAGGAACCAGCATTGAAGACCTTGCTGAGAAATTTCCAGATATGATAATAAAGGTCCTTTTACCATTTCTGCATCTCTATCTCTATATACAGGTATCTTGTTTTCGTGTTGTTTTATCTTGGACTTGATGTATGTTGCTATTTGGTATGCAGGTACCTATTGATGTTTTTAAAGGAATCACAGATGAAGATGCTGCCAAAGTTGTAGATGGCTTGGCTCCCAAAGTTTCTGACAAAAAGGAATCCATGGAGCAAGTGAAAAAGTTATATCAACTCTTTTGTGATTGTGACTGCACAATGTTGGAAGTATGCATTTTGTTTGCAGTACTCATGATTGATATGAATTTTTTTTATTGAATTATGTTACTAAGCCAGTAATATATTGACAGATTAATCCCCTTGCCGAGACTTCAGATAACAAGTTGGTAGCTGCTGATGCCAAACTGAACTTTGATGACAATGCTTACTTCCGGCAGAAGGAGATTTTTGCTCTTCGTGATCCATCTCAGGAAGATCCCCGTGAGGTATAGTGTTAACATTCCCTTGAACATATGTATCTTATGTGCCTAATGCATGATTGTATTAGAAATAAGTGGATAAGTTATATTTTATGTTCATTTATTTGTTGTAGCTTATGCTTATACAAGATTGTAAAATCAACATCTCTGTTCCCCTGCTTAATAGCATTGGAAATGTTATTTTACAGTTTGTATTGACTGTCATGAAACTGAAAATGCTTTTATTTCTTCTGGGAAGGTTGCTGCCGCAAAAGCAGATCTGAACTACATTGGTTTAGATGGACAAATTGGCTGCATGGTGAATGGTGCTGGTCTTGCTATGGCAACTATGGATATAATTAAGTTACATGGTGGAACCCCTGCCAATTTTCTTGATGTAGGAGGGAATGCTTCCGAAAACCAGGTAATTGGTACTTTTCGCTTCGTATGTGAGTAAGCCATGTACTCTCTGTAGGCTGGAGAAAAATGCATCTAGCTCTGATGTCTTAAATTTTTTTGGGTCATCTTAAGTTTCGCTTAGTTGAATATTTGCTGTCATTCTTACCAGCCATATCTATTTTTGCTTGACCTTTCTGATTCTTTTGGGTAGGTTGTGGAGGCTTTTAAAATATTGACAGCAGATGACAAAGTTAAAGCAATTTTGGTCAATATATTTGGAGGAATAATGAAGTGTGATGTTATAGCAAGTGGAATTGTCAACGCTGCTAAACAGGTGTGTGTTGAATGACATTGATTTTGGCGGACATACTAAATTTTTTTATAATGTATTATTCACTTCTTTATGTCATTAGAGTTTACAGCATATGTTTTCTAATCGTGTTTCAATACTTGTTACCGTCATTAATAATTTGTTAACTAAGTTGGCCGAAGTATTATTTCAATATGAATGGAAATTTGACCTTTATGGTGATGTTCCTACTTTAGTGTTTTACTTGTAACAATTAATTATTATATGACAGACTTCTATTAGAGAAAGCTTTCACACTTGAATTAGAATCTACAGTCTTAATAAATGACATAATATTTGTAAATTACTGTATGCTTACAAGAACTGTTATTGTCGTTCTGTGCTTCCACATCATGCTTTTTATAATTTTAATAGTTTAAATTGTAATCCTGTATTCTTCATCGCTCACTTGGTACTCTACTTGATTCATGTGTTTTTTGTTAAAAGGTTTCTTTGAAGGTACCAGTTGTTGTTCGTCTTGAGGGCACCAACGTTGACCAAGGAAAGAGGATTCTGAAGGTAATATTATTCAATGATTTCCGAGATAACTGAAACTGGGCTGCCAGTATCATCCTAAAAAAGGAAGTAAAATTAAAACCAATTAATACAAGTTTTCTTGATTTCTTCAGGAAAGTGGTATGACATTGATCACAGCAGAGGATTTGGATGATGCAGCTGAAAAGGCAGTTAAAGCATCTGCTAGTTGAGTTCTGTGAATCCCATTAATTATCTGCTCGATTTGGAACATTTTTGTGAATTTATTACCTAGATAATTAGAAGACTCTTGCGTGCCAATGTTTAATAACATTAAAAATATACCATGAGCAAATGTGTTTTCTTGCCTGACTAAACTCCAATTATCTGTGGTCCCCTTTTTTACTGGATGCTGTTGAATTCAGTTGAAAAATTGATTGTGATAGGTTTACCAGTCAGTGAAATAAAACAGATAAATTAGTGTCCAAACATTTATGTATTCCACGTATCCAGAGTGTTACTAGTAGCCCGATGCTGAAGTTACTGCTTGTCAAGAAACTTGAAAACCTCTCATTTTCGAAGTTCAAGTATAGCTAAATGTAAAACCGTTTCATTCTTCTGACTTGCCTATTTTCTAAATTACAGGGCATCATGATATAACCACGACTGATTTAATTCTTTCTTTCACCAATTAAATATTCGTTTATTTCACTGTATAAGGCGGAAATGTTACATATGTATGTATATAGTAGTGCTAGATGTACCAAATAGATACCAAAATTTGGTCCCAAAGTGTTATTGGTGACTTGAAAATTTAGAATGTTTTAATTGGTGGAATTTATGTAGGTCCACTATAACTAATTAATTTGTAACCAAACACGGGTCGTTTAAGATCTATTTTGGATTTCAATTTAACACCTCTGTTCTGTATATAGGTCGAAAATTAAAATACAAGTCAGCTCTTAATATGTAGGATGACTGGTCAGTGTGAAGTTTTTCATAAAATGACAATGAAATGTAGGACTGATTATTTATTTTATTACACTGACTTATTTAGCATCCGTTTAATGACACAACTTGCTCTGTTATACAAAAAGAAATAAATTATTTAAATTATATTATCGTTTCTTCTTTCTTCATCGACTCCGCCAGCTTTTTAGAGATGCAGTAAGCAGTAGAATAAATAGTAAGCATAGGATTAACTCCAACTGCACTTGGCAATACACTTCCATCAATAACAAACAAGCCCTTTGCTTCCCAACTTTCTCCATATTCATCGACTGCACCTACTTCATCATTGGCACCCATTTTGCAACTCCCCATTTGATGTGCAGATGCATATACAGCCCAATGTTCTCTGTTCGACTTTGGCCCTCCGTCCGCTGCCACGCCATCCAGGAACTCCTCCACATCTTCACTTTTAATCCCTTCACATTTCATCCTCTGCCCATCATTCCGAAAAGTGCCTACTTCAACAGCTCCTGCTTCAATCATAATTCTTAAGACTCGTCGCAGTCCTTGTTTAAGATTTTCTTCATCCTGCTCGTTAATATCATACGAAACCCTACCTTCTGATCTCACTTCCCCTGAACTTTGATCCCTCACTAGACTGAATAAAACTGCAGTTCTTGCAAATTTTTCCATCTTATCTTTCATGTCAAGCCCGGAAGTCCAAGGATATATTGCAGCAAATGTTGCAGGTCCTGTTGCAGCAGCTTCAATGATAGATTGAACTTTGGAATCCGCAGACTCCACCTTGTGAAGTGTAGTAAGAATCCCGCCTTCATAACTCTTCCCTCCAATTGTTGAAGTATGTTCCGGGAAATAGCCCCAAGCAAATATGACAGGATGAAGATGAAGATTCCTACCAATATTTTTGTTTTTCAATCCACTTGAAATCATCAGCGGTGGTGTTGAAAGAGCTCCACAAGAAGAAACTGTTATGCGAGCCTCAATTTGCAGTTTCTTAGTTATGTTCTTGCCAACAACATTGGCCATGACTCCTGAGCATCTCTTTTTACCACCACCATTATTGTCTTCCCCTAATACAAATCTCTCAGCTTTTACACCAGTTAAAATCACTGCACCATTTTGAACAGCATCCACAAGCCATGTAGTATCGGCCCCCCTTTTAAGTCCTTTCGTACAACCATAAGAACAAGAACCACAATAATGATCTTCTGGTGAATTTCTAGGAATCCTCTCAACCTTCAACCCAAGATTTTCACACCCTTTTCGAATAACTTTATTTGAAAACCCTTCCTCTGGACAACCATATGTCACACCAAGCCTCTTACTCACAACATCCATTGCATCTTGATACTCGGAGCTTCCAAACAATGGAAGCTTCTGAGACTCGGACCAATCCTTAAGCACATCATCCGGTGTCCTAAGAGTAGCGCACCAATTCACAGCTGTCCCACCTCCAACTGTTGATCCTGCTTTTATAACAACTCTACCATCATCTGATGATAACAAACCTCCCTTTACATATAGCTCATTATTTGATGGTCCTTCCATCAGAGAGTAGTCTTGAGCCACAAAATAGTTCCCTTTTTCAAGAACCACTACCTTTTGACCAGAACTTGCAAGCAGTGCAGCTGCAACTCCTCCTCCACAACCAGAACCTACAATCACAACATCACATTTGATCCGAAACGACGTTGCGTCTTCAGTCACTTCTAGGTCTTTCTGTTTAAGAGACTCCAAGAAACTTGAGCCATTACAATCCTTGGATTCTATAATACCATTTTCAAGAGGTCTCTCCTTTTGTGTGCTGGTTACATTTTCTTCATTACCTACATGGTATCCAATTGCCTCATATGCTGGATTTTTGGAATTTTCATCGGTCTGCAACAAATTAATGTCCCGGTTAAAAAAACAAAAGAAATACTCTTTAACTTGTGTGAAAGAACTACATAATTGAGATCTGTAATAATTTTATAATTAAGCATGTAATTAGTTGAACATGAGACAATTTCTTTACAAAGATAATGCTCCTAGTACTCATATAACTCCCTTAACTACGGACTTAGAAACAATTTATGTGGTATAATAATATTAGAATCACTTTGAGGCCAATCACAAAAAACAGAAGTAGTTTTGTTTTCTCAGTTAATTGAACACAACATATGATTTGGTTGGAGATATGTTATTTTAAAAATTCTACATTGTGAATTTAGATAATCCTGGCCGGCGTGTGTTAAATGCTTAAATCATAACTGAAGAATCCAAATTTAAGAGAGTGGAGTATTAGGCATGCCGGATATGTTTGTCCCCCCTGGCCCCTAGTATGTAAGTTGATCCATGAGTTCACTCATGTCCAAAAGAGTAGAAACATGGGGAGTTAGAGGCTTACTTAGGTGGTTACCACAAAGTTCCATAGCATCGGACAAACAAGACAAAGGCATCATTATCATGACGTGGGTGGAGGGCAGCCAAGTGTTTCTTAACTTGTTTTCTCTTTTATACATCTCGTCCATAATGATTTTGAGCCCATAATTGACACAAACAAAACCCGAATACGACAAGAATACAACTCCATTAATCCACATCTCCTAAGTATTAATTTACTTATAAGTTTATGCATAATTTGAACAACGTAATTTAACAACAACAAGAATACAACTTCATCATCGTATCATATGCAACAAGTTTCAATAAATTTTAGAACGACAAAATTTGATATTTTGAGAAAAAACGGTAAAACGAGCAAGTAAAATATAAGCAGTGAAAATTGCGTACCCAAGAGAAAGCAGTGTAGCAGCAGAAGGCCTTTAACAGGGCAAATACCAAGCGCAGTGGCAGCGGAAAATTGGTTTGCGATGACCATTTCAAGAGAATCTCCTCTCTTTTCTTCAATGGTAATTCGGAAAACCTGATAATGAATGGCCAACTCCGGTCCAGACACACAAATCCACAGAGCAATAAAGTTCCCAGTCTTGTTGAAAGCAAGCTGAGTGTTAATTTTATCAAGATCGTAGCTTGTGGTAATAGTGTCTTCTTCATTGTCTCCGCTACCTACACATCCCACCGTCGTGCATGATAACAACTTTTACTCAAAAGCAAAACAAAATATATAACTTTTGACAATACATGACCTTAAGATTAGACCCCTAATATTGAAAAGTAAACATGACATGCTGCATACAGTGCACAACACACAAACACCTCTCTCTCTCTCTCTCTCTCTCTCTCTCTCTCTCTCTCTCTCTCTCTCTCTCTCTCTCTCTCTCTCTCTCTCTCTCTCTCTCTCTCTCTCTCTCTCTCTCTCTCTCTCTCCTCCCTCCCTTCCTCCCCTCTCTCACACACACTCAGTCCCTCTCTCTCTCTCTCTCATTCACAGCGCGCACACACACACGCAGAAATGAAATTCAAAAGGGTATTCTTAATTATCTTGAAGAATAAATACCTCATCTGCAAGGGGAGGCTGAGGTCCAGTAGAGTTGGTGGAGGAGAGGTGAAAAGGCATAAAAGCTTGAAAGATAGAAGAGAGTGTTTGAATTTGAGATAAAGAAAAGCCATGGCTATAACCACTCTCTCGTTTTCCTCCTCTTAGCAAAACATGATGCGGCATAACGTTACCATCATTACTCCCATTTCTTCCTCCTCCCATTATTTTTAGCTCTGTAATACTCTTCAAACAATATAGGAGTATATAATATGATTATGAGTGAGTGAATAGAGGAATGTCCATGCAGTACAAATTTATTGACTACTTATATAACAAAATGCCACTTGAATCTTGATATATCAAAATAAAACATTTCTATTTATATTAACTTAAAATAATGCTAATTTAAAATTTTAACCAACCTGTATCATACCCAAAGTTTTAAATATCAACATCCTTCAATAACTAAATAGAATTTTATATTTTTTTCCTTTTGTATTTATTTGATAATAATATATTATATTTTTCTAGAGCAATTTATAACTTTATATATATAGTTAGTGTCGGTATGAATTATCAAATTTTCAAACATAAAGTCTTGATATTGAAAAGGAACATAATCACACATTAATTAATAGTACTGATTTGTCTTATTATTATAAAATCTTAAAAATTGATAGACTGTACGTTACCAATCAAACTTGTCATAATAATAATAATAATAATAATAATAATAATAATAATAATAATAATAAAATAAATGTCGAAATTGGGCTTGCTTTGAAATGGAAACCAAAATCACTTTCATAAAGAAGTCGTATATTGAAAACTTGAAATATAAATGTATTCCCAATCATGAAATAAGTTTCTTCTTCTTCTCGTCCGTTAGGATTACATTGTTTCTTGCGTTTAATACTCTATACTGATCTCAATTTATATTCACTTTAGCCAAGTTTGACCGAAAATAATATACTAGTTCCAATCTGTCTTCAAATTTCTCCCGTTTACAAATGACATGACGTTTTAATTTGTGGATAGCTCATGGAGGACTCACATAGGGTTCGTAGAGAATAATTATTTAGAAAATATAAATAAATAATTTATTTCATTTTTTGTCATAGTTATAAATTTTAATTAATAAATTAAAATTAAGTTACACAATTTTTTTATCTAAAAAATCTTTGAAATTTGATTAAATAATTTAAAGTCATTCTGTAATAAAATCACATAAAATCACCTTATCCAAAATTATTTTATAGTAGAATCAAATTAAATAATTTTTTTTTTCAAATTGTAATTGTTAAACATTTTATTATATTTAAAAATAATTATTATTCTACATTAATAACGAATTTGATAAAATTTTATAATAGAATTAAAGTTTTTAATATAATATAAGAGTGTTCTCAAGGAAAGACCCATGCATATATGCACAAGCTGTCATCCCATTATCATTACAAGAAAAACGATCATTTCCTATCAGCGTTTTGGTAGGAAATGGCCCAAATCTGGGAAAAAGGGTCAATTCCTACCAACGCGCTTGGTGGGAAATGCTCATGTCAGAATTGCTACTTGGTAGAAATTGATGCTTGTATCTCAAATGGTCCCACTTGCGAAATGGCTGCCCATGTGGCGTGCCATATGGTCAGCCACGTCACCTGCCATGTCAACGGCCACGTCATACAAATTGGGGTCAGGTTGATGAGTTGGCATGTAGGACCCATCCACGTGTCCTGCCATATGGCAATTGACACATAAAAGACCTTTTTTCTACCAGAAATGGTAGGTTTTGAGTTAGTATTTTCTACCATAATTGGTAGGTTTTGATTGACGAATGGTAGGTTTTATGTCAGAAGACATGAATATCATCATTTCCTACCAATTATTTCCTGCCACTGTTTAGCTTGAATGTGGTAGGAAATACTTTGAATGTGGTAGGAAATGGCTTGAATGTGGTAGGAAATGTTGGACAGTTTTTTTTTAAAATTATTTCATTGATATCAATGTAGAACAATTTGTACATAAATTAATAGCTAAATCATAAGCATATAACAATAACCAAAATTGAAAAATTCATTATAAATCACAATCCGGACATATCACCATTATAACATGACAAGAAAAATTACATCTCCATTATAATTACATATAATAAATAATAATTCATTACAACAATTAATATATGTTTTAAAAAATTTAGACTAATCATCTTCAAGTTCTCATCATTGTTGAATCATTTGCCTTCATTCTTTGTAATTTCTTCATTATCGTTGTTGAATCATTTGTCTACAGTCTTTGTGATTTTTCCATTTTCGTTTTGCTTCTTTCATTTCTTGGTCTCGAGTGAATAAAATCTATAGTAGTCATTAACACACATGAACAATTAATATATATAATAAAAAATAAAGAAGTAATTACATAAATAAATCAAGATTAAAATTATGTTAAAAATATTTAAATGCATATAAATATAAGAGATGGTTAAAATGAAGAAGATGAAGATATTTACCAAAAGAAAAGAAGAAGGAAAAATTGTGAAATGAAATCTTGGTGGAGTAGATAAAATTAAAAGTGAAAAGAGGAAGATAGTGGTTTATAGGTTCAAATCACCTATTTCCTACCAATATTGATAGGATATGGGTTCAGGCGCAATTTTCAAAATTTTGGGTTTAATTTTGGCTCCGTATTTGAAATTTTCATTTTTGATTTTGGCTCCGCATTTGAATTTTTTATGAAATTAAGGTTCATTTCCTACCAATATTGGTAGGTTTTGAATTTGGCGAAAATTTTGAATTTTTGATTTTGCCTCCATATTTGAAATTTTTGGTTTTGGCTTCATGTTTGAAATTTTGTGAAACTAAAGTTCATTTCCTACCAATATTGGTAGGTTTTGAGTTGGATAGTTTTTTTTTTGAAATTTTGGGTTTCCCTCCAAATTTAAAAATTTTGATTTTTCTTTCATGTTTAAAATTTTCATGAAACTACAACAAATATAGGTAGTTAATGGGATTTAACGATTTTTTTTTGAATTTTTAGTGCAAGTACAATTATTAAGAATTAAATTAAATATTAAAAAAAATTGAAATATCAATATAAGACTAAACACTTGTAAAGATGATTAGTTAAACTACTGGTTCACTATTAAAATAGCAAACCAAATAATGAAGCAATATGCTATGATGGGGTCAGAAAAGTGAAATTTCTCAACTTTGTGTTAGCAGAAGCATAATACTTGTATTGTCAAAGTTACTAGGAATAAGTTACACAAAAAACGGAAATTCAAAATATAATATGTATGAATCTTAAAAATAATTATATTTAAGTCTTGTCATCTAACATGGTAGTCTATTTTTGATATATTCAGGGGTTCTCTTGTGAATTCGTTTGTTTCTGTCAGTTCTGTTTACTGTATTATCGTATTATCTATCTCAAATGGCTTCAACTAGTAACATCATTGACGCTATGAATAAGATTACATTAGATGAAGAAGAAGATGAGGGCCTTGATTTCGAGGTGGAATCAGGGGAACAGTACTTGGATGGCAATCAAGAGATTAATACAGACTTATGCTTGGTGGGCCATTTTCTGGTTGACGGAGTAATCGACTTTCCAGCAATGCAACAGACCATGGCTGCACTATGGAGACCAGGGAAAGGATTATTCATTAAAGAGGTCGATATTAATCTATACTTGTTTCAATTTTATCATATGGTGGATATGAGAAGAGTCATAAAAGGTAGCCCGTGGTCATTCAACCGTAAAGCTCTGGTAATTGCGAGGATGAAAGAAGGAGATATCCCACGTGCTATGAATCTGAATACTATGGATTTATGGGTCCAAATTCATGATTTACGTGCAGGCTTCATGACCGAAAATATAGTAAAGGAAGTGGGAAACTACATTGGAACTTTCGTTGACTCATGTCCGACCAATTTCACAGGCGTGTGGCGTGAATATTTGAGAGTCCGAGTTAAAGTCGATCTGAAAAAACCACTAAAGAGGCGCATGAAGATCCGACGAGTTGGAAATGAATGGTTTTGGCTCGTATTTAAATATGAAAATGTTCCAACTTTCTGCTTCATCTGTGGAATAATGGGGCACTCCGACAAATTTTGCAGTCATCATTTTGAAGCTCAAGAAAGTGAAATTGTGAAACCTTACGGCTCGTGGATGCGTGCACCATTACGAAGACAGACGAAGTTGATTGGGGCTAAATGGCTGCGCAACGACAATGGTGATGGACAAAATTCACCGGAAAATGGGTCTTGGAACAAAAACGGAAGGATAAATGATATCCCACCAAATCAGGGATCAGGTGGAGAGAATGAAGGAACGACAACAAACTAATCAAGGGATAGCGGCGCAAATACATGATTTTCAAATGACAACACGATAAGGATGGAAAACAGCCAATCAAATCCCGTGAAGAAAGGAGTGACAATAATAGAGAATAAAAAATGGAGGACTGATAATTGATTGGGCCATACTGAAGATACGATAAATAATACTGAGTTGGATATGGGCCCGGATGAGGAAAATACAATGAGCATGGAGCAGGATAACCCAACAAATGCAACCGATCCAGAAAACGTGAAATTGGCGGGCCTCGTAAAGGGGGTTCGCCAGACATTATGAGTACGTTAAGTTGAAATTGCCATGGGTTTGGGACCCATGGGCTCTACAATTCCTAAAGGAGTCTATACTCCAAAAGAGCCCAGACTTTGTTTTTCTTAGTGAAATTTTGTGTAAAGCAGATAAAGTAGAAAATGTCAAAAATAATATAGGTTTTGAAGGTGCCTTCACAATCGACTCTCAAGGAAATAGTGGGGGAATAACTCTGTTATGGAGGAATAAGAATGAGATTACGGTGAGGTCATTTAACAAGAATCATATTGATGTGGTGGTGGAGTCGGAAGGATGGAATCAATACACATTAACGGGCATATACGGAGAACCTGATCGAGCTAAAAGAAAGGAGACTTGAGAGTTAATAAGTAGATTGCATAGGCAGGCAAATATTCCCTGGGTGCTGATAGGAGACATGAATAACATTCTTCGTCATGAGGATACAAGTGGAGGAAGACAATACCCGACATGGCTCATTCAAGGTTTTCAGAAGTGTGTAGAGGAATGCGAGTCGCATGACCTAGAGTTGGAGGGATACCCATTTATATGGGAAATGGGGTACGGTACAACAAAGTGGATAGAAACTAGACTAGACAGAGCATTGGTGTCAAACAGCTTCATGAATCAGTTTGTCGATGCTAAGCTAACCAACATGAAAATCTCCACTTCAGATCACAACCTCATTCTTTTGGAACCATTCACGAGAACATCCCCCGTTAAGGTGAAACGATTCCGATTTGAGAACGCTTGGTTGAGAGACCCTATGTGTGGTAAAATCGTTGAGCAATCATGGCGCCTGAGCCAAGGAAAATCAATGACAGGGAAAATTAGTTTTACATCGTATGTGTTGGAAAATGGGGAAAGGAAATTACAGGGATCTTTAAATCACGCATACAACACTTAAAGAAAATCATGCAACGTACAAAGGGAAGAAAGGATAATTTTTCAATCCAACTTTATCAAGAGAGTGCTAAAAAGTTGATGGAAATCTACAGTGAACAAGAGGTTTTATGGTGTCAAAGATGTAAATAATTGTGGCTTCAATAGGGGGATAGGAATAGTAAATACTTTCATGCAGCTACAAAGACTCGACGAAGACAAAACAAGATCTCTACTTTGTCAAATGAAAGTGGTGAATTAGTTGGACGTGACTCAGGCTTGGAAGAAACCATGGTGAATTACTTCTCAAACTTATTTGCAGCCATTAACACCAACTGGTCAGAGGTAATCAATTATGTACCTACTCGAGTTAATGCAGATCACAACTCTAATTTGCTAGCTCCAGTGCAACCCAAAGAAGTAAAAGCGGCTTTGTTTAGTATGCATCCTGACAAATCTCCCGGTCTAAATGGCATGAGCCCAGGGTTCTATCAAAAGTATTGGAAAGTGGTTGAAGGTAATATTGTTCAAATGACCCAACAGTTCTTTACCACTGGTAAGTTTGAGAATAATATAACTGATACCAACATTGTTCTAATACCAAAAAAGCATGACCTGTTAACTATGACAGATCTTCGACCTATTTCACTATGTAATGTAGTTTACAAAATAGTGTCGAAAGTGTTGGAGGATAGGTTGAAAGGTATTATGGATGACATAATATCAGAATCTCAGAGCGCGTTCATCCCTGGGAGGCTGATTGCGGGCAATATAATGCGCGCGTTCATCCCTGGGAGGCTGATTGCGGACAATATAATGCTTTCATATGAAGTCATGCATTTTATGAAATGGAAAGTGAGTGGAAAAGTGGGATGGATGGCTTTAAAGTTAGATATGAGTAAGGCATATGATCGTGTGGAATGGAGTTTTCTGAGAGCAATGTTAAATAAGATGGGTTTTGATAATAAGCTTATTCAGCTCTTGTTGGAATGTGTCACCTCAGCTCGTTATAAAATATCACATTCAGGAAAAGAGTTTGGCCTAATTATTCTGAGTAGGGGCATCAGGCAGGGATCCTACTTGTTTCTCGTGTGCATGGAGGGACTCACAACATTAATTCAGGATTATGAACGCAAAAAACTCCTATCTGGTATTAGAGTTGCAAGGGGTCCTCTGAGTCTATCCCATCTATTCTTTGTAGACGACTCGTATGTGTATTACAAAGCTAGTGAGGATTCTGCAGCCCATGTGAATTATATATTGCAAGTTTTTGAACAAGCTTCTGGTCAGCAAATAAATAAAGGCAAATCTTCTATACATTTCAGCTCTAACACATTTCCGGATGCGAGGGATTCAATATGCAATACTTTTGATTTCCCAGAAGCAAGTGAATGCACTACATATTTGGGACATCCTAGTAGTGTAGAACGCAATAAGAAGGCAATTTTTGGTTATCTCAAAAGTAGAATGCAGAACGGAATTGAAGGTTGGGACAAAAAGTATTTATCAAAGGGCGGTAAGGAATTACTCATCAAAACGGTGTCACAAGCTTTACCAACATACGCAATGAGCGTTTTTCTGTTGCCAAAGCATTTGTGTAGCGACCTGAAAAGCTTAATGTGCAAATACTGGTGGCGAGCATCAGCAAACAAGCCCAAAGGTATTCATTGGATGTCCTGGGATCGTATGTGCATGAAAAAATCTGAGGGTGGTCTGGGATTCAGAAAATTATATGACTTCAATATAGCACTACTTGGGAAGCATGCTTGGAGGCTAATCACAAGAAAAGATAGCATGGTCAGCAAGATTTATAGAGCTCGATATTTTCCAGATGGTAATTTTTTGACTGCTAAACTGGGTTCCAACCCAAGTTACGTTTGGAGAAGTATTCTTCAATCTCAGGACCTTGTAAAATCAGGTGCTACTCTTCGTGTTGGTAATGGATGCACTATCGACATCAAAAGAGATCCTTAGCTGCCTTGTGATAACGATCCATTTGTTCATACATATCATGAAGCTTTACAAGGAAATAAAGTTTCATCCCTCATGACAACGAACAGTGATAGCTGGGATACATATTTGGTGGGAGATATTTTCTCTGCAAGGGACGCACTTCTGATTCTATCAATTCCACTTCAAAGAAGAGAGAATAATTCGTGGTTCTGGAGGAAAGACAAGCTTGGCCAATACGCAGTTAAAAGTGCATATGCTGCAATCCGTGATGGCATTACAAACAATCACTCAAGCACCAGCTCTGGTTTCTGGAACAAAATCTGGAACTTGAAGAGACCGTTAAAAGTTAAACACTTCATATGGAGAGCTGTTAGAGAATGTTTGCCTACCAAAGAAATGTTGATCAGCAGAATGGTCGAAGTTGATACAAGATGCCCAGTTTGTAATACAGCTGCAGAGACAACATTTCATGTCCTAGTCTCCTATCAAATTGCAGCTCTCTGCTGGCAGCACCTGGGTTATATATTTGATACACACACAAATATGAGCTTGGAAGAATGGACAACTGAGATGTTACAACACAGCAGAAGAAACCTTATTAACAAAGTTTTCAAGGTAGCATGGGCTACATGGAACAACATAAATGATATTGTTTGGCAACAAAAAGGCAAGGAGTACGTTGAAATAGTATCATCAGCTTTACAGGTACTTAACAACCGGGAGAGTGCACAAGACAAGTCTTTCGATAATTCTATTGGGTTCATAACTCAAGTGGATGGCGATGTGCACTGGAAATCACCACATCTAGGGATTGTTAAGGTAAACACTGATGCAACTCTTTTTGACGAATCCAATCACTACAGTTATGCCATGGTGGCCTGAGATCATGAGGGAGCAATGATGGAAGCTATATCAAGTTGCATGTCAGGAAGTTTAAACCCAGAAATAGCAGAGGCCATTGGTATACGTGAGGCCTTAAGCTGGGTGAAGAGTAAGAATTGGCCAGCAGCTGTAGTGGAAACAAATTGCTTAAATGTGGTACAAGCCATCAGATGTTCGTCTGTTAACCTGTCTTATCTGGGAAGGGTAGTAGATGAATGCAATCAATTACTTGTTGACTTAAAGTCGCGAAATGTGACTTTAAAATTTGTTAAGCGGTTCGCAAACATGGTAGCTCACTATTTAGCGAGATACTCAAGTTCTATAACTGATCGTAAATTGGGGGGGGGGGAAGGATACTCATCCAGACTTGATTTCTGTATTAGCAAATGATTTGAAAGTTCAATAAAACCATTTCCTTTCTGGCAAAAAAAATAGCAAACCTAATACATTTATTTTTTTTCCAAAACATTTATCATATCACTAAAATATATAGATCTTGATATCCGTACAGTTGGATCATTCATAAAAAGTTTTGAAAAAAATTCGAAACATCAATATGGGAATAACCACTAGTTAAAAGTACTATTCAAACAATTGGTTGATTGTTAAAATAACATACAAAATAATTATTTTTTCAAAGCATTTTGTCATGTCACAAAAATATATAGATCTTTACATCTGTATGGTTGGATCATTTATAAATATTTTTAAAAAAATCAAAATATTAATGTGGGACTAAACTCTAGTAAGAAGAACTATTTAAACTACTGGCTGACTAATAAAATAGCAAACTGAATACCTTTTTTTTTCTAATAATTTTATCATATCACTGGAATATATAGATCTTGACATCCGTACAGTTGGATCCTTCATATTTTTTTTATAAAAATCAAAATATGAATATGGGATTGTTAGGTCCCAATATGTTTGTAGAATGGGGGGGTTGAATACAAACTATACCGTTTAATCGAATAAAATGCGTAATAAAAAAGTG
The DNA here is from genome assembly GCF_009905375.1 of Apium graveolens. Taxonomy (NCBI): domain Eukaryota; kingdom Viridiplantae; phylum Streptophyta; class Magnoliopsida; order Apiales; family Apiaceae; genus Apium; species Apium graveolens. The sequence continues at coordinate 90,408,005 of NC_133648.1, forward strand.
AAACAAAATTCAAGTTAAATAAAACTATCATTAAACTTGAAAGGTGTTACAACAACGGTATCGTTTACAAGGGATTAATCTCAAATAAATTATTCCAAATCTAAAATAAATTCGACATGAACTTTTTCTATTTTTGAAATAAAAAGATCAAATGCTAGAAGTAATTTGAGATTAATATCTAAGGATTTTGATCCGCTAGATAGTTACACAACAACAATATAATGATTTCTAGTGGTTTGAATTTAACATTAATGACTAGAAATTAATAGGCTCGAAATGTAGTTGAGAGAGATGAAATGCTTCTGCTATTTGTTCTTCAGGTTGTTGTTCTGTAATTAATGAGCTTCTGTCTGAGTTTTTCTTTTATATTCATTCAACATAAATTCACTGAATTGGCAAGACAATCCGTTGAGCTAGCAAGACAATCCCAACAGCTGGTAGAACTTTCGGTATGAAAAATGAATGAACTAGCAAGACAATCCCAACAGCTGGTAGGACTTCCAGTAAGACAATTAAATGAACTGGCATGACTTTCGGTATGACTATTGATTGTCATACCGATTGTCATACTAGTACAAAAGATTGTCTTGCTGAATTAATATTGAATTTAAATTCAAAATCAATTCTGAAAATGCATAATATTAATTCAGAATTAATTAATCAATTAATCCAATTAATCAATAAATTAATCTTTGCAAATATAATTTATTTTCTTAATTAAATTATACGACTTACTTAATTAATAGAGAATTAATACTACTCTTGAACATCAACCATTCTTCTGAAAATCTTCTGATAATTATGAATCAATTCCACACTTCAATGTTGACACTCGATGTACTGTCTGGTTAATGAGTGACTAACTTCCGTGACATTTCTTCATGTCTTGACTTCAATAACTTGATTTACTTCAGATTAAATCCCTGTAAATATTTGATACCCTGGCGAGATCTCTGTCACTTGATTAAATCCACAATCTTGATTTATATCACTGAGGCTTGATCAATTTCTTGAGCTTCTTCCAGTGAATTAAGTCCTCAAGTCTGTAGAACAATGTTACTTAATCCTTTGCCATATGTTACTTAGTGAGATCTCTTTGACGATAGAACCACTATTTACTTGTTACATCCTTATTTGAGTTGAGTTAAATCCTCGAATAAACAAATAGGCTATGACATATGCATTTCAATCTCCCCCTATTTGTTTGTTAGACAATAACAACAAATACCTAGAGGATAACTCAACTAACAAATAAGAAAAAGATATAAACAGTAATGCAAAGTAAATAGCAGAAAAGTTCTGGATTATATTTAACATTTTCCATATTCCGAAAGAAATTTACAAGTGAATACAAGATAGATGTTCCTCTAGACTGAACATATGACTACATTTGTCTATCTTGATTCATAAAGCTCTAAGCATATTACATTAAGTTGAGCTAATTGAATTCAGTTGTCTTCCCTTCCGAATTCACCTTCTTCCAAATCTTGAAGCAGCTCCTTGTCAAAGACACGATCCTTTTCTGAAGTGAAGCTGGCTAGTCTAATTGGTTGAACTCCAACTGACTTCAGCTTATTTTTAAACTGATTATACCTTTTAATATTCTTTTCACAATAAGCTTGAATCAAATCAGCAGCTTTAGTTTTCAACTCAGATGAGTATCCAGCAGTTCTTAAGTGATGTTCCATCCAGACAAGATGCTTAGCAGAGTAGTCTTTAAGAGATTATGAATCGAGCTGGCAGATTTGAAGACAGTCCGACTTAAAGAATCTTACTTGAAAGGGCAAGTTGACCACTTGAGGACTAGCCCTATTAGCAAACTCTTTTAGCCTTTCACGAAGGACTTCATTCAATTCTGAGCTTCTTTTGACTTTGTTGAGAAGAATCCAAATCTCTGATAAAGAACGATTCTCAAACAGATGAAGTGATACCTTGAAAGATCCTTCACTCTGACAATATATAAATATGCTCATTTCATTTAGAGATCTGTCAAAAGCAGCTGTGATCCTTGAGATTTCAGTCTTGATAGCACTCATGTACACGTCATTATTTGGATTAGAAATTTCCAGCCTGTCGAGAAGATGTAGAAACTCCCTATCATTGTTTATACTCAGTTGAGGTATATCAATAACTCTTCTTGCTTCATCCCATTTTTCACCAATCTTCAGTTTGACATCTCTTCTTCTTTCTTTAGCTTTAATGTCATGAAGACGTTGCTTTTCAAGAGTTTCTGTTCGTTGGATGTCTTTCCACATGTCAATGATCTAAGATATCTTTTTAAGTTCAGCTTCTTTTCTCTTCAACTCTGACTGCTGCTGCTGAAACTCTTTCTCAAAAACATGATCCACTTGAGCTTCCTCTTCCCATTCTTCAAAATTACTTTCCTCCTCAGCTTCAAAGAAACCATCTTTATCTTCCAAGACTGGTTCAGTGGGAACGTTAAAAATATCAAAGTCATCTTGTTCTCCACTATAGTAGACATTATCAGCCTTCCTTGTGTCTCCAGCAGAAGAATATTTTTCTTTACCCTTTCCACTTCTCCCTTGCTTCTCCCCCTTAGTTGAGGAATCCTCTACATATTTTCCTTTAGACCCTCCCTGACCTCCATTACCTCCAGAGCCTGAGCCTCCACCAGACGACCCTTCAAAGAAAGTCCTTTATTCTTCATTAGGGCAGTGAGAATTTTTTATCATGAAATACAAGTGCTTCATCCCTTCATTGAGATGTTCCATGCCCTTTTCTATCTTCACGAATCTGGAAGAGTCTAGTGAATGATTCATTTCAACCAGGTCTTCAAGAGAATTCATTCTAGTATGGAGAGAGCAGAAGTTTGCAATATCGTCGGCTGATAAAGTTGGAGATTCCTGAATGGAATTAAGCTTTGGTATCACAGTGGTCTTGAAATCTGAGATATCATTTCTAATGAATGCCAGCTGATTGTTGACAGAGGTGGAAGAAGAAGACCGTTCAACTACTTGTGCTTTGAATGTTTGAGCCTCAGCCTGACTTTTAGCAAGTTGTTCTTTCAGAGCAGCAATTTGAGCTAACAGATTTTCAGTGTTTGTGTCTGTGTGTGCGCTCACCTGAATATCTCTCCTGTTTGGTTCACTCAACTCACGTGCTTGTGTTTCTCTCAATATAAGTACTCGTGAGGAGCCATCCTATAGCTGGTCTTCTGTATCTGAAATTGAAATTACCCTAGCCTCTTCAAGAGAGATCAGTGGTGGTACAATGGGAATTCGTGAGTCCCGATCCTCAGTCAAACCTATCTGTTCATGTGAAATAGATGTCTGAATTGCTTCAGGGATAGATTGACCGAGTTGCCCTCCACTTTCTCCAGATAAATCTGCGAGTGGAGAATCCTGTGAGGGAGCCAGAGGTGTTGGATCTGGGAGGGGAGAAAATGACTCTATTAGAGGTGGCTGAGAGTCAGATTTTCCCTCAGAAGCATGTGACTGCTCTTCTGCCGTAACTATGGCAGGCACTGTTACCGACTCAATGTGCACTCCTCTCTTTGTGTCCTGAGTATCATCTATTGGTCTGTATGCTTCCATTGTGAGTAATGGAAGTGTGCTTGACTCAGTACAAGATGCTATGGCCCTATGGCGAATTTTAATAGATCCATCCCATTGAGAGAATGTCTCTAGTAACTGTTCATTGGCCATTTCAAAGTCCATGTCCTATTAGGAGGACAAGGATGGGATTTCAGATGCCTCAGTAAGTGTTCTTCTTTTCTTGGGAGGAGGCAGAGCCGAGGGTTCATTCACATCCAGAAATACACTACTTCCTACTAACCTTCTCGGTAACATTTTAGACAGTGGGGGAGAGTTTGAGACAGGTTGTGACTCTGTGTTTGGCTCTATGACCTGGGATTGAAGCTGCGGTTCTATAACTTCATGGTCAGCCCTATCAACCACTAGGGGTCTTTCAACAGAAGTAGGAATAGTTTGAGAGTGAGGAATTATTACCGGCAGTGGAAGAGCATCAGATGTTTGTGCCTGGGTGGCTTGAACCACTGGAGGTTGAGCTTGCTGTTCATGACCGGGAAGATTGAAAATTGGTAAAGGAATGAAAGTGGCCATGAAAGCAGATACAAGTACTGGAACTTGCATGAATTTGAAGGTTGTGTCTTGGCATGTGTAGATCTTTTTGCTTACCGGAAGGGGTTCAGCTACTGATGAGTTAGCAAAAAGAGCCTTATGCTCAGGTGTGAGAAGATGTTCTGCTATAAGCATAAGAAAACGAGCGTAGTAGCACGAAACCCTACGATTCTTAGAATGATCACGCAAAGTTGTAGTGAGACATCTCAGAAGAATGGGTAAAAGTAGTTTGCCAAAATTGATCCTTTGATTGAAAACAACCACAAGACCAATATACTGCAGAGTGGAAGTGATGTTGTGAAAGTTGGATTTAGTGCAGTTGGCAATCACTTTGGAAAGTGTATCGAAGAAAATATCCCATTCAGAAACCAAATTGGATTTAGACAGCTTGGTTAAATTAATCACCCCCTGATAGTGAATGGCATGGAAAAAATTTGAAATCTCATTTTCAGAGGGTAAATTACAGAAATTGTCCATTGGAAAATTTAACGCTCGATTGATGACTATTTCATCAACTACATACTGTGTGTTTGCCACGGTGAATGAAAAAGATTTAGAATCATCGGCCACAGTAGAGGTTGTGCAAATCAGTCTAAGCAGATCGACATTTAATAGCACATTTGATTTAATAGCAGAGCTAACAATCGAATGGTCATTTAAAAATCTAATCCACGGCTTAAATTTTTCCACATCACACTTTTCTGGATTAAAATAACCAACATGATTATGCGAGACAATTTGGAAATTGAGAGCCATTAAAAATATAATAAAACACACACTTTCAGAATTTTAAGAATAATATTAAGAAAATTCGAATTAAAAAAAAATTAATAATTCGAATTAAGTCAATTATATCCGAAAAATTTAGAAAGAAATGTATCTCGTTAATGTTCTTAACTCACAAAATCAGATTTGCAATCTCATAAGACACAAAACCAAATTGAAATACCAAAAAAAAACTGATTTGAGAAAGAAAAAAAAACGAAGTGAAATAGTAAAAAAAAATTGGCAGCACTTCCTCACTATATGTATACACACGAATACGTATATATAACAATTAAGTGTGCTGAGTAAAAACTCGAGCAATAGGAATAATGGCGACTGTTTGATAATCGAAGAGAGAGAAAACAAACAGCGGTTAGAAGAAGGAATAAAATGAGGAGGCTGTTGAAAATGATTTTAAAACTATTCATAGAATAGCCTAAGTACTACAACTGGTATGACAATCCGGGATTGTCATACCGATTGTTATACCAGGCAAACGGTTGGATTTTTTTTAAAGAAAATAAAAATAACTGGTATGACAATCTGATAGTCATACCGATTGTCATACCAGTATAAAATACATGAATTTAACCGAATAAATTAGAAAGACAATCGATAGTCATACCGATTGTTATTCTAGTACAAAATAAAAAGAAATATATATGATATAAATTTTATTAATGGCAAGACTATTGATAGTCATACCGATTGTCTTGCCAGTATAAAACTATACTGAAAATATAAATTAAACACATATAAACTGGAATGACTTTCAGCAAGACAATTTCAAAAGTCTTGTCGATTGTCATTGCAGTTATAAAATAAATATAAACAGAATTTACACGTACAAAATATATTTACAAAATTAAAATATTCAGAAATAATTATATTTTATTCCAAAAACAGATTTCTGTTGAATTTTAGCAAATAAAATTCATAGAAAAATATTTTTAGAGAAAATAAAATAAAATATTCTGAGATATTTAAATTAACAAGTTGAATAAATAAATAAGATAAGATAATAACAATTACATAGAATTAAGCAAGAAATATGGTAAATATGATAAAATAAATTTGCAAATGAATTTTTCATTCATGAAAAATTCATTTGTAAATTCATTCAAGAACAAATCTCAGATATTAACTAGTTTAATCACTAAAGCTATTCAACATACCCAATTTACCAACTAATCTGGTAAATGTGGATTCAGCAAGTGGTTTAGTGAAAATATCTGCTATTTGTTCTTCTGTTGGAATAAAAAATAGTTCAACAGTACCATTCATGACGTGCTCTCTAATAAAATGATACCTGATGTCAATGTGCTTGGTCCTTGTGTGCTGCACAGGGTTGTTGGTGATGGCTATTGCACTTGTATTGTCACATAGAATAGGGATTTTGTTCAATACAGAGCCATAGTCCCGTAGCTGATTCCTAATCCACAAGATCTGAGCACAGCAGCTTCCAGCAACAATATATTCAGCCTCGGCCGTTGAATTGGAAACTGTTTGCTGTTTCTTGCTGTACCATGAGACTAGTCTGCTTCCTAGGAATTGACAACTCCCTGAGGTGCTTTTTCTATCAACAACACTTCCTGCGTAATCTAAATCTGTATATCCAACAAGGTTAAAACCAGATTCTTTAGGGTACCAAATACCTAGATTTGGCGTTCCCTTAAGATATTTCAAGATTCGTTTAACAGCAACAAGATGAATATCTCTGGGATTCGCTTGGAACCTTGCACATAAGCATGTAGCATACATAATATCTGGTCTACTTGCAGTAAGATAGAGTAACGAGCCAATCATACCTCTGTAGCTTGTGACATATACCTTAATGGAGTTTTCACATGGTCCAAGCTTGACAGCTGTAGTTGACGGAGTCCTTGCTGATGCAGAATCCTCTAGATTGTACTTTTTGAGGAGTTCCTTGAGACACTTGGATTGACAAATAAAAGTTCCATCTAACCTTTGATTTACTTGTAATCCAAGAAAGAACTTCAGCCCTCCCATCATGCTCATTTCAAATTTGCTGTGCATTAACTTAGCAAATCTCTTACAGAGATTATCATTAGTAGACCCAAATATTATATCATCCACATAGACTTGGACTAATATAGTATCATTCTTATGCTTTTTAGAAAAGAAAGTTTTGTCTATGACACCTCTAATAAAGCTATTTTCAATAAAAAATTCAGAGAGAGTGTCATACCATTTTCTCGGAGACTGTTTGAGACCATAGATAGCCTTGAAAAGAAAGTAGACAAAATCCAAATGATCTGGATCTTCAAAACCAGGAGGTTGCTCTACATACACCTCTTCATCCAGCTTTCCATTCAGAAATGCACTCTTGACATCCATTTGATAAACTTTAAAGTTCGAGAATACTGCGAATGCCAGAAATATCCTGATGGCCTCTAGTCTAGCTACTGGAGCATAGGTTTCATCATAATCAATGCCTTCAGCTTGAGAATATCCTTTAGCTACCAGTCTTGCTTTATTTCTTGTAACCATACCATCTTCATCTAGTTTATTCCTGAATACCCACCGAGTACCAACAACTTTCTTGTGTGTAGGTCTAGGTACCAGTTTCCAAACTTGTTGATGTTCAAACTGATTGAGTTCATCTTGCATAGCAATCACCCAATCTGGATTAGTCAGTGCTTCTTCAATCTTCTTAGGTTCCATCTAAGAAAGAAATCCTGAGAACATACATTCATTTTGAGTAGCACGTCTAGTTCTGACTCCAACATCTGGATCACCAATAATCAATTCAAAAAGATGAGCTTTATTCCAGATAGTCTGTCTTGGGAGATTTGATCTTGATGATTCACCTTGAAATTCATTGGGATATTGTGTCCTACTAGTTGATCCTTCAGCATCTCCCCTTGAGTTGTTGCCAGGCTGACTTGATGATTCTTCGTCAGTAGCAGTAGTATCTCCATTGTTGCCAATGTTTCCATCACCATTACCTTGAGTATCATCATGATTAACAGGTTCTTCACCAGCAACAACCTCAGGTTCTTGATCATGTTCTGATTCTGAATCTGACATATCATCAAACTTCAGCTTCTCAAAAGGATCTTCAGTTTGGATACTAGGGAGTTTAGTGTCATCAAATGTAACATTGACACTTTCAGTTAATTTGTGTTGATCAATGGTATACACCCTGTATAATCTTCTTCCATATCCAACAAAAATACCCTCATATGCTTTTGCCTCGAATTTACCACGATGATCATCTCCATCCTTGAGCTCGAAGCATCTGGCACCAAATACATGAAAGTATTTGATATAAGGTTTCTGTTCATTCATAATCTCATAAGGAATTTTCATGAAGTCTTTGTTGATTAGAGTTCGATTCTGAGTATAACATGCAGTATTGACAGCTTCATCCCAAAAGTACATTAGAAGACCTGATTCACTTAACATAGTTCTTGCAGCTTCAATCAATGTACGATTCTTCCTTTCTACCACTCCATTTTGCTGAGGGGTTCTAGGAGCTGAAAATTGTCTGGTAATCCTTTTGTCTGTACAGAATCCATTGAGAAGTGAATTCTTGAATTCTGTTCCATTATCTGACCTTATTGCTCTAACAGGGACATTAGAATCTAACTCGATTAACTTGATATGATCAATCACAACTTGTGGTGTTTCATCCTTAGAGTGAAGGAATAAAACCCACGTATACTTGGAATAATCATCAACTATCACAAGACAGTAACACTTCTTTGACATCGAAAAAATATTAACTGGTCCAAACAAATCCATGTGCAATAATTGAAGAACACCAGTTATGGAGGATGTGTCAGTGCCTTTGTGACTTGCTTTCTTTGACTTTCCTTTCTGGCAAGCCTCACACAGTCCTTCTGGGGAGAATTCCAGCTGAGGCAGACCTCTAACCAGTTCTCGCTTGACAAGAGAATTCATTGATTTGAAATTGAGATGGGAAAGTCTCTTGTGCCATAGCCAACTCTCATCTGAAGATGCCTTAGCATAGAAACAATTGATTTCAGGATTGCTTCCAGAGTTCATGTCAGCTACGAACAGATTTCCTTTCCGAATTCCCATCAAGGAGGGTTTTTCACTTTTCTTGTGCAGAATCTGACACTTCAGCTTGTCGAATAAAACATTGTAGTCGTTGTCACAGAACTGACTAATACTAAGCAGATTGTGTTCAAGTCCTTGCACAACATACACATTTTCAATGATAACATTACCAGCTTGCAAACAACCATATCCCTCAGTTAGACCTTTGCTGTTATCTCCAAAGGTAACCATCGTGCCAGCTTTCTCAACCACATTTGATAGCAGGGCTCTATCTCCGGTCATATGTCTTGACAATCCGTTGTCAAGAATCCACACTACCGATTCCACCTATTTAATGCCCTGCAATACAAATGGATTAGACCTTCTTCGGAACCCACACTTGGTTGGGTCCGACATACTTGTAGAATTGGCCTTTATCAGGCAAAACAACATTCTTAACTTTTATGTTCTCAACTTTCTCAACGACTGGACATTTGACCTTGTAAACAGCCTTGACAAATTTCTGTTTAGGCTTAGGCACAAATGTCTCCTTTCTAGCTTTAGGAGGACTATCAGTCTTAGACCTATTATGCTTCTTATTATTCACATGCTGACGAGGAGTAGTCTTATAACTAGAAACGTGCTTACCATTAAAATAAGCAACCATCAAATTAAAAGCACAAGACATGCAATTAGGAACACCACATACTTTATGAGAGGAATTATCAATAGGCAAATTATGCATGGTAGGCATGGCATTTTTGTTATCCAACTCAGGTGTCTCTGAGTTAGTCTTAGTTGCTTTCACAACTTTGAATGGAACTTTCGACACACTTGACTTGGAAACAACCTTCTCATTAGGAAGATCTTCAGCACGTATTTCTTCTTGAATAATAAAGGAGGTCTCATCAAATGATTCAGCAATTGACTTTTTATAGAGGGGTTTATCAACACCCTTAAGCACATGTGGTACTTCCTTACCTTTAGCACAAACATGAGGAGGGGAGTTTATGCCTAATTCTCCAATAGCAACATTGTAATCATAACTTACTCCAGATGTTTGATTAATAGCTTGCTTATTATAAAACTCTTTAGCCTTAGAGCAAGAATTAAAGTAAGCTTTGACCTTAGTCTCAAGACCGGTGATCTTGTCTTTGAGAATAGTTTCGAGTTGTCTATAATAGTCAACTCTATTCTCTAGAAAAGATACTTGTTCTTTTAGTTTGTCTTGATTAATGTGCACAAGTCTTAATTCATTGACCTCTTTCTCAAGGTCTTTGATTTGTTGAGTTAACATTTCATTATCACGACGAGCACAATCTAAGGAGCCTCCTAGATGATAAACTAATTCAGCATCAGTAAATTTTACCTCTTTTCTTGACGATGAGGTGTTTGCATCACTAGCCATAAGAGCAAGATTCCCAACTTCTTCATCTTCACTGTCAGTATCATCCCAGCTTCTTCCCTTTGCCAGGTAAGCCCTTTCAGATTTACTCTTCTGATTAGAATCATAAGAGTTCTTCCTAACTTGCTTTGGCTTTCTGCATTCTGTGGCAAATTGTCCCAACTCATTACAGTTAAAGCATCGAATGGTGCTTCGATCAACCATCCCTATTTTGTATCCCCCACTGCTGGTGTTAGAGGATGAAGATCCACCTTTCTGGAATCTGTTGTAGTTGGACTTGTACTTGAACTTGGGATTCCTCTTGAATCTGACATTGGAGAATCTCTTGACAATCACGGCCATTGACTCATCTTCCAGTTGCTCCAGTTCTTTTAAGGAGTAAAAATCATCTCCTGATTGATTTGTAGTAGGAGGATCAAATTCTGCTACTATCACATTTTCTTCAGCCTTGGAAGACTGTACCATTCTCTCTGACTGTTGAGATTGTTGTTGTTGTTCTTCAGCTACTAGAGCAGTAGACGTGCTGACCACTCTTCCTTTCCCGTAGACTTCCTTCTGCTGAATCTGCTCCAACTCATAGGTTTTTAGCACACCATAGAGCCTTTCCAAAGAAATCTCATTCAGATCTCTCGCTTCTCTTATGGCAGTGATTTTATGTTCAAGATGAGTTGGCAGTGTTAAAAGGAACTTTTTGTTGACCTCCCTGATTGAATAATATTTTCCATTTATGTTCAGGTTGTTGATCAATGCATTGCACCTCTCAAACACTTCAGTGATTCCTTCTCCTGGATTGGATATAAAATGTTCATACTCAGAGGTTAGGATCTCTAACTTGTTCTCCCAAACTTCCTATGTGCCTTCATTAATCACCTAAATAGTTTCCCAGATGTGTTTGGAATTTTTTACAGTTCATCACATGTCTGTTCATCAAGGGATCAAGGGAATCAACTAAAATTAATTGAAGGCTTGCATCCAAGGAGGCTTCTTCTTTTTCAGCAGGAGAAAAATCCCCAGGATCTTTTACATAGGTTCTAGCTTTGGTAATTACAACATCATCTTCTATAACTTCTGGTTCAATAACCATCAGAATTTTTGGACCCTTCTTTAACACGTCCAGATATTTGGGATTTGTAACTGGTAAAAACAAGAGCATCTTCTTCTTCCACATAATATAATTTTCTTTATCGAACAGTGGAATTTTAACGGTTCCAACTTTTTGTGTAGTCATTATGAATTTTTGAGTAAATAAAAATTCAAGGAGTGGAAGAATCACAAAAGTCTAGGATCTTAATTTATTCGTTAATCAGAAGGCTCTGATACCAATTGTTAGGTCCCAATATGTTTGTAGAAGGGGGGGTTGAATACAAACTATACTGTTTAATTGAATAAAATGCAGAATAAAAAAGTGAAACAAAATTCAAGTTAAATAAAACTATTGTTAAACTTGAAAGGTGTTACAACAACGATATCGTTTACAAGGGATTAATCTCAAATAAATTATTCCAAATCTAGAATAAATTCGACATGAACTTTTTCTATTTTTGAAATAAAAAGATCAAATGCTAGAAGCAATTTGAGATTAAGTTCTAGGGATTTTGATCCGCTAGATAGTTACACAACAACAAGATAATGGTTTCTAGTGGTTTGAATTTAACATTAATGATTAGAAATTAATAGGCTCGAAATGCAGTTGAGAGAGATGAAATGCTTCTGCTATTTGTTCTTCAGGTTGTTGTTCTGTAATTAATGAGCTTCTGTCTGAGTTTTTCTTTTATATTCATTCAACATAAATTCACTGAATTGGAAAGACAATCTGTTGAGCTAGCAAGACAATCCCAACAGCTGGTAGAACTTTCGGTATGAAAAATGAATGAACTAGCAAGACAATCCCAACAGCTGGTAGGACTTCCAGTAAGACAATTAAATGAACTGGCATGACTTTCGGTATGACTATTGATTGTCATACCGATTGTCATACTAGTACAAAAGATTGTCTTGCTGAATTAATATTGAATTTAAATTCAAAATCAATTCTGAAAATGCATAATATTAATTTAGAATTAATTAATCAATTAATCCAATTAATCAATAAATTAATCTTTGCAGATATAATTTATTTTCTTAATTAAATTATACGACTTACTTAATTAATAGAGAATTAATACTACTCTTGAACATCAACCATTCTTCTGAAAATCTTCTGATAATTATGAATCAATTCCACACTTCAATGTTGACACTCGATGTACTGTCTGGTTCATGAGTGACTAACTTCCGTGACGTTTCTTCATGTCTTGACTTTAATAACTTGATTTTCTTCAGATTAAATC